>NC_135712.1:56576462-57242904 GCF_964656455.1 Halichoerus grypus
TACATACCTGCAAAATAAATGTAACAGAACGGTGTGAACATTTATTTGTAAGTGGAGGTCTCTTCATTTTTCCAGAAGTGAAACCGGTTTCATCCAGCAATCTTGCATCTTCTAGAACTATGAGAGAAAACCCCAGATAAAAATACTTCATTATTTGACGTCAATGGGGCTTACTAAATAAAGTGACAGAGTTAAGACAAAAGCGGTGGACCAGATACACTGTCCTTTAAATGTGTTAGGATTTAAAAGCTCAGTGAGAAGGAGGAAAGGAGTCTGCTTAATACTCTGAACACATTCAAACCCTTTTTTGATTACTCCTTTGTTGTTATTGCAAGAATGCAAAGAGGACAAAGAACACACAAACATGAAGGAAAAAGTTTTCTAGACACGACCTTGTTTAGATTTTAGAACTTTGTTATAATCCATGAGGCACTGTGTACCCCAATGAAATTACTGACTTAACAAGATGATACATTTGTGACTTGCTTTCTCATTTATAAAATGCTTAACATCCCACTTGATTCTCTGCTATATCACACTGCTAAGCCTTATTGTAAGTCAGATACCCTGAGCCTGTCCCAAGTGGAGTGACAGATTCCACAGAGCAAAATGTCAGTTGGACAATCATGCTTTCTGCTGTGTCACTTCATGGAGAACAAGGGGTCACAGCCTCATCTCATTCTAGTTTCCTTCAGAGACTCATTATAGGATCTCACATCCAAAAGCACTAGGGCAGATAAATCTTAACTTTTCATGTGGTTTTGAGGCACCTTGTGACTAGCACCTGCGGAAGCAAACATGGCTTAGGTGAGACTCACAGTCTCATAGCCCATTTCTGCCATGAGTGTCTTTCATAAAGAAAAATGAATAAGTAAGAGGTATGGAGGTTCCTGACTTAGGTGAGAATTTGTAAGCATGCTGAGACCATCTCCTCCTAGAACAATATTTAGTGGAGAGGGTTCTTCACAAGCCTGATTTGCTCTTTAAAGGGGACATAAAATCCTTCTGAAAAGAGATGTGTGTGTCCCAATAATTCTGATGTTTAAAGAAAAGCAAGTTCCTGGCCTCAAGTAAGATGATGATAATAGTAGTAGTAACAATAATAATGATGATGATGATGATGATGGTAGTGTAGACAATGGGACACATTTACTAATTCTGTCTCCATTATTCTGAATAATTATACTTTAGGCAACTTAGGCATTCTTGAATTATTTTCCATCTCAGGGTATTTAGAATATGGCTGATTTCTAATTATAAGGAAAATCGTTTTCTAAAATCACAATAGCTGTGCATGATTGACATAGTCGGTTGGTCAATCCTGCAATCATTCCTAAAATTTAGATTCTTGCAAAAGGCTAGAAAGGCCCATACTAGGCATAGCCATGTGAACTAGTCCTAGCCAAAAAAACATGAGGGAGGTCTCTTAGAAGTTGCTGGGGCGGGGAGTGGGGGGTTACTATTGTTGAAAAGATGTTATTGACTTCCAATCCTCTCTTCTTTTTGCCTTTAACTTGGCCATAATGCCTGGAGCTGTTGCAGCCCTTTTGTGACCGTGAGCATTGAAGATAATGAAGGCAGAGAGTCAAAAATCTATAGAGACCATGGCAGAAAGACTAAAATAGCCAAAATGTTATTAATCAGCTGAACTAACACAAGCATTTGGTTACTTTTAGCCTTTCCATCATACAAGAAAGTGAATCTCTCTTTGTTTAAACTACTATTCCTGAGATTATTTGTAATGTACAGCTGAAGGAATTCAGTTGATAACACTGTGTAGTTTTGAGCTAGTTACTTAAAGGGCTTGAACCTAAGTTTCCTTGTGTATGAAATAAAAGAAGGTTGAACTCTTTTAAATCTAAGAATTCTCTGATTCAAAAAGGACATTGGCCCCATTGTAATCAGAAACAATTTTTTTAAAAGATACTGTACACACTTCTTTCAATTTTATAAGTAGCCTTACATTTTAGTACCATGGGAATATGAAATAGTACCTATTTTCAACATACTTTGTTATTATTTGTTTACTATTGAAATGGGTATATCACTTATAACCCTTCAATCTCCTGTCACCAAATCAATGCTACTCTTCCCTCTTTCTTTCTGGCCCATAAAAATGGAGGAAATCATTATTCAACGCAAAGTATTTTGTGTTTTCATAATTCTTCACAAGTGTGGGTTCTAGTCAATGCAATGGGAATATTCCACTGGATTTATACAGAAAGCCAAATGTATAATTTATATTTTCCCATACAAATACAGAACTATTGGCCTAACACTGAAGAGTAGCTATTTTAAGAGGACTAAGACTTAATCACAAAAGGCCTGTCAATCCAGTCTTTACTCTGAGCCTAGCACAAGGAAAATACTTTTTCCAATGACAACTTCAAAGAAAACATCTTTTTATTGTTGCTATTTAAAGATCACTATGGGAGGTAATGCTCCATCATAGAAAAGGAACTATCTCCATAGGCAAAAGAATGAAAGTAAGGGATTTTTAAAGCACTCCCTAAGTAGATTTGCAACAACAGACTTACAGGGAATGAATATTACCTTCATTTTCAATAGGATACTATCCTATCATAACAAAAACTATTGTGTCTTCTCACATATAATTTTAAGAGTCTTAAATGAGAGAAGGGTCTTAGCTACATCTGAAGATTAAATTCCTGGGAAAATACATTTATTTTCAATCTGAAAAATTAGGATTTTAAAAAAGCAATTCTAGTGAGCAGACTCTTTCAGAGAATAATATTTGCAGTGAAAAGCCTGAGAAAATAACAATGTGTTATTACTTTTTTATGCCTCAATTTTTTTTAAAAAAGATTTTATTTATTTATTTGAGAGAGAGAATGAGATAGAGAGAGAGAGCATGAGATGGGGGAAGGTCAGAGGGAGAAGTAGACTCCCTGCCGAGCAGGGAGCCCCATGCGGGACTCCATCCTGGGACTCCAGGATCATGACCTGAGCTGAAGGCAGTCGCTTAACCAACTGAGCCACCCAGGCATCCCTGCGCCTCAATTTTTTAATGGCTAGGTTAATATGTCAGAAATAGGTGATGCACATCAGTTTTCTGCTCTTCACATTTTAATAGTTATAGATCAGCACGATTCAGGATATAGTTCTACTTCTAAGTTTGGTTTAAATGGTGGAATATTTTAAAAATTCAGCTTAGTACATTTTTCTAAGTTCCTTTTAAAAACCTCTCAAAACAGATTCTTAATATACTGGATTTAACATGAGTAATAAATAAGTAAAAAAAAAAAGTTTACACTAAACTGACAACTTGTTTATAGTTTTAGAGATGGAGCTTAAACTAGTTCAAATCTCACCAAATTTCTGAGAATTTAAGAAATTCAAATTGAATTCGTGTTGCTTCTGTGTAAGCAAATCCTTGTAAATTTGTTCTTGTCTCTGTGTGACAGATGATGGCCAAGAGTAAAAATTAGGCATTTTTCCTAATGGGGTGGCATTTCCAGGCAGCTTAATCACCCGTTCTTATGCTGTCCTCCAACTCAGAGACCATCTCTTCCTCAGTTTTCCTATTAGCAAGAACACAAAAGTGAAAAATTAAACATCTCACTTTCATTAACCTCTTCCTCCAACCAGCTAAGAGTTGCAGTCAAATTGGACAACTGAGCAGCAAGGAACGAGTTTGGCTCTCTAATAACCAACATGGAGCTGGCCTTCAATACAGCCTTGTGAATTGACCACATTCCCATCGTCAGCTCCTTCTCCTATTCTCCACAAAAATTACTTCCAAGCTCTATCTTCTATGATTCCATTCCCTCTGTACTCCTAATATTCTCAGGACATTGCATTCTCCTTTAAAAAAAATAAAAACTTAAAAAAAAAAAAGCCTCAAACAGAAAATGTCTTCAACCCTTCAATCTGCTGTCACCAAATCAATGCTACTCTTCCCTCTCTTCTTTCTGGCCTGTAAAAATGGAGGAAATCATTATTCAAAGCCAATCTCTCCACACATTCTGTGAATTATGTTTCCTTCTGTATTTCCACAAAATTCATAGGCTTTTTGTGCTCCCAGCGTCATTGTTTTGATTGGGCAATATACACAAATGGTTCAAGGTTCAAAAATGATAAAAGGGAATATGATGAAAAGTCTCCTTTTCATTCCTAGTGCCAGGTACCTGTCTTCTCCTTGGGGCAAGTGTTCTGCCAGAGATATCCTATGTACACGTGAGAAAATGTATGCAAACGTCAGGGAGGAAGAATTTCCTCTGCCCTTCAAGGGCATTCTACCTGGATGAGGAATCAAATTGACATGAGACAGATTAACAGGAGAAAATCAAATTTAATTTTGTACGTTCAGGGAATCTACATAGATATGAAATTACAAAGACAGCCAGGCAACATGACGCTCCTAGGAGCTAAGGAGAGCAGTGGGGTCTAGGGATACAAAGGGGAGGAAGAGCACTAGCAGAAAGATGAGAGGAGATGTTTGGAGAATGAAGATTGCCGTGTTACACGGAAAAGTGTCTTAGGAAGAGGAGTCTCTGTTAATGGCTCCCTCCCTGATACAGGGAAGCAGTTGAGGGGGAGGTAAGGCGCTTTTCCTGAATCGGCTGCACTCTGATTGCTTTTAACTCAAAATAATGTTCATGCCAAAGTGGCTCATCTTTTTTTTTTTTTTTTTTTTTTTTTTAAAGATTTTTTTTTATTTATTTATTTGAGAGAGAGAGAATGAGAGAGACAGCACATGAGAGGGGGGAGGGTCAGAGGGAGAAGCAGACTCCCTGCCGAGCAGGGAGCCCGATGCGGGACTCGATCCAGGGACTCCAGGATCATGACCTGAGCCGAAGGCAGTCGCTCAACCAACTGAGCCACCCAGGCGCCCCAAAGTGGCTCATCTTGAGGCAGTTCACCCTTGGCCCTCACACAAGCATATACTTTCTAAGGTCTTAAAAAAAAAAAAAAAAAGGAATATTCTGTACACATTGTTACATATCTTGCTTTTTTCACTAAAGAAATGCATCTTGGAGACAATGTTAATTCACAAGGTAAAGTCAGTGTCCACCTCATCAGTTCAGGTAGAAGAAAGAACACTAGAGGTCATGTCACCCCAGGCACAGCTGGACCGACAAAGGAGCACGTAGGCCTAGGCTCAAGGGATAGGAATGCTTGTTTATCACTCACAGGAACCTGTAGGGCAAGTAGTCAGCCTGCAGTAATCTAGAGATAGAACCACCAGATATGCCTAATGAATTTTCTAACATAAAAAATAAATATATTTGTTCAGATTCCAAGTCTCTTGAGAAGGAAAATGTCCCCAGGGGAACAGATGAAGTGACAGCAGAACATCTGCTAACATGACCTCATGGGCCTACAATCACCAGCATCCACCTTCTCAGGAGACCCCTGCCACTAATTTTGCCCTAAAAACCCCTCCCTTGCAAGCCATAGGGGAGTTTGGGACTTTTGAGCATTAATTCCTTGTTCTCCTGGGTGGTACCTCACCGATAAATTGCCTATCTTTCTTCACTGTGAAGTTTCAGTATCAGTTTTGGTTGACTTGCTGCACATCAGGTGAAGAAGTCTTATTTGGTTCAGTTACAAAAGTACTGGTTCATTCTTTTTTAACTACATAACATTAATTATGAAGGACCCTTACATTATTGAATCCGACCTCATTGACAAACATTTAGCTTGTCTCCAAACTTTTATTATTATAAACAATGTGGCAACAGATAATTTTGTACATTGAAAATATACCTATAGGTTATATAAATTCCTATTAGGGGGATTGCAGGGTGAAAGGGAAAACACAATTGAAATTTTGACAGATGTTGCCAAATTATCTTCCACAGATGTCAAGTCAAACTACAGTTCCACCAAAAATGCATGAGACTGATAATTTTCACCCAACGAAAGGGCATCACAAAGTTGTTTTTTACTGATCTCATAATATAAATGAGCATTTTGCTTATTATGAGAAAGATTGACAATCTTTTCCAATAATTAGAAGCCATTTTTAATTCCTCTTCTTTTTTTTTTCAAAGATTTTATTTATTTATTTGAGAGAGAGAGAGCACAAGCAGGGGGAGGGGCAGAGGAAGAGGGAGAAACAGGCTCTCGGATGAGCAGGGAGCCCGATGCGGGGCTCAATTCTAGGACCCCTGGGATCGTGACCTGAGCTGAAGGCAGCCACTTAACCGACTGAGCCACCCAGGTGCCCCTTAATTCCTTAGAACTGCTTATATCCTTTATTTTTCCATGGCATTGTGTTTTTAAAATATTGATTTGTAGAAGTTATTTATATGTAAAGACAGCTTTTGTAATATGAGTTGCAATTTTTTTTTTGGCCATGCAAAACATTTTTATAGTCAGATTTATTAGTTTTACTTTTATGGCTTCTGGCTTTTGTGATATACTTAAAGAGCCCTTCCCTACTCTAGGTTTATGGGGAAGAAATTCTTATGGTTTCCTCTACAACTTTCATGATTTCTGTTTTAAACTTTTCTTCATTCAAATTTTACAGATTTGTTGTTAAAATCATTTCCAGATATTTTACCTTTTTATTGACATTGTAAACGGATCCTATCTTTTATTAGATCTCCTAACTCATTTTAATATATGAAGGGTACTAACTTCTGTATGTTAATTTTGTAATCAGTCACTTCATTGAATTCTTAAATTGTAATAGGTTTTCAGTTAATTGTCTTGGGATTTTCAGGTATACAATTATATTACCTGCAAACAGTGATAATTCAACTTTTCCCTTTCTAATGTTTAAATCTCAAATTTCTCTTTTTCATTTTCTCCATATAGTACCCTCAGAATAATGTTAGACCATAGTGTCTAATAAGCATAATATTCTTATCTCGTTACTTGGGTAATCCTTCGTTGTAGATTATCTTCTAATCCTAATATCATCAGCTTCTCCCCATCTCTTAGATAAATTCCAGTCTGGAAAAACTCTATGGGATACCACACTGCACTCCTGTTCCTGCTCCCTTACTCCTCTTTCCTAGCCATATGACTTGGAAAAGTTACCTATACTTGTTCTTCTCACGTCCTCCTCTTTCATTCCTTCCTGTTAGTTTCAGTCTAGCTTCTGCTTCCACAGCTAGGCAGATCGGGTTCATGGCCAATGAAGCACATGGTGCTCGAGAAACTCTCTTTGGTGGTCGTGATGGTGGCAGGAAGACTGTGTACCTCAGACGGTGGCAGCAGTGTAAGAGATGGTGTCTGACCGGGTTCCTAACACAGCTATCCCAAAACATGGCACCTGACATATTGAATATTTTAAGCTAGAGAAGTTTGAGATAATGGCAGAAGGCCACGCTGACCGTCCCCCTGCCCTTCTGCCTGAAAGCCGGTCATAGGACCTCTTGTGAGAAGGTGCCTTCCCTGTACCTGGAGGAGAGGAGCATCCTTATCTCTGAAGACAAGGGACACTGAGAAGAATCAAACAGGCCGAGTTGTTGCCCCCGGTTTGCTACACTTACGTTAACCTCTTGGCCCTTATCACATTTCTCTGTGACAGTCCACTCTTCACGGAGACTAGGACAAGAAGTACTCAGGTTTAACAGTTTCTTTGGGGTTTTATTTCCTTATGAAGGCTCCCGTGTCACATAAAACTTACATTAGGTAAATTGGTAGGTTTTTCTCTGTTAATCTGTCTTTGTCAGTTTAATTTTCAGACCCCACCGGGGATGCTAAGAGGATTAAGGAAAAGCGTTTCCTCCCCTACATGTCTAATATTCAGTTCAAGCCTTCTTAGTGCCAGATGTAGCATCTAGTGCCCAGGGCCTGCAGCCACAGGAGCCTCTCCTGACCGGCCCTGCAGTGTGACTTGGGCCATTGTTTCTGGCTGCTGATCTCCAATCTTATTTATCAACCCTCCTGGAGATTTAATGAACTACCCAACATACTTTTAATAAATTCTGTTATTGTATTAATACATAAATGAGTACTGAGTAGGTGGAGATGCTGTTCACTAAGAAAAGACAATTTTAGGGGCAAATATTATAATCTTGAATTGGAGGCGCACGTGAGACCTCCACGCAGATATAATTATACTGTTAGCCAGATATAGAACTCATAACGTTGGTCTATTCTGGGGAAGTAAATTTAGAGATAATCAGCAGATTAATTGTATTTCAAGCCATGTAAATATATGAGTTCACTTAGGACATGATATAGAATAAGCACATAAGCCCTAATCCTGAGAAGCAGGAATATTTAAATGACATGTTGAAGAAAAGGCAGCTCTAGCAAAAGGGACTGAGGAATTGCCAGACAGGAAAAAGGGAAACTAAAAATGTGGTGTCATAAAAACTGAAGGACAAGAATGTTTCTAGAAAGAGGGAATAATCAATTAGGTTGAACATTATGATTAAAATGAGGACATTGGTAATCTCAGGTAAAGCAAGTAACAGAAACCAACTATGGCTAATATAAGCAGAATTTATTATATTATTAATAATACTGATATAATTAGGGCCACCTAGGTGGTTCAGTCGGGTAAGCATCTGCTTTCGGCTCAGGTCATGATCCTGGGGTCCTGGGATCCAGCCCCACATCGGGCTCCCTGCTCAGCGGGGAGTCTGCTTCTCCCTCTCCCTCTGTCCCTCCTCCCCCCCCAACTCATGCTCTCTCTCTCTGTCTCTGTCTCAAATAAATAAAATCTTTTAAAAATAATATTGATATAATTGATATAACTAATTATATAATTATTGTCTTTTCTCAGTGAATGGCATCAGTACCTACTCAGTGCTCAGGTCAGAAACTTCAGAATCATCCTTGACTTTGTTCCTCTTACCATCAAAATCCAACCAATCCTCAAGTCCTACCAATTCCTTTTTAACTCTGTCAACTTCTCTATTTTCATCATTTTGGCTCTATCATCACTTCTTGCTTGGTTTCCTATATATACTTAACTTGAATTTGCTTTTATTCTTACCAATCCATTCTCTCTGTGGTAGTCAGATTGCTTTTTAAAAATGGAAAGTTGATCATGTCACTTCTCTATTGAGAATCTTTCAATGGCTTGCCATTACTATTAGAAGAAGTCCGGGGCGGGGGGCGGAGCAAGATGGCGGAGGAGTAGGAGACCTGGATTTCGTCTCCTCTCAGGAATTCATCTGCATAGGGATCAAACCATTCTGAACACCTACAAACTCAACAGGAGATCGAAGAAAAGAATAGCAACAACTCTCTGAACAGAAAAGCGACCACTTTCTGGAAGGTAGGACGTGCGGAGAAGTGAATCCGAGGCGTTATTTGGGAGGATAGACGGCGGGGGAGGGGACTCCATCGGCCGCTTCTGGCAAGTGATAGAGCCGCGGAGCACAAAATCGGAACTTTTAGAAGTCTGCTCCGCTGAGGGACGTCACTCTGGTGGCGAAGTGGGGGGTGGAACCCTCGCGGGACAGTGTGGTCTCAGGACCCTTGGGGTCACAGAAAGACCGGGGGTGCCTGAGTGCGGCAGAGCTCCCAGGTATCGGAGCAGGGAAGCCGGCTGCAGAGACGGAGCCCAGGCGCGGGCTCTCAGCTCGGGGTTGTCATAAACCGTGATCCGCGGCACAGTCGGGCCACTGCTCCTCCAGCAGGGACCCAACAAGCGGCAGATCCGGGGAGACTCACCTTCTTCCCCCAGGAGAAGAGGTGCGGGAGCGCACCGCGGGGATCTGCTGGGTTTGGAGACTCCACCCGGGGTCGCGTGCAAGATAGAAAGGCGCGGTCACAGGCCGGGTGAGCGCGGAGTGTGGCCGGAGACCGGGGAGATGGGAGTGACTGACTGCTTTTCTCTGGGGGCTCACTGAGGAGCGGGACCCCGAGTTCTCGGCTCCTCCGGGGCAGAGACTGGGAGGCCGCCATTTTCACTCTCCGCCTCCAAAGCTGTACGGAAAGCTTGCAGGGAACAAAAGCTCCGGAGAGCAAACCCGAGCAGATTACTTAGCCCAGACCAGCAAGGGCGGGGCAATTTTGCCTCCGGCAAAGACATTTGGGAACCACGGCAACAGGCCCCTCCCCCAGAAGATCAGCGAGAACAGCCAGCCAAGACCAAGTTTAGCTAGGGGAACACTGCACATAGAATTCATGGCTTTTTTACCATGATTCTTTAGTCTTTCAAAGTTAATTATTTTTTTTAACTGTCTTTTTTTCTTTTTTTCTTTTTTTTTGAATTTTTCTTTTTCCCTTTTTCAACCAACATCTTATCAATCCCTTTTTTAAAAAAAAATTTTCTATTTTTCATTTTTAAAGTCATATTCTATCCCTTCATAGTAGTTACCCATATTTTTGGCATATATATATAAGTTGTTCTCTCTTTAAAATCTTGAGATAGTTTCTTCTAACAGATCAAAATATACTCTAAATCTCTAGTGTATGGTTTTTTTCTACTCCCCTGCCTGATCACATTCTCTCCCTTTTTTCTTTCTTTTTTTTTTAATCCTCTTCTTTCTTTTTTCAAACAACTTATCAAATCCTTTTATAAATTTTTTTATAATTTCCATCTTTACAGTCATATTCCATCCCTTCATCATATCAACCCTTATTTTTGTACATATATAAGTTTTTCTTTCTTTAAAATTTTGGGAGGGACTTTCTTTTAACAGACCAAAATACACCCAAAATCTAGTGTGTGGCACTGATCTATAAACCAGCCTGATCATATTTGATCACATTCTGTTTTTGTTTTGTTTTGTTTTGTTCTGCTTTTGTTTGTTTTTATCTTTATCTTTATCTTTTTCTTTTTTCTTTTTTTCTTTCTTTTTCTTTTTTCTCTCTTTCCCTTTCTTTTCCCACTGCTTCAGGTCTTTTCTGATTTGTTTAGAGTATATTTTCTGGGGACGTTGTTACCCTGCTAGCATTTTGTTCTCTCATTAATCTATTCTCCTCTGCACAAAATGACAAGACGGAAAAAATCACCTCAACAAAAAGAACAAGAGGTAGTACCGACTGCCAGGGACCTACTCAATACGGATATTAGTACGATGTCAGATCTAGAGTTCAGAATCATCACTTTAAAGATACTAGCTGGGCTTGAAAAAAGCATGGAAGTTATTAGAGAAACCCTTTCTGGAGAAGTAAAAGAACTAAAATCTAACCAAGTAGAAATCAAAAAGGCTATTAATGAGGTGCAATCAAATATGGGGGCGCTAACTGCTAGGATAAATGAGGCAGAAGAAAGAATCCGTGAGATAGAAGACCAAATGATGGAAAATAAAGAAGCTGAGAAAAAGAAAGATAAACAACTACTGGATCACAAGGGCAGAATTCGAGAGATAAACGATACCATAAGACGAAACAACATTAGAATAATTGGGATCCCAGAAGAAGAAGAAAGAGAGAGAGGGGCAGAAGGTATAATGGAGCAAATTATAGCAGAGAACTTCCCTAATTTGGGGAAGGAAACAGGCATCAAAATCCAGGAAGCACAGAGAACCCCTCTCAAAATCAATAAAAATAGGTCAACACCCCGACATCTAATAGTAAAACTTACGAGTCTCAGAGACAAAGAGAAAATCCTGAAAGCAGCTTGGGAGAAGAGATATGTAACCTACAATGGTAGAAATATTAGATTGGCAACAGACTTATCCACAGAGACCTGGCAGGCCAGAAAGGACTGGCAGGACATATTCAGAGCACTAAATGAGAAAAATATGCAGCCAAGAATACTATATCCAGCTAGGCTGTCATTGAAAATTGAAGGAGAGATCAAAAGCTTCCAGGACAAACAAAAACTAAAGGAATTTGCAAACACGAAACCAGCCCTACAAGAAATATTGAAAGGGGTCCTCTAAGCAAAGAGAGAGCCTAAAAGCAACATAGACCAGAAAGGAACACAAACAATACACAGTAACAGTCACTTTACAGGCAATACAATGGCACTAAATTCCTATCTTTCAATAGTTACCCTGAATGTAAATGGGCTAAATGCCCCAATCAAAAGACACAGGCTATCAGATTGGATTAAAAAACAAGACCCATCGATATGCTGTCTGTAAGAGACTCATTTTAGACCCAAAGACACCCCCAGATTTAAAGTGAGGGGGTGGAAAACCATTTACCATGCTAATGGACACCAAAAGAAACCTGGGGTGGCAATCCTTATATCAGACAAATTAGATTTTAAACCAAAGACTGTAATAAGAGATGAGGAAGGACACTATATCCTACTTAAAGGGTCTATCCAACAAGAAGATCTAACAATTGTAAATATCTATGCCCCTAACATGGGAGCAGCCAATTATTTAAGGCAATTAATAACAAAAGCAAAGAAACACATTGACAACAATACAATAATAGTGGGGGACTTTAACACCCCCCTCACTGAAATGGACAGATCGTCTAAGCAAAAGATCAACAAGGAAATAAAGACTTTAAATGACACACTGGACCAAATGGACTTCACAGACATATTCAGAACATTCCATCCCAAAGCAACGGAGTACACATTCTTCTCTAGTGCCCATGGAACATTCTCCAGAATAGATCACATCCTAGGTCATAAATCAGGTCTCAACCGGTACCAGAAGACTGGGATCATCCCCTGCATATTTTCAGACCACAATGCTTTGAAACTAGAACTCAATCACAAGAGGAAAGTCGGAAAGAACTCAAATACATGGAGGCTAAAGAGCATCCTACTGAAGAATGAATGGGTCAACCAGGAAATTAAAGAAGAATTAAAAAAATTCATGGAAACCAATGAAAATGAAAACACAACTATTCAAAATCTTTGGGATACAGCAAAGGCAGTCCTAAGAGGAAAGTATATAGCAATACAAGCCTTTCTCAAGAAACAAGAAAGGTCTCAAGTACACAACCTAACCCTACACCTAAAGGAGCTGGAGAAAGAACAGCAAATAAAGCCTAAACCCAGCAGGAGAAGAGAAATAATAAAGATCAGAGCAGAAATCAATGAACTAGAAACCAAAAGAACAGTAGAACAGATCAACAAAACTAGGAGCTGGTTCTCTGAAAGAATTAACAAGATTGATAAGCCCCTGGCCAGACTTATCAAAAAGAAAAGAGAAATGACCCAAATCAACAAAATCATGAATGAAAGAGGAGAAATCACAACCAACACCAAAGAAATACAAACAAGTATAAGAACATATTATGAGCAACTCTATGCCAGCAAATTAGATAACCTGGAAGTAATGGATGCATTCCTAGAGATGTACCAACTACCAAAACTGAACCAGGAAGAAATAGAAAACCTGAACAGACCTATAATCACTAAGGAAATTGAAGCAGTCATCAAAAATCTCCCAAAACACAAAAGCCCAGGGCCAGATGGCTTCCCAGGGGAATTCTACCAAACATTTAAAGAAGAATTAATACCTATCCTTCTGAAACTGTTCCAAAAAATAGAAATGGAAGGAAAACTTCCAAACTCATTTTATGAGGCCAGCATTACTTTGATCCCAAAACCAGACAAAGACCCCATCAAAAAGGAGAATTACAGACCAATATCCCTGATGAACATGGATGCAAAAATTCTCACCAAAATACTAGCCAATAGGATCCAACAGTACATTAAAAGGATCATTCACCACGACCAAGTCGGATTTATCCCTGGGCTGCAAGGTTGGTTCAACATCCGCAAATCAATCAACGTGATACAATACATTAACAAAAGAAAGAACAAGAATCATATGATCCTCTCAATAGATGCAGAAAAAGCATTTGACAAAGTACAGCATCCTTTCTTGATCAAAACTCTTCAGAGTATAGGCATGGAGGGTACATACCTCAATATCATAAAAGCCAGCTATGAAAAACCTACAGCGAATATCATTCTCAATGGGGAAAAACTGAGAGCTTTCCCCCTAAGGTCAGGAACGCGGCAGGGATGTCCACTATCACCACTGCTATTCAACATAGTATTGGAAGTCCTAGCCACAGCAATCAGACAACAAAAAGAAATCAAAGGCATCCAAATTGGCAAAGAAGAAGTCAAACTCTCACTCTTTGCAGATGATATGATACTTTATGTGGAAAATCCCAAAGACTCCACCCCAAAACTGCTAGAACTCATACAGGAATTCAGTAAAGTGGCAGGATATAAAATCAATGCACAGAAGTCAGTGGCATTCCTATACACCAACAACAAGTCAGAAGAAAGAGAAATTAAGGAGTCGATCCCATTTACAATTGCACCCAAAACCATAAGATACCTAGGAATAAATCTAACCAAAGAGGCAAAGGATCTGTACTCAGAAAACTATAAAATACTCATGAAAGAAATTGAGGAAGACACAAAGAAATGGAAAAACGTTCCATGCTCATGGATTGGAAGAACAAATATTGTGAAGATGTCAATGCTACCTAGAGCAATCTACACATTCAATGCAATCCCCATCAAAATACCATCCACTTTCTTCAAAGAAATGGAACAAATAATCCTAAAATTTGTATGGAACCAGAAAAGACCCCGCATAGCCAGAGGAATGTTGAAAAAGAAAAGCAAAGCTGGCGGCATCACAATTCCGGACTTCCAGCTCTACTACAAAGCTGTCATCATCAAGACAGTATGGTACTGGCACAAAAACAGACACATAGATCAATGGAACAGAATAGAGAGCCCAGAAATGGACCCTCAACTGTATGGTCAACTCATCTTTGACAAAGCAGGAAAGAATGTCCAATGGAAAAAAGACAGTCTCTTCAACAAATGGTGTTGGGAAAATTGGACAGCCACATGCAGAAGAATGAAACTGGACCATTTCCTTACACCACACACAAAAATAGACTCCAAATGGTTGAAAGACCTAAATGTGAGACAGGAGTCCATCAAAATCCTTGAGGAGAACACAGGCAGCAACCTCTTCGACCTCAGCCGCAGCAACTTCTTCCTAGAAACATCGCCAAAGGCAAGGGAAGCAAGGGCAAAAATGAACTATTGGGACTTCATCAAGATAAAAAGCTTTTGCAAAGCAAAGGAAACAGTCAACAAAACCAAAAGACAACTGACAGAATGGGAGAAGATATTTGCAAATGACATATCAGATAAAGGGCTAGTATCCAAAATCTATAAAGAACTCATCAAACTCAACACCAAAAGAACAAAGAATCCAATCAAGAAATGGGCAGAAGACATGAACAGACATTTTTCCAAAGAAGACATCCAAACGGCCAACAGACACATGAAAAAGTGTTCAATATCGCTCGGCATCAGGGAAATCCAAATCAAAACCTCAATGAGATACCACCTCACACCAGACAGAATGGCTAAAATTAACAAGTCAGGAAATGACAGATGTTGGCGGGGATGCGGAGAAAGGGGAACCCTCCTACACTGTTGGTGGGAATGCAAGCTGGTGCAGCCACTCTGGAAAACAGTATGGAGGTTCCTCAAAAAGTTGAAAATAGAGCTACCATATGATCCAGCAATTGCACTACTGGGTATTTACCCCAAAGATACAAAAGTAGGGACCCGAAAGGGTACGTGCACCCCGATGTTTATAGCAGCAATGTCCACAATAGCCAAACTGTGGAAAGAGCCAAGATGTCCATCGACAGATGAATGGATAAAGAAGATGTGGTATATATATACAATGGAATATTATGCAGCCATCAAAAGGAATGAGATCTTGCCATTTGCAACGACGTGGATGGAACTGGAGGGTATTATGCTGAGCGAAATAAGTCAAACAGAGAAAGACATGTATCATATGACCTCACTGATATGAGGAATTCTTAATCTCAGGAAACAAACTGAGGGTTGCTGGAGTGGGGGGTGGGGTGGGAGGGATGGGGTGACTGGGTGATGGACACTGGGGAGGGTATGTGTTCTGGTAAGCACTGTGAATTGTGCAAGACTGTTGAATCTCAGATCTGTACCTCTGAAACAAATAATGCAATATATGTTAAGAAAGAAAAAAAGAAGAAGAAGAATGTAGCAGGAGGGGAAGAATGAAGGGGGGGAAATCGGAGGGGGAGAAGAACCATGAGAGACGATGGACTCTGAAAAACAAACTGAGGGTTCTAGAGGGGAGGGGGGTGGGAGGATGGGTTAGCCTGGTGATGGGTATTGAGGAGGGCACGTTCTGCATGGAGCACTGGGTGTTATGCACAAACAATGAATCATGGAACACTATATCTAAAACTAATGATGTAATGTATGGGGATTAACATAACAATAAAAAAATTAAAAAAAAAAAAGAAGAAGTCCAAAATACTTAGCATGACCTATAACAATCTCCTTTACCTGGACCTTTCTACCTCTCTAGTCTCTTATGAGACAGAATACAGCCAGAAAAAACGAACTAAAGGACCATTTCAATGAGTGGGATTTTACCTGAAGATCAGGACGCTGCTTCCCACCCTGGGCTAGAGTCCACTAGCCTTCGCTTCTCTTTCATATGCTGGAGACATAGTACATGTTCTTATTGCTGTTGGAACCAGATAGGCACTTGTTCTATGAATGCTGTTAAAAATCATTACTGACTTCTGGAGCCCAGAGTCTTCTACCACTTCTGTGGCTCTACCAGAGGCTCCATCAAAAGCAGAAAAAAATGGCCTCTTCATTTCTCTTACACTAAATATCCCACCAGTGCTGCGTAGTGGCAGAAATTAACAGGAAATGTGCTGACAAAGGAGTCTGCAAAATGTAGTTTGTGAGCTCCCAGCCCTGTGATTTGGAGAACATGGAAGGTCGGGATGGAGTCAAGTCAAAAGCTACACACATGTAATTGGCACATGCTCCCACTCTAACTTTTCAAAACTGACCAACTGTGGCCTTTATACTGGACCCTTGTAGGACACAGGCAGACACATATGCACCCACGCAGTTTTCATGGGGTTGATACCAATTTGTGTTCTAGGTCTTAGCTTAAATAACAGTTACTCAATGAAGTTACTTATTTTAATTCCAGTGTAGTTAACATAGTGTTATATTAGCTTCAGGTGTATAATAGAGTGATTCAACAATTCCATGTATCACCCGGTGCTCAGTGCTCATCACAGCAAGTGCCCTCCTTAATCCCCATCACCTATTTAACCCACCCTCCCCCTGCACCATCTTCCCTCTGATAACCATCAGTTTGTTCTCAGTTAAGAGTCTGTTTCTTGGCTTGTTTCTCCCTCTCTCATTGTTTTCCTTTGCTCGTTTGTTTTGTTTCCAAAATTCTACATATAAGTGAAATCATATGGTGTTTGTCTCTCTCCACTTGACTTATGTCACTTAGCATTATACTTCTAGCTCCATCCACATTGTGCAAATGGCAAGGTTTCATTCCTTTTAGTGGTTGAATAATATTCCATTATATATATATATATACACACACACATACCACATGTTCTTTATCCATTCATCTATCGATGGACACTTGGACTGCTTCCACAGTTTGACTATTGTTGATACTCCTGCTATAGACATCGAGATGCATGTATCCCTTTGAATCAGTGTTTTTATATTTTGGGGGTAAATACCCAGTAGCACGATTACTGGATCATGAGGTAATTCTATCTTTAACTTTTTGGGGAACCTCCATACTGTTTTCCAGAGTGGCTGCACCAGCTTGCATTCCCACCAACAGTGTAGGAGGGTTCCCCTTTCTCTGCATCCTCGCCAACATCTGTCCTTTCCTGACTTGTTAATTTTAGTCATTCTGACAGGGGTGAGGAGATATCTCATTGTAGTTTTGATTTGCATTTCCCTGATGATCAGTCATGTTGAGCATCTTTTCATGTGTCTGTTGGCTGTTTGGATGTCTTCTTTGCAGAAATGTCTGTTCATGTTTTCTGCCCATTTTTTTATTGGATTATTTTTGAGTGTTGAGTTGTATAGTTCTTTATTTTGGATACTTCAGTGGAGTTATTTTTTACTGCATGTATGAATTCAGAATGCTTAATATATACTCTCTGGCACCCTGTGCCTTTCCTCACACCATTAATAAAATTATGACTAAAAAAATGCACAATTATTCATTTAATATCTGCTTCCCCTGCTAAACTGAAAAGTCATCAAAGAGAAGGATCTCTATGTCTTTTTATTGCTATATCTCCACTCCACGGAGCATGGACGATCTGGAATATTTATTGAATAAATGAAATGTGTCTTCTATATTAGCATTCAAAAGCATAGTTCATTTATTGTCAATAATCCCTACAAGGACAAAATATGTAATAGTTCTGAAAGGTTATTTTATCATTAGGCAAAAGGGTTAGTTCCCCAGGAATTTCTTTCATGCTATTATAAACACAGAGATTGGCAGAAATGACATATTAGTTTCTCCAGATGAGTTGTATTGGAAATACGAATGCCTAGATCTTTTTCAATAATATAGTGTATTTCATAGTAATCTAAGTAACCATAGAGATAGTTATGGAAATATATAGGAAAAGAAATTCAAGGAATTAAACAGAATTCTTATGAAATGTGTAAAGGGCAGTAAAAAGGACAAGGAAAATTAGAAAGCAAAGACTCCCTCCAATCCTGAGGCTCTAGCCACCTAGTCATAGAATCACATATGAAAACAATAACAAAACCTGTTTATTTACCCAAATACTCACCAACATTTGTAGCAAAATGATATTTTCAAACAGTGAACGGCAACAGCTAAGCATTAAAATTTTTTATCATGAAAGGGACAGAACTGATTCCGTTGGCAAACTGGCTTGTAGCTCCCTGATTTAGTTCTATGCATTAGGGCAACTCCTTTGTTTGGCTTTTCATTTCCATCAGAGAAAGTGTGTAGGGTACCAGAGGGCAGGAAAGCTATCAGCAGAGTGTTATCTTTAAAGCTGAGTTCCTGATTCTGAAGTTGGATTTTAAGAATTCTAATACTAAAAGTGTTTGATCTAAGAGGCAAGTATATCTATGCTCTTCCATCCTTAGCTGCTTAGAGTATAACAACCCACAGGTTCTGATTTGTGGGGGAGGGTGGAGATGAGGTTATTGTCAACAAGCTTTTAAATTAAAGCTAAGGGAGAGGAAAGGGCAATAAGATAAGTTAAATGAGAAGGCAACCGATGTAATTTATCTAGGAGAGAGCTTTACTTTTTTTCAGGGAAATAAGAAACAATGTTATTCAATGAGAGTGCATGGACTGAGGAAAGGGATGGAGACCTGAAGAGAAAGAAAAAATTTTGGAGCAATCCCAGTAAAGGTTTCAGTAAGGATGATTTTAAGGACTGTGGAGTAACTGTGAGAACCTGAGGGGAAATTTGATACCATGAAATTTCAGGAATTAGAACTGGTATCTTTGTTGAGATTTCATCTAGCAGCTCCCAATCTGTGGCCGGAATGCCGTTGTTAGTGAGGGTCAGCAAAGCAGTCAAGGGCCAATCAGTGCATTACTGAAATGGAGCCTGGTCTGGATATGAAGGCAGAAAAGCCAGGATGGGAATAATGGATTTGGAGATAAGTGTTAGGAGACAAAAACAGGAAGATGAAGAGTACATTCAACAGTGATGGTAAACTGGTAGGAAACAGGAGGCTAGGCTAGAAAAGCTTTTCAGTGAGATTTCCCACTGAGACCGAAAATCTGCAGAAGGTTGGAAATAACATTGTCAAGGACTTCAAGTAGAAGTAGAATAAACAAGTGTATGCGGCTGGGTTGTTGAACGAAGGCTGCAGAACAATGATCGGGAAGTAGATACCCCCAGTCCTGCTTTAGGCGGCATGGGTTGAAGTGGAAAAAAACAGAAGCTTTCTGTAGAAGATAATGCAAAAGATAATAAATATTAAGAGAAAATCCATTTTTTTCCATTTAGTTTGAGAAGGCAGGAATGTTAAAAGCAAGGATATGGGGATGTTTGCTCATGGTGGAACAGATGTCTTAAGGAGTCTCATGAAGACAACAAAAAGAATGGTAAGTAATGGAGTTGTCCCACAGTGGTGCTAAGGGAAGTTAGATGGGGTGGATTAGAAATAGTGCTGAGTTTTATGTTAAGGTCCTTGAGTGTTGGTCAAAGAAAGTAGGGCGCTTGGGAGGTGTACTAGTAAAAGAAAACTCAGGTTTCCTCTCTACTCACACCAACTTCTGCACTGAATGTGGTGAGGGGTGTTCCCAACTCTTTATATTAACTGGGTATCCTACAGTTCAATTATGACACTAACTACCTGGAGTTAGCACAGACCCAACAGGCTAACCCACTTCAGACGTCAAGCACAAGTCCCAAATTGTCAAAAAAAATAAAAATAAAAATAAAAAAATTAAAAAAAATTAAAAAAAACAAGTCCCAAATTGTCACCTGTACTTCTGACCACTGGCAAAATATCGAGGGTTTCTGTGACTCTCCCTCAGGTTTAATAATTTGCTAGAATGGTTCTCAGAACTGAGGGAAACACATTTACTGGTTTATTATGACACAGCTCAGGAACCGTCAAAGGAAAAAGATGCACAGAGCAATGTCTGTGGAAGGGGAGCAGAACTTTCGTGCCTTCCCTTAGTGCACCCCCTTCCCAGCCTGTCCATGTATTCACCAGCCTGGAAGCTCTCCAAATCACTTTGGTTAGAATTTTTAATGGAGGCTTCATTAAGTAGGCATGATTGACTAAATCATTGACCACTGACGATTAAGTCTATCTCTAGCCCTCTCCACACTCTGGAGGTTGAGAGGGATAGTGCGGCTGAAAGTTCCAACCCTGAAATCACGCGGTTGGTTTCTCCAGCAACTAGGCCCCCATCCTCCAAGAGTCACCTTGTTAGCATAAATGCAGATCTGGTTGAAAGGGGCTTATTAAATAACAAAGCACACTCTTCTCACTCCTCTCCTTCAGGAAATTACAAGACTTCTGGGAGCTCTGTGCCAGGAACCTGAGACACAAAGATTCAGTATATATTTCTCACTACATCATAATTAGTTTTCTACTGCTGCTGTAACAAATTGCCACAGACTCAATGGCTTACAACAACACAAATTTATTACCTTACAGTTCTGTAGGTTAGGAGTCTAACAGGGGTCTCACCTGGCTAAAATCAAGGCATGGGCTGCATTCCTTTCGGGAGTCTACCTCCAGGAGAGAATTCAGGTCATGGCCTTTTCCATCTTCCAAACCTTGACATATTCCTTGGGTTATTGTCCCTTTTCTCTATCTTTGAAGCCAGTAATGTTGCATCCCTCGGCCATTTGCCATAGTCACATCTCCCTCTGACTCTTCTGCCTTCCCCATTTTGACTTTTAAGGATCCTTGTGACTGATTTCATTGGGCCCACCTGAATAATCCAGGATACTCTCCCTACTTTCAAAGTCAGCTAATTAGCAACCACAACCATTTGCAAACTTAATTTGCCTTAGCCACGCAACCTAACACATCCACAGGTTTTGGGGATTAGAACGTGGACATCTTTGGGAGACCGTTTTTCTGCCTGCCGCAGAAGGTGCAGGGCAGAATGTAAATGGTACATGGTGAAGAAGAATGCTGAATTAGCACAATCTGGTTAACGGTAGGCAGAGTTCATTGGAACTGGTTTCAAGATTTCAATTACACTTGGGGAAAGTAAACCTGCTCAAAATTCCACTCCCAGGTTGCTGATGATTGATAATGCGATTCCTGAATCTGTATTTAAACATACTAACACTACTACTAATAACAACAACAAAAACTAACACCTCTTGGGCTTTGTATATCAGACCTGTTCTAAAGTCATCGTATGAGCTAATTTTATCCTTAAACAATACTGTGAAGAAGGCATCAATGTTTCCTCTGGACAGAATTAGTAACTTGCCCAAGCAGAGGATTGGAACTGAAACTTGGGCAGTAAAGCTCCAGGGCTTTTAACCTTACATTACAAAGCCTCCTCAGGGTCAGGAGCCATGGAGTGGCTGATCAGTATCTGTTGTGGGTTAGATACCAAAGGGTACAAGTTAGAACTACAGCTTCAGGCAACTAATTAGGGCAGGATTTGTTGAAACACCCATGACAGGGAAAGTGGCTCTTCGTTGTACTGAACCTACACGGACACCAGATTTCTTTTGTGCGGGCAATCGAAATATGAAGCCATCCACAAAACTCTTCTTTCTTTTCTCTCCTTTTCATCCAACAGGTATTTATTAATGATAATATAAAGGAAAATGTACAGGCCATTACATGAATCTGAGTTATGCCCATAAGAATTAAAGGAATAATATAAAGTGGAAGTAAATTATAAAATTTGCCTGGTAAGTTATTAACCATCAATTATATTATTTCAACCTCTGTCATTTGATCCCCTGACCTCATTTTCTTCTCCACATTCTTTCTTCTTTCAATGTCCCTCTGCCTCTACCTCCATGTTCATTACCTTCTTTTGAGTGCGTCTTCTTTCATCCTTTTTCGTCCTTTTGCTCATGTGCCTTTTGCCTCCAAAGTTGCCTCCATTACTACCTGTTAGCTAGCCACGTATACTCAGACCACTGCAGGAATAGACAATTTTGTCTTAAAATAGTAAAATTCTCCTGAATTCATTTTCTCCTTTCCATCCACTTACCGCTGCTTGAGTTCAGACTTTCATTTGCTCTGCTCCATACAACAACTTCCTTCTGGAATTTCTACTTATTTTTCCCAAGCCCCCTGAGAATCCATCCATCCGGCCTCACTTTCATACACCTGATTTTTCTAGAAAACCTAATGCTGTCATTGCCCTACTCAAAGTTCTTCGATTGTTCCTATGATCTACCAGATACAATCTAAACTTTTTTATAAGACCTCAAAACTCCCTGCCTATCTAACTTCATTTTTTACTCTTCCAATTCCCCTTTGCAGGTTACCCTCTAGCAGCACAGTAATACTTGTGGTTTCTAAAACACATCATACCCTGTTATGCCTCCATATCCTTCCATCTCCTATTCCTTCTGCTGCTTTTATGCCATCCATATGGAGAATTCCTAGTCATTCTTTAGGACTATTCAGATGAGATTAGGCGCGTTCAGGGTGGTGTGGCCATAAACCTATAGGACTATTCAAATGTGATCTTTGCTTTTAGGGCTTTCCAGTCTCTTGCAGGCAGACCTGGGACTTCCCTGCTCTCTCCTATAGTGTATATCCCTCCATTGCTTGTAAGAACACTGTTACTGGTATTTGGGGTCAGGACTTGGTTTTCATCCCCAATACCTAACACATTGTAGTTCAATCATCTTTGCTAAATTAGCCTACCCTTTCACCTGACCTTCCATAATGCAATGGCATAGCTCTTCTTTCTGCCTCAATACCAGTTCCTTGAACTGTATTCTTTGGAACTCTGGTGATTCTACAGAAGAGTTGTATATTATAGAAGTAGGCTTTAGATAGCTATGTGAAATGTATGTTTGCTTTTACTATAGGTTTAGGAGAGAAGTCCATTTCTTCTTTTCCCAAATAATCCTCTTATCTTTTAGTTCCATGATGATTCTCAAGTGCAAGCAAGTTCTGTGAAAGAAATAAATCACCTAAACCACCTAAAATTGGAAATTTCTATTTGTTTTCACCATGATCTAAAGAACACCACCACCAACAAAAGCAAGTCATATGTATATATGACTAAAACTCCAACTTAATTACCACCAAATTTACTTTTACTCAAACCCACCCCTCTTAACCTGGATTATTGCCAATGAAATAGAACAAATTTTGTCCATTACCTTATTGTTTTTATTTACATTAATTAACAGATTGACATTGGCTCTGTTATTTTAAACAGTTTGACTTAGAGAAAAGTAACCGTTACAAGGGAAGGTTTTGGGAAATAGTCACTGAAGAAACAGACCACCAATTAAGGCCCAATCAGGAACACAGGAAGCATACTATAGTACTGAGGGAATTTAATAATAGGGTATTGTTACACAGGGGTTTGGAGGGAGTCTCCACACCAAAAAGAGGAACGCTGAGGTAATCCAGCAATGTAAACTATAAGGAGCCATTACCATCTTTAGAGTGGGGTAAACAAAGAGAAAAGTTTGGGTTATTAGAGCTCAGAAGCTCAGAGGTTAGGGTCCCTGCTGAGCGAGGGCTCAAACCTCTGAGAAGTGGGCACAGCCTGGCCAGTGCTGATACCTCTGCGGAGATAGGAGGAGTCTGTTTCTTAGAATGTAAAAGTGGGAGGCTGGAGCCAACTGCTGTTGACAATGGAAAGGGCTGTTACTGCTGATGGGATGCTGATAGGAGCAGGAAGCAAACAGAAAGGATCAAGTCTCTTTGCCGCTACTCCTGCCTTCCACCATCCCTCCAGGGACTTCTGTTGATAGAACCCACCAGGAAGCCAGCTGGTAAAGGAAAGAGAGTTTGCAGAGCCCCAAACCCAGTATTACAAACGTGGAGTGTGGAAATGTCAATACGGATTAGAGAGAGGAGAGCTTAATAAACAGCACTAGGAGTAATTAGAGTGTTGTTTTTTTTTTTAATTATTTGAGAGAGAGAGAGAGAGAGAGAGAGAACAAGCAGGGGGTGGGGGAGGGGAAGAGGGAGAAGTAGACTCCTTGCTGAGCAGGGAGCCCAACACAGGGCTCAATCCCAGGACCCTGGGATCATGACCTGAGCCGAAGGCAGACGTTTAACCAACTGAGCCACCCAGGTCCCCCTAAATAGAAAGTCTTAAGCAATGGTCAGCTAATCATCATCCAGCTTAAAAAACTCAATATGATCATATGCTCAAGGCCTTAAAAAATTAATAAATTAATATTCTTCTGTTGACTTTGTGATTAGACACACGCTTGAGTATGCTATGTCACTATAGTTATCATTTAGTCATCCGGTCTGGGACTTACATGGCAGATGGTGTTCTGGGCGGTTGGGTTTCAACAGTGAAAAAATAGATAGGTTCCCGCCCACCCTCATGGAATTTTCATTCTAGTGAAGGGAAAATAGACAATAAATAAAAACATAACGTGTCAGATGGTGAGTACAATTAATAAGCCAAGTCAAGGGGGATAGGAATTGGGGGTAGGGGAGCTCTTTATATGGGGTGGTGATACAAGACCTCAATAATAGAGTGAAACTTGAGCAAAGATCCAAAGGAAATATGAGGGAGAAATCAGTATGAATATATAGGGGGAATCTTTTCAGTAGAAAATGGTTGCATTTGATAAATGTGAGACTGGTGAAGATTTTGCAAGTGGGTGGACTTTTTTGTGGGTTTGCAGTTTGATTTTAACTATTTGCATACTTCTGCTTTAGAAGACTGATTCTAGTAGAGTGACATCAACTTATTATCAAATATAGTACCAAGTTCAAACATTCCACAAAGCATTGCTCATCTCTTCCACTGAGGGAAAAGCTACACTTCTTCACGCAGCAGGTTATAAAAAATTCGCTGATGATAAGGGGAATGAGCTGAGTACATAATGGCCCACCTTCACTATAAAGTACTTTCTTTGTTTCAGAGTCAGCTATGAAATTATTATAATAGTCTCAAACCTTTAATTTGGATTATTTGAGTAAATGTAAAATGCCCAGTACTGTACATAATTACTTCTTTGTTAAGATGTCAACCTTTGTTTTTTAGTTAAGAGTTAATGAACCTCGATAATTAGCCAACAGTCTTTGAGGCAGAAAGTGGGATGGACACCATCAGTACTCTTAACCCAAAACAATGAAATCATTGTTGGCAGTAGGATCTGTTGCCTTTTGTTCAGATAATTTTCTTCTTGGAAAATACACGCATGTTTTGGATTTAATGGTGCCAGAAATATTAATAAGTTAGCTATAATTATTCCTGAACCCGTTTGTCACTCAAACAATAAAAGTGAACTTATCTATAAAGTTAGACAACTAAAATGGTATAAAACACAGTAATACTTTCATGATAAAGGTTTTTTTTTAGGTCAACAGTAATTCTGGCCCTTGAAAGAAAATGAACTGTATCATATAAAATCTCATTCTGTAGCTAGTAATAATTTCCAACAGGAAGGCTTGGGGTGAGTATGTCTTCATTTGAGAACAATGTAATTTAAGACTGGACACTTAGAAAGTAGAAATTTGAGTTACCTCAGTAAATTTGTTTTTAACGTTAAAAGGAATTTTGGGAGGTCAGTGGTGCCCAGCGGAAGGCAAGAACTTGGATCAGGCAGGAAAACCACCCACATGTGGCTTGTAGTATTTTCAATTAACCTCTCTGCCTAGGTTCCTCTCCTTGTCAGGTGGGGATAATAGTAATTGCTACCTTCCATGGGAAGTAAGCCTGTGCTTTGACATCTCTGGCCAAAGATGCTATATCAACACAAATGATTAATATTAGGACATAATGCATGTATGCACATAAAACACCAGCATAGTGCTCTTTTAATGCTTATATAATATCTATAAATACTGCTATTCCATGCTCTCTCTTCACTTTAGGTCAGAGAAGAATATAATCATAACATGTCACTAATCCAATTTCTCAAAATATGGAGGAAATACATTTTTTAAAGCTCCATATCATCCTTTTGAGAAGCACTAAACCTGCTAATCCCTCCTGGTCTCTGTAGCAATTGCACAATGGCCCCCCATATTAAGCCTTTGGCACCTTTTCAAATGTTGGCTAAATTACTTTTTCTGGAAACTGGAACCATCAGGGGAAGGCCAAGGGAATGAAACTGGCTAGCGATATTAAAATTTTGGTTGTTTAATATTTAACTGGCTCTCAACAACGTGTTGAAGTGCTATCTAAACAGATAATTAGCTAGTCGCTGCACAGTGGGCTTTATCTAAATTTAGCAGTGAAATTAGGTTTAGAGAATGAGAAAATAGGAAAAGAAATTTTCTCAAGGGAAACGGTGGTGTCAGCACAGCTGAGGAATGTCACAATAGCTACATTTCGTCAATTATGATCATCATCAGGGGATCTCCGGGAGAGACGCAGGACAAGGTTTATTCATAAGTGCATCCTGAGGATAGGCGATGGAAAAGAGTGGCCGCAGGAGACAGGCTGGATGAGAGACAGAGATAGAAAGAGAGAAAAAGAAAAACAGAGGATGGAGGAAGAGAGGTACTAAGCCGAGCGCTGGGAGACAGGATGGGAAGCGGAAGTTGAGAAAGAAAAAAGAGCGGTAGGCAGGGGTAGAATGGTGTGTAGCTTTGGAGGTGAGTAAAACACTGTAAACCAGGGTTGGGGGGGAGCTAGTGATGGAAGGGGTGTTATCTTGGCGGCAGGCAAGCATTAGTTTAGCTGCGACAGGCGGCTAAATCCTTGTTCGACTTTCCTTCTTATTGGGAGCACATTTCTGGCTATCTGGTGGAGATGCCAGGACCTACATAAAATTGTGTCCGGACTGAGGACGTGTGTCCTCTGCCTCCAGTCCCTCTCGGGACAGTCCAAACTGTCCTCCACCCTTGCAGAACCGCCAGTGGCTGTGGCTTCAAGGTCAGGCCACCAGGGCTGTGGGTGGCGGGCGGATGAAGAGGGCAGGGCGCGTAGCCACCTGGGGTGAGGGAGGGTCGTGGTGGATCCCAGACCTCTTACGGGCAAATGCTTAACACTTCCCGAGGTCGCTTTACTGCGATCAGTTCAGAGGAAAACAGGCAATGAAAATAAAATTACACGTGCGAACATGCAAATGAAACAAAACCAAAGAAAAACACCACCGCACTCGAGGCGCTCCGATGGGGGAAATCCATGGCCTCCTGTTACCAGTTGCCCGGCGAGGACAGCGGACAGCTCGGCGGCCGGAGAAGCAAGGGCGAAAAAGCAAACCTTCTGGGGCCCCTCTTCTCGCCTGCCTCCGCTGACCCTTCCACCAAGCCGCCCTCCCAAGAGAAAGGAGCAAGAAAAACGCCTGTGCAAACAAGCCTCGGAGGGCTGGGGGAAGTGGAGCTGGAAAGAAGGGAGGGATTCGGAGAGCGCCGCTGTCCCGGGAAGCAGGAAGGAGAAAGTCTCTCCTTTCAGCCCCCGGCGTCCCCGGCGAAGAGGGAGATGACTAGTTCTGCAGGCTATGTACAGCCTCCTAGACAGGGACCTTTAGCGTGGGCAACGGAAGGGCAGCCCCATCCTGCCTTCCCCTCCTAACTCCCCCCCTCTCCTGTCCCGGCTCCCCGCCAGAGGGAGAGCGCGGCCCGGACAAGGCGAGCAGCCAGCACGATTGTCCCGCCGCCCTCCGCCTCCGTCTGCGCCCGGGCCGCGGTGGACCCGCGAGGGGCGGAGTGGGCGAGACCATTGGAAACGTTGGGAAGGGGGGAACGAGGCGGGGACGAGGCAGGAACGAGGGGCGGGGCCTACTAACCTATTCCAGATTTTCCTGTCCTTTTGAAAGCCCTGCTTTGGGAGAAACCCGTTATCAAAGTGGAGAGAAGAGATTTTTTTTTTTTGAAGGGGGAGGAGCGTGTGTAGGAGGGCGGGGTGGGAGGAGACGCTGCATGCAGTCCGCGATCAGACGGGAGCTGGAGTTGTGCGGGGAGGGCGGGCGAGTCCCAGCGCCGGCTCTGAGGGTCGGCTTCCTCTCCCCCTCCCGTGTGGGGCGGGGTGGTGCGTTCCGAGTTCCCAGGAGTTCGAGGCGGGCGGGTGCCTGGGGGAGGGGAGTGGCGGCGGCGGCGGCGGCGGGCGGCTCACACCTCAGCCTCGGCAGTGGCGTCGGCGACGGCGGAGTCGAGGCAGCCGTGAGCGCTCCGCTCAGTGTCAGCCGGCGGCGACGGCTCAAGAACTGGGAGTTGGGGACCCGCGCGCCGGACCTTCCGCCGTCGCCGCCGCGTCGCGGCCGCTGCTGCCGCCGCCCAGCGCCTAAGGCGCCGGGGCCGGGGGAGCCGCGGGGGGGGGCGGGCGAGCCAGCGGGCCGGGGGGAGGGTGGGGGATGGCGCGGACCCCGGGGCCGGCCCCGCTGTGTCCCGGAGGCGGCAAAGCACAACTTTCCTCCGCTTCTCCCCCCGGGGCCGGACTCCTGCTGCCGCCCCCGACGCCACCACCGCTACTGCTGCTGCTCTTCCCGCTGCTGCTCTTCTCCCGGCTCTGTGGTAGGTGAACCTCGGCGTCCGGCGCGGGCTGAGGGAGGCGCGACCTAGGGTCCCGGCGCCGTGGCGGGCCGGCGCGGGCCGCTCTCCGAGGCGGCGAGGCAGTTGTGCTCGGCGGTTGGCTGCGCGAGCGGGTGCCGCGGACTTTGGCTGGAAACTTTTCGCCGCGCCCGGGGCGAGGCCGGGGAAGGGCCGGGGCCGGCGGGTGCAGCGCCGGCCGCCCGCTCCGCTCCCCTCCCCTCCCCTCCCCTCCCCTCCCCCGCTCACCGCGCGGTTGCCCGACGCCGATGCTGGGTGCGCTGGGAGCTCCTCAGTGTTTGCTCCGGGGACCGTTACCTCCTCTCTCTTTCGCGGAGGAAGCCGAGAGCGCGGACTTCTGGGCTGGGGCGAAGGTGCCTGGCTGCACGGTTGCTGCCTCCTTTCCCTCCCTCCCCCCCGCCGTGAAACTTGAGCTCTGAGCCCGGATACCTTTTGGGACCAGAGCCCGACGGATGAAACCTTTGGCTCCCAACCCCTCATCGCCTTCCACCCTGGAGAAGGCACCATGTTAGCCCACCCTACAGCATCCCCTGCAGTCAGTTTTCTACGGTCGTCCGGCCCGGTTCTGCCCTCGCAGCCTCTGGGTCGCGTTGCATTGAGCCCGTCGCTGCCTTCCAGTTTGTGGGACGTCTCTCACACTGTCCATGTTTATTTTAGAGAACCCTGTTTGTCTTCGGGACTTCGATTTATGTGTTAAATACCTGATTGCATCTACTGTGCCCTGGCTGTTCTGATCAAAACAAACCCCACGCCTCTTCCCGTCTCTTTCTTCCCTCGTTTTGTGTTACAGCTTTCCTGTCACATTTGGGAGTTAGTGTCTTTGTAAATTCTGTTCCTAGGTATCGGAGACTAGAAGTACACTTGTTAAGGATCGTGTAAAAAAAAAAATCTGATCTCTCTTAAGGATCGTGTAAAAAAAAAATCTGATCTCTCACGCAAGAGAGATGGACGTAAGTGATCATTAGTGGAAGGCGGTGATTTGGGAAAGTAAGGTCACCAGTCTTTGGGGATTAACTCTGTGTATCTTTTGATAATACTGAAATACTGCAGGAAGTTATTCATTTCTAAGACACTTACTTGGTGAGGAAGGTGGAGAAGCAAAAACTTAACGCTTGCTAAAGATTGGTTTACCCAAGACATTTTTATTGGTACATTAAGGCTGCTGTTGGATCTGTGTTTAATGAAATCGTAAATGAAACCAGAAGTTTTATCAGTATTTATTTAAAGGAGAGATGTGTGCAGATTTCTGGGATGGTGTGATTTAGAAGAAAGAGCGTCCTGTTCCGGGAGGTGTGTCAGGGTAGTTGGTTATGAGGGAGGCAGAGTTTTCAAGAGATTGAGTGCCCCTTATAGGCTGAGAATTTCCTCTACCAGTTCACCACCACGTTTCAAGCATTGTAATGAAAGTTTCTGATTTACAGAGTATAGTTTGATAAACTGCTTGTTATCTAATCTACATTGTTTCTGTAGCTCCACTCCCCAGCTGTTTGGTTCCACAACACAGTTCTTAATGCTGTTACCTCTTTAAATTGATTTAAGATTCTAGGTTGAATTTGTGTACTGTTCTTTTCCATTAGGGAGGATTGTGGATTATAGTTGGGTGGGAGAAAAGTTGGAGGGGGTGTTAACAGTTTACTAGCCTGATTTAGATTGTGTTGACCCAGTGAATAGTACTTGTATCTCCAATAAAGGCTTATCTAGCTAGGCGAAGCCTTATAGAAGACTGAAACTAGGTGGTATGTGCAGATAATCAAGGATATAGAATTTGAGTAATAATTTCATAGTGCTTGTACAAGTGAAGTGTTGATTACTTTTGAAGGAATGCATTGGTTTTCATGTGGAAGAAGAAAGGAGCTTTTTTTTTTTAACCTCTTTAGTAATGTCCTATCGGAGGGGCTTGATATTTTTACTTTAGGTCCTAAAAATTAACGTAAAATAGGCAAATGGATTGTGATTTAGAGCAGGTGTAAATTGAAGTTTTTAGTCAATTCTGCTTGTAGTTGTAGGGACAGGCACTAGCTTTGTGTTACTGTGTGCCCTGTTCTTTTAAAAAGCTTCCTTTTCTGGCTTATAGTGTTAATAACACCCTAATTTGTGAGCCCTTATGACAAGTTTTTTTTCCATCAACCTCTCTCCATTTTAGACAGTCTTTGAGTAGGGCACAGTTGTCCTGACTTACGGATGCTTAATAAGTATGGAAGTAGAATTTTCTTCACGTAACCTGTTTGTTGATTTGACATTCATAGTACTACTGACAAGGTTTTATGTGTACTATTGTTTGAGTAGTCAGTTTTAGAGTTGAAAAGATTTTTAGGCTTTAAAGAGATGATTATCTGATTTGTTAATCAGAATCCTTTACTTGTTCAACATTTACGGATATTTTTTCCTTTTTGCTCTTATTTTTGATACGCTGCTTATGTAAATTTAGCACGACCTTAGCTATGCTTAACATCTGCAGTATCATCTATTAGTGCAAGGTAATTTTTATACCATGTTCATTTGCTTAAAAAAAAAAGAAAACCCTTGCAACTGGTAGACTTGATACTCTGAAAGCTGTAAAAAATGACATCATTTATGTTGTTTTGCGGGTGTACACTGTCTTATATGAAGAACTGAACTTTTAAATGTTTACAAACTGTCAAGTTTTTTGCTTTTTGTTTTTTAAGCCTAAGAAATTCCTAGGTATAAAGGTCAAGGGGACTAGATTTGCAATACCATGTGACTTCGTAAATCTCATTTATTTAAAGCTCATTATTCGGGAATTCCATATATTTTTTTTAAACTGAAGTAGAGTTAACACACAATGTTATATTAGTTTCAGCCATATTTTTCTATGATGGCAATAATTAATTCATAGGTGATTAGATTTATCTCACTTTCCTTCCACCATTTTTCTTGAAAGGTAGAGAATACTACCTGGGATATGGTATCAATGAAGGAAGGAGAAGGTAAAGGCTTCTTGACCTTTGTCAATTCCTATTTGAAACTAGGATTCTATGACTTTTCATTTTCATCAAGGTTTTATCTGAAGAAGAATGTTAGAAGGTGATAAAAAAGAAGATCTAATATTATATTGAACCTTGAACAGCACTTATAGTACTTTCTGTATTCTGGCACTTGTTAGGCACGTGGGGACATAAAACATGAGTATGGCAGAGTCCTGGCTTCAAGGAGCTTACCGCATTGTGATGATAGACATGAAAGAAATAGTTGTTCATAGGACAGTGCAGTGTTTATGATAGAGATCTGTATGAGGTACTGTGGGGTTGCCCAGAAGAGGGATACCTAACTCATTAGGTAAAATTACATGAATGTGAACTGAGAAAAAAAAAAGAATTACTTTTTAAAATATCAGTTGAGGGGCACCTGGGTGGTTCAGTTGGTTGAGCATCCGACTCTTGATTTCAGCTCAGGTCATGATCTCAGGGTCCTGGGTTCTAGCAGATTCTGCTTCTCTCCCTCTCCTTCTGCCCCCGCCTCTCAAATAAATAAATCTTTAAAAAAAGTAAAAAATCAATTGAGTCAGATCTTATTGAGATTAGGCATTGTGGTAGGTGGTACAAGTTTGCTTTCTCTCTCTCTGCTCTTTATGGTTTAGATACTAAATAGGCAGTTTGATTCTGAAAAAAGGCTGTCACTTACTAGCCTTTTGAATCCTTGGCAAGCTGTTTAACCTCAGTAAACTTAAGGTTTTTCATCTTTAAAAAAAAAATGTTATCACCTTGCCTATAGAGTTGTTGAGAGGATTAAATCAAAGAATAAAACAGGGTGCATGGAATATAATGAACATTCAAATGTTAGCATTTATTAGATTGCACCTTATAAACTAACCTGCGTAGTGTTTGTCATTCTTAAATTCTACTCTGGATGTCTTGAATAATTGGGTTTTCAAGGTAATTGACTTACTCTATTTGCACTTCACATCTTTATTTTGAGTGTATAATGCAGTCAGTGTTCTTCAAATATTTGTTAAATTTACTTCAGATAAATATTCAGAAGACCAATTTTGAGAATATTAGGATACAGTGAAATTAACTAACTTGTGTAATTGTATGGAACCAAGTTGAATCTTCCCTTGGTGATGTAGAATGCCTTTTAAGATTTGGCAGTTCCATAAGGTTGCTTGGAATGTTAGTGTTCATATTGAAAATGTAGAGTTGGAGAAAAGTGTCACAATTAAGTTTATCAAGTTATCAGATTGGGGCCTATAATACACACTGCCTATATAAATCTTTCTGCATCTTAAACAGATATAATTGGAAAGTGAACCAAATTTAGAAGCAAGCTAAAAGACCCAAATCTTCCATTCTTGCATTTAGCTATAGCATCAGAAATAGGAATTGGAAAACGCTGGGCAATTATATATTTGTGTGTGCATGTATGTATTTACAGTCTTGCCCTGTTTATTTCACCTATGCTTCCATATATTTATATATGTTTAATTTAGTGATTCAGCAACTCTGATGTACATTTTGTATCAGTGTAGTAAGAAGTAAAACTTACGGCTTATTGCCTATTATTTGAAAATTACTGAAAAGAAGCTGGATGGGATACCCTTTTTAAAAAATAGAGTATTTTGACATTTTGTAATTTGGCCCTTTAAAATTAGAGAGTAAATAACATTTTTATAGCATATTCTATACTCTATTAAGGTGCGCATAACAATTCATAATAAAGACAAACTAGTTTGTGAAAGATGTGACATTTAATTAATAATGGCTATTAATATATAAATTTAGGATAAAATCAAATAATCCTTAAGTTAGTAATGGGATGACTACTAGATGATTTTATGTACCAGGCATTCAGATCCAAAAATCTAAATACGATAAATGTCATACTTTTGATTACCTTTTGTGTTTTTATCTAAAATTATTTAAAGTCCTGAATATGTATCATTTCCTGAATATTATAAAACTTAAGATTTCTATTTTTATATAGGTTCTGACATATTTAGTCATTTATCTAAATAAAATTTGTTGTGAATCTTTATCAAGGGTGAGCTTTAAGTTTTATCCTAAATGACTCACTTATTATACCATAGGTCATTAATTTAAAATTTTAGTGAGAGCTGCCCCTTATGAGTTTAGATACAGCCATTTTGCAAGTACTGTAGTTATTTTAGAAAGGATATTGTATTGCAGATTTATTCTGAATTTTACATATTCTCTTTAGTATAGCATCTAGGGAGATTGTTTTTCTTGCAATTCCCCAACAGTCATCTGCTAATTAAGATGAGTAGGAAAAAACTACCTGTTGTATCGTGAGTAGATATTCATAAACTGGAATTTTAGGCATGTGTGAAAATATGCCAGCTTATAACTGGATTAAGTGGCTAAGATTGGCAGTATGCTTTTCAGTACTTTTTTAGGTGTAAGATAGTAAATTATACATGGGGCTCTATAGATAGGAAAGTTTTAAAAAACTTTGATTTTCTTTAATGGTTAAAAAGAATCAAAGTTATTTTAAATAGGTTGGCTTTGCACTGAGTGGAGGCTTTTTAGGCTCTCAGGTTATTCAGGGTTATTCAGAAGAAATAAAGGTGGGGGGGACTATAAATCACTGTTCTCGGCTGGCCAGGGTCAGCAGAAGTAGGGCGTGCAGGTGCATTCATATCTTAGTTACTAGGAAATCTTTTTGAAACAACATTCTGGGCCCCACTGTGGACTTCCTGGATTGACAATTTTTGCAAGAGGGGTGGATATGGAGCCTGGGGATTGGGGCATTTGTATTTTGAGAGACATCTTCAGATGATTCTTTCTTTCCTTGATGAATGCTATTTATTATATTTTAATTTATGATTTGACCAGATGTCAATATATTCCACTTGTTTTGTGCACTCATGTATCAGAAGTGCTTGGCATGTAGTAGGCACTCAGATTTCTTTATTTCAAGATTTTAATAGCAAAATCAAATTTAATCTAATCCAGCACTGTCCAACAGAAATATAATGAGTCATATACATAATTTTAAGTTATTCTGATACCACATTAAAAATAATAAAAGGAACAGGTGAAATTAACCTTAATAATATATTTTATTTAACACAACATAACCAAAATATCACTTCATCTTGCAATTTGATATTAAAAAGTTGAGATGTTTTACATTTTCTTTCGTAGTAAGTCTTTGAAATTTGGTGTGTATTTTATACTTACCAGTCGTCATTTAAACTAGCTATATTTCATGTGCTCAGTAGTCAGTTGTGGCTGGAGGCTACCATATTGGTCAGTGCAGGTCTAAACCATACATGTCTCTGAAGTAGGTTGTGCCCTTCTTTGGCCCTTACTTACAAGGCCTAAAATGACATTGCTCTTCCTGCCTGCCAACTCAGATTCTGAAGTACCTGGTTTAAGGTTAATTTTCTCTGTGAAGACTTCTCTTACCACTTCTTGCCTAAAGTGAGCAAATTCTTTGTAAAGTAGTTAGTCTTTGTAATTGTTATGTAGTATTTAATTATAAGTTGTTTTGTGATATGTGCTCTTTGCCTAAAGATCTTGCCTCAGGCTTCATTGTATGTATCATAACACATATCACAGAATAAACAAATTATTTTTCAAACTATATAGATTTTAACATTTGCTTTTTTTTTCCTGTTTAAGAAACTGACCAAATTTGCTATACTGTAAATGGCATCAAGAGAATACTTGGTTTATGATTTCATCTTTCATGTTGAAATGAAATAATAGAATAATAGCTATACTAAGTAACTATGAAACTTTTCTGAACTTGATTTTATTTCTTATCTGATCCTAGGTATCTTTTATTCCTTAGTCCTTGGATGCCTGCCCTCTTCGGTGTTTAATAATGTGACATGCAGTCATTAGAGGGAAAAACATGCACACTCTATTCACTTTTTTTTTTTTTTTTTCATGTTTTTAGGTTTAGAGCAATGTTTGCCAAAGTGTTTCTGTGGAACTTAAGTCTCAGAAGATATGTTTCTGGGAGAAAGTACCATGGTGAAATAGACTTGGGAATGGGAAAAACTAACCATATAACCCCCTTATTTAAAGTTAGATTGTTAATAGTCTAAGAAATTCTTCCGTAAGAGATCCTGTTTTACAAATTAATTAAATTTTTTTGTGTAATATCTGTTATGTTGAAGAAACTATATTTTACAAAACACACTAGAAAATCTATCCTTAGAGAGATTTGTGTATTTGATATTATTCCTATTTTGACATTCCTATTCCTACCTTCCAAGATAGGGGGAATGTATGTATGTGTGTGTGTGTGTGTGTGTGTATATATATATATGTGTATATATGTGTATATGTATAATGTATATGTGTGTATATTTATTTATTTATATAAATTTATTATATATTATATATAAAACTAGAAGAGGTTGTTAGGTTTTAAAGATGTTGCTTGATGAGGTAGTTCTTTATTGGTTTTTCTTTTTTCTAAAAATTCCTTTTGCTTTCTTTAGTTCTGTCTCTCTATTCACCATTGTCTTATCCATTTTAAATCTGAGATGTTTGCAAAATTGACTTTCTAGGAGGAATGCAATTTTTTTTTCCTTTGGTATTGCAAAATCAGTTGTGTATTATTTATCCCAGGACATACGTAGTTTAAGCAGCTTCTGTGTGACATACCTCACTTTATATATAACATATCTCACTCTGGGTTTGAATTTTTGAAATAAGTTGGGTAAATTTAAGATAGCCAATTGTTTTGTAATGGAAATATGTCAGTGCTGTTATTGGGAAGGACATGAAAAAACCAGGAGGTAATTACAAAAATAGGTGCATACAGTGAGGACTCCAACTCAGTGTTGAGAACATTGTATAAAATTAAGAGTGTACTCGACTTTTCTAATGGCTTCAATTTAGAGGAAAAACAAAAATATTAATGAAATGTTAGTATTGCTAAACTCTGGCAAGACCATTTTCATATAGTAATTATTTCTGTGTGTTATCCATGATAAACATTATTGTCATTATTAAAATATTTTAGGCCATTGTTTTTGAAATTTATTAATATGATTTCTAGTTTAGTCATAGCTATTGCGGGCTAGATTAAGATTCATTTCACAAGTGTCCTGTCATTATGAACTCCAAATTCCCTTCTAATTTGATTTAGATTAGAGATAATCATTCATGGCTATAAGTTCAATTTAATATTGACTGAGTCACACCATTGAACTGTCTAGTTTTTAAATCTGCTTAGAGATACCCTGGTTCATTTATTTTAAATGCAAAATTTTAAAAAAGCTTCTCTGTTTAGTTTTTACTGAAGAGATTCAAGTGGGAGAAGGTACTTAGCTACAGTTCTATCCTTCTCATTAAGGGCACAGGGCTAGAACATCATAGCATTTTTCACTAAACCATGAGTCTGCATATGTTAATGGCTCTAGCAGCTGCTCTAAATCTCTGATTTCTGCTTGTTAAACTTAAAAGAGATTTAAAAAAATTACCACAAAGAAAAGCCTTGAGTAACATGTGCAAGTAATGCAGTTGTATCAACTTTTATAGTAGTTTCACCATCCTTGTAAGCATTGTAAATATCTGATTATAAATATAATTATAAGCATATGATTGTTTTATGATAGTTTTGGCTAATTCATATTAAAACCAGAATGAACTTTAATATTAAAGTATAATGGTAGGAACTCCTATTCTCTTTCAAGTTGTTACCTTCTGTTTGTTGTACACGGGTGCAGTGTCAGAGATTTATTGTTTTTTTCTTTGAAAACTGGTATAGCTCCTGTGGTTGCCTGACTGATTTTGAATAACAAAAAGAAGGCGTATCAAGGCTAGAATTAATAACACTAATGGTGACATCTATCCTTAGCAAGAAATAAGACTGTTTAGACTATTGACATTCTTTTCTGTATTTAAGATAGATTATTTTTACACTTTTTAATGAAAAAGTATTTCAACTTTTAGATTCATAAGAATTAGCAATTATGGTGGCTATTTTGAAGCCATGCATTATTGTTCATCAAACTTATTTTTCCATATTGTATATAAAAGGATCTGGACATTGACACAGTTTTGTTATATTTATAACTGCTAGTGAAAATGTTTAAATACATAAGTAGTTGGTGAAATTTGTATAGAGGATGCAGAAATGTCTCTTGCCTTCTAAAAACTTTAATCCTAACAATATCTGTTAAAATATAAAAACAAATCTGAAATTGCCTAAGAAATATACGTAGCTTTCTTTGGGGATACTACTGTTGCTTTGCTGCCCTCTACAGTCATCTAAAATAGTCACTCTAGATTTTTCTTCCAGCAGATGATTAAAATACTTACTTGACATGTGAACTTTAAATTTCAGGAGTGGGTTGAGTAATATTTACTGTTAAAATATAATGTTTAGTCACAACAGTTGATCCATACCTGTAATGCAAAAAAAAGGACTTAGAAATTAGAGCAGGGGATAGAGAGGGGACTATTGAGCATCAATCAGGAAATAGGTAATATAGCACCAACCGACTGCTAGGTAGTTTAGAGGATACCTCAGTGAAATAAGATCTAGTGGTTGGTGCCAAGTTTATAAACCCATTAGTAAGACTAACTGCATGCTAAAATATAAACAAAGATATTTGTAAAAAACATTGCAAGTAGTATGATACAACCTTAAAAAAACATTAGTAGGGCCTGGAAGAGTCAAGGAAAGCTAATTAGAGGAGATGAAACTTTTGAGCTCTGTCTTCAAGAATGGATTAAGTTCGGACAAGTAAAACAGGGTTATTTCAAACAGGGAAAAGAATATTAAAACACAAAGCATCTGTTACACAGAAAGGACTATGTATGCAAGGGGCTTTGGACTCTTTCTTAATAAATGTAAAACTTAATTGTTAGGAGATTTGGAATTAGAAGTGTGTGTGTGTGTGTGTGTGTGTGTGTGTGTTAAATGCAGTTACTTAGCCTCTCTGCCTGTTTCACTCCCTATAAAGGTGGCTAAATCATTTACAGAGTTGCTGTGAAAATTAAATGAAATCCTTATTAAACTGCAATAAAGTGCTTTGTAAATACAACTAACAATAATGCAAGGGAAAATGAATTGTCTTATATTAGAAATATAAGAGTATTGTGGGATTATAGAAGAAGGAGCAGTTTTATTGGCAATGGAGGAAGACTTAATAGAAGATCTAATTCTGTAGCTGAACCTTGCAGGAAGAATTTAGATTTCCGTTTGCGAGGAAAAGTCAAAGAAAAGGGGCATTCCAGGCTGAAAAAAAAACACTGGACTGAGAACTCTGTGGAAGGAATGTTTCCATGTGGTTCAAGCATGAGCTTTTTGTAGGGAAGTCATGGATTTTTAAATATTTTGCTGATGCTGAGGAGAGTAGACTTTGTATGGTAGGCAGTGAGGAGCTTTTGAAGCCAGGTAACTAACTACTGAATCTTTCTGTGATTTGAGGATATTGTATAGCTCTGACAGCAATGTATAAGATATATTGGAGATATGAGAGACAAAAGGGAAAACCGTTGCAATTGTCCACGGAAAACAAGGTTGTGGAGACAAATGACAATTTGGCAAAAGGCTTGAATGGAGAGATGGATCTGAGCAGAATACCTGGTGTTTGGATATCATAGTGGGTGAAGAAGGAAGAGTTGGATATGTACTTAATGCTTGTCTTTTGAATGGCTAGAAAAGGATAGTAAAAGGATTGATTTAGTCCCGTAACTTATTCAGAGGCATTTAAATTGTGGTGCCTCAAGGATATATTTTAGAGCTGTAGTTGGAAATTTATTATGAGATGGTGGGGGTAGTATGTGGAATTGGGAATTATCGGGATTGAGGTATTTGGAATAGATGAATTGTTTGAGGCAGAGGGGGAGGGGGGGAGGAAAAAGGGAGGGAGAAGAGAAGGAAGAAGAGAGGAAAGGGAAGTGGGTAGGGGACTGGGAACGTTTTTCAAGATTGCGGTATTTTAATTGCATAAGAAGGGGGAGGGAGGTTAATCTAGAAAAAAAATTACTTGATAAATAGACCAAAATATTTAGTAGTTAAGAGGAGTCCACGGATGACTCAGTAATTTAGTAAAAGTGGTTAGAAGTCAAATTCCAAAAAATCAACAAATGAGGGGATAGTTAAGAAGTAGTAGGGTAGGGCCTACTCTTGGGAAAGATGGAAAAGAGAAAGAGTAATTTGAAGGGGAAGAATAATGTATCAGTTGTTATGGGCTGAATGTTTGTCATCCCAAAATTGATATGTTGAAGCCCTAACTCCCAATGTGATGCTATTAGAAAGGGTTCTTTGGGAGGTAATTAGATTTAGATGAGGTTCTTGAGGTTAGACCCCCATAATGAGATTAGTGGCCTTATAAGCAGAGGAAGAGACATCAGAGTTTCCTGTCTACATTATGTTGTGGATACAGTAAGAAGTCAGCCATCTGTAAGCCAGGAAGAGAGTTCTCACCAGAACTAATCATGCTAGCACCCTGATCTTGGATTTCCTATCCTCTGAACTATGAGAAATGTTTGCTGTTTAAGTTACCTAGTCTATGGGATTTTGTTATAGCAGCCTGAGTTGACTAAGACATCAGTCAAGGTTCTGAATTACAAATATTAGAAATTTAACTTTCATTAAAAGAAGTCTTTTGAGGGATATCAGGTGGTTCAGGTATGGAAATTAAGACCCAAAGGAGGCTAGGCATCTAGAACCATATCCAGGACTACAGCCAAGATAATGTCAAGGGGCAGTCTGTCAAGGTCATTGCTTTTTGCTTCTTGAGACACTGGATGTTATAGCTTTGCCTCTTAGACTGGCATTGCTGTTCTTAGAAACCGGAAATTGTTATCATAGCACAGGGGAATATACTTTCTAATGGTGTCACTACAAAAAGTTGAAGAAAAGCTTTTTTTAAAAAAATGATGTATAGTTGACATATACAGTATTCTTTTTTTAATTTTATTTTATTATGTTATATTAATCACCATACATTATATCATTAGTTTTTGATGTAGTGTTCCATGATTCATTGTTTGCACCCAGTGCTCCATTTAATACGTGCCTTCTTTCATACCCATCACCAGGCTAACCCATCCCCCCACCCCCTCCCCTCTAGAACCCTCAGTTTGTTTCTCAGAGTCCATAGTCTCTCATGGTTCGTCTCCCCCTCTGATTTCATTTTTCCCTTCCTACTATCTTTTTTTTTTTTTTAACATACAATGTGTTATTTGTTTCAGAGGTACAGGTCTGTGATTCAACAGTCTTACACAATTCACAGCATATACAGTATTCTATTAGTTTCAGATGTACAACATAGTGACTCGACAATTCTATACATTATTAGGCTATGTTTACCACAGTAGGTATAGTTACCATTTGTCACCCTGCAATGTTATTATAATATTATTGACTTTTTTGTTCCCTATGCTGTAGTTATCATCCCCATGACTTATTTTATAACTGGAAGTTTATACCTCTTATCTCCTTTACCTGTTTCACCCATCCCTCCCACCCCCTACTGTCTGGCAACCACCAGTTTGTTCTCTGTATTTGTGATTCTATTTTTTGTTTCTTCCATTTTTTTTTAGATTTTATATATAAGTGGAATCATATGGTACTTGTCTTCTTTGTCTGACATATTTTACTTAGAATAGTACTCTCTAGGTCCATCCATGTTGTCACAAATGGCGAGATCTCATTCTTTTTTATGGCTGAATAATATTCCGGTGTGTGTGTGTGTGTGTGTGTGTATACATATGTACCACACCTTCTTTATCCATTCATCTACTGATGGACACTCAGTTTGCTTCCTTAACAACTGCAGTAAATTTAGTGTTTTTGTTTTCTTTGGGTAAATACCCAGTAGTGAAATTACTGAATCATGGTATTTCTATTTTTAACTTTTTAAGGAACCTCTGTACTGTTTTCCACAAGAGGTTTCACCAGTTTACATTCCCACCAGCAGTGCTATATAGTTCCCTTTTCTCCACGTCCTTGCCAACACTTGTTATATCTCCACTTTGTGATACTAGCCATTCTGACAGGTGTAAGGAGATATAGCTCATTGTGGTTTTGATTTGCATTTTCCTGATGATTAATGATGTTGAGTATCTTTTCATGTGTCTGTTGGCCCTCTATATCTTCTTTGGAAAAAAGTGTGTTCAGGTTGTCTGCCCATTTTTAATTGGATTATTTGTTTTGGTCCTGAGTTGTATAAGTTCTTTACATATTTTGAATATTAACCTCTTACAAGATACATGATTTGTAAATATCTGCTCCCACGCAGTAAGTAGCCTTTCTGTTTTGTTGATGGTTTTCTTAGCTGTGCAAAAGTTTTTTATTTGGGTTTTGTCCTAATAAGGTTTATTTTTGCTTTTTTGTTTCCTTTGTCTGAGGAGACATATCTAGAAAAATGTTGCTAAGGCCAGTGTCCGATAGATTACTGCCTCTGTCTTATTTAAGGAGTTGTATGGTTTCAGGTCTAACATTTAGGTCGTTAAATCCATTTTATTTTTGTGTATGCTGTAAGAAAATGGTCCAGTTTCATTTTTTTTTTTTTTTTTGCATGTAGGTGTTCTGTTTTTTCAACATCCTTTATTGAAGAGACTTTTTTCCCCCCTATTATATACTCTTGTCTCCTTTATCATAGATTAATGACCATGTAAGTGTGGGGCTATTTTGGGGCTCTCTATCCTGTTCTGTTAATCTATATGTCTGTTTTTGTGCCAGTACTATACTTTTTTAATTAATACAGCTTTTGTAGTCTATCTTGAAATCTGAGATTTCAATACCTCAAGCTTTGTTCTTTTTAAGATTGCTTTGGCTATTCAACGTCTTTTATGGTTCTGTACAAGTTTTAGGATTTTTTATTCTAGTTCTATGAAAAATACTATTTTTTTTAATAGAGATTTCATTGAATCTGTAGATTGCTTTGGGTGGTATGGACATTTTAACAATACTAATTTTTCTAATTTATGAGCATGGTATAGCTTTTCATGTATTTTTGTGTTATCTTCACTTTCATCACTGTATTCTAGTTTTCAGAGTACAGGTCTTTCATCTCTTTGATTAAATTTATTCCTAGGTATTTTATTCTTTTTGAAGCAATTATAAATGGGATTGTTTCCTTAATTTCTCTTAAAATCTTTTTTAGTTTTTATGATGATATTTGTCTGTCTTTGATGAGGCGGGGGGTGGGGCACAGTGGGAGAAGCACATTGATAATGGTAAGGTCCAGGAACAGAAAGTAAGTAGAAAGATAAGATCACAGATGAGAGAGGGTAGCCTTAGAAATGATGAGCAGCTCAGTTCTTTCTACTAGATAGGGGATAATAAAATGATGGGTGAAGATATAGAGACATGTCAAGGTCTAAGAAAGGGAGGTTGTGGCAAGGCTTGGATCTTTATGATATAAGTGATATATTTTGAGAATAAATGAGTGTAGGGTAATATGGGACTTCATAGTAGAATTTTTGGGGCAAAAATGGAATAAGATATTAACTAAGAATGAATAAAATAATGGGTATTTGAAAGCATGAGTTGGCATAACATGACCTTGTAAAATACAATGGTGTGGAGGTAGTGATAAGTTTATGTTGGTGGTTAGTATTTAATTGAGCAGTGTCTACCAGAATTATTCTAGGTACTGAGAAAAACTAGCTGGTAAAGAATAAAATGTGGGGGTGCCTGGGTGGCTCAGCTGGTTAAGCGTCTGCCTTCGGCTCAGGTCATGATCTCACGGTCCTGGGATCGAGCCCCACATTAGGCTCCCTGCTCAGTGGGGAGTCTGCTTCTCCCTCTCCCTCTGTCACTCCCCCTGCTTGTGCTCTCTTGCTCTCAAATAAAATCTTAAAAAAAATGTGTTTTTGAGGACCAATTGTGTTTATGTATTGAAAAAAGTAGAATAGAGCCAGACTGCCAAGCACCTTTTGAATATGATATAATAGAGTGTTACTGAAAGTTTGGGAACAGAAAAAATGACACAGGAAAGTAGTAGTTAAGCAATACTTATCATAAGTGGGATAGTCTAGTTGTGGAGTTATTAAGGCCTGAATTAGGATGGCAGTGGTAGAAATGAAAGGGAAAAGTTTAAAAACAATAGATAATTAAAAGGCAAAATATCTCTTGATGATCCCAGTATATGAGGAGTGCATTTGGAGTTTGTGTATTAGATAGATGGGAGAATAGTGTAAATATTGCTGAAAGGGAGGTTGAGGTAAGAATTAAGATATTACATGGAAGGGTGTATTAGTTTCCTAGGGCTGCCACAACAAAATATCACAAACTGGGTGGCTTACAACAACAGAAATTTATTCTCTCTCAGTTCTGGAGCCTAGAAAGTCTGAAATGAAAATGTCAGGAGGACCACATTCCCTCTGAGACTCTGGGTAGAAGAACTCTTTGTTGTCTCATCCTAGCTTCTGATGGTGGCCATCAATCTGTAGCTTTCCTTGGATTGCATTACTACAATCTCTTCGTCTAGTGTCATATGGCATTTCTGTCATGGCGTTTTCCTTTTTGTATAAAGATAGCAGTCACATTGGATTAAGCCTACCCTCCTCCAGTATGACCTTATCTTAACTTACATTTTGATTACATATGCAAAGACCGTTATTTCCAAAGTCTTTGGAATCTTGGTTCCTAAAGTCACATTCACAGGTACTTGGAATTGAGGGTTTCATTGTATCTTAAGGGGAACACAACTCAACTCATAACAAAGGGGTAATGATTTTGGTTTTGATTGTGTTAACTGAGATTTTGAGGCTTGATTTGAATCAAAGTACCAAGTGAACACAGCATTAGAAGACGTGAGGTATGAGTTAGTTTGAACAAGGCTGGAGACATAGATTCATGAATTATTAAAACTTTTTATTGACGTACATACAGAGAAAAGTATTCATGCTAAGTGTGCAGTTGGATGAACTGTTGCAAAGTGAGCATGTCCATGAAACCATCACCCTGGTCAAGAAATAAATCTTTACTGGCACTCCAGAAGCCCCCTCACACACTTACACTCTTTCCAATCACAAATCTCTCTGTCTTCCTTAGTAATAACCACAATTCTGACTTCTAACGCCATAAATTAGTTTTATCTGTTTTTGAGCTTTATATATAATACTTTTTTGTTGACGTTGTGAAATTCATTCATCTTGTTAGATGTAGCATTTTTTAACACCACTGTGCAGTATTCTGTCCATCACTGATCCATAATTTATCAGTTTTAATGTTGGGCAGACGTTTGGGTTGTGTTCACTTTGAGGCTTTTATGAACAGTACTGCTATGAACATCATCGTACTTCTCTTTTAGTGGTGGAATTTCTGGCTCATTTTGTGCATGTTTTTGTTGAATAAGTTCTCAAAGAATACCAATTTATACCTCCTATCAGTAGCTTATAAATTTCAGTTGCTTCACATCTTCACCAGCCCTTTGTAATGTCAGTATTTTTTTTGTAACCATTCTGAGCAGTATGCAATGGTATAACATTGTGATTGTAATTTGTATTTCCCTGATGGCTGGGATCTAAGGATTATGGGCCATTGAATATCCTTTTGTGAAGTGTCTGTTAATTCTTTTCCCATTTTATTCAGTTGTATTGTCTTTGTCTTCTTATGGATTTGTTGGAATTGTTTATGTATGCTAGGTTTGAACCCTTATATGTATTGCAAATTTCTCCTATTCTGGCCTTTTCACTCTATTAATGGTGTCTGTAGATGAACAGAAGTTCCTTAATAATTATCCAGGTAGTCAAAACCAATCTTTGTCTTTATAATTAATTCTTTGTCTTATTTACAAAATCTTTCTCTAGTGCATCATCATGAAAACATTTTTCCCCAGGGATCTTTATCATTTTGCCTTTACTATGATTCATCCAGAGTTTGTTTTTGTGATTATGAAGTAGGGCCCATATTTTTTCTTAATTTACTATCCAGTTGACCATCACCATTTATGGAAGAGAGCTTCTGCTCTGCCGTGCTGCCTTTATAATAAATCAAGTAACTGCCCATGCCTGGGTTTATTTTTGGTCTCTCTTTGTTCTGTTGGTCCACTTTGCTATCTTGGCATAAATGTCACAATATCTCATTATAAATTTATGATATATCCTGGTATTGGGTAGAGGAAGTCCACCTACTTGTTCAAGTTTAATGTGGCTAGTCTTTGTCTTTTTCCTTTCTATATACATTTTAGTAGCAGTTTATCAATTGCCACAAAAAACCTGCAGGGATTTTTTTATTGTGAGTGCATTAAATCTATAGAATTAATGTGGGGCTAAATTGACATCTTTATAAAATACTGAATCTTTCAATCTGTGAATCTTGCCATTGACTGAGGTTTTCTTTACTTTTTTTCCCCATAAAACTTCCTAGTTTTTTCTGTTTGTAGCGATCTTGCATAACTATAAATTTTTTATTAAATTAAGTTATTCCTTCTTTTTTTCAGATTTTATTTATTTAGAGAGAGCGAGCGAGTGAATGAACATGAGTGGGGGTGGAGCAGGGATGGGGGGGAGAGAGAGAATCTTAAGCAGACTCTGCCCTGAGTGCAGAGCCCTTGAGGGACCTGAGATCATGACCTAAACTGAAATCCAGTCAGTCGCTTTACCAACTGAGCCACCCAGGTGCCCCTAATCCAAGTTATCCTAATTAAAGATTTCAAATTATTTGTGTTTTGATGTTATTATTATAAATCATATTTTAAAATATTACTCATTATTTGCAGGCATATAAAAATCTGATGATTTAGATATCATGACCTTATATCCAGAGACCTGTTAACTTCATTTCTTTCTTTTTTTTTTTTTTTTTTTGATTTTATTTATTTATTTGAGAGAGAGAAAGCATGAGAGGGGGGAGGGTCAGAGGGAGAAGCAGACTCCCTGCCGAGCAGGGAGCCCGATGCGGGACTCGATCCTGGGACTCCAGGATCATGACCTGAGCTGAAGGCAGCCGCTTAATGAACTGAGCCACCCAGGCACCCAACTTCATTTATTTCTAATACTTTGTTGAATCTTTTGGATTCTCCATCTACACAGTCATGCCATCTGTGAAAAAAGAAAGCCTTATTTCTCTCCAATCCCTATACTTTTGTTTTTCTTTTCCTTTGTTTATTGCTCTGGCTAGGACCTCCACTGTGATGTTGAATTAAAGTGGTGATCACAGGCATCGTTGTCTCATTCCTAATCTCAGAGTTAAAAAAAAAAAAGTGTTTAACATTTCATAATTAAGTATGATGTTCTCTGTAGTTTTTTTTTAATAGAATCCTTATCAGATTAGGAAATTTTCTATTCCTAATTTGCTAAGAAATTTTATCATGAATGGTGTTTAATTTTATCAAGTACTATATCTTAATTTTGAGGTGATTGGATGATTTTCCCCCCTTTTTTAATAATGTGTTGAATTCCATTTTTTAAAAATGTTAAACCATCTTTGTGTTTCTGGAATAATCACAGTTTGGTTTTGATGAATATATCTCTTATTATATCACTGGATTCAGTTTACTGTTATTTTCTTGATTTTCTTTTCTTCATCTATATTTATCCATTGTCTTGGAATATTCCTTTCTTATGATCTTGCCAAGTTTTGGTATCAAGGTTATGCTGGGCTCAAAAAAACTGAGTAGTATTGCATCTTTTTCTATCCTGTGTATGAATTTAAGATTGGTGCTATTTTTCTCTTTAACTGTTTGATGGAATTAATAGGTAAAGCCATCTGAGCCTGGAGTATTTTTTTATGAGAAGGGTTTTTAGTTATAGGTTCAATTTCTTAATAATTATGGTACTACTTAGATTTTCTTTATTCTCTGTCACTTAGGACCCATTCTGTTTTTGTAGGTATTTGTCAATTTCATGCTTTTAAATCTAATGACATGAAGCTTTTTTTATAATGTCCTTTTATTACCTTTTTTTTTTTTTAATACCTGAAGGATCTGCAGTGATGCCCCCCTTTTCATTCCTCATATTTGTAATTTGTGTCAGCTTGGTTTTTGGATCAGTCTTGCAGGGAGTTTTATCGATTTTATTAGACCTACCAAGGAACTCACCTTTGATTCATGATTGATCCTCTCTGTTATGTTGTTGTTGTTGTTGTTGTTTTCTGTTTCACTATTTTCTGTTCCATATTTTCTTCTACTTTTTTTGGAGAGTTTATTTCCTGTTCCTTTTCTATTTCTTGAGATGAATGGTTATTGATTTGCAGCCTTTCTCTTTTTCTTATATATACATTTGAGCCTATTTTTTTCCCTTTAGTCATGACTTTGTCTGCATTGTGTGCAGATAAATGTAAAAAAATTTCCATGTGATCTTTTTTGGACTCTTGGATTATTTTGAAAATTATTATTGGGGTGCCTGGGTAGCTCATTGGTTGAGCGTCCAACTCTTGGTTGCAGCTCAGGCCATGATCTCAAGCTTGTGAGATTGAGCCCCGTGCCAGGCCCCATGTCAGGCTCCACACTCAGCTTGGAGTCTGCTTGAGAAATTCTCTCCATCTCCCTGCCCCTCTGCCCCTCCCCCTGCTTGTGTGGGCACTTGTGCTCTCTCTCTCTTTCTGAAATAAATAAAACCTTAAAAAAAAAAAGAAAATTATTAACTAAACATATGAAGATATTTTAGTGACCTTAGTTTTTGATTTTTAGCTTAATTACATTGTGTCAAAGAACTTGTGTCTGATTTCAGTCTTTGGGTGCAACATTAGGTCAATGTTGACAATTCCATGTATACTTGAAAAGAATGTACATTGCCCTTCTTCAGTTAATTGTTTTCTCTGTGTGTTATATATCAATTAGGTCAAGTTGGTTGCATTGTTCAGTCTTTATCTCTTTTGATTTTTTCTCTACTTTTTCAGTTAATTACTGAGGTGTCTTAAAATGATATTCCATGATGTGGATTTGTCTTTTTTTTATTTTGATTCTGTGAAGTTTTGCTATGTATACTTTGAGGCTGAATTATCAAGTACAATTAAATTTGGAATTGTTTTATCTTTTGGCTCCTGGCCCTTTTATCATTAAATAGCCCACCATCTCTCGCAATACTTCTTTCCTTAAAGTCTACTTTGTCTGATTTTAGTATAGCTACGTTAGGTATATTTTGGTTAGTGTTTGCATTTTATCTTTTCCCCAACCTTTACTTTCAACCTTTCTGTGCTCTTAAATTTAAGGCATGTCCCTTGTAAACAGCATGTAATTTTTAAATCGAAGCTGCTAAGCTTTGTCTTTTATTTGGCATATTTAGTTATTTATAATTAATTATCACTTACATATTTGGGCTTAAATGTTATGTTACATTTTAATTTCTACTTGTGTATATGTTCTTTGCTTTATTCATTTATTCATTGCTTTTCTTTCTATTACTTTTCTTTCTGTTTTCCCCCTTATTAAATTGTTAGTGTTGTAGTTTTTTGCTGTTCATTCAGTGGCTACTTTAGAGATTATAAAAGACATTCTTGACTTTATTAAAGTTCGATATAAATTAGTATGTATATTATTCCTTTTTAGACAATACAGGAGACTGTCAAACCCTTCAGCCCTAGCCTTATTCTGCTATTAGTGCTAGCATCTGTGTCTGTGTATGTGTATCCTGTAAGACATTAATGTTTTATACAGTAAATATTTAGTTTTTGCAGTGTGTTTACCTTTTCTATAGTTCTTTCTCTCTGCATCTTGTTTCTGCCTGGAATCCTTTTCTTCTGCCTAAAGAACATCCTTTGTATTTTCTTTAGTGAGAATCTGCTGATTAAGTTCTTTCTTTTTCTTTTTTGCCTGAAATTTCTCTACTTTCTTTTAAAATGTAAAACAGCTTTATTGATATAGTTTGCATACCATATACTTCACTAATTTAAAGTGCATAATTCATGGTTTTTAGTATATTTAGAGCTGTTCAACCATAATCAGTCAATTTTAGAATATTTTCATCACTGTCTGCTCCCCCCAAAGCAGTCATTCTCCCATTTCCCCTCTCCTCTCCCAGTACTAGGCAATCATTAATATACTTTGTTTTTATAGATTTACCTATTCTGTACATTTCATGTAGATGTTATATAATATGTAGTCTTATATGTCTGATTTATTTCATTTAGCATAATGATTTGAAGGTTCATCCATGTACATATATCGGTACTTCATTCTTTTTTATTGCCACATAATCCGTTGTATGGATATATCACATTTATTCATCCGTTGATGGACATTTGCATTATTTATGCTTTTTGGCTCTTATGAATAGTGTTGCTATATACATTCATGTATTAGTTTTTGTGTGGACGTATATTTTTATTTCACTTGGGTATTTACCTAGGAGTGGAACTGTGGTAACCGTAACCTTTGAGGAATTACCAGTTTGTTTTCCAGAGTGGCTGTACTGTTACACATTCCTACTAGCATTGTAGGGGGCTTTTCCAGGTCCTTAACAAACAGTTATTATTTGGCTTTTTTTTTTTTTTAGGATTTTATTTATTCACTTGAGAGAGAGCAAGTACAAGCAGGGGGAGGGGGAGAGGGAAAGGGACAAGCAGACTCCCTGCTGAGCACAGAGCCAAGAGGCAGGCTTGATCCCAGGACCCTGAGATTATGACCTGAGCCCAAGTCATTTGCTTAACTGACTGAGCCACCCATGCATCCCTATCTGACTTTTTGATTGTAGCCATCATAGTGGGTGTGAGGTGGTATGTCATTGTTGTTTTAATTTGCATTTTCCTGATGGCTAATGATGTTCACCTTTAAAATGTGCTTATTGGCCATTTGTGTATCTTCTTTCAAGACATGTCTATTTAGGTCCTTTGCTCATTTTTCAATTGGATTATTTGTAATTTTACTATTGAGTTATAAGAGTTCTTTTTATATTCTAGATACAAATACTTTTGTTTTTGTTTTTTTTTTTTTAATTTATTTATTTGAGAGAGAGAGAATGAGAGAGAGCAAGCACATGAGAGGGGGGAGGGTCAGAGGGAGAAGCAGACTCCCTGCCGAGCAGGGAGCCCGATGCGGGACTCGATCCAGGGACTCCAGGATCATGACCTGAGCCGAAGGCAGTCGCTTAACCAACTGAGCCACCCAGGCGCCCGTAGATACAAATACTTTTGATCTATGACCTGCAATTTTTTTCTTCCAACCTGTAGGCTGTATTTTTACACTCTTGATGTTGTTCACTTAAACACAGAAGTTTTTGTTTTTAATTAAGTCCAGTTTATCTCCTTTTTTATCCTTTTGTTGCTTGTGCTTTTAGTGTCCTGTCTAACTAAAAAGGTTTTGCCTAACATAAGTTCATGAAAATTTGCTACTATATTATAGGAGTTTTATAATTTCACTCTTACATTTATGTCTATGATCTGTTTTGGATTAATTTTTATGTATGCTGTGACGTTTTTTATGTGGATATTCAGTTGTCCCAGGACTGTTTGTTGAAAGATTATTCTTTGCCCATTGAATTATACAGGCACCTTTGTTGAAAATCAATTGACCTTAACTGTAATAAACTTGTTACTGGACTCTCCATACTGTTCCATTGATTTCTGTGTCTATCTTACACTAGTTTCACACAGTTTTGATTACTGTATACAGTTTTGCCACATGTTTTTCATGACTATATAGTTTTGCATAGTCTTGAAATTTAGAAGGTGTTAGTCTTCCAACTTTGTTCTTTTTTTTTGGTTTGGCTATTCCTACTCACTTTAATTTCCATATGCATTTAAGGTAACCTTATCAGTTTAAGCAGTGATGCCAGAAACTACACAATAGGTTAATCAGGGAGAGTTTGACTTAAAGAATTATTAACTTTGAAAAAAAAAAAAAACCATACAATATAAGGAGACTGTGTGGTATGGGAAGGCTGTGAGGGAGTGTACCCAAGGAAGGACAAACTTGGAAGGGGCTCAGACTTTGTTGAGAAAGTATAGTTCAGGCCACCTGATAGTAGAGAAGGCTGGAGCTTGTCTGGAATTATTAGGCAAGGAATAAGCTATTTTCTGGGAGTAAAAGTGGTGGAGTGTATAGTGGGATTTCTGGTGCTAGTGGGGCAGTAGACTTCTGAGAACATTTGGCTGCATGGAGTCTGGTTTCTGTGTTATGAAGACTGAGGAATGGTTATTGCCTGGCTGAGGCTGCAATTTGTAGGTGGACTGAGTCTGGACACATGGCTGGGGCTAGCTTTTCCCAATATCCTCACACCCATGCTGCTCACTCCTAGTCTGCATTGGACATAGTAGGAGAGCCTCTCCCTGTGGAGTTCCTATAGCGCCATGTTCTGAGAAAGCTTAACACCATATTTACGTGAAAGGAGAAGTACTTAAAGGAATTCCATTTATCAGAGAGCATATATGGATGGTGCATTTGGAGTTGACAGACAATAAATTGGATAACACATTCGTCTCCATAGTGTAAAGGCACTTTAAAGGTATATGAGATTAGAAGCTAAATATTATGTGTTTTGTTGTCCTCTTAAGCCAATTGAAATGGAACATGTCTATATGAACTATCCATTCATGTAAATAAAACATTTTAATTTAAATATTTAGAAAGTATATGGAATGTAGAAACAACATAAATATAATTTTTAAAATTTCTACTAGTCTGTTTTTTGAATGTTATAATTTGCATTAATTTCTGACTTATGTGAGATACTTATTCTGCAGATGCTGATTTACTGCTTTAACATATCAAATTTTGACAGTTATCATATTTCATCAAATGTAAGAGGTCATTGATTAAGAGATACACTGATTTTATAGACCATTAAGAAGAAAACAACCTATGACAGTACTTTCCTATCACCTGGAATTTCTATTTTATGGGTATTGACTTATTTTTATTTATTGGACTTTTATTTCATACTTACCAGTATTCATAGATTTTTAGAAATCATCATAACTTGTGTGCATCCATGAAAAGCAAAGTGTAAGTGGAAAAAATGGTTAAGGTATTTCTAGTCTTCAAATTCAGAGTCCTTCTTTATATTGTTTTTGCCTCTGTGCTGTGAAGAGCTCTTTGATGCAGTCTTTCTTAAAAGATGTGTTTGTAGCATAGGGAATATAGTTAATGGTATTTTGATAACTTTATATGATGACAGCTGGTAACATTTACCGTGGTGAGCATTTTGTAAGGTATACAATTGTCAAATGACTATGTTGTATACCTGAAAGTAATATATTATTGTATGTCAATAATACTTCAAAAAAAAAAAAAAAGATGTGTTGTAGAGTTACAAGACCACCCTTAGATTCAGTAATTCTCTAATATTTCTAGGACTCAGCATATATTTGTACTCAAGGTTATGATTTATTACAGTAAAAGCTCCCACACTAAACAAAAGGTCACAATGCAAAGTCTGGGGAAAATCAGGCACAAGCTTCCAGAGCCCTCTCCCAGTGGAGTTGAACAGCATATACTTAGTTCCCCCAGGAATGACTTGTAACAACATGGGTGAAATGTTGCTAGCCATGGAAGTTCATTAGAGACTCCATGAACAGAATTTTATTGGAGATTGATCATGTAGGCCTAGCACATATCCAAATTCCAGATTCTTAGAAGGAAGAAAGTAGGTGTTTGTTATAAACCTATTGTTTGTACAGAACAATTTAGGCACAGTGAGCCACTATTACCAATTAATGGTGGGAACTTTACTCAGATCTTTTAAGTTACCCACCATTAGCCAAAGGCCATCCTTGCATGAAGGCCTTTTTAAGGATACCAGTTTAGGCTCACTATGTTAACTCTTTATTGCACAGAAGTACATTGTCTCAGATTTTTCTTACAAGCCTCTAATATCCATTCTGCAAGTTTTCATTGTAGTGCTATCCTGATCTTACTAGAAAGATACAGTGGAACATATAATTCTTGCTTTAAAGGTCATAGGTCATAGGGTTGCCAATCATCAGTGATGCCACCAGGAACAATAACCAAGTTTGCATATACATAGGCCACTTGTGACCCAATTTTAGAGGTGGAAAAGATCTGCATCTTGGAGACAGTGGAAAAAAAATGACCTAAAAATGGCTTTTTTTTTTTTAAGATTGCTTGCTATATTGAATGGTATATTAAAGAGCTTAACTAGATTCAAAGGATAGTGAATATTTTCATTGAGATGATTTTTATGGAAATTAGGATGGAAGAGATTATGGTGGGTGGTAGGATTATAGTACAAATCGTGGGAGTCTAGTTTTGTCCATCTTTTGACAATGCAGAAGAAGGGCCAAATCGTCAAACAGTGCTGAAAATGACTCTAGACATATAGTCTGGTAATATTCAGCCCCCTTACTTTTTCCATTTTCTTTCCCCTTCAACAGTTTTACATGTGTAAGATTGGAGCTGCTCTGATAGAAGTTCTAAGCACTGTCCTTTGTAATTTTCCCCCATAAGTCTTTTCTGTTTGCATCTGTATTCTCACTACTCTTATTCTGGGCATTTATATCTCATGCTTAGTTTAGTGCAGTGGCCTCCTATGATAGTTTCCTAGGGCTGCCATAACAAATTATCATAAACTTGGCTTAAAACAAAGATTTATTCTTTTATAGTTGTGGAGAATAGAAGACCATGCTACAAGTGTCTACAGGGCCACATTCCCTCCAGAAAGCTCTAGGGGAGATTCTTTTCCTTCCTTCTCCCAGCTTCTGGTGGTCACAGACATTCCTTGGCTGCATAACTCCAGTCTCTGCCTCAGTTTTAACATGGTCTTTGCCACTCTTTTCCATGTTTGTTACTTATAAGGACAGTTGTCACTGGATTTAGGGCCTACTTGGGTAATCCAGGATGTTGTCATCCTGAGATTTTTAATTATATCTGCAGAGACCCCTTTTCCAAATAAGGTCATAATCAGAGCTTTATACTCCTAATTGCTCTTTCTGTATCTGTGCTTTTTTTTTCCCACTATAACAAGTGAACTTCTGCTAGATGAATTTTAGCTTATTTTTTGGCTTCCTAAATCTTCACTCTATGATGTTACTTCTTTTTTTCCTTGTGCTTGTTTACACTTTCTCTGATTTGGCTTTAAGCTTCTGAAGGGTAAGGAATGTTCCTCCTCCTTGTCCTTCCTCAGCATTAAGCCTGGTCGATACAGGTAGGTGTTAAATAAGTGTTAATGAACAAAATGGATGCACACATAAACTGAATTAAGAATTTGCCTTTCTGGCTTCATCTCTGTTATTTTTTAATTTTTTATTTTTATCAATACCTGGATTTTTCTGGTTTCCCAGACTCTCCTTGCATTTTCTGTTTCTGTGAATCTCTTTATTTTTGTTTTTCTATAGTGCCTTTTCTCTGCTTGGAAAAACTCCCCTTGCCTAAGATCCAGCTTAAATTCCACTATTCTTCCACAAATCTACTGAAATAAAATTAGAATTACTAGTTTATGCTTAGCTAAAAGAAAATTTCACTTTTTCGATGGAGCTTTTCTCACTGTACACATGTCTCTCATTCCTTCTCCCAAGTTACTATACATTGGCACCCTTGACTGGGGTGACTCTCATAAATGTGATATATCCCACTTTGTCTCGGAATGCCTAGGTAACTGTTATTCTGGCATAATTATTAATAATGCTCTTTCACTTCCCGTTCACTGTAAAAAATTTATGTTTTGGCTAGGATAACAAATTATATGGTCACTCTACTCATAATATTCATTGCCTTAGAAGCATTATTTTCTCGTCTAAATTCTTAGCTCTTGGAAATCTTGGGGTATACTATTTTCTACCTGATAGTACCTAGTACTTAATATTCAGTGAATGAAACTCAGTAAATATTTTAACTCTTACTATGTGCCATACCTACTGTATTTTGGTCCATATTAGCTCACTTCCTTTTTCAATCTAGATTTGTCTTATAATATCGAATCCTTTGCCCCAATATTTTTCACTTACACCAGCCTTGTAAAACCTTAACTCTAAATCAGTATAGCTGTACAGATGTTTTATGCTTACCTCTCAGCTACTAGAGGTGCTTGGGGGGCATACAGATTGGTGCCACTATAGAATTAGGCGTTAGCTTTAACTGGATCTAAAACAATTCTAGCAGAGTTTCCTTTGGTGCTGTATGTTTTGAATTTTTTGAAAAAATTTAGTGAAATCTTGTTAATTAGGTGATAATAGTCCCATTTTATAGGTGATAAAACAGGCTGTCAAGTACCCAGGGTCACACTGATAAAAATTTAGACATCTGTGTGTTCTTGAATCTAGGTTAGTCTGGCTCCAAAGTTCTTGCTTTTTCATTCCACCCTTTCATCGTTCACAATTTAAGTCTCATTCTCAGTTCTGAGAAGTACTGTACTACTGAACCATAGGCTCCACTTAATTGTTTAGAGATGTCTCTTAAAACAGTAAATTTGAGATTTCTGGATTATTAATGCATGTTGTATAAATGTGTGTATACATTTTTACTTGGGTCTGGCTGTCCTTATGAGAATTGATAATAGATCAGTGTCTTTGAAGCACCTGTTCTTTACAATGTCTACTTCATCTGAGAGTACATTTCATAGGTCTTCTGTTTTTATGTATCACTTATAAGGTTAAAGTAAATTAAAGGATCAGAAATAAATTCATTAGTATGGTTAAAAAACAATTCTTTTGGTTGAAAAATTGCTTAATGTTATAAATTTTACTGCTGGAATAGCAGTAAAGCTTAAGTTAATATAATTACTATGGTATTTGGGGAAATAAATGTTATTAGGATTAAAACTCATAATTTCATTGGTATTTAAAACTTGCCACAATTTCACAGGTTGCAATGGGATTGAAAGAGCAAATTCTTAGTAATTGTTAGGAAAATCCATTCTCCCAAGAGCATTTCACCTCTAGTAGGAGTAGTACGGACTTAAGAACTATAGCCCCCCCCCCCTTTTATTTTGAAAATCACTGAGCTTTTGAATGTCCCCATTAATAGCCTTTCTAGATATTCTTTCTGTGAAACATTTAGAATTTATTTATAATGTGCTCAGCATGATGGAGTTGGAAAGATTACTTTTTGAAGCCAGAAGGCTTCTGGTCTCTCTTTTGCCACTAGCTATATGGTAAGGGCAAATCACCTCAAATGTCTCTGTAAAATGAGATTAGATTAGATGTTCTCTGAATTCTCTTCCAGATCTAAGATTTTGTGCTTCTGTTCTGAAAATATGAAGAAACTGTGCTTTTAAGCATAAAGTAAACTTAACTAAAGAGAACCTTTATTTATGTTGGTTAAATCAAGATATTTTCTTTATTTGAAATTGAAAGGTGTGATTGAGAATAGATGGTGGAAACAACATTTTAGAGCATTTTGTAAAGGCTGAAATTACTACTTAAAGGTAAGATGATATGATACAATGGGATAAAATTTATAGTTAGTGTTAATATATGGAAATATTGTAGTAGAACGTTTGCCATCTCTTGCATCCGTTATTCCCTGTGTTTGGTTACATGTAAATCATTATAACTCTTTTTGGCTGATTTTTTGTTGAGTTTTATAGAAAACTCAGACCTGTAGTTAGAAGTTTTATTAAACTTCCATTCTAGAACTGTACCTCATGAAACAAATGTTATATAGCTGTACTCGAACTGTAGTCATTGGCCACATGTGGCAATTGAGCTATTCTAGGAATTGTTAAACACTGTGCCAAAGCATAATTAGAAGTTTTAGTTTTAGTTTAGTTCTCTACTGTGTCATTTCTGATTACTGCCCTTTACTCATTTTGGATTCAGCCTTCCCTCTCGTCTTATTTTCTGTATTTTGGCCTAATACTGGATCTTTGATTAACCTGCATTGGTATACCTAGCCTATGAAAATCTTAGTTTTCAAGGCACAGCTTAAATTCCACCTGTTGCAAAGCTTTCCCTGATTCTACTATGGCAGATGGCACTGTCTCTTATTATTTGTATGATCTCGGGTAAGTTTTTTTTTCTTGATGTGTCATATGGGGAAAAAAATTACCTCTCTACCTTACAATGTGCTTTTTTTGTGGGGAGGGATAGGGTGTGGGGATCAAATGAAATGGTTAAATGAAAATCTAATAAAATGGTATGTAAAAACTGACAATTTTCAGGAATGTACAACTGTAAGGTGATGAGACATCTTATAAATGTGAAAACTAAGTCTCAGAGAAATTGACTTCCCTACCATCTCACATTATCCACCTCACTTTGCTTAGAACTTTAATTCCTACAATCTTTAGCTACATTGGTTTCTATAACCCTTTGATCCTATTTCCTTTTCTTCTTTTCTTGACGAGCTGAAAGTCTATGTATGGCCTATCATTGAACTGACTTCTTTGTACCATTAGCCCCTTGTTCATCTTTTATCTGTGCTAGCCTGGTAAAACTCTCAACCTAGGTTAAATCTTACATACTATTTGCCTTTTCCATGCCTCCACTCAGGCAGCTGCATGCTGATGGATGTCACCATAATTCAAGAGTGTAACTGCAGGTGATTCTTGGTACTACCCTGAAATCTACGTTTCCCTAGTCAGTGGTTCTTTTTTCTACTCTTAAAAAAATTATTGAGGACTACAGTGAGCTTTTGTTAGTGTGGATCTTATATGCTAGTATTTACTTGATTAAAAATTAAAACTGAGTAATTTTTAAATGCTTTAATTCCTTCAAAAATAATCATTATATGTTAACAAATATTTTTATGAAAATAAGTATTTTCTATTAAAAATAGTGATGAGTGGTATACTTTATTTTGCAAATGTTTTTAACATCTATCTTAGTAACAACTGGATTTTCATACCTGCTTCTGTATTTAACCTGCTGAATATCATATGTTCTGGAATATCCACTGTATACTTATGACAGAAGGGAATGAAAAAGATGGTTACCTAGAACGACTGTGACCTTAGTTTTGATTTTTATTAACCACCTTAAAAGGTCTTGGGGACTCTCAAGAGTCACACTTTGAATACTACTTTGTTCCGTCTACTCTTCCCCCACAGCTGTTTTATACCTTATGTCTTTTTAAGCCTCTAGACATCCTCTCTTATTCTCACATGAAATCCTTGCTTTCTATTTTAAAGAGCAAACACAAGTAGTCAGAAAAGAACTTTCACTACCATACGTACCCATCTGTAAAGGTAGACTGCAAGCTACAACTGAGGTACAATCAATGGCTAACAATATCCCTCAGAGTCCTGTCCCACACTGTGTTTTCTCAAAGATATCACTTTTAACAACTGTGCCTTTTCTTGTCTCATATATTTTCCTTTTCAATCATTTCAGTCAGCATGAAAATATGTTATAATATTTCTCATTAAGAAAAGACTTTCCGTGATGCATAATATCTCTTGAGCTACTGTCTGATCTCTTTGTCTTTATAGTAAAAATCATCTCGAGTTATCTATATACAAAATGTTCTCCCATTCTTCTCCTAGTCTCATTTTTATATAAAACAGTTTTATTAGGTGTAAGTGACATATAATAAGCTGCACTACTTAAGGTTTACAATTTGATAAGTTTTAACAAAGATGTTGCCTGTTAAAACATCACTACAGTGAAGATATTGAATATTATCTATCCCTCCCAAAAGTTTCCTTGTATTGTCTGTAAATCATCCATCCCATCCTTTCCTATCCACCTTCCCCTAAGCAAGCACCTACCTGCTTTTTGTCATTGTAGTTTGCATTTTCTAGAGTTTTATATAAATGGAATTATATTTTATGTACTCTTGCTTTCTTCTTTCAGCATAATTACTTTGAAATTTAACCATATTGTCGCATGTATCAGTTTATTTGCTTTTATTGTGAGTAGTATTTGGTTATATAAGTATTCCTTTTTAAACTTTTTAATAGACTTTACTTTTTAAGAGCAGTTTCAGTTCATAGCAAAATTGAATGGACAGAGAGTTCCCATATGCACTCTAGTCACCCTTCCCCTCAGCAACCCCCATCAGCATCTTCTACCAGAGTGATACATTTGTTGAAATTGATGAACTACTTTGACACTTCATCATCATCATCACCCAAAGGCCATCGTTTACATTAGGGTTCATTCTTAGTATTGTGCATTCCATGGGTTTTGACAATTGCATGACATGGATTCACCATTATAGTATTATGCAGAGTAATTTTACTGCCCTAAAAATTCTTGATATTTTACAGCTGTTCGTTTCCCCCTTCCCTCCAACTCCTGGCAACCACTGATCTTTTTACGGTCTCCATAGTTTAGCCTTTTCCAACATATCACATAATTGGAATCATTCAGTATATGGCCTTTACAGATTGGCTTTTTTTTTTTTTAAAGATTTTATTTATTTTTATTTGAGAGAGAGAGAATGAGAGAGAGCGAGTACATGAGAGGGGGGAGGGTCAGAGGGAGAAGCAGACTCCCTGCCGAGCAGGGAGCCCGATGCGGGACTCGGTCCAGGGACTCCAGGATTATGACCTGAGCCGAAGGCAGTCGCTTAACCAACTGAGCCACCCAGGCGCCCAGATTGGCTTTTTTTTAACTATATACTTTTTAAAGTTCCTCCATGTCTTTTTGTGGCTTGATACCTCATTTCTTTTTAGTGCTGAATAATATTCCATTGTCTGAATGTACCACAGTTTATTCATTCATCCCCTGAAGGACACCTTGGTTGCTTCCAAATTTTGGCAATTCTTAATAAAGCTGCCATAAACATCCATGTGTAGGTTTCTACGTAGAGGTAAGTTTTCTACTTGTTTGGGTAAATACAAAGGAACACAGTTGCTGGTTTGTAGCATAAGAGTATATCTAGTTTTCTAAGAAACTGCCAAACTGTCTTCCATAGTGGCTGTACCATTTTTCATTTCCACCAGTAATGAACGGTAGTTCCTGTTGCTCCATATCTTTGTGAGCATTTGGTATTGGCAGTGTTTGGATTTTAGCCATTTTAATAGGTGTGTGGTGATATCTAATTGTTTTAATTTGCAATTACTTAATAATATGATGTCGAGCATCTTTTCATACGTTTCTTTGCCATTGATACCGCTTCGGTAATGTGTCTGTTAAAGTCTTTGGCTCATTTTTTAATTCGGTTGTTTCTTTTCTTACTGTTGAGTTTTAAAAGTTCTTTATGTATTTTGGATATTAGCCCTTTATTAGGATATTTCTTTTGCAAACATATGTATTCTCCCAGTCTGTGGCCTGTCTTCTCATTCTCTTGATAGTGTTGTTTCCAGAGCAGAAATTTTTATTTTGATGATGTCCAGCTTGTCCATTATTTCTTGGGTCATATCTTTGGCGTCGTGTCTAAGAAATGATCACCATCCCCAACATTATCTGGGTTTCTTCCTGTGTTATCTTCTAGGAATTTTATAGTTTTGCATTTTACATTTACATTTGTGATCCATTTTGAGTTAATTTTTGTGAAGGGTGTAAGGTTGGTCTAGATTCATATTTTTGCATGTGGATGTCCAGTTGTTCCAGCACCATTTCCTGAAAATATTCTCTTTGCTCTATTATATTGCCTTTGCTCCTTTGTTAGAATCTATTGATTATAGTCATCTACTTCTGGGCTCTCTATTCTGTTTTAATTGATCTGTTTGTCTATTCTTTCATCAGTGCCACACTTTCTTGGTTACTATAGCTTTATACTAAGTCTTGAAGTCATGTGGTGATAGTCCTCTGATTTTGTTCTTCTTTTTCAATGTTGTGTGGGCTATTCTGGGTCTTCCATTTCTCCAAGAATTAGTGTGTTGATATCCACAAAGTAACTTGCTGGGATTTTGCCTAGGACTATGTTGAATGTATAGATCAAGTGGGAAGAACTGACATCTTGACAGTATTGAGTCTTCCTATCCATGAACATGGAATATGTTTATGTTTATTTAGTTCTTTGATAACTTTGGTCAGTTTTGTAGTTTTCCTCACATAGATCTTGTACATATTTTGTTAAGATTTATATCCAGGGGTGCCTGGGTGGCTCATTCGTTAAGCGTCTGCCTTCGGCTCAGGTCATGATCCCAGGGTCCTGGGATCTAGCCCCGCATTGGGCTCCCTGCTCCATGGGGAGCCTGCTTCTCCCTCCCCCACTCCCCCTGTTTGTGTTCCCTCTGTCGCTGTGTCTCGCTCTGTCAAATAAATAAATAAAAATCTTAAAAAAAAAAGATATATATCCAGATATTTCATTTTTGGGGTACTAATGTAAATGATACTGTGTTTTTAATTTGAAATTATACTTTTCATCGTTAGCATATAGGAAAATGATTGTATCCTACAGCTTTGCTATAACCGCTTATTAGTTTGAAGAGGGTTTTTGTTTTGGTCATTTCTTCCTGATTTTCTACGTAGACAATCATGTCATTTGTGAACAAAGTTTTATTTCTTCTTTCCTTATCACTATATGTTTCATTTCCCTTTCTTCTTACATTAGCTAGAATTTCTAGTATAATGCTGAAAAGCTACAACGGAGGGGGGCATCCTTGCCTTGTTCCTGATCTTATTGGGAACGCAGCTAGTTTCTCACCATTAGTATAACGTTAACTGTAGGTTTTTAAAAAGTAAGTGTTCTTTTTCAAGTTGAAGATGATCCCCTCTGTTCCTATTTGGGTTTTCCCCTTTGTTGCTGAATAATATTTTATTGTATGGCTGTGCTACAATGTGTTTCTTCATTCACTTGTTAATGGACATTTGGGTTGGTTCCAGTTTTTGGCTGTTAAAAATAAAGTTGCTGTGGGAGCACCTGGGTGGCTCAATTGGTTAAGCATCTGCCTTCAACTTAGGTCATGATCCCAGGGTCCTGGGATTGAGCCCCACATCAGTCTCCCCGCCCAGCGGGGAGTCTGCTTCTCCATTCTCCCTCTACCCCGCTCATGCTCTCTCCTTCCTTCACCCTCTGTCTCAAATAAATAAATAAAATCTTAAAAAATAAAGTTGCTGTGAACATTTGTGTACAGGTCTTTGTATAGACACATGTTTTCCTTTCTAATGAGTGAAGACAGAAGAATGAAATGGGTGAATGATATGGTGCTTGTATATTTAACTTTTAAGAAACTGCTGGTATGTTCCAGTGTGATTATACCATTTTGCAGTTCAACCAGCAATGAAGAGCTCCAGTTCCTCCACATTCTCTCTAACATTTGGTATTTCAGTCTTTTTGATTTTAGCCTCTCTAATGGATGAGTAGTGGTATCTTATTGTGGTCTTAATTTGCATTTCTCTAATGATGTTGAGCACCTATTCATGTACTCTTGGGTGATGTGTCTGTTCAGATCTTTTGCTCATTTTTTTATTGGCTTGTTTTCTTTTTATGAAGTTTTAAGAGGTCTTCATGTATTTTGCATTCGAGTTCTTTATCAGATATAAATCCATTATCAGATATGTTCTGCAAAGTTTTTTTCCCCCATTAAATGGCTTGTCTTAAGAGTGTGTTTTGAAGAGTAGAAAATTTTTTATGAAATCCACCAGTTGTGCTTTTGGGTAACATACCTAAGAAATATTTGCCAACCTAAAGTCACAAAAATTTACATTTGCACGTCCATGTGAATTTTAAGAAAAAAAAACTTGTCAATTTTTTAAAAAACCTGCTTGGATTCAGATTGGGATTGTGTTTAATGAGTAGCTCAATTTAGAAAAAATTAATATTTTAAGAATATTCAGTTCTAAACTATGAGAAAAGTTTATCTTTCCATTTATTTAGGTCTTTAATTTCTCTTAGCAAATTTTGTAGTTTTAACTGTAGGTTTTTTATACCTTTTGTCAAATCTGTCCCCATTTCATCTTTTTTTTCTTTTGATGTTATAACAGCAGTGTTTTAAATTTTTTTCCCCAATTTTTCACTGTTAACACATGGAAATAAAATTGATATTGATCTTAGGTGGTATATAAGAACTACTGTCCTTGCTAAATACCCTTGTTATAGTAGTTTTCTTGTAGAAAATCCATCAGATTTTTCACACAGATGATTGTTTTCTGCAAATACATTTTTTTTCCCCTAATCTAGATGCCTTTTATTTCTTTTTCTTCTTGATTGTACAGTGTTGGATAGAACTCAGGGAGATTTCTTGGCTGTTAGATTCTCTCTCCCTATGTTAAGGCCTTGGAATTCATGCCAGGTGGTAAGCTGAGGCCAATTACTGGGCTTACCTTGTATGTTTACTGTCCCTCAGGATCAATGTTATTTGTTGCCTGTTGATTGTTGTCTTGAAATGGTTGTTTCAAGAAGGAGGGTAAATCCCTTTACTACTCCTTGTCTACAAGCAGAGGTCTCTGTACTATTATAAATCCATTCCAGTCAGGCATTTATCCTCACCACTCACTAAGACAGTTGCTAAATTCATTGGTTACTTACTGGTTCTTCTTTTTTGGCCAGTTGGTAATATTTGGAGTAACTGATCACTCTCTCTTTCAAGGTGCTTGCTTCACTAACAGTGCAGGATTCTTCTTTCTTCCCTGACTAGTCTTTGTCATCTTTTTTTGAATTCTGCTCAACTTCCAAATCTTTAAATGTTTGAATGCACCATGGATGCTTGGTCTGAATGCTGTTATAATACTTTGTAGGTGGTTTCATTCAGTCTCATGACTTTATATACCTTTTATGTGATGATTGGTCTAAATTTATATTTTCAGTCTGTCACTTTCTCCAGAAAGTTATATTCTTATATCTTGTAACAGCGTATTCTTATATAGCCAGCTGCTTATTCAACAGTACGCATTTGGTTGTGAAATAGGCAAGTCCAAAACTACTTCTGAATTCCTGTCTACCTCTAACCCTTAAAAATGTTCCGCTTGCTAGTTCTCATTTTGGTAAATGGCAACTCTTTTCGTTTCACTTGCTCAGGTCAAAAACGTTGGAGTAATTTTGGCTTCTCTATTTCTCTCAGACCCAGTTTTTTTGTTCCACCAGCAATCCTGTTTTGTTTTGCTGTCTTTTTTTGTTGTTGTTTTACAATACAGTGTATCCAGAATCTGACTACTGCTTACCACTACCACTTTGATTATCCTGATTCAAATCCCATCTTCTCTCTCCTGCATCAACAAAAAGCTATGCTAGTGCCCTTAAAAAAGCTACGGTGGTACCCTAAACCAATCACTGTTACCTTCCTTTATTTTCCTCCATAGTTCTTACTATCTGATATCTTTTTATTTTAATTCTTTCTCTCCGATTAGAATGTAAACTGCATAAAGACAGGGGCAGCTGTTCAGTACTATACCCAGTACTTAGAACAGTACCTGGCACAAAAGCGTGTACCTAATTCATACTGATAAATGAATGGTCTTGGGTTTTCTCCATCATTTTTAGTATGTAATCCAGTTTCTTCTTTAGGCTGTAGGACCTCCTGTGATCTCAGAGTTATTTTTTCTAATTAAAACATGACAAGAAGTTAGAGATTCTCTCATATTCTAATAGTATTTGAGTTTGCCATTATAGTTAGTCCTTACATTATATTATTTAATTCACTTGGCTTCACTCTTCTATGCTTATTTCTCTTTTGAGTGTTGTTTGGGGATGTTGTTGAAAAGACTTTTTTATATTTTTAAAGCTCATGTGACTTAAATACTTAAAACAATTCAAATTAATTATTGAATGTGCTAGTGGTAAATCTGATTCATCTAAAGTTTAAGTATGCCGAAATTGTTGAGAATACCTAGACACTGTGATTTTGCTAGTTTCTTGAAAATGTATACTACTTCAGTTGTTGCTTTAAAAATTAGTCTAAATTTGAGGAATCTGAAAGGGTCCATACCTTAGAGATTTTTGGAGGTTTTATTTGTATTTGGACATAGAGTACAGTAAAGTTTGATTTGTAGAATATTTGCATATACCTATTTTGTAGATCGTAACATTTGAAAGATCCTGGGACCTAAAATGTCCAAGATGCCTACCGTTTCCATAGTTTGAAAATGAGATATGGTTAAAAAAATAATAATAAAGTACCAAAAAAGGTAGTATTAAAGATAGATTTGTGATAACTTCTATTACTTTTTGGTTCATTGTTGGTAGTGGGAGAGGTAGGAAAGTGAACTGTTGTCACTTTATACTTGCATTTCAGACACTTCAGTGGGATCTCTAATATGAATGTCAAATCGTTTTGTTTTTGTTTTTAAATAACCCATGGAAGTTATCATACACGAATCATTACATTTTATTTTTCTGTCACAATTCTTTTTGAATATTTCCAAATGATTTGTGTTCTCTGTACGCTCTAAAACCTGACTGACTGTTCAAATATACATGAAAAATCCAGACAGTTTTATTTTCATGGTTCTAGTGTTTTCATGGGAGCTACAAGTAGGAAGAAAACACTCATTTCTCTCTCTTTCTCTCTGAAAGGATAATAAGGTCAATTAATTAGTTAATGGTACAAATGGAATGTTTTTCTTTGGCCTCTAGCGTGTACAGTAGCCAGGAACACCTTCTGACAATGTCAGGTAGGGTCTTGCCAGATATGAAAAGTTCAAGTCTTTGCTGTTCCTTAGCTTCTTTATATTCTAGACTTATATCACTCTTAATGAAGAACTTAACTTCAGGGGCGCATGGGTGGCTCAGTCGTTAAGCGTCTGCTTTCGGCTCAGGTCATGATCCCACTGTCCTGGGATCAAGTCCTGCATCGGGCTCCCTGCTCCGCGGGAAGCCTGCTTCTCCCTCTCCCACTCCCCCTGCTTGTGTTCCTGCTCTCGCTATCTCTCTCTCTCTCTGTCAAATAAATAAATAAAATCTTTAAAAAAAAAAAAAGAACTTCAAATAATTTAGGTCTTTAGAAACAAACATTTGTTTCTCCAGGATACACTTCTGCTCTCCTGTCAAACTCCACTTAATATGGGGAAGTGGGGGGAAGGGGTAGTCTCAGTGTTTGGGAGACCTTGATAAGTGAGGCATTCGAATAGTGACTTTGGTCTAAGAACCACGGTGGAGAATCTGTTTCTCCACAGTTTTAAGATTCCATGGGGGAAAATCTTACTTAGAAGTTGTTTTTAACTTTTGGGTTTTGTCTAGGATTGGAAATGTATTATACACTTGTTTACAGGCAACAGAAACTCACTTTGTCTGACTAAAACACAAAAAGGGAGATACATTATTAGAAGCTCATGGAATCTAAGGGAGAGCCAAATTATCAAAACTTGCTCAGAGCTTTAAGGATTGAAACAACAGAAAATTGTGCCAAAGTTTACTTTTGCAAAAACTACCCAGAATAATTTTGTAGAAAAATTGGAAAGTAAAATTACTCATTATCTCCTAGATATTAAAACAAAAGATGAAAAAGTAAAACCTGATAGTTATGTTAATACTTATGAGTAAAATTAAACACTTACTAAAAAATAGCCATTTGTAGTTTTTTTAATCTACTCAAGCTCTTTACTAGGGGGTCAGTTTTCCTGGTCAAATCTATCAACCCTTTTCTAGGTGGTTTTTCTATCTTTTCTTTTATGCTGAGAGTGGCTTTCCCTATTTAAATATTGTAGAGTGTATTTAAATAATGTAAATATGTTTTTGAGTCATTGGATTCATTTTTTCTTTTTCCTTTCTCCCAATACTCCCCCCTTCAGTAATGGTGGCTCACTAGGCCATACTTCTTACCAGTTGTAAGGAGTTAGGATTTAGCACTATCCCTCCCAGGTTATTTTGATACTTAATGTCTTAGATCAGATTGCTGTAACAAAGCACTATGGACTGGGTGGCTTAAACAACAGATACTTATTTCGCATAGTTTTGGAGGCTGAGCAGTCCAAGATCAAGGTGTGAGCAGATTCAGTTCCTGGTGAGGACCCTCTTCTTGACTTGTAGATAGCCACCTTCTTGCTTTGTCCTCACATGGTAGAAAGAGAGAGAGCTTGTCTTTCTTCCTTTTCTCCTATGAACACTAATGTCACCATAGGGGCTCTACCCTCATGACCTCATAAACCTGATTTACCACACAAGGGCCCCATCTATAGACATTATCACTTTAGAGATTAGGGCTGTAATATAAAAATTTGGGGAAGTGCAAATAGTCCATAACACCTTATCCTATCTCTTTTCCATTTCTACTTGAGGAGGATTTAATTGTTTATTTTTATTTTTAATTTGCTTTTATTATGAACATTACTTATAAATGATTTTGACATCAAAGAGGAACACAAAGTAAAAACTGAAAGTTCTTTCCTTAATCCTCAGTATCGCACTCTCTAACGTTATTTGCCAGAATATACAAAGTTATTGTCAGTATATGTGCAGGCATATGTGCCTGTTCTTTACATTTTGATCTTCAGTCCTTGTGTGTGTGTGTGCATGTGCACGCTTAGTGTGAAGCGGGGATCTATTTCCAAGTATTTAGCTCTTGTCCTTTCAGCATCTTGACTAATTCGCTATTTCCCCACTCATACAAAATACTTTGTTGTATATCAATATTATTTTATGTGTGTGTGTGTGTATATATATATATATATAGGTCAGTTTGTGTACTTTAAATTGTTTTCAGATACTAATAGTAAGCTTTTTATTATTTTTATTTTAGCATTTCCCCTCCCTCCTACTGGGCCATTGTTGTTTTTGAAATATTTCTTAGCTATTGTCACTAGTCTAGTTTCAAGAATTTTTATCAGAGATTTCACTGCAGTTGCTTTGAAATTTGTGTGATATGGGGCGATATGATGTCTAAATAGTATTAAGTTTTCCTACAGGAACATGACATATCTTAAATATATTCAAGTCAGTTGCTCAGGTTTATAGTTCTTTACAACTTTATTCATGGGCATTTGAAATATTAATGTTTTACAAATATTGTCTTCTCTATAATAAATTTGTAAAGGTTATCACGTATCCTAACATGCTGATTATATATTTTGGATATATTTTGCATGTTTTATATGCACCCATATTATTTGTTCTAATAGCCCTTTACTTGGCCTTTTTAGATTTTTCAGGTAATAGGTTTTTCAAATAATAATTCTGTCTGTTCCTTTCTAATGCTTTACCTTCCCTGTTTCTTTCTTTCTTTCTTTCTTTCTTTCTTTCTTTCTTTCTTTTTTTTTTTTTGCCTCATTGCACTGGAATTTCCATTGTCAGTTGAACAGTGATAATGATACTGCACCATTTTGTCTTGATCTTTTTTTAATAGCAATGCCCCCTTTTTCTATTTTAGTGTTGTGGTGATGGCCACTGATTTGAAAATAATCTACTTTATTATTAAGAATCCTTCTTTTCTCAGTTGTTAGAGTTTTCTAAAAAATCAGATAATGAATGCTAAACTTTATAAAATGCCTTTTCAGCATCAAATGAGAAAGTCAATGTGAGCTTTCAGTGTGATAAATAGTTTAAAAATATCCTTACAATCTTGGAATATCCTACTTTGTCATTGTGTCTTTTTCTTTAAACACAAAGCTGGGTATTATTTCGTAATATGTGAAAATTTTAATACTCATAAATTGTCCTTTTCTTTGTATATTTTTGGTTTAGTACTAGGCTTATGATAGCTTGCTAAAATACATTACGTATTTATAAAATGTATATGTCTTGGATTAATTTTAAAAGCTTAGTAATTATCTACGCTTGAAAGCATGATAGAACACAATGGTAAATTTTGAGGACTTGATACTTTTTTGGGACAATGGTTAAAAAAACCTTTTTCTTCCATAACTGTTAAGTATAGTCAGTGTGAATTGTCTATCCTTTTTTGTTTTGTTTTGTTTTTATGATAATTTATTTTTTTATTTTTATTTTTTTATTATGTTATCCTTTTTTGTAATACATCTTCAATCATTTCCTAGATGGTACAGTTTGCTCTCTTGTTTGTTTACTTACTATTTTTTAATTCATTTACAATTTGGATGGCATATTTTGTCTATTTCTTTATATTTTACTTATACATTTATGGTTTTTTTCTCCCAAAAAGGGCTGGTGGAAATAATAATTTGTAAAGTTTTTGTTGTTGTTTAGATCTCCTTGAACATGTTTAAACACATTTTTCTTGGTTATTTTTAAAGTGACACCCTCTACATTTTTGTATTTAAGAATATTAATAAGACATAACTTTAAATTTCAAAGATGATATTTATAAAATGTATTGTTTTTACAGTTTCCATGTTTGAGTGTTTATATTGATTTACTTCTGAATTTGAATATTTATTTTGTCAGGAGACATGTGAGTCATAAACTCTCCAAGGGCTTATATATATGTTCCAATATACTTGTCACTGAGCAGCATCTTGCTTGACTTTAATATTCATAAATATTAGTCTTATTTGTCCTAAAATAATTTAGATTTCGCCCAAGGAAGTCAGTATTACAGGGGAGAAGTTTGATGTCATTTCATTTTAACTTTTGCTTGTGGGATTTTTTTCTTCATCCACGAAATAGGAAAAAAAAAATTGATTCCACATTTACATAAATGTTTTTTAAATTAATGCTTTCTGGTAGTTGGTCTGTCTTAAATGAAGTTTTTTATAGAGATTCTTGATAGAGGAACCCTCCAGAAGATACTTTAGTATTATATTTGGTTTGACAGATCCTTCATGTATTAGTGATCTACTGTGAAGTAATAAATTACCCTAAAGTTCAGTGGCTTTAAAATGACATGCATTTATTATCCCTCTTTGTGTCAGAAATTCATGCATGGCTCAGCTGGTTTCTTTGCCTAAGAGTCTTTCACAAGACTGCAGTCAAGGAGTCATTTAGGGCTGGGATCTCATCTGGAGGCTTGACTGGGGAATGATCTCCTTCCAAGCTTATTCTTGGTCCAATCTAGTGCTTTTTCCACTGCGACACATATTGGCAGGTATTTGATTTATCTGAGAGTCACTCTTTGGGTCTAACATTCAGCCCTGGGAACATCTGCCTCTTTTGAGTCCTTCCTATTATTTAGTCATAAATGTATGTGTGTATGTGAATGTGCATGGACATGCAGGTGAGCACCTATAGAAGGGCTTGTGGGAGGGACAGAGGGAAAGAAGAAGGGAGGGAGAATGATCATATGTTAGTATAACTTTTTTCTATTTTAAGAACTATTTTTTCCCCCATAGGTGCCTTAGCTGGGCCAATTATTGTGGAGCCACATGTCACAGCAGTATGGGGAAAGAATGTTTCATTGAAGTGTTTAATTGAAGTAAATGAAACTATAACACAAATTTCATGGGAGAAGATCCATGGCAAAAGTTCACAGACTGTTGCAGTTCATCATCCTCAGTATGGATTCTCTGTTCAAGGAGAGTATCAGGGAAGAGTCTTATTTAAAAACTATTCACTTAATGATGCGACAATTACTCTACATAACATAGGATTCTCTGATTCTGGAAAATACATATGCAAAGCTGTTACATTCCCGCTTGGAAATGCTCAGTCCTCTACAACTGTAACTGTATTAGGTAGGTATGCTTGAATTGTATATTTTGGTGGTAGTGGCAAGGATTATAGTAAAAGTTTTTTCAGGATTTTAAAGTAATTGTATATATATAAATCTAGATTTGAAATAATTCAAATGTGATTTTTCAAGTTTTGTCTTAAAATTCTGTGATTCTCGGCTGTCTCAATTTAAACAAAATTTTGTATCTACCTGCCTATCTATATAATGCTATGTGGTTCTTAGTTATTTTACTTTTTTCATGAAATATTGTTTTTTATTTATAATACTAAGTGCTCAGTGTTTTTGACATTTTCAGTATTCTTTCTCAAAATTTCAAACCTTAAATTTCCTTTTTAAATAACCTTTTCCATTTATTTAAATGACTTGTTTTAGAGCCATTGATAAACTTCATGTTTGTTTCTGAAATGAAATTTTATTTCTGCTACTGTGCATTTCATAGCTGTTTAAATCTTGGGCCATTGCTCATAATGAACAATCTGCTTTTTCCTATCTGATAACGGTTAGAATTTATGGTGGAATTTAAAATGAGCTTATCAGCATTAAGATAGCCACTTGCAGTGAAAGGTATACCAATTTGGAAATACTGGCTTGTACTTTTAGAATAATAGAGTAAAGATTAATAGCAACCTTAGCCATTTCCACTCACAGTAGGACTCCTTTAATGGGCAGTCTGCTCTGCATCTACCTGTTTGTCTGTTGGGGACTTGGTTGGATCTGCTGATAGCTCCCCTCCCCAACCCTCCTTCACTCTCCTCCTGGGTGTTACACTCTAGTAAAAAGCCCTTTGTGCTCCTCACTTGGTCTTAGTTTCTGCTTCCCGAGCAGCGAACAAGTTCACAGCCCCTAAGATTTAAAGGCATCATTTCAGGGTCTCTGACATGCAGGAGAGCCGTTTCGTCCAGCTCTGTCAGATATTTTTTCATGTTGAAAGCTACTATTTAAAAATAGAAATAAAATTAAATATTTGAGGACTTCATATGTTTATGACACTGCCCAAACAGCTGTGGGAAAATATAACTCATGTTTATGAAATTGATACTTTTGAGAAACATTTTGATTAGAAGGCAAGGCATAAAATAAATATCTGAAAAATCAAGTGCAGGCCATCAGGGTAAAAAAGGTCACAAAAGAAGTTCATTGGCTAGAAAATAATAGTTTGTGTGTGGAAGAGGGAACGCATGGGAATAAAGGCTTTTTTTGCCATAAATTTTAGTAATTCCCCCTAAATTAATACAGTACTCAGTGGTTTAAAACTTAAGACTGTTTATAGTACAAGACTACTCATGATTTTACCCATGCCTACGTCTCTAGCTTCATCTATTTCATTTCTTGCTCCACTTTTCCTAGTAACACAAATTTAATAATCATGATGAACTATTTGCAGTTCTGGTAATACCTGTTTATGTTTTACATGTGTTTTTCTTTCTTCTTGGATTGCTTTCTTTTTCTTCCTGTCTCTCTTCCTACATTCTTGTATTTAACTGCTATTTATCAAACCACAGCCTTTTAGAAGCCATTGTTGAAATATATACCCACTTGCAGTTTGATGTTTGTTTGTTTTTTTTCTTTTTTGGCTCTTTTGCCATTGTATCTTGAACTTAGCTATTGCTGCAGTTACCATACTGTTTGTTATGTGTTTTCTCCATTATAAACACGTGGTGGACTGCAACTCTGTACTTCAAAATTTAACTGTATCTCTCTCAGGCCTACAAGAGTTCTTAGTATATAGCAGTCATACACCATTTAAGTGTTATTTAAGTAGGGTGTAGGAATGGATTGGTGAAACTTAGTAGTCTACAAAAGTCCTTGAATTTTGGGTAGGTTTGGGGTAAGCAAAAGGGAAATAAGTATAGGGAGAATAAATGAGCCAGTGCAGGGAGGCAGAAAACAACATACATTAGGGCAGAGTTCTTTTTAGCGTCAGCATTGTTGACATTTTGGGCTGGAATTCTTTGTTGTAGTGAGCTGTCATGTCCATTGTAGACTGTTTGGTAGCATCCGTGACCTCTACCCACCAGATGCTAGTAGCAGTTATGACAGCTTAGAATGTCTCCAGACATTGCCAAGTGTCCTCTGGAAGAGGAGGGGAGAGATCGCTCATTGTTGAGAACCCTCATTAGTGGAACCACTGAATAATTTGTTGATTGTTCAGAGGATTTATATAAAGTACCAGAATTGAAGTCTAGAAAGGTTGAGTAGGACTGCATTAAAGTAACTTGAATGTTATGATGGGGAATTTGAGCTTTGTATTACTAAGAAATGCCAAGTTGGTGTAAGGTGTTGTACTTCTCGCCTCCCTTCTTTTACCCTCAGACTCTTGCTATGTAAAGTGTGGTTGCTGAACCAGCAGCATTGGCAGCACTTGGGAGTTTGTTAGAAATACAGAATGTCAGGCCCCTCCCAAACTTACTGAATGATAAGTCTACATTTTAGCAGGATTTCTAAGTGATTTGTATGCAGAATAAAGTTTGAGAAACACTGCTTTGATCACCTTCTCACCTTGCTTGGAGGGATATTTAAGTCATAGTAGATGAGATTCAGGGAGTAATGTGATAAAAGTTGTGATTTATGAAGATTAGTCTGGTGTTTTTGATGGATTGAAACGAAGTCCTAAAATCATAATCCCTCAGTCATGTGGCCATGAAAGCTTGAAATTAATTTTCTGATTTCCACCACTTGAGGGAAGAAGGGAGCTATTACAAAGGAATAGCTGTCAAGACTTCATAACTGATTGGATACAAGAAACAAAGGAGGTTTGAACATAAACAGGTTTTGAACCTTGGTGATTGAGTAAATTGTGTTATTAATTCCAATGGGCGTGTCTGAATGAAAACCAGGTGTTGGGATTGGGAGGCTAAGATTGGGAGGCATTTGCTTTATTGAGTTTGAGGATATATAGGCAAACAACACCAGGCAGGTGGTTAGAAACTGTGGAGTCAGGCCTTGTATCAAAATTGAAGAAAATTAGGGATCATGTAGATAGTAGTGTGTATCAGATAAAAATTTCTAAGGGAGATGCAAACAGTAATTGAAGGCCCAGAACCCAGTATTTATTAGGGCAAAGGTTAGAAGAAATAGAGATGAAGAGCTCAACGAGAGCTTTGAGAAAAACTCAGGCAAAATAATACTACTTGGAACAGGAGAAGATAAAAGTTTTAAGATTATTCTAGCAGTTTTTTTCCCACAGTGAGTATTAAGCCCTATAGAACATGATTTGAATAACCATTTTTTCAGTTTTCCTAAGAATGGTGCACAGCTTGTATTCTAAATGTACAGCCCAGATGACAATTCATTACTTAGAACAGGTACCTTAAGGCATTAGTACTTAATTCTTTTGGAACTGAATGTGAAGAACTGTGTCAAAGTTTGAATTTCTACCAAATTAGAAAAAGAGAATGGCAAACAAAAATATTAAGCCTGTAGATTACATGGTAACATTAGAGTTTCAGTGGAGTGGTATTAATAGAAACCAAATTAAGGGAATGTGATATAACAAAAAAGCTTTGGGAAAATTTAGCAACAAATGCCCCACAGTAGAACAGTTGTTTTGCAATTGCTTACTTCTCTTGATGGGATATTTTATAGTTGTTAAAATTATGGTTAAGAGAAGTGTTGCTGCCTGAGGAGAAGACCCAAAAAATTGTAGGTATGCCAAGAAAATGATAATAACTGCATTAGGATATTGTCGTTGTGGATAATTTTTCCCCATTTTCCCAATTTTTAGAAATACTGCTTTTGCAATAAAAATATAGACTTCCACTATATGTTGGCTAACTGAACATAATTTAAAAAAAATAGACTTCCCTTGCTGTGGATGATGGAATACAGGGACTGGATTTACCCTCTCTCTAAGAACAAGAAACCAGGCAAATAAACAGTTTTTAGTCATTGGACAATAGGCAGTGTAGGATTATGATCCCTGAAAGAAGGAAAACAAACAAGGTGAGTCCCTATAATGTTCTAGCTTCCTCCTTAGGCAATTTCCAGGCTCAGTGACAAGGATTTGAAGCAGAGAATGATGGTGTCAGGGAGTAAAAGAGACATACTGGAATTCAGGGAGGACAGGTGATTAGAATTCGTGGAGCAGAAATACTGGAAAGCAGAGAGCATCAGAGAGTGTGTGTTTTAGAGATCTACAGAAGGGCCCTCTGAAGTCTTTGGGTTAGTACTGATCTGTGTCCATGGGAGAGGACACTTTTGAGGTTTGGGGAAAGAACCAGCAGAAAGCATTAGATCTAAGTAACAGTCCTGGTGTTCACACAGGGCTGGGAAAACCATGTTCCCTCCATTCAAGTACACAGGGCATTGGTAGCATCTTAAGAGGAAGCAACAGCAAAACTGCTAGACAGGGAAGGTTATAGAGAAGTTAACTAAAATATTGAAATATATGAGAAAAGTAACTTTAGAAAGCAAATAAAGTCTACAACCAGATTGATTCCCTTCAGAAGAAACAGAAATAACGTAACTTGAAATTGACTTTAAAAGTTTCTATTAATGATGGCATAAGTTGTTCAGACCAACTCTCCCATGGGAGTGAAATATAAAATACCATCGAAAGCTTCAAGGAAGTAAGAACATAGTGAGAAATATAAGTGGATCAAAATCTAGGAGTAAGGGGCGCCTGGGTGGCTCAGTTGGTTAAGCGACTGCCTTTGGCTCAGGTCATGATCCTGGAGTCCCTGGATCGAGTCCCGCATCGGGCTCCCTGCTCGGCAGGGAGTCTGCTTCTCCCTCTGACCCTCCCCCCTCTCATGTGCTTGCTCTCTCTCATTCTCTCTCTCTCAAATAAATAAATAAAAAATCTTTAAAAAAAAAAAAAAAAAATCTAGGAGTAGGTAAAAACAGAAATAAGCCTAGCACTGAAAGTTGCATTCAACCTGAGGACTTTTGATAATTCAGAAGAAACACCTGAGATGCTAAGCTGCGATTTTGAAAGCCTTGAGAAGACAGAGACAAATTTCTAAGTGTAGTTCTGCTCAAGATGGGGGATGTCTAATAACTCTTCTCTTATTCACCTGGTATCCAAAGGCTTACATTTTTGGAATAGTAGGAAACTAGAAATAAACCAGCCTTCTTATAGACTTACAGGTTTATAATGACCTAAGTGGTTTGATCTTAAATTCAGGAGATCCTGGACTGGTTAGTGATTTCAGGAGTTTGGCAGAAGAAAACTCAGATCTTTTCTAGAGGAAAAGTGTCTTTATTCTAGACCTCACATTATTTCTACCTTAGTTATTCAAACACAGGCATATAGTCTCCTTGAATCGGCAGGTATACAAGTAAAGAAGACCTCACAAGGAGCAGCCAGCACAAATAAGACAACAGAAACAGACATGCAAAGATATAGGATGCTGGAATTATCAGATACAGACTATTAAACAGCATCATTTAACATTTGAAGAGATAAGTCAATCTATAAAATTTCTGCAGGAAACTATAAAAAAATCACATAGTAATTGGCCTTGAAGTAGCGAAGTAATTTTTAGTGTATAAAAGCAGTTAACAATAAAAGAAATTAAAAACTGATCAATTTTAGTACATTTGAATTAAAAACTTCTGCTCATCAAAACACACCATTGGGCAAAAAGATAAGCCCTAAACTGGTAGAGAGGATATTTTTACCACATATAATTTAAAAAAGGGCTCTCCTTCCAAATCAGTAAGAAAAAGCAGTTGGCTTTAATAGGCATTTTGCAGAAGAAATTCCAAATGGCCTAAACATGGAAAGACCTTTAACCTCATTCATAATATGAGAAATTAAAAAATACAGTCTCGACAATACGCCATTATATATAAGGTGGACAGACATTGAGAAGTCAGACAATATCAACTGTGGTGAGTGTCTGAACTGATAGGATCTCTAAGATTGGGAGTAAATTGTTACTTTGGAAAGCTTTTTGGCATTATCTCGTAAAGTTGAAAATAAAAAGAGTAGTAGCAATTCCACTACAAGGGACAAACTAGAGAAACACCCGTACAAATATACCACGATACACCAGTGAGAATGTTTCTTGTAAAATTGTTTATACTCAACAGGAAATAGCACCAATGTCCAATGGTAAATAAACTGTATAGCAGTTAATAATTTATAGAATTGCATGGAAATTTAAATGATTTAAAAATTAAAAGTAAAAAGAACCCCGAATTCCAAAATAATAAATTAAGTCTGATTATTCTCAAATAAATTAATCTCAGGAGCACAAAGTTGAGTCAAAGAAAAATGCATATAGTTCAATACCATTCATATAAAGTTCAGAAACAGGTAAAATGCCATTGTTGTTTAGCTTTGTAGTTGTTGCTTGTAGACCTGTCATGGAAAGTAAGCAAAAATTTATTTCCAAAGTCAGTATAATGATTTCATACTTGGGCAAGTAGGTGTTAAGATCAAGAAGCATGTTGAGTGACCTGGAAGGTACTAATGTTTTTCATTAAGATGTGTGTTGTTTACAATATAAAGTATTCATTACATGTGTTGAATGTACTTTCCCCTTTGTTATTTTACAATAATACATCTTATACAATACATAAGGAAATACATAAGGAAAATATTAGTATCTCGAGTAGATTATGAAACAAAAATAGTTAGACACAAATCAAGAACAGATGGCATTGAAAACTGGTTGGAAACTTTGGAAATAAATAAGTTATTGAGATAAAAACTTAATATACAGAATAAACTGTAGGCTTGAGACAATTTATGAGGTGAGACTGAGGAATTTATGCAGAAAGAAGCACATGAAATTTGCTGGAAAATATGAAGAGATAGGATATATGGAAAGTAGATTGAAAGGTCTAAACATTAAGGTTACTTTCACTTGCTAAGGACCTTTGTTATACTAGAATAAGATAATGGGATACACATTCTAATAAATGTAACTATTATTGACATTACATTTTAACAGTGTAGGTTCCATACTGGTAACTTAATTTATATTTTCTATAAGCATTTTTGCTGCAAAATGAAGCACTGTGTCTTAAAACTACATCTTTTCCCCTTTCAGAGTAATATTTAAAATCTCATAATGAAAATTATCCAATTTACAGGAATTTTTCATATACTAACTTTGGGGCAAACTCATCGGTCCCTATAAAGAAAAATCGTATCTCTCCTAGGGAGAACTTTCCTTAAGGTTTTCAAGTCTTGCTGAGCTTCTTGTTTGTCTTGGCTCATGATCTTCTCTTCCAAGAATCCAGCTGATGTTGGCATTACTTAAAAGCGTATGTGTAGATTTTATATGCATTTGCCCCTAAGTTTATGAAATATGGCTAGATACGGCTTGGAAAGATGTAAATATATTCTTCTTTGAAATGTGACTAATTATTTTTTAAAATTTGAACAGTTGAACCCACTGTGAGCCTGATAAAAGGGCCAGATTCTTTAATTGATGGAGGAAATGAAACAGTAGCAGCCATCTGCATCGCAGCCACTGGAAAACCAGTTGCACATATTGACTGGGAAGGTGATCTTGGTGAAATGGAATCCACTACAACTTCTTTTCCAAATGAAACGGCAACAATTGTCAGCCAGTACAAGCTGTTTCCAACCAGATTTGCTAGAGGAAGGCGGATTACCTGTGTTGTAAAACATCCAGCCTTGGAAAAGGACATCCGATATTCTTTCATATTAGATATACAGTGTAAGTAAGCAATAACATTTGCTTTGTAAACATGTCATGCATTTTATTTTAACTTTCTTCCTGTGACATAATTCTATGTCAGACTTGTTAGTTTGAATATTTAATATTCAGATACTCTTACATCTTTTCCTTATTGACTTTTTTTTTTTTATTTTTAAAAATACCTTCATGGAAATTTCGTTTAACCAGAACATTTTTTATTAGTTTGTAAAGATGGACAATGACTTTAAAGTCGCTCTCCAACCTAAAATTATTTAGCCTTCTCCTTTTTAGACCTTAAAAATAGGCTGGACTTAAGCAAATTGTGGAAATTTATACCTCAAAATGTGCAATACTTAGAGACAACAACTACTTTGCCAGTTCGATTAATTTAACTATTACTCAGTTTTATTGATGCTACCCATGATGTTTTCAGCAAGAATCTTTTACTGCCTAGATGCATATTAATTAGTTTGAAAATCTTTGTTTTTCCAGGACTATTTCTCATCTGATTTTACTGTTCATGTTGTAAGATTCTCATATAGTAAGACAGTATTTTAAAGACTGTCTATCATTGGGATAATAACCATTGTAGATAAGGTTCAAAGCTTGGCCCGTCTCCTATTTTTATTTTTTTGTTAAGGGATGCTCCCTTGTGTGTAAAGTTTGTATGTGTATATACTTTCTCCTATACGTTAGCTCAGTTGTTGACACATTCTTTGTGTTGCATTTAAAAATTTTGAGCAGAAGAAAAAGTGATAATGCATGTAACTTAAGGATAATGAAAATTAATAGGTTTTTAAAAGGAGGCGTTACAGTTTTTGTTCTTAGTGTTTTATTTTTTGATATGACATACATGGAATTTTAAATTGCACATATTCGTTACACTTGATGTAATGGTTTCTAAAGCTAATTCTAAGAATCTTTTTCAACATTTATAGGGTTGAACTTGGGAAGTTATCTTACATGAATGTTACTACCATTTTATTCTTGAGTGCAGATACCTTCTTTTCACTTCTCTGGAGAATCCAATTAAAATTTCTCTTTTTCCTTTTCCTACCTTACTTTCACAGACTCTTAACTTTTTCCTTTTTCTTGTAAAATTCAGATCCCAATTGTAAGTACTATTAATATTTTTCTTAAATATAATGTCCTTCCTTGTATCTAGTAATTGACTGAAATTTTCTTCATTTGTATTATGTACATTATGCTTTTTTGGTTGTTGTTTGCTTGAATGCAATCCTAAATATATAAAAATATTTCTTTTAATGTAAGACTTATATAATTATGGCTTAGATTTATTGCCTTGCTCCTAAAATATTCTTAGAGTACTCATGATTTTTTTCCTCTTTTTAATTGGGACCTATAAAACATGTGAATAAAGTTTAAGGAGATAAAATCTTATATCCAAAGTTCAGATCTCAAAATTTAGAGGTTTTCTTTGGGGATACCTTACCTTAATACCTATTCCTTCCTCCTATTAAAAGAAATTAAACTCACAGATCTCTCTACTGTTCTTTCAGCAACATTTTTTAGTACCAGTTGTAAGTTACAAAAATGTTAATTCTTGTCATTTATGAGGCAGGCATTTCTTTCTTAAAATTACTAAGGTAATTAATTGTATTTTAGTATAAGTTTAATTTTTTACTACTCTTTTTTGTAAACATTGCTTGATAATAGATCAAGCTTACCTGACAGAATTGAACTGACCTGGTCTCTAACTTCCCATCTGATCCTGTACTCTTTATCTAGTTTACTGTGTAACTCACAGGAGGGTCCCTGTACTATGCATAAGTGACGTTTCCTTAGGGAAGCTTTCATGACCTTCCTCAGCCTCATCCCCAGTCTAAATTAGGTTCTTCTTTATATCATCCTGTTCTTTTCCTTCTTGGCTCTCATAACAGGTTTTAGTTTAATACTTTTAAAATATTCTCTTCCTTATTAAAAACTATTGGAAAATAAATTTTACGAATACAGAGTCTGTATTTATACCAAATGCCTAAAACAGTGCCTGCCACTTATTAGGAGTTAAACAATATGATGGTTGAATGAATGATTCGTATTGGATTGTATGGTTTAAATGCATAAATTTATATTGCTGGTAAATATGGATAATTGCTTATTTAACTAACTATATTGCACATATACCAAAAGACGTTTGGGTGCATTGAATGGTTAAAATTTAATGTTTTAGAACAGTTGAGGCCACAGATAACTTACTTTAGTTGTAATTATAGCCTTAGAAAGTTTGTGTCACATCTCTACTTACCCATAGAATATTAATTAATTGTAATACAGGGAATCTAATCTCTGTAATTGACTTTGTATCTCTCAGGGGATACTTTCTTTCCGATTAAACATTTCTTTGAAGACAGTTTTATATGGTGACTTGGAACTTAAATGCCATGTCTCATCAAATTAAATAGTATAATGTATTTCCTTTGTTCATAAATCTACACTTCTCATAATAGGACTCTTATATTTTGTTCTTGGTGATTATATGTTTGTGAATATCTTTATATTCAGTGTCCATAATAACTAGAACTGTACTTGCTATAGTTACGTAGTGTTTGGGTACTCATTGTCCATTCATGCACTTATTCTTTCAGTCAACTAATATTTATTAACTACTGTCTTCCACAATGGTTATGTATATTGACAGAAGGAAAAATGATTTCTGTTCTTCTGAAGTTTAGTCATTATGTTAATGCTTTGTCGTTACATGTTGCATTTATCATTAACAAAAGATAATTTGTACTGTTATGCATTTATTTTATAGATGCACCAGAAGTTTCGGTAACAGGCTATGATGGGAATTGGTTTGTAGGAAGAAAAGGTGTTAATCTCAAGTGTAATGCTGATGCAAATCCACCACCCTTCAAATCTGTGTGGAGCAGGTAATAATATCACATACTTCTAAAGGGAAATTATTTAGTGAAAAGCATTCTTTTTTTTAATTTAATTTTATTATGTTATGTTAATCACCATACAATACATCATTAGTTTTTGATGTAGTGATCCACGATTCATTGTTTTCGTATAACACCCAGTGCTCCATGTAGTAGTACGTGCCCTCCTTAATACCCATCACCAGGCTAACCCATCTCCCCAACCCCCCTCCCCTCTAAAACCCTCAGTTTGTTTCTCAGAGTCCATAGTCTCTCATGGTTCATCTCCCCCTCCAATTCCCCCCCCCCTTCATTTTTCCCTTCATTCTCCTAATGTCCTCCATGCTATTCCTTATTTCCACAAATAAGGGAAACCATATAATTGACTTTCTCTGCTTGACTTATTTCACTTAGCATAATCTCCTCCAGTCCCATCCATGTTGATGTAAAAGTTGGGGATTCATCCTTTCTGATGGCGGAGTAATTTTCCATTGTATATATGGACCACATCTTCTTTATCCATTCATCTCTTGAGGAGCATCTCGACTCTTTCCACTGTTTGGCTATTGCAGACACTGCTGCTATGAACATTGGGGCACATATGGCCCTTCTTTTCACTACATCTGTGGCTTTGTGGTAAATACCCAGTAGTGCAATTGCTGGGTCATAGGGTAGCTCTATTTTTAATTTTTTGAGGAACCTCCACACTGTTTTCCGAAGTGTCTGTACCAACTTGCATTCCCACCAACAGTGTAAGAGGGTTCCCCTTTCTCCACAACCTCTCCAACATCTGTTGTTTCTTGCCTTGTCAGTTTTTGCCATTCTAATTGATGTAAGGTGGTATCTCAATGTGGTTTTGATTTGAATTTCCCTGATGGCTAATGATGATGAACATTTTTTCATGTGTCTGTTAGCCATTTGTAGGTCTTTGGAGAAGTGTCTGTTCATGTCTTCTGCCCATTTTTTGACTTGATTATTTGTTTTTTGGGTGTTGAGTTTGAGAAGTTCTTTATGGATCTTGGAAATCAGCGCTTTGTCTGTAGTGTCATTTGCAAATATCTTCTCCCATTCTGTGGGTTGCCTCTTTGTTTTGTTGACTATTTCCTTTGCTGTGTAGAAGCTTTTTATCTTGATGAAGTCCCAAAAGTTCATTTTTGCTTTTGTTTCACTAGCCTTTGGAGATGTATCTTGAAAGACGTTGCTGTGGGCGATGTCAGAGAGGTTACTGCCTATGTTCTTCTCTAGGATTTTGATGGTTTCCTGTCTCATATTGAGGTCTTTCATCCATTTTGAGTTTATCTTTGTGTATGGTGTTAGAGAATGGTCAAGTTTCATTCTTCTGCATGTGGCTGTCCAATTTTCCCAGCACCATTTATTGAAGAGACTGTCTTTTTTCCATTGCATATTTTTTCCTGCTTTGTCAAAGATTATTTGACCATAGAGTTGAGGGTCCATATCTGGGTCTCTCTTCTGTTCCATTGGTCTTTGTGTCTGTTTTTGTGCCAGTATCATGCTGTCTTGGTGATCACTGCTTTGTAATAATAGCTTGAAATCCGACATCGTGATGCCCCCAGCTTTGTTTTTGTTTTTCCACATTTCCTTGGCGATTTGGGGGCTTTTCTGATTCCATACAAATTTTAGGATTGTTTGTTCCAGCGCTTTGAAAAATGTCATTGGAATTTTGATTGGGATGGCGTTGAAGGGATAGATTGCTCTGGGCAGCATAGACATTTTAACAATGTTTATTCTTCCGATCCATGAGCATGGAATGTTTTTCCATCTTTTTGTGTTGTCTTCAATTTCTTTCATGAGTGTTTTGTAGTTCCTAGAGTATAGATCCTTTACCTCTTTGGTTAGGTTTATTCCAAGGTATCTTATGGTTTTTGGTGCTATTGTAAATGGAATCGTTTCTCTAATTTCTCTTTCTACAGTTGCATTGTTAATGTATAAGAAAGCAACTGATTTCTGTGCATTGATTTTGAATCCTGCCACATTACTGAATTGCTGTATGAGTTCTAGTAATTTGGGGGTGGAGTCTTGGATTTTCCACATAAAGTATCATGTCATCTGCAAAGAGAGAGAGTTTGACTTCTTCTTTGCCAATTTGAATACCTTTTATTTCTTTTTGTTGTCTGATTGCTGTTGCTAGGACTTCTAGTACTATGTTGAACAGTAGTGGCGAGAGTGGGCATCCTTGTTGTGTTCCTGATCTTAAGGGAAAGGCTCTCGGCTTTTTCCCATTGAGGATGATATTCGCTGTGGGATTTTCATAGATGGATTTTATGAACTTGAGGAATGTTCCCTCTATCCCTATACTCTGAAGAGTTTTAATCAGGAAAGGATGATGTATTTTGTCAAATGCTTTTTCTGCATCAATTGAGAGGACCATATGGTTCTTCTCTCTCCTCTTACTGTGTTCTATCACATTGATTTGCGAATGTTGAACCACCCTTGTATCCCGGAGATTAATCCCACTTGGTCATGGTGGATGATCCTTTTAATGTATTGTTGGATCCTATTAGCTAGGATTTTGTTGAGAATTTTGGAATCTATATTCTTTAGGGATATCGGTCTGAAATTCTCCTTTTTGATGGGGTCTTTGCCTGGTTGGGGGATTAAGGTAATGCTGGCCTCATAGAATGAGTCTGGAAGCTTTCCTTCTGTTTCTGTTTTTTGAAACAGCTTCAGGAGAATAGGTATTATTTCTTCTTTGAATATTTGGTAGAATTCCCCAGGGAATCCATCAGGCCCTGGACTCTTGTTTTTTGGGAGGTTTTTGATCACTGCTTCAATCTCGTTACTGGTTATTGGCCTATTCAGGTTGTCAATTTCTTCCTGTTTTAGTCTTGGTGGTTTATAGGTTTCCAGTAAGGCATCCATTTCTTCCAGGTTGCTTAATTTATTGGCCTATAGTTGTTGATAATAATTTCTAATAATTGTTTCTATTTTCTTGGTGTTAGTCATGAGCTCTCCCCTTTCATTCATAATTTTATTAATTTGGGTCCTGTCTCTTTTCTTTTGGCTAAGTCTGGCCAGTGGTTTATCAGTCTTATTAATTCTTTCAAAGAACCAGTTTCTGGTTTCGTTGATCTGCCTCCCTATGACAGGTAAATATTATTTACTGCCAGTAGTATACTAGAATTCTGTTTTCTTTTGTCTAAGATCTTTGTTTTCCCTGAGCCTAATAATTCTTAGCTTCAAAGAATATCCTTAATTCTCTTTATCTGTAAAATTTCGAACTGTTATACTAAGGTTTTCATTTGTATTTCTTAGTATTTGGGGCCCGCCTTTAGTCTTGAGACTTGTATCTATCAACTATGTATAATTTTGTCATTTTTTTTATCATTTCCCCTCTTTTTTTAATTTGCTTTTACTAGACCTCCTATTTGTTGTGTACTAAACATGCTTTCTTATTTTTCAAACAGTTTTTTGTTTTGTTTTGTTTTTCCTAGGAAATTTCCTTGACTTTTTTCCCCATTGACTTAATTGATTTAAAACATTTTTGGGGCATGCATATTTTTAATTTCTTTTTTTTTCTTTTTTTAAGATTTATTTATGGGGGGTAGGGGTAGGGGCCGGGGGGGGGGGGAGAGAGAGAGAGAGAATCCTCAGGCAGACTCCCGCAGAGCCCAATCCCAGGACACGAACATCATGGCCTGGGTCAAAATCAAGAGTTGGCAACTTAACTGATTGAGCCACCCAGGAGCCCCCATACTTTTAATTTCTAAGAGCATTTTCTTATTTCTCTTTCATTTCATTGCATTTTTTCTTATTTTATGGATGTAATGTTTTGTTTCTTCCTAGGAACACAATACTAAAGTTATTTCCTCTTCAGAGAGTTTTTACTGCTTCTTATTGTCTCTTCTTTTCTTCCTTTGTTTTTTTGTTTGGTTTTTCATTTTGTAGATATTCCTTAATTTTCTCAGTTGTCCAGTCATTTCACAGTGATGCATTAAAATATTAAAATGTATTAAAATTCTGAGTGGAAACTCTGTCTTTATAGTGGGGACTGCTCATTAGTAGATACCATTTAGAGTGATCAGGTAGAGAGTTATTTCCCTGGGGAAGCTTCAGATGTCACTCAGGAAGAGTGGAAGTCCTTTTTGGTGGCCATTCAGTTTATTTATTGAATTAACCTTCATTCTTCTTTTTAAAACATAAATGCCTAGTATTTGTACAAAGTTGAGAGGAGTCTATTTTTTCAACTTTCAACTAATGTCCATAATTCTAGCCCTCTGCTTCACTCTGGTCTTCTGTAGTAGTACAGTGAGTCAGACTCCAAATCTTGGGTTCCTTGGACCAAATTGGCTGCATTCCCATTCATACGCCTCTTGGAAGCACTTCTTCAGCCCAACGTGGAGCTTTTCATCCTTGGCACTGTTGACATGTTGAGCTGGATAAACCTTTGTTGGGGGAGGCAGTCCTATGAATTGCAGGATGTTTAGCAGCATCCCTGGCCTCATACCCCATTGTGAAAACCAAAAATGTCTCCAGACTTGCAAGTTGTCTCCTGGAGACAAAATCACTCTTGACTGAGAAACAGTGGCTCATAGCATATATTGTTTCCTCAGTCTGTTTTCTGTCTTCTAAAAGTTTGTTGAAACATCTTATCTGATGAATTCTGCCTCCTGTTCTCTTTCTCCTAGTGGGTTTTTAATAGCTTTTAATTCCTTTACTCTTGTTTTAGGTGGGATTTTGTGAGAGTAAGGAAACAGTGTATTTGGTCAATCTGTTGTCTTTAAGCAAAGATGCAGTTTTTAAAGTAGAGAAGGTTTTTTTCATTTACATTTTCTTAAAAGTGGGAAGCAGTCATTGGTTAAGATGTGTGATAGGTTATTTCTAAAAGTCATACAATTTCAAGTTCCCTTCCTAGTATCTGTACTTGGAAATGTCTTTTTGAATAAGACATCTAACCTCTCTAATCCTTTGTTTCCTCACTGATAATAGTAAATTATAGAGTTGTAAGGGTAGAGACAATGAATATAAACCAGGTAACATAGGTAAAAGAGTATAGAAGGTGCTTAGCATGTCATTTGCTGTGAGTTTAATGTGATATTTAGATTTTTTTTTTGACTGTGGCTTGTTTGAATAAGCAACTTTAAAGGATTATAAGCCATTTTTATATTTCTCAGAATTAAAGGGATTAGAATTTGGGCCTCAAAATGTAGAGAGATAATTGGTATTTATATACTCCATATTCATTCTCATCCTCCTAGAAGTTCACCTTTTGAAAGTCGGTGCTTGTACAAATGTTCTTATCAAAGTTTTTTAGAAGGTTGGGTGTTTTTGTTTTTTAAACCATGTAAGAATATTACCTTTTTTCTTCAATGTAAATTGAAGTTCCTGCACTGTAAAAGATTTTATTGACTGTTCTTCCACCTACGACCTTTGGATTTGCAGAACAAAATCATTCCTCCTATTGTCCAGTGTTGGTTTTGTTTCTTTCTACCTTTTTATTATTTTTTGTTCTTATTCTCTTCGTAATTAGTTGTCAGTCTTCTGTGTACTTAGATCATTGAAAGCAAATACAGTATCTTATTTACTTCTGTATCTCAGCAACACCAGCAGAGCAGAGTATGGTTAATATTAAGCTCCTGGCAATTAAATAATGGGTGGCTGAGTAAATGAATAAATAACCTTTTGAAAATCTGCTTAGCTCAAACTATAATAGTTGAGTGCTTGGTTTACTTGACTTTTTGTTCTCCTAAAAAATAACTCATGGGCTTTAAAAATAATTTCAAAATAAATGCCTCTTGGTGTGTTTTTTGGTACCCTAAGGTTGGCAGTATGATGCATAACAGTATACTTAGTTCCATTGCAATGAATGGCTTTAGAGTTGTCATAGTGGGATTTTATTCCTATTGTGGTTTATAGTAATGCATACACTAGACCTCTTAGCCAAATTAGTATAGACACCATTTTTAAAAATTGTTAATTGGTGCAGAATGGCACGTTGGTTTTTACCGTCACAGATGCCCACTTTACAAATGAGATTATTTTATAAGAAGACCCTTTTTGATGCTTTAGAAACTGTCTTTGAATGGGGCACAGTATAGATTTGCTCAGTATGAATTGAATATGTTAAATATTTAATATGTTACATAAAAATATTTAAATATGTTATGGAAGGTGCTAAAACATTATCATGTACTTAAGTGGCTTTTATCTTAAATTTCTTAAGAAATTCGTAGATATATCATGAATAGATCTATTCACTGAGAATTATTTTTAATTCTTTTGATACTGTAGGTCTTCAAATAATATATTTTTCTAGTTTTCCAGTTTTCTGAATATAATTCTTTAAAATCACCTAATTTTTTTTCTTTCCTTCCCTCCCATTCTAATATGCTGGCCTTCTTGCACTTATGTCAATTGCTATTTTGAAAAAATGGGTATTCTTAATGGATTTTATCAATTACTTCATTCTTATTGAAATGAAAATTCATATCTTAATATTTCCATTTCATAGTGAATTCTACCTGAAGAATGCCAGTTCTTGAATCACTAACATCTCAAAAGTGTAATATTTTATTTAAATAGCTATCAATGAATAAAGTCTGAAGCTGCTTAAAATAATTTCATGCTTTTTAAAATCTAGGTTGGATGGACAGTGGCCTGATGGTTTATTGGCTTCAGACAATACTCTTCATTTTGTCCATCCCTTGACTTTCAATTATTCTGGTGTTTATGTCTGTAAGGTGACCAATTCCCTTGGTCAAAGAAGTGATCAAAAGGTCATCTACATTTCAGGTAAGTTACTATCTACTCGCAAAATGAGTTACTTAAATTATTCCTATAACAACAGTCGTAATAACACTGTGTTCTAGTTGGTAATTTATATTTGCTAATATACAGATTCCTCACTGTGAGGTTTTCCAAATAATCAAAATGAAATATAATAAAGTAACCCTACCTGAACCACATATGTAAAGTGGTGTTACTTTACTTAAAGAAATGTCAAAATGTCTGTGCAGCAAGCTTATAAACATTTTAATTAAGATCTTTGCTTATAGTTAATTTTTCAGTTACATAGTATTAAGTATTCCTTTTATAGTAGTGTGTACTTTTCTAGGTTCTCTCATTTTTACACCCGAGAGCAAACACTGGGTTTGTGTGTGTGTTTTTTTGGTGGCTACTCTTGACACAGGTGTCTCATAAATAAAATGGGATATTGACTTTGATGACCTGGCTTATTAAATAACGTAGTTTGTCACTCGATATGGAACTATATCATATTGAGTTACTGAGAGTGAAGTAGGAATGCTACTGAAAATGTTCTAATGAAATAAAATTTAAGATGTTTCTTATTGTCAGTCCTTAAGCCACTAAGAACTTCGATTTTTCACATTCCATTAGTTTTGCTATGAATGTTTTGTTAATTTGAGTATATAAATTCGGTACTCACAAAATACATTTAGAGCTAAAAATATATTTTTCGTGGGTGTGGCTATAAATAACAAATTATCAATGTAATGCTCATTTATAAAAATTATATAAAATATTTTGAGCATCTACTTACTACAAGAATATAGCAATCTTCATGTCTAAACAATGGAAAATTAAAGGAAAAAGGAAGAGAACCTTGAGAAAAGCAGGTTTGTATGGCAATTATGTAATTATGTAAAACTGAATAGTTAGATTTTTAGAGAAATCTTAAGCTTGCTTTCATGTTATATTCTTTATATGATCACTCAATCTAAGAACAGTCCCCCATATTATTTTCTCATGGCATTTCCCACAATTTGTAGTTGTATACTTACTTGTGTACTTTTTATCCATCCTCATATTTAAGCAATTTATGTTTGCTTCATTTACCGTTGAATACTCAGTACTTACTTAGTGCCTGGCACATGATAGGGATGAGGCAAATATATTTTTGCATGAATCTCACAAGAAGCTTAGAGCTGTGTACATCCCTAGCCAGCCCTTTCTGCCAGTAGCAGTGCTTTGGTGGAAATCAGAATGAGATTAAATATTAGTCTATTAGTCTCCCTTTCTTCCCTTAAATGTCTCTCCCTTTCCTTTTCCTTTTCCCTTACTTCTTGGATCTTAAAGCCACAGGGAATGTATATTTAGAATGTAGTTACCTAAGGATGCTTACTTTTTGTTTCTGTTGTACAAAATTTGGTGTGGGATATTACTTGTAAATCTCAGGCTCAATGTATTATTATGTAATCATTTAAATATCAAGGCTCAATTTGGGCATTCTTATATGTACTGATTCTGTTGATGATATCCTAAATTTATTATATCTTTTGGCATTCTGGATCCTTTTCCCAGTACTTTCGACTTATGTGTCCAACTGCCTATTAAAATCACTTAACTCTGTGTAGAGGTATAATAAGCATTTATGGGTTAACATTCAAAACCAAGGTCCTGATTTTTCTTCTGCCCCTTGCCACCATACCTCTTCCTCCAACAGTTTCCCTCCTTTCTGTCATTGGTAACTCCATCCTTATATTTGCTCAGGGTTTAATCCCTGATGCTTATTCTTGATTTCAGTTGTTCTCTCATACCCCATCCAGTCCATCAATAAATCCATGGCAGCTCTTCCATTACGTTATATGTAGAACCTTACTATTTTTCCACTTCTGCTGTGAGTATTCTGACCCAAGCCATCAGCAACCCTTACTTCATTATTAAAAGAGCCATTTAATCTTCCTACTTTTAATTTATCCTCAAAAGAGCAGCCAGAATGATCCTTGTAAAGGGCATGTCAGATCAGGTCACTTCTTTCCTGCAAACCTTTCACGAGCTTCTCATTTGACCCACAATGAAAACCAATTCTTGCAACAACTTACAAGGGTCTATACATGCTCTGGTCCTAGATGACCTCATCTCTTATTATATCCCTTGCTCACTTGGCCTTGTTGCTGGCTTCCTTGCTGTTCTTTGAACATAACAGGAACATTGCTACCTCAGGGTCCTTGACTTGCTGTTTCTCCAGCTGGAAAGCTCTTCAGATATCCTTATAGCTCTTTCCCTCACTTCCTTTAGGTCTTTGCTCAAGTTTCACTTTCATGACTATAATTAAAATTGAAAATTGAGACTTCTCTTTTCTAATCCCTTTACTCCTGTCTCCTTTTCTGCCCTATTTTTCTTTACAGTATTTATTGCCACACACCATCTACATGTTTTATTTATGTGCTTTTCTGTTTATACTTCTACTAGAACATAAGTCCTTTCATCTGCTTTAATCACTACTGTATTTCCACCATCTGCAGTAATGTTTGGCATGTGATAGGTGTTCAGTAAACTTTTCTTGCATGAATGAAAAAATTTGAGAAGAAAACAATCAGGAAAGAATTAAAAATCTAGAATGTGCTTTTATATAGCTTTATTTTCTTTGACAAGGGAAATAACGTAACACTGGTGATAAACTTTACGCATTGTTTGATCAACCTCTACTAAGTCCTAAAAGAGGAAATAAAATTTTGAGTAAATATGAAAAATCAGTTAATTACCGCTAAGTGATTCAGAAAGATAGCATTATATAAGATGATTTTCTTTAAGTAATCATTAGAATTAGACTTTACCTTTCTATCCAGCGTCTTTAATATTTAATACAGTACACTACGTTGAGTTTAGTTATCACCCCTGAGAGCTTCTTGGAGGACATGAAATATCCTAGATATAAACTGCCTTTCCAAAATGACTAGTAAATCCTAGTAGGCTTTTATCAGAACGAAAGGCTATAATTCACCCGGAGTAAACAATCAAGCTGTTGATCTTTTTTATTGTAAATTATATGTACCCTTTTTCCTCTAGAAAATTTTTTTTACCTCAGTATTAAAATTGATAAAAAAAATTTAGGAAATGATTTTTAAAAATATTTCTAAAGTGAATGCATCTTATGACTGGAGACTAAAAGATCTACTCAGAACAGAGTTAGCAACTCTGTTTAAGGGAAACTGTAATTTTATTCTACATTTTTTCCACATTGGTAAGTGTAAGATTTTGGACAAAAGGTGATTGATCCAAGATTACAATATTCAACTTCAATACTAGTCATGGAGGTACAGTGAATCTTTGTCCATTACTAAATGACTGCTGCAAATTGTGATTTTTCTAGTTGTTCTTGGTGTGTTTTCCCCTGATATTTTGTACTTTTCATTGAGAGTAGAGGAACAAATTTTTATATATCATGTAAGTTCTCCCATGCCTAAAACTCAAAGTATATTCCTGTGCAAATCTTGAATTTTGAATCCTATTGATTTTAGGAATTAGGTGTAATATTTGGCATAAGAATCCACACTTAATTAGGAAACTATAAAATTCATAGATTTTGGTTATGTAAATAATTCATATGAAGTCTAAAAGAAAAAAATCCATTTATTTTTTTAATATATTAGGCTAAAATACACTTTATAGCTACAAAAGCCTTACTGGACTATTTGTTTTCCTGTTTGGCAGAACTCATTAATTTGAAAAAAAAAAAACTTCATTTGGTTGTAGAGAACTCACAGTGTCTACTAGTTCATTACATTCGTTATATACTGATTTATTACACATTCTGCAAATAATATCAAAAAACAGTGAAGAAATAAGGAATGCTGTGGGAAAGGATTTTAAATTATGGTAAATAAGTAACTATTAGTGATTACAAAATAGTCCATTTGATTCCTTATGCAAATTCTAACTCTCAGTGTAATTATTTTGGAGTGGGGCAAGAATTCGGAAATGTGAATAAATATTTTGTGTGCATTGTCCTATATATGTCCATTGCTTAAAATACAAAATAATTATTAACAATAGTCCCTCTTCCATGGAATCATATTAATAGTGAGGCTATGCTATCTTTATTTGGTTGAGGAGGAGATGGCAGGTTAAAAAATTTCTAAACCACTGACAAAATTATATAAGATTTTAAAATAGGGAGTTTTTTTTGTTTGGTTTGTTTTTGTTTTTGTTTTGTTGGTTACTCTTTTTTTTTTTTAGTTAGATTTTCTGAAAGTTAAATCTGAGTTAATTAGTGGCCATCCCTCTGTGTTTACATAAAGAACATTGCAAGTAGAAATAAAAAATACCAATGTGTTTTTTTTTTTAAGGGATACTTGATAAAAATAATGAGTTCTATATCTTATACTGGGTGAGCGTTCAGGGGCATACACTGTTTTGAGAAAAATAGCATTCGATTAAGAGCTGTCAAAAAGTTTTACAATCTTACGTGCACAAAAATGTGTGAATTACAAATAATTATTTAGGTGATTTGTACTTAACGTTTAAACATGCCGATGCCAGTTTATTGTAATTTTTTTTCTTTGGAAATCATTGTAAAGATAACATTTAATATTTAAAACTTTTCCATTAGTCCTACCACCTCAGAAAATACAGGGGTTGTCTTACAGATGATACATTTTTATTTCTTTAGTATCCTGGTTCTCTGAAGTTGCATTCTATGATAGGCTTTACTACTTTTATACTAGAAATGATCCTACAATTCCACAATTTTTTTTAAGATGGAATTTGTTCAGCTAGTGAATAATATGTTCTTACAAATTAAAACCCTTCCTTGATTCTACATATAATATGATAACTAATATTCACTTCAAAGTACTTGGCAGGATTGCCTGTTATATTGGTTTAAATTCATAGGAAATTAGTTATACTGTACTTGTTAAATTTTATATTGTACTTGCTAAATTTTTACCACATTCTGTACATATGGCATTCCGTGATGAAACCTGTTTCAGTAAGTATTTTTCTTTAGCTTGTAATTTTAGAATAACTTACCCCATGTAGATTTAGTATTTTTCTAACAATCATTTTTTAAAAGCTCTATCAGTACCACTCATTTAAAAATTAATTATAGGAAATTACCATTCGGGTCATTTATTTTTATCAAAGAAGAAATTCAAGGTTTTTTAACTCATCCTTTCTTCAACTCTAGAGTTTTGTGTAACATGACCTACAAATACCACTTAATTGATAATTAACCAATCTTTAATTTTTACTATTTATGTTTAGTTGCTTTTTAATATTAATGGCTATTTACTCTGTAATCTAATGGCAATACACAGGATCATCTGCATCTAATATTTAAGTATTATTAGAATGTTCTCTCTAAAATATTAGCTACTCTTTGAGACTCCATACTAAAGCAATGTGACACTAAATTTTGCAGATACAGTTGAAATTCTTCAACTTCCTAAATGTTCAGATATCTTACCCATGGGATATAGACATGGTGATGACATTTTTATAACACTTGGTAACATGTTTTTACTTTGTCTTTGTCTGTTAGTCTCATTTGATAATATAGCCCATTTGGCTAACACAGTTTAAACATACGCTTTTTATTTTAAATTACTAAATAATGGTATGTACTACATATGTCCTTTCTAAAAATTGAAGAGTTCTCTTTACTTAAGGAAAATATTTTTGAGAGAATTATTAAACCAACAGCTTATACTATGGCCACTTAACAAGAATCTATAGTTTTTCATTCTTTTAAAGATAAGTTCAGATCCTATAAAAGTAAATGAAATTAGGTAAAGATGTATATTAAGAAAACATTAATTTTTTTTTTTATTCTTTCATTTTATTTCTTTGTTCTTCTGGCTAAGAAAATGTATATTTGGATTACTTAATCTTTTTGTCTGATAATTCTTAAGCCAGCTGTGTATAGGACACTTTAAGTAATGCTCTTCATTTAAAAAAAAAAAAAAAAGTATTCCTTGAAGTACAATACCATGCTTAAACTTGGAATAGAATAATTTAGGATTTACACCATAGGTAATTTTTCATTCCTTTTACTTCATTGGTAACTGGCTAAATGTCAGTTTTGTTATTTTTTAAAAATACATAATACCACTACATTCTGATCTTAAGAATGAAAAACTATTGTTACTATGAATATATATTCATTAACTGTGCTGTCTTTTCAACTTGCTGCTGAATCAGCCTGCATTGACATTCTTTGCCTTTCTGTGTCTTGTCTATCTTTACTGTTTCCATTAGATCCTCCTACTACTACCACCCTTCAGCCTACAGTTCAGTGGCAACCCTCAACAGCTGACATCGAGGATCTAGCAACAGAACCAAAAAAGTTGCCCTTCCCATTGTCAACTTTGGCAACAATTAAGGATGACACAATTGGCACAATCATTGCTAGTGTAGTGGGTGGGGCTCTCTTCATAGTACTTGTAAGTGTTTTGGCTGGAATATTCTGCTATAGGAGAAGACGGACGTTTCGTGGAGACTACTTTGCCAAGAACTACATTCCACCATCAGATATGCAAAAAGAATCACAGATAGATGTTCTTCAACAAGATGAGCTTGATTCCTACCCAGACAGTGTGAAAAAAGAAAATAAAAATCCAGTGAACAATCTAATACGGAAAGACTATTTAGAAGAGCCTGAAAAAATGCAGTGGAACAATGTAGAAAATCTCAGTAGGTTTGAAAGACCAATGGATTATTATGAAGATCTAAAAATGGGAATGAAGTTCGTCAGTGATGAACATTACGATGACAATGAAGATGACTTAGTTTCACACGTAGATGGTTCGGTAATTTCCAGGAGGGAGTGGTATGTTTAGCAACCACTAAATGTGACTTACCTATGTACAATGTTTCATTCATACTAGTTGATCATTTTCAGATTGTTCATACTTTTTCTTGAGGAAGAATAAGCTTTTTCAACTTGATTTTCAAGCTTACTTTTTATATTCTAATTTGACAAATGAAAATGTAAAATCTGGGTTCAATGTATCTGAGCTGCTTTACAATTTTTTTTTCAATGCTGTACTACTGTCTCAAGATTTAAATTTTAATGCAGAGTACTTTATTGGTCTGAGGCACACAGGTAAGAAGAAATGTCAACATTAAATGTATGACTTTTTTGGTACAAAAATTAAAAAGAAAAAAAAAAAGGAAACTACCTTGGCATTGTGTATTAAAGTTTACCTAAGACTATAATCTCAAGTATAATGTTTGTTAAACATATACCTCTCAAAATTTATCACCACTAAATGATACTACATCAAAATTGACTATAAAACTAATTCAAGAAATGTTTATATATATTTTTAGTATACAAAAAAATATTCAGCCTGATGAAACACCTTTCCTTTTCAAACATTATTTTCTAAGTTTCTATACAAGTGGAATCTTTACCTCTGCATTTTAATGAGCCTTGCCATAATTACTGTAGAGTGGCTTTTCAAAGATATTTTGTTGCACTAAAACTGTGGTAGTAAACTCAGTGAACATGATGTGTGGAAGAGCATAATTAGCTGGTCAGTATTTTTGTCCAAAATACGTACAAGAGTTATAATAAAAACATGCCTTTTAAACATAATTATTACAATTTTTTCATCTCTGGAGGACAATTCTTAAATGTTGTATAAACATGGATTTTGGTATGTTAAGTGGCATAGTTTTGTTTGAATGCTTTATGTCCTAAATATAAGAATAATAATGAAAAGATGGTATGCAGTTAAATAAAGTTCAGAGAGGGCATTTCAGTATATGGAACAACGTGGGTAAACTAGCATTGGAGTACTGGTTTTCAGAAATGAGACATGTCAGCCAAGAAACTATACAAAAAATTTTTTAGCCCATCTTGTTTTAGTCATCTAATAGTGATGTTGTTCAAACGGGTAAAGATATAGAAAAATTAGATCAAACTTGTAAATTTGAGGTTTAATGAGAAAAATCTGAATTATAGAACGAGTCGCTAACACTTGCTAATGGATATTGGCAAACCATCCTCCTTTTCCTCCTAAATGTATGTATTTGTTTCAAGGTTTTTGTTTTTCCAATTAAAACTGGAAACATCATAAGGTTTTATGTTTTGTTTTTGTTTTTTACATAATTCATTAAGTATATTCTTTCCAGAAATCATGTATCTTTTGAAAAAGAAATGTTATCTAAATCTTCAAATGTGGATCTTCTTTGTGAGGTAATTAAATTGCTTCTACAGTAGAGTCCTATAAAATTGTAATAATGACAACTATTTTGAAGCCCAAAGAATATGTTTATTCTGTTGATGATTCATTTGAAAAAGGACTGTGTAGAATTGCCTTAGGTGTTTTGCCAGGGAATTGAAGTGGAAGTTAGTAGGAAAATCATAAATAAATTATTTTGTTAATAAAAAGGCAAAGTAGGTACTTTTTTTTTTTTACCCCCCAAACACCCAAATCCTGATGATTCTCATCAAATCTAAAGGAATGTTTTATAAGGCAAAGTTCTAACATGTTCATAGAATTTTGCAAGTAGTCAAGGCCTTATTCTAAACCATTATAACATCATTTCCTTTCTTTGAACTAGCAGTATTTTGTGGAAATTAGGAACCTATTTTATTTCTCTTCCCAAACATTCACACACTTAGTCTAAAACTGTAATATATCAGCTAAGGATACAGGTAAGCTAACTGATACATTGTTAAGACTATCTGGCTTTAATATACTTAACCACTGATATACAAATATTAAGACTGTTTGGTCCAAGTCATTGGAAGCAAAACTTTATTGGTAATACCCTGTGATTGAAGTAGACTTTATGTTTTAATTTAAATACCAGCACTGATATGGCCACAAGAAAGATGGATCTAAAATTCTTGCCATGAAAGATGTGAATTTGTGGCTTTTTGTTCACAATTTCATCTTTAGAGCAATGGTTTGAAATGCTATATGAATCTGAGCAGGATAATCACTGTATAAATCTCAACTTGAGTATTATTTGAAGGAAGTTAGCAATGTATTTTAAGAACTGCATTTCAAAAATATAAATACTTAGTGATTAAGACCTTCCTTTATATTGTGGCCATTATGTGTTTAGGGTGGGCTTTTTTGTTTTTGTTTGTTTGTTTTGTTTTGTTTTTTGATGGCAGAGGGGAGAGGTTGACATGGAAAACTACAAGTGAGTGATACATTCTGTATCCTTAAACTAAATCATTTGGCAAACTAAAAGATTTCAAAATTGTAAGAATCTGATACTAGTTAAGACTTTTTGAAGCATTGCACTGCTGTTTATTAGAACTTTGTTTACTGTACATATAAACTTATTTGTGAACATGAATAGTCATTAAACATTTTTGTTAAATTAATTTTTTAATATCTGTGATATACACAGCTAATTGATAGGTACATATGAAAATCCTTTTCTTTTTCTGGAAAAGATGGAAGAATGTTTTATTTTGACCATGTTCATTTTTGTTTCTTTATTCTTTGAACTGACTTTTCATTTTGTATTCACTTTAGGGTTTTCTTTCACACTGGTTAAAATATTTCAGTAATGCAGGGATGATGAATGCAACTTTTATTTTTTCCTGCCATTTTTATTAAAATATATTAAAACTTTAATAGGCTAGGGGTTAACTTTAAAAGTGACATTTGAGTAATACATTATAGTTGAAATATTTAGTATTTTACCATGTGCCTAAAAGGTTTCTATTTGATAAGTCTAACATTTAAAGAAACCATTAAGGTTTTTTTCAGTAGTAAGTATTGCTTCTGATAGCCATATATAGGAACGTTTTCTAAAGATAACCCTAGCTAGATGTGTAGCAGAAGGGCTTGTAGGAAGTACAATGTATGAGTGCAAAAATTGAGATAAATATAACAATTTTATATGTGAAAACATCTGATTTGAGTTTAATTTTGTTGATAAATACTAAAGGTATATGAATAAGAAGTTATGAATGTGTGGAGGTATGATCAGTGTAAAATATAAGAAAGGAAGAAATGGTACACATATTGAATTTTTAATTCTAATAGAGGAATGATATACAGATTTAATTGTTCTTTCTGTTTACTTGTTAATTGGAAATGTATCATCCCTAAGAATCTCCTTTCTCAAATTTTTGGTGTATTGGGTTTGGATTTAACTTTAATTTGTACTAGTGGTATTTTTTACCAAGTTATTTATCAGGTGGTAGCCCTAATAGCCATGCAACAAATCTTTAAATAAAAGTTTTTAAAAAATTCTTTAGAGGCATATTTCTATAACAAACCTATGTCTCTGTATTACCTTCTTTGTCCTCGTTATGTTATTTGATGGAGTGTGTGTGTGTGTGTGTGTGTGTGTGTGTCTGTGTCTGTGTTGTATGTATAACCTAGTTCTTATATTTTAATTAAGTTTTTGTGGGAATTTGAAATCTATTTTATTTCTCTTACCAAATAAGACTCTATCAGGTTAAGGATACAGTTAAATAAAGTTTGAGAGAGCATCTAAGTTTGTAGGTTAGCCATTATAGAATTTGCTTTTAATTGACCATTTAATTCCTATTTCCTATCTACATGTTATGAATAACATTCTCCACAATCATGAATTATCTGTTTCTCTAGTCTTAGCAAAATTTTGAATGTTTTTGCTGTTGTGAGTTTGACATAAGTTAAATTATATATATTGGCTTTCATTTGGATGAACATATTTCACGAAATATTTTGTAAGTTGGCATTTAGTGTTTTTCACTTATAAACGTTATAATGGTTTTCTTTATAAATGCCATTGTTTCTAATTGTAATTACCTCCGTGTTTTCTATCTCTGATGTTTAAAATTATACTTGTTTTCCTAAACTTTAAATTATCTTAAAGCAAGCAGCAGTTTTTTTGTTTGTTTTTGTTTTTAAATAGCATACAGTTTGACTGGATTAAGCTTGGTTTCCCTCTTGTTATACCAATGGAAATTCATGCATGAAAGAATATCTGGAATAGTGTACATGGCATATCACCTTTTCTATGTTCTAAAAAATGCTTTCTGTTTAATATTTGTTTTCTCCTATTCCAGTAAGCTGCAAGTTTTTTTTGTTTTTTTTTTTTTTAAGATTTTATTTGTTTATTTGACAGTGAGAGAAACAGTGAGGGAGGGAACACAAGCAGAGGGAGTGAGAGAGAGAGAAGCAGGCTTCCCGTGGAGCAGGGAGCCCGATGCGGGGCTCGATCCCAGGTCCCTGGGATCATGACCTGAGCCGAAGGCAGATGCTTAACGACTGAGCCACCTAGGCGCCCCAAGCTGCAAGTTTTTTTGTTTTTGTTTGGTTTGGTTTGGTACCTATGTACTTTGAGTTGAGTAGTGATAGGTTTGCTTACAAAAGCTTTCGCTGTATATATCCTTAGGGGTCATTTTCTTGAACCTTGATGATAGTTATTTTGTCGTGTTCATTTCAATTTATGAGGCTAAAACTTGATTCAATTTTGGGTTGTCCTAGTTCACTTACCTTTTCTGCTGTTCTGGCTGGATGCTATGGGTGAAGCAGAGTGAAAGTGAGTTTAGTAGGATAAGTTTATAATCTTAAAAACTTGAAAGAATAATTCAAGACCCCATTTCCCTACATGTATAATATTTCTATAGAGATATGATATCTAATTTCACAGTTTCATTTATGAGAAATATCTCAGGAAGCACCTAGTCTTAAAGGGACAGCGTGATCTAAAAGCCAGAGGTAACTAAATCTAGAAGACTGGCCTCCCTTTAAAAAAAAAAACAAAAAACACTGTATTATGGGAAATTATACAAAAGTAGGATAGAATAATGAAATGAACCTTCATGTACCTGCTTCAATTATTATCAATTCATGGTCAATCTTGTTCCATTTAAACTCTTACCCACATAATCCCTCCTGCCATTAATTCATCTATAAATGTATCAACACACAGCTCTAAAAGAGAAGGAACATTTAGGAAAAGTAACCGCAAATTTATTATTACACAAAAAATTAATTTGCAGTTTTATTTAGTATCTGAATGTAATCCATATATTATATCTTTCAATCTATATGTTCTCTGTGAGGCACTCCCCTCCTCCCTTGATTTTTGCCTTGTAATTTATTTGTTGAGGAAATGGCTTCATGTGTGTCCTGCAGTTTCCTGGTTTGGATTGTGCCAGTTGTACCTCTCTATTTTCTGTAAATTGTCAGGTCTAGAAACTTTATAAGGTTAAGGTTTAATTTGGGGTGGGGGGCAGTTACTTAAGTGGTGGTATCTTCTGTCGGAGGGCACATCATACCTGCTTTTCTTTTGATATTAAGCAGTCATTAGATGCTCAAAGCCTAGATCTAACCTTGAACCTACTTAATGTCTAGATTTATTAACTCTGTTTTTCTTACCATACCATGTGCTTTGATGTCTGAATAATTACGTCCGTGCTGCTTTTACCTGAGCTTTCCTTTCCACCCTTTTCCATATTCAAGGTCCAGCTCAAACCATATGATTGTTCATTTGTTTTGTTTTTTTTGATCTTGGTTTTAGACTTTTGATTCAGTGATTCAGGGATTTGATTCCATATTCAGTATATTTTGATACTTGGTTTTTATTTTGATACTTAGTAGCTAAAATGCTACCTCTCAAAAACAAGTAGATTTAAATGGAAGAAGTACACTGTTGGGGACCTTAACAGTTTTAATCCCAACTACTGTTTTTAGAGCTAGTCTCCTGTTCAAGATGTTTGGTTTTTCAGTGTTTTGCTAATCAAATAACCTCACCCCTCATATTACCTACTACTTCAGCACAGTATGGGTCTAGTGTGAGGTTTATCATTAATAAGAGTGAATGTAAACCTTTATCTTATTTTATTTGGTCTTCTAATGTGTTTCAGTTTTTTTGGTTGACCCATCACATCTGATTATATGGCTTTGGTTTTACTTCATAATGTAACTGATGAAGTTTATGCATTAAGAGTTAGATATTTGCATTGCTGTTTTGGGGGGTTTTGTCACTGTCTGCATCTTCATTATTGGTCTTCTCTTCATTCTGCCAGTTCCTTGCAGGAATGACATCTACTGGGAATAAATGCTTACTAATATATAACGTGGATTAGCACCATACCCTCATTTGGTCTATGTGTCAGATGTTCACCCGTCACCCAGGGCACCCATGTCGTGCCTCCTTTACATTCTTGACCTCTCGTTAAATCGAGGGTGGTTACTAGTTCACTCATGAGCTCTCATATATCACAGTGGGTCACAGTATGCTGACTGTGCTGAGAGGGAACAACCACATGTCTATTGGATTTCGTTCTGGAACTTTCCCACCCCACACTTCCCACAGGATTTTGTGGGTGCTTTGTGTAGCACGTGAACTCCTGACATTTGGACGAAGTGGGGCTACAAGTGCCAGTCCACATATTAATGTGCTAGTACAACATGTATTTTGTAATTATCACTTATCCTAAAAAAAAAAGGGACAGGGTAAATGATGATAATCCCTATGTTGGAAAATGTACATGTATGGATTCTGTGACCCCACTTTGGGGATTTTGCTCTCTACGGTGAAGATAGGGACTATGTAAAATTCATCCTTGCCTTCTTGGCACTTAGCACGTGCCTGACACATATTAGGTTACTATTGAGAATTTGTTGAATGAGATGCTGACAACATTGTTCTGACCCAGAGAGAGGACTTTTATTAAAAAGTAGTGAGATAAATATTTGGATGGATATAAAGAACTAGATATATTGAAAAGGTAAGCATTAAAGAGGCTATTGAAAAATAAAAATGAGATATATTCATGGGGAAAATCTGTAATACAGTGATAGATATTATGGGAGCAAATAGAAGTTTGTAGATAATTCACATTAATGTGTGAATCATGTGATGACATCACTGAAGTTTTGGTGAAGGGAATGAAAAAATGAAACAATGTTTCAATTAATTGTTAGGACCTAGTGTTTGAATGTAAGTGTGAAAAGTGCCTGTAGATTTCTATACTCACCCATTTTAAGTGGTTTTAGCAAATTGCTCTATTTTACTGTATAGAGTAGTATTTTTTTTTCAAATCTTGTGAGATGTGAATTAGGTGAACACATGTTTGAAAGCTTTCACATATTTTTTATTCATATGTATCAGTAATAAAGACAAACTTAAATTCAGTTTAGTAGTTATATGTATATTTTTTTAAAAAGTAATGAAATTTCTTCTATCTATATTGTTTCTTTTGGTATGATGTGTTAACAGATCTTTGAACGTTTTCGCCTTGAGGCATAGGCATGATACCTCTGGTTATGGGCTGTAAGTTTTTTGTTGTATTGGGGAGTGCTATTTCTTCTGTTTTTGTGGATGAGTTTCCAATATATGTGGGTTGATACAGATGCCATGATAATAGGAAGCTATTCTTTTGAGATACACGTACACCAATCCTTTAATGTCAAATATTTTAACGCTTTTGTCTTATTTTCTACTGATTGTAAGCCTATCGTTAAGATTTAGTAGGCCATTTCCTTGGGTGATAGTAATGTTGCTTCATGTCAGTCACTCAGTAAATTAGCTGAATGTTTGAGAATGCCAAATTTTTATACATTTGCTTTTTTTCTATTTTGTTATAGAGTCTATGTAGATTATGTGGGCAGATGTGGAGGAGACAGTGTTAGAACTAAATTCTCAATTTTCATTAAAATTCTTTTTGAATGCAAGAAATTTCAGCCCTTCCTTTGCATTTCATACTAGTGTTCATCACCTGTTAATACCCTTAAATGTATTCTTTAGTTTTTTTGTCAATTAGTAGAAAAATCAGAAAGGGAAATATGAAATATATCCCATATATGTATTTAACATAGTCAGTTTACCTATATAGAATATCCAATTGGTAAATGGATTCATACCCAGCTTTTCTTTCAATTGCTCTTTTCAGCACTTGCTAGAGTGCTGAATAATTACGTCCGTGCTGCTTTTACCTGAGCTTTCCTTTCCACCCTTTTCCATATTCAAGGTCCAGCTGATACTAAGAATGTTCTGATACTAAGAAGAGGTGTACAAAAAAGGAAAGATAAATATGAATAAAGAATGAATGGAACCCGGTGAAATAAGTATGCCCAATTAAGATAGAAGGAAGAGTTATGGTCAACATGCAGTCAACTCTCAGTTACAGAGTCCTAGAGCTAGGAATTATAAGGCTAATGGGACAGAAGTAGATAAGTAGACTGTAACTTAAATGTTTAAAAATAGTGTCTATTTGGACTTGAGAATTACTTAAGAATATGAAAAATAGTATATAGAGTTGGGAATTACTTTAGGGTATGAAAAGTATGTGATTGTGTTTTATTACAAGCACTATCAAATTTAATATCTTTGCTAAGATTAGCTGAAAGGTTTTCTTGGAGGTGTGCAGTTTGATGAAGAATGTATAATGACCTGTACATTGAAAATCTTACATTCAAAGAGTAACCTGAGTTTTTCAAAAATAATTTTGGAAGTATTACTATAAATATGGTATTAACTTTGTCCTTACCATCAAGATAACCCTCAAATTTGAATTCAGTACACTTGGGCAAAAATGATAGGGCTGCTTTTTATCCTTTAGCAAAATCAAGATTTCCTTTTTAAAGGAAAACCTTTAGAATAATTAGTGTGGCATAAGTAGCATATTTGACATGTTGGGATTTTTTATTTGTGCCACTGACAGTGTATATGGCCTTGGTCACATAACCTCAGGCACGTAACCTTAATAGGTTTCAAATGACCTATTGTTAAAGACTGAATACAAAGCTATAATTTATACAGTGGGAAAAGTGATAGTGTAGAGTAGAAATTATTCCTAGGTCATTCCAAATCTTTAAACATTTACAAGAGCAGAATAATATTTGACTGGCTTGGATTTCAGAGCTTTCCTCGTATAGCACATACTCAAATGGAGATAGTGGGGATTAGAGAAATGAGCAGTAATAGAAAGATAAACTAGGCATGTATTAGCAAATAAGGGTAAGAGTTTAATGTCGCTGAAATTATCAAAATACTTACACATAAGGATTGATTGTACTGTCATATCCAAATATTTACACTTGAAAATACATAGATACAATAGTTTTAGGTAAATTCCCTTATTTGAATGTTCATAAAGTAGAGTGACTTAATTTTTCAGGATCATATGAAGTGATAATTGCTAAATATGTTTTTAAAATCCTTAACAAAATTTATGGTGCAGGCTGGGAAAGAGAAATTGGTATTTAGAAATTATGTAGTGTGTTTACAGCCAAGGGATAGGGATGATTTTCCATTTAATTTTGTAGTAAAGACACTATCTTCAGTGTACTTTGTATTAAATGTTCATGAATTAAGGGAAGTTATCTGCAACAAGTGGTGTTTTTACAATACCTCAATTTAAAAACATATACAGTGTCATTTTCGACTATATTTGTTAGATCTGGAGTATTTTTTATGTCTTTGGTTTGCCCCTTCTTGAAACCCTTTGGTTTCCTTAATAGAATGTCTTTTATATCTTAACTAGTATAAAAATGGTAAATGTATATGTTGTTGGTTAACTCAAAGAATAATGAAAAAAATTGTTTTATCTTTTAGAGTAAGAATTTAAAATAGTTTTCATCCTTTTCTCCTCCAGACATTCTTTGCCCATAGAAAATAGATTCACTTGTTGCTGTCTGACTGGGGATATTATTTTCATAACTTGAAATAAAGCAAAGCTGAAGTGCTAAGGTGACATCTTGGCAAGGAAGAAGGGTCTTAGCATAATCCTACAAAAAGTAATGAATCCAATTTGGGGTTCTCTAAGCTTGCTGTTGGGTAACATGCTTCAATCAGTCTTTGAACATTTTAGAAATTAGGGTATGCAAATTTAAGAACTTTTTAAAATTGTTTGAAAGGCCTAATTTTTGTTGCTTTACAGATGTCCCATTTAAGCAGACCTCTTCCGTAGCCGTAGCTGGAGCTGTAATCGGAGCTGTTCTTGCTCTCTTCATCATTGCTGTCTTTGTGATTGTCCTGCTGACTCCTCGAAAAAAGAGACCATCCTATCTTGACAAAGTGTAAGTAACTTTTTTGCTCATGTTCAACATTCAGTATGAGTCAGTCTTTATCTTTACAGCTACTCGTGTAAAATGTCTGAGGGATGGGAGTAAAGACACAGTTAGATCTTTGTGAGATGACCGTGGTTGCATCAGAATGTACTGTTTTGGTAAATAGTGTCAAGGAGCCGTTGGAGACAAATATATTAGACACCTTTTTCACCTACAAATACATTGGACATCTTTCCAGATGATAACGTAATGACACTTTATTTTGTCCTGCCTTGTGAATAAAAATGCAGGCCTTTGATGGAGTGTGGTTGAAAGAGAGATTCAAAATAGCTTAGAAGTTTAATTGCTTCTCCAGATTGTATATGCCAGTCTTATGTCTAGATAGATCTTATTAATGTTCAACTGCCAAGAATTATCAAATAGAGTTTTAAAGCTTTTTACCTTAAACAATTTTGGTTTTGGTGAGTTACAAAATGTGCAACTTTTTTATTTAGAGAGAAAGCAGTATTTTGGGCCTAGTCATTGAGCCAGAATGTTAAAGCATAAATTGCACTTCGCTGTAGAATCAAAAGACCAATGTCCCAATTCACTGAATTCCATCAACAGCTTTGTTGCTTCATCTGTGAAATGTGAATAATATTTTTCCTATTTACCTTCCATGGTTGTGATGAGTAGAATAAGATGTTGCTTATGAACTGTGGCGTTTTATACAAATGGCATTATTTCTTATGTAGTTACTAATATTTTTATATTAGGACTTATATAATATTATAATATTATATATATATTATATAATATATATATATAATATATTAGGATTTATATAATCTCCCCAGTCAGATAGCAACAAGTGAATCTATTTTCTATGGGCAGAGAATGTCTGGAGGAGAAAAGGATGAAAACTATTTTAAATTCTTACTCTAAAGGAAAAAAAATTTTTTTCATTATAGAGGCTGTCTATCAAAGAATGTATTTCTTCTGTCTTCATAAATGCCTTGTATATGTCTCTGACTCTCTAATCTGGCACAGGTATAGCATAGATCTTAGATTAAAGACAACTGAGTGTTAGTCTCAGCTCTATCATGATCAAAGTAGTGGTGTGATCCTGAACAAGTCACATCACCTCCATGGGCCTCAGTTTTCTCACCCAAATGACTGATGGCACCTTGGAGCTATAAATTTGCTGTGATTTTCATTAGATGAAAGGAAATAATTACCTTTAAATAAGAACTGTGAAGTAGCTTTTCAATGCAACACCTGTAACACTGATTCTTTAATATTTATAGTTAAAATATTTATATGTAGCAATAATCTGTATAGTTCTTTACTATTTCAGGAGTAGCATGCGGTTAACTTCATTTTAGCTTCCAAGTTATCTCAGGCTTTTCTGTAATTTCAAAAACATAATTTACTAGTAGGCTAAATAATTACATCCATGTAACCATTTTATTTGTTATTTGAATTCTGTTCATTTAAAATTATTATTTCATGCCCACATTGAAAAGTTATTAGGCCACAGAGAATTTGTACTTACTTTGGCCTTTATAGATTTCATTCTTTTTATTTTTTAATATAGGTAACATTTTTGTTTGATTTAGTCATCACATGTATTGAAAATTAGTTATCTTTGAACTTCAAAAGTATGAGAATATATAAAAAAATTGTTCTCTAAAATTCAGAGCCACCAGATATACTTAATTTTATTTTTATTATAACAACAATACTTAAATACATGAAAATATAAGTTTTTAAAAAGTTTATTAGGTTATTTTGGCAAAAATAAATGTATTCCCTGAGGATGTAATGGCCTCTTTATTTCATATGACAAGATTTATAATGGTCTTTAGATTGAAAAATCTTAATTTGCATGATGGATATTCTAAGAGTAACCATGGGTTTTAAAAATTAGTTTGGAAGTATTTCCAAAAAGCAGTATAATTTTTTTTCATTATCATTTTAAGATACAGTTTTTTAAATTACTTTTATGACATGTTGCCTTCCATTGCACACGTTTGACTATCTTTAAAATGATGGTAGGCATAGTCAGATGGAAAAATGTGCAATACTGAAGTAAATTGGTTATGTACTAGGTTACTTAATAATTTTCAGAAAAATGCTTCCATTTGAGTTACTTCTTTAAATGAATCAGTTAGATTGGTTTTAAACATTAGAAGTTTAAAACCAGGTTTTTTTTTTTCCCCATCTGTGATAGGTTAATGGAAATATAAGAACTGAATTAAGTGTGTACACTAATATAAATATTAGTGTGAGGGTCTCAAAACTTAAGAGAACCTTGTTTTCCCCCTTTTTCTTTCTTTTCTTTCTTTCTTTTTTTTCTTGCTAAATGTTGCAATCACATTTATTAACATTTTTAATGCAGGATCGACCTTCCACCCACACATAAACCACCTCCCATGTATGAAGACCGATCCCCACCCTTGCCTCAAAAAGATCTGTATCAGGTATGTGTTCATGGTTATACTTAAAATAAAATGAAATAAAAAATAGTAAGCAGTGTATTTTATTTGAGTATTATCTAGTCATTATACATTAAATGTTGCATAATAACACATAATCATTTCTCTGAAACACTTAAAGGATCAAACTTTGTCGACAAATTGGTAAGAAAAGATGTGATAGCCAGTGTGGATGGAACAAAGTAACACTGTATTAAGAGTAGAGATTTTTACTAAAAGCTTATGGCCAAAGACTTACTGTTAATATAGTTTTACTGACATATAGACTCATTGTAAAATATGCATTTTTATATAAAATAAAAGAAAAATTGAATGCCTTTGGTAGGGTGTGTTTCTTTTCAGTATACTCAAGGTCTAAATTTTAGCATTCTTTATTTAGCAGCAAAAGGTTTATATTCCAGTTTAAAATTCTGGGTACGAATATTGGTCCCCATATTACATTTATGATAACTTTTAAATTTTCTTTTGGAATTAGTTTGTAATAATTCATGTGAAGGTATCGATTAAATGCTTCTATCTCATGTTCTATACCTAGATTAATATGCTCTCTTAGGGAAAGTTGAAACCATCAGAATATTTGAATACTTTTACTCTTAGCGTTAGTAGTTTCGTTTTTTTTTCCTCTCATATCCATGTAACCTTTTGGGGCTCTGACCGTATATTGGGTTTTTTTGTTTGTTTGTTTTTACCTGTGGGAATATTCTATAGTATTTTCCTCCAAAGATATGTTTCGTATCTTCAGCTCAAATAAGGCAAATTATTTGCCCACCAATTAATTTACTTTGGTGGGAAAACTCCAAGGGAATATATGTGTTAAGATGTTGTTAGCTTCTGTATCTTAGTTGACCAGATAGTCTCCTGCCTGAGAATGGGGCGGGGAGGAACATTCGTTCCCTGGCTTTCGCAGTCATTGCCAGGGGTCACCTGCTCTGTTGTCTTAACAGAAGCTGGTGTCTGAGGGGTGAGACATGCCATCTTTTCAGACCCCTTGTTTTCACAGAAAGAGTGTAGTCTCACATCTCTCTTGGCAAATAAATGAACTTGACAAGTAGTGTGGAATGTCAACAAAATATTTAGCTAGAGCTGTTGTTAACTGCTGCAGAAAGAAAGCTGTCTTCCTCCCTCCACAAAGCTAGTAATTAATCAGAGGATTTCTAGGTTTCGTTTTGGGCATTCTCTTAGAATGTTGTTGGTAATTTTCTAGGACGACCCTAACTGTGTATAATTTCATTCCTGTCTGTAAAACCAACTGACTATATAACTTACTATTTAATATCTTCAAATTAAATATTTATAAAAGCTTATGAATCGGGGAAAAATTATTTGGTTTTGATCATCATCTGTCCTTGGTTTTAGTTTAAAAAATATGATTGCTATATATGTATTTAGCTACCAAATAAACACAAAAGGAAGATTTTTCTTGGATGATTTGAGTTGACAGTGCTAGAAACTACAATTTTTAGAATCCTTAGAGTTAGGGAAGGCTTCCTGGCTTTTGGAGGTAGGAGTTATGACGCATGTGATGCAATTACTCAGTTGTTGATTAGAGTAATTTGATTTATAGTAAATTGCATACTCAAAAGCATAAACCTGGGTAGAAATAAGAGACATATGGAAAAGTAATGAAAAGTTTAGAAAGAAAATTGATGGGAGAGCACCTGCAATGAGTAACAAACATTGGACTTGGAAATCAGAGACCATTTAGTAACATTGTGACTTTTTCCTCATCTTGAAATTAAGCAGGTGAAAAATGTGATTGTTTTTCTCTTCTAGCTATAAAACTGGTTTTCTAAAATATTGCTGAGGGTTAGCTTTTTGCTGTCATTTTGCTTAAGAGAGTCAGAACTTGAGTTGGAGATGAAATAATTCCTAATTCTATAAAGCTTTTAAGAATAAGTTAGGCTAGGGGTGCCTAGGTGGCTCAGTCATTTAAGTGCCTGACTCTTGATTTAGGCTCAGGTTATGATCTTAGGGTCATGATCTCAGGATCGTGAGATCAAACCCTGCTTCAGGCTCTGCCCTGGGCTTGGAGCCTGCTTAAAATTCTCTCTCTTCCTCCCCTGCGCCCCCAACGGCGTGCATGGGCGCACTTGCGCACGCAGTCTCCCTCAAAAAAAAAAAAAAAGAATAGGCTAAAATCATTATCCATCAGTGAGATAATTTGTTATGATTCACGCATTATAATGTCATGTGTTAATTATGTGGCTGTTTGTGTTTTAATTAATGTTGTGATCTCAAAATGTAAAATACACAGAACTGTGTCTCGGTTACGAAGAAATATGTAAGTGTGTCATTACTATCTGATTAGGTTTGTGCAGTGATAGCATGTTGTAATACTAAATGCCTTTGTAATGTTCCACTTCACTAGGTAACTTGTCACCTTTAAAGTGAAGTGGTAATTCCTGCTTGAAGTCATTAGCCCTCAGCCTTCCTAGATAACTAGGTCACAAGGCCATGCTCCCAAATGCCTACATGGCTTTAAGGAACAGAGTCCCACTTGTTCTACCCATCAGTGTTCTACCCTTGGGAAGCCACAGAAGGAAGCACTTCCTCACTACCCACATTTGTCCACCTTGTATGATTATTGCTTTTTGTGGTAATGGTGCCAACACTCATCCCTGAGAAGTTTTCTTCTCAATGCAAATTAGGAGAATGAGGCCTGGTACTGTGAGGAGGCAGTTTGCTTGAATGGGAGCTATTACCATACTGCAGAGAAGATGCATGGAGGCATGCATATAAGTGTGAGGGAAATAAAAAGGAATGTCTTGCCTGAAGGCAAAGGTTAATTAAGAAATACCACCAGCTTGTCATGTATTAGGTAATAATCCTACGAAAGTTGAGTCTTCATTTAGGAAACAAATATTAACTTAATGACATTAAAGTATATTTTACCTTTTTGTTATGTTGATTAACATTATATTGGTAATCCGTAAGTATATTTTTGGAACAACAACAAAAAAATCAGAAACTACAGAAATTTATAGTCAACTGTGAAAGCCCTTTTTCATTGCTCCATCACCAAATACATAATTTCCTTCTCCAGCAATCACCACTGTTATGAATTTAAATATTCTCCCACACTTTTTTCCATGAATTTACGTTCATGTGTATATCATCCATATTTACATCTGCAAATATTTTTTTAACACAAATGTGATCATAGAATATATATTGTTCTAGAAATTGCTTTCCCACTCTTATAGACCAGTATTTTTCAGACTGGCCAATGTTGCTTGTTTAGTGGGTTTCTTTATCTCATTCAGCTTCAAATCCAGTACAAAATACTGAACACTGATATAAAATTTCTTTGTATTATAATTTTGGGCAACAATTTCCATTTTATGAATAATGCTGTATTTTAGCCTTGTATTGGGAGAGTTGTATACTTTGATGTGAAAAAATATTTCCCAAATCAACAATCATTTTCAGGAAAAATATACATAACAAATAGAGTTTGATGTCTGATATGGAAAAAATCTGGATGTAAATGTAGATCTTTTAGAATACTCTGGTTCAGTCTAAAATAGCATTTATTCTTGGAAAGTCACGGCTAGTAGATTCCATGAAGTAGATACCGTTACTTGACTTTACTGAGGATCATAGCAGGAATTTCAGTCAAGCAGTAATACTGTAGGGAGTGTGGCTCTTGAAGTTATTTGCACAATGCTGACATATTATTAAAAGCTTTCTAATCTCTTGAAATATCATGAGATTTTTTTCCTCCTTGGTAATCACATACGCAGAAGTAACCATATGTCAGTGGATTTTTGGTAACTTAAGTTTTTAGCAACCTGGAAAATGTTTTATGAACAGTATTTCAGGTGTTGGAATACACAGATAAGTTTTCAAGATTTCAAACACTTGGTTTGTATATGTAAATATGTGTATGTGTGTATTAATATTCTGTGTGATTAGATGGGATATATGCATAAAGTGCTTGTGTGCTTGAATTCCAAGCTGAAATTAGGTGCCTTTTTTGTGGAACACCATTTTTACTTAAAAGAATGACTAACAAACTGTGCCATTCAGGCTTGAATAATTTGCAGACATTTTCTCACAAATCAATGAACTGAACCTGTCACTCAAGGCAAATAACTGACAGTGTTTGTTGCCAATGAAAAAAACTTGAGGTTCCACGTAAAAATTATAATTTCTATAAAACCTGTATCTACAATCATGGGATTGACATTGGTGGGGAAATTAGTAAATATTTTTTTTATATTGAATAACGAAAAGTACCAATGTTTGGAATAATCAAGCTTGCTTCTTTTGACTCGGATATTAAAAGGATTTGCAGGGCGCCTGGGTGGTTCAGTCGTTAAGCATCTGCCTTCGGCTCAGGTCATGATCCCAGGGTCCTGGGATCGAGTCCCACATCGGGCTCCCTGCTCGGCGGGAAGCCTGCTTCTCCCTCTCCCACTCCCACTCCCCCTGCTTGTGTTCCTGTTCTCGCTGTCTCTCTCTCTGTAAAATAAATAAATAAAATCTTTAAAAAATAAATAAATAAAAAAATAAAAGGATTTGCAAAAATGTAAAAAAATAATAAAATGCCACTCTTCTCGCTAATCCTTATTTTGGAAAACATGGTTATTTTTTCATGTAAAAGATGATTTTTGTATCATATTATCCTGTTTATATGAATTAAATATTTTTAAAGTCTCTTAGTTTTAATGTTTAATATGATAAATATAGATAGCTAAGGTAGCTACTCCCCATGTAAATGAAAGTACTTTGGGTTCTCAAAATTTTAAAGTATGAAGGGATCCTGATACCCCATTTCTGTGAACCTCTGCTGTAGACCTTAAATGCTATGAAGGCAAGGATCATGTCTCCCTTGCTTAGTACTGTAGTCTCAGTGCACAACACTTTGCTTGGCACATTGTAGTTACCTTACAAAAAATTTTTGAATGCAGAAGTGAAAAAAAGAGTCAAACCCCTCTTTATATTCTTTTCAGTATGTGATCATGTTTACATTGTTTATTCTAGAATATCCCTGTCCCAGATACACAACTATGCTTCAGTATATTTAATGTCCCTATATCTAATATCAGTGTCAGGTACCAAGTATGAAAAAAAAAACAAAGGGAACCAAGAGACTGTATAGCAATATTCTAAAAGATTAACAATGTTTATATATTAGACTTCTCTGTGAATATTGTTTTATTTTATATTTTTCTGTAGTTTCTAATTTTTCTACAGTGCTTTTACTCCCCTCTGTCAGTGACCTTTTTTTTTTAAATTTTATTTTATTATGTTAATCACCATACATTACATCATTAGTTTTTGATGTAGTGTTCCATGACCTTTTAGCATAAGAAAATAGCAGTTGAAGACCTGAATTACTGGACTGGAATATTGTTATCAGTCATATTGATTATGGCAATACTTCAGCAGAATTTACTATCTGGGAAATTAAGATTTTCCCCCAAATAATTCATTATGGTTTATCACATTCTTTAGTAAATTTTTGTAAATGCTAAGTGTTGTAAAGGAAGAGTGTTTCTGCATATTTTTTTGAGTAGATAATACATACAAAACAATATAAAAAATGGGTATTTTCTAAAGTCTCCTTCCATTTCCATTCCTATTTACCCTATGCCCAGCACCTCCTACAGAAAATCACTTTAATAAATTTCTTGTTTGTCTTAATATGGTTTATTTAAGCATAGGAAGGAAACATTACACACCCATTTTATTTTTTCTTGTATAAAATGTAACTGTATGTACTGTTAAATATTTTTTTGCCGTTCCTCCTAAGATATACTGGAGATCTTTTTTTATTGCAGAGCTTTCTCATTCATATGTCTACAGAAAATTCTAATGTGCATATATTACATAGTTTATAATGTCAAAATATTTTAATAAACCAATAATGCTGCAGTGAATATTTTTATATATATGTATATTGCTTCTATGCAAGTATAATCTTCAGTATAAATTTTTAGATTTGCTCTTGCTATATCAAATAGTAAATGTGTTTATACTTTTGATAGATCCTGTCAAATTGTCCTCTATGAATATTGTACTATTTTGCACTCCTATGAGTCATGCTTAAAAGTGCCTATTTCTCCACATCCTTACTAACAGTATATGTATTCCACTTGATTATTGGTAATCTGATAGGTAAAAAATTATGTGTGTGTGTATAAAATTATAATTTTGCAATCTAATAGGCCATTTTTTCCTGCAAGCTCTCATTCTTGTCTGTGCTTATTTATTGGACAAAATTATGACCATTTAAACATTTAATAAGTAGATAATGAAACTTTTTTCTTTTAATTCCAGTGTGAGTAGTATATACATTGCTTCTTGATATCCAAATTTGTGGTACAGAACGTTTAGTAAGATGAATCTTATATTTCCATTGACATATTATAAAATAAGATAAAAAATGAAGTGCTGTTATGATTGGGCTCAAATCTTATCGAACTATGTGGCTTTAGAAACATGAGGGTCCTACTCATTAGCAAGTTCTAGAGTTGGAGATATGTCCTCCAGGTATCTTAATTGTTACCAATCATGCCATATTTCATTCTTGAACCTGTCCACCGACTACTACTATATAGTTTTATACATTTGCATTATTTCCTTTCAAAACTCATCTTTTGGACACATCACTGCCATTTTCCAATAATATTTTTTTTAGATAAGCTGCTTTTGTTAATTATCATCAGCGGTCTGGTTTTCTCCCGGATCTGAATATTTTAACATCTATCCAGATACTACCAGTAGTTATAGGCTTTGGGGTCAGGGAGAAAGGAGGGAGAAAGATGACAGAAGAATTAATATTTTTCATCCAAATTAGAGAAAACTATGCGACTGAGTGGATTATTTTCAAGTAAATGAATACTGAGTATTTCTAGCATGGTTTTGCCCTCGAGTGGCAAAAAAAGTTTACATCTTGCATATTGCCTCCAATTAATAGGTAGTGGCAATTATTGAGACAGGATGTCAAAGACTTATTAGGGCCTTGTTCTGGTCTGTGGGGGGTGGGGGAAGTTTTGTGATCAATAAAGCTTGGATGAAATGATGATTTAGAAACTTAATATTGAAATAATATATTCAAAGGAAATATAGATGCAACATTTGAAGTATAAAGGATCGATATCTTTACTAAAAATTGGTATATAACAGATGGCATATATTTAAAGTGTGAGTTTGATACACAAACACAATACACAGATATATACATGAACATATATACACACTGGGAAAACATCGCCACAATCAAGAAAATGCATATATCCATCATCTTCAGAAGTTTCTTGATGCCCCTTTGTAATCTTCCCCTCTCCTCATTTCCCTGCTCCCTTTCTACATCCCCAGGGACCCAACCACTGGATTTACTTTCAGTCTCTATATTAACTTACATGTTCTTGAATTTTATATAATAGAATCATATAATATGTTCTTTTTTTTTTTTTTGGTGTCACTTCTTTCAGTCCATATAATTGTTTTGATTTTTGATTCCTTCATGTGGTGTTGGTCAGTGGTTTATTCCTTTTAGATAGGTATACCATGTAGATATACTACATTTTATTTACATTTACCTATTGATGGACATTTGCACTGTTTCCATTTTTCGACTATTATAAGCAATGCTGCTGTGAACATTTGTGTATAAGTTTTTGTGTAAATATATGTTTTCATTTCTCTTGGGTAAACATCTAGGTTTGGATAGATGGATCATATGATAAATGCAACTTAAAAGGTGTAACTTTTTAAGAAAATGCCAAATTGTCATCCTAAGCAGTTTTACCATGTATGTTCCCACCAGCAATGTACACGTTGCTCTGTACCCTTACCACCATTTGTTACGATCAGACTTTTAAAATTTCAGATGTTCTAATAGGTGTGTGGTTGGTACTTCATTGTGATTTTAATTTTATTTTTTCCCTAGTTACTCATATGTGGAACATTTTTTTTTACTTGCTGATCTGTCATCCATTTAACTTCTTTGGTGAAGTGTCTATTCAAATATTTGCTCATTTTTTATTGGATTGTTTTCTTATTGGTGAATATTGAAAGTTCTTTGTTATGGATTGCATATTTGTGTCCCCCCAAAATCCATATGTTGAAATCACACTTAACCCCCAGTGTGATGATATTTGGAGGTGGGGCCTTTGGGAGGTTTTAGGTAATGAGGGTGGAGCCCTCAGGATAGGATTAGTGCCCTCATAAGAAGAAACAGGGGAGAACTTATTTCTTTCTCTGCTCCCTGCTATGTGAGGATCAAAGAAAGTAGCCATCTGCAAACCAGGAAGAGGGCCTCCACCAAGAACCAAAATCTTAGACAGCCTCTGGCACTGTGTGAAACAAATGTTCTTTAAACCACTTAGTACATGGTAATTTGTTATAGCAGCCCAAGTGGAAGAAGACATTTTGGATACCAGTCTTTTGTCAGATAGGTGGTTTGAAAATATTTTCTACCATTCTCTGGCTTGTCATTCTCTTAACTGATTTTTTGAAGAGCAGAAGTTCTTAATTTTGGTGCAGTCAGTATATAATGACAGTGATACCGTGCTTTCTCTGTGCAGTGGGCTGGGGGAGGTAATACCTGTTTTTGCTAATTGCTATTAAGACAGTTAAAATATTTTTATGATACATTATTTTCTTTATTTTTCCTGTATAAACTTCATTATCAACTAGGAAATTTATTTAATTTAAAGACAGTAGTTTTCCTTGGTCACTAGTGTTCCTTCAGCATCTAGTATCTTCAGGATCCATACATAGTATGAGTAATTCTCGCCTCATCTGAGAAAATGGAAATTGGGAAAACTTGGCTCCTCTAATAGTGTTTCGTGGCCCGTAGCACCTAAGTGGCCACTATCTTTATATGTGTTCTGTTCATCTCTGTATTAAACAGTAATGATCACAGAGGAGATGCTTGATAAAAATTTTAAAATAGGACATAAGTAAGTGGTCCATGAAGGAAAAATGTTTTAGAGTCATGTTGTTAACTTATTTTTAGTAGAATCAAATGGAATCTAACATTATTATAATTAAGAAGGTTGAAGTTGAGTAATTTTGACTTGCTGTAAATTGTAAAAATACTCTAAGAAAATTTATTTTAGAGTTACTGTATACATATAAACCACCACTGATCTGGGAAACCTGGAGTGATGATTTCTAAGTGATAAAGATTGAGTTTAATTGCATTTCAGTATTTTTAATGGTATTACCAGCATCAGTGCATTGATTATGTGACTTTTTTCAAAGAAGTTGAAAACTTCTGACCTCCATTCCCATTGCAGTCTGTTTCTGATTTGTAGCCGAACTGCCTTGAGTGAGTTAGGACTGTATTAAGAAAGGAAAAACAAAAACAAAAACAAAACCCCAAAAACTGAAGTATGCAGTAGTACCCTCAGAACTATTTCTCCTACTGATTGAATTATTTAATGCAGTTTAAATGACCAAAAAGAACTGGCTTCCTTCTAGTCACCAATACTGAATACCAAAAAAATAAATAAATAAAAAGATGATTAAAATAAAAGAATTAAAATGTTGGCCTTTTAAGATATTCTGAGCAATCCAGAGAGGAGAACGTCTAATTCACACCCTTTCATAAAACTTTATAGTATAATTCCACTTAGCTCTTTGTTATAAACATATCTTCTTTCTTTCAAATCCTTAGCACTGAGTTTTAAGAATGAATTCATTATAAAAATTGCATACTCACTATTCTTAAATATGTATATTTTGTGGTTCTCCCATTTTTCTACTTTCTGCTCTTTCGAATCTAAAACCATGACTACTTTTGCCTTTGTAACCTTTCTTGAGATTAATAAACTGCTCTGTACAGAGGCTACTCAATAATTGTTGAGTTGCAGTGATAATAAAATTGTTTATGAAATCAGAATTTCCCAAGCTAGCTGAGGATAATTCCAGGAATTTGAGGGGAACAGGGAAGATATCAGAATTTATATGGTGTTACCTCATCCTTCTGCCTGTGTAATACCTAGAAAATTTATATTAAACAGTTAGGAATTTTATAGTCAGTCTATCATTGTTTTTGAGCAAGATATGTAACAAGATCTCAATCTGTAATATCATTTCCAAAGAATTATCACTATTAATTCATAATAACTGGAAATGAATCTCGACTTTTTAATGTTACCCAAAATATTTTTAAAGTACCTCATAAACCATGTTAAAGTCTGAAGCATTAACTCAGATGTAATGCTAAACTTTGGGGAAACAAACTTTTAATGGCTCAATGCTACTTGCAACCCAGGTAGAAAGGTATTATCCTAACCATTAATTTACTTAAATTGTGTTTTTTTCCTTGGTTTATGAAGAATTAAATTTAGACTATTCATACTTGAGATACAATCAGAACATGAAATCTTGAGTGGTTTATTTGAGACCTGTGTTAAATTCATACTGCCATCAGGGAACTATAAGTCTTAATTAGGGGTGACTCTTGATTGACTCATGAGTAAGTAAAAGTAAAAGAACTATTGAAATTAAATGCATTAAGCTGAGTACAGTGAAATTTCCTCCCAAATTTTAGAGGACCTAATAGTTGTCTTTATATAAAAGGTCATGATTTCCTTTATTGGAAGTGATTCCTTTTTTTTTTTTTTTTAAGATTTTATTTATTTATGAAAGAGAGCACACGAGTAGGGGGAGAGGGGTGGAGGGAGAGGGAAACAGACTCCCCACTGAGCAGGGAGCTCCAGGTGGGACTCGATCCCAAGACCCTGGGATCATGACCTGAGCCAAAGGCAGATGCTTGACCAACTGAGCCACCCAGGCACCCTGGAAGTGATTCCTCTTTAGGTAGAGAAGTTTGGACAGAGAACTGAATTATTTTAAATGTTCAGAACAAAGCAACTAAATTGTTTTCAGAGAATAGACTTTTTCATTATTTGTGAATTAAATTTTACATGGACATTATCAATCTAATTTTACTTTGAATTTGGCTACTTAGTCTTGATTTTAGTCCTGGCCAATTGTTGTTTGTTTGGTTTTTGTTTTTTTGTTTGTTTGTTTTTTTCCTTGAAGTTTTATTGACAAGTTACAAGAAATGGGTAAAGGCTCCGTATGGACTTTTGAGAGAATAATGTAAATAATATATTACCTAAGTTAAATGTTATCCCTATGTCTAAACTTACAGTGTTCATTCATTCATTCAGTGAATTATAGTAAGCATTGCTGAGTGACTTTTACCCCCTTTTTTTTAGACTCTTCCTTTAGAGTAGATTCAATTATGGAGTCCATGGTTAAATCAAGCTGACTTAAATGGAGAGTCGTTTTAGGCAGCTGCCTTCATATTGTGAAATGTGCAATGCCAGTGGGGTCTTGATGCCCACCCCAGGGCTTGATTTCCCAGCAGAGAATAGTAATAGAGATTAATAATAGAAAATAGAGATTAGTAATAGAAAATTAATAGACATAATAGAAAATTGACATGAAAATACTCTGAGGAGACTCTCTCAGGCTCTTGATTATTACCAAAACTCTCCTAGGTATTGGCATAGCAATCTTTTATCCCAGCATTTCCAGGAAGGTCTTGATTTCACATATTTGTGCCCTAATGTTAGTTATGTACATAAGTGCACCTACCCCAATTTTGAGACTTCTGTTTGAGAGATCTCCCTAGTACATCTGACTTCTGTCATTCCCATGCCTTTACCCCAGTTCTTTAATAGCCTCCTTCTCCATCTCTGATTGTTAAACTTCAAAGTGCTTTCTTCCCATAGTCAAAATGGCTCTTAACATCTCAGCCTCCTCTAAAAAATCTTCCTAAGCTGATAAGAAGAATATTTAATTTAGAATAAAATGTACCAGTGTGAACTATGGTAGAAATACTTGTATTGTGATAGTCACTTTCCAAAGTGTAATTGGAGACAGTAATCTTATTTGGAGAACTCTAAGAAATGGAGCGTAACCTAGGGTTCTAATTTTGTGATTTGCTATAAATTATATCATTTATTTAATATTTTTATTGTTTCATAAAATGGTGGAGTAACTACGGAGCAAGAATTCCTGTCCCCTCAAAGGTCCTAGTAGCTGGACTAAGAATCAAATTGACATGAAACAGATTAACAGGAGAAAATAAAATTTAATAGTGTATGTACAGGGAATCCCCACAAACATGGAAGTTCCAAAGATAGACAAAATGAGGTTTATGTCATTCTAGACTAAGGAGAAAGGGAGTAGGGGTCTGCGACTTAAAGGGAAGCAGTGCAGTTTACAGGAAGATGAAAAAGAGTTAATGTTTGGAAAAAAATATTTGTCCTGACATAAAAATGGATTACTCAGATAAAATTTATCTCTGGTAATAACCCTTATTCTAGAAAGACTGTACAATTTATATTCTCCTGTATAGTTAAGGGAGGGTCAGACTTTTCTCTTGAGGCCCCAGGGTGTTGATAGCCTTCACTTCAAAATAATCCACATGCCAAAATGGCCCATCTCAGGGCAGTCTACCCTCAGCCCCTACACTAGAAAACAGCATGATATTTTTGGGAAAAACCAGAACCTGGGTAATTAGTCACTTCATTTAAAACCAGTTCATTTCATGACAGATTTACCGAATGCATACTTTTTTTTTTTTTTAAGATTCATTTATTTTAGAGGAAGAACACACACGGGGTGGGGGAGGGGCAAAGGGAGAGAGAGAGAATCTTGAGCAGACTCCCCACTGAGTGTGGAGCCCGATGCAGGGCTTGATGTGGGGCTAAATCTCACGATCCTGAGATCATGGCCTGAGCTGAAATCAAGTCAGACGTTCAGCCAACTGAGCCACCTAAGTACCCCCCTGAACACTAATTTACTTTTGATTGTTTTTGAATCTATTCAGATATCTTAGATAAAATTAGAATGAACATTTGCATTAGAATAAAAATTTGTTTGAAACCTCTTGAATTTGAAGAAAGCATGTTTGAATGAACCAATTTAAATGTTTCTGAAGTTCATTGGTTTAAAAAAAAACTAATAAAACACAGGCCCTGATTTTTTTAAAAAATGCTCCAGTTAGAATATCAGTTAGAAATACTAAATTAAATTCGAGATGCTTGTTGTTTTAGTAGTCTTTAAAATGCCAAAAATTAAGACATTTTAAAAAATCTAATAGATGGAAAAACATCCAGAAGGGTTTGTTTTGGGTAGTTAAGACCACAATTTATCCTTGGGTGAGTTACCCTTAGTCATTTGACCTAGAGCCACTAAATTATTCTCTTTTCTTATATGAGTATGGGAATCTTCCACCCAGTCTGTCTTGGCAACTTGTCAGATAACTTTCCATAGTTACAAGCTACCATAGTGCAAATTTCCTGTTCCTGGGCCTCATAGTAAATAGGATTACCACTTTCTTTCCCCAGAGCCATGTTTTCACCACTGGTTTGGTTAAGTTTGGTTGTGGCATGATTCCAAATTCCAAATTTATTTTGTTGATTCTTTGGCACATATTTTCAACCAAGATGTTTGTTCCCTCAGTTTTATGTACAGTAATCTCCCTTTGCTTGCTTTACTAATATTTGCTTAATTAGAAATATGTGCAGGGCAAGCAATTAGCCTGTTGTTGACTCCATGTTTTTGTTTTTTAAATATATTGCTTGCTGTTTGAGAATCAGATTCTAAGAAGAAATAAGCCTCAAAGTAGCATGTGTTTCCTTGGACATGTGAATTAAATGTTTAATCTTGTATTTCAGAGTAAACAGCATTTTATTATTGGGGAATTAATAAGACGTTGTTGGGAGGGATGGGGAACTTATCTGGAGTGGCACTTTAGTTTGAATCTTTGATGCCTTACAAGTATTTTTTTAAAAATCATTGAGGCCTATTAAAATCATTTCCGTATTTAGACACCTCCCATTCCATATCTTTGTGTGCTGATTACTAGCAAATGCATGTGTAACACAGGATCATTCCTTATGATGAATTCTTTAGGTCTATTTCTTGTTTTTTGAGACCCAGCTTGAGTTTGTTCAGGAGGAAAAATTTTCTTTACCCTTCAAGGTTCTTGTAACTGGACTAAGAATTAAATTGACTTGAGATCAATTAGGAGAAAATCAGGAGAAAATCAAATTTAATTTTGTATGTACCAGGAATCCATGCAAATATGAAATTACAAGGACAGGTAACATGAGGTATACTTGTCATTTTCAGCTAAGGAGAAGTGGGAGGGGTCTGGGACTTCAAAGGGAAGGAAAGCAATTCACAGGAAGATGAAAAAGAGTAAATGCTTGGTAAACAAATATTTGTTGGGCCACTTAGAAACAATGGGACATAGAGGACTTTGATCAAAGAGGCCTTGCTAAGTTCCTCCCTATCTGCCATATCTATGGTGATAGCTATCTTCCTATCTAAATTCTTTTAGGCACCTGGGTGGCTCAGATGGTTAAGCATCTGCCTTCGGCTCCGAGGTCCTGGGATCAGCCCCACTTCTGGCTCCTGGCTCAGCGGGGAGCCTGCTTCTCCCTCTGCTTCTCCCTCTGCCTCTCCCCCTGCTCGTGCTCTCTCTCTCTCTCTCTCTCCCCCTGTATCTCTGTGTCTTGAATGAATAAATAAAATCTTTTAAAAAAAATAAAAAATAAATTCTTTTAGGCAGCTGGAGGGGACTGGGAAGGCAAAGTTTTCTTCCTGAGTCTTTTGGGCCTTGATTGTTTTCAGTTCAAAATAATCTGCATGCCAAAGTGGCACATTTTGGGGCAGCCTGTCCTTGGCCCCAAGTTCATTTAGCATTTCTATGATTACATAGTTGCTTTTCTGTTTTTTGTTTGTTTTTTTTTTTCCACAGAGCTAAACTCCATGATTATTTCCTGTTCAATTGATTTTGAGAGTGTAATTTTTCTTTGTAGTTTTAGACAACAGAACTAGGATCAGAAGGTGATAGGAAGATAGATTTGAATACTTACTCTAAAGAAGACCTTTCCAATAATTAGGTCTATCTGATGATGGGGCTGATACTCAAGAAGTCCTATATATTTCCTAACTGGCCTTGTTTAAAGGACTCAGCTGTTGTCTTTTGTTGTATGTTATAGGAGGCATTTCTGCATTGGGAATCAAGTTTAATTTTAAGCCCCTCCTAGTCCTTTTCTCTTGATTCTTTTTTCCCCTAAGAAAATAATATAGGTGGTAGATTAAAAAGTAACATTGGAGTTACTTGGGACCCATCTTCTATATAGATATCTTAATGTGATTCTGAGTGTATATATAAAATATATATGTATAGTTAACATTTTATATATATATATATATATATATATATATAGTTAATGAGTTACTAAAAGCACATACATTAGAGGTAACCAACTCTATTCTGTACATGTTTTCATTGAGTTTAATTTCAAGGTCTTTTGGCATTTCCAGATATTACTGAGTCTTTATGAAAAGCAGTTTGATGTAAGCAAAAATTACTTTAAAATATTTTTTTGCCCCAAGAAGAAAAAGGTTTTCTTCTGTAAATGCAAATTATACATTGTTTTATGGTTGGTTTACAATTATAACTGACCGCTCACATAGATATAAAGCTTTGAATATCTTTATAGCAGCTTTAACTACAATGAAAATTAGATGAGATATAAAACTTGCTAACTGCAGAATATTTCATACACATAAATAACTTTAGAAGAATGAGAATTGTTAAAGGTCTTTAAAAGGAAATACTTAGCTTTATAATGATTCCTACTTTAAATTCATTGGCACTTACAAAAGGTAATAATCTCAATTTCAGCTTTTTGGCGGGCACTAATTATTTAGGCTATCAATCCTGTTTATTAAAAGAGATGCCATGTAAATGTATTTGTTTGAAACATTTTAAATGCCTCATTACTGATGTATATGTTCCCATGGAAACCACAAATATCCCTTTAGAAAAATGATGTAAAATAGCAGCTTTACTTTTAAGTAGAACCTGAGAAATTGCAGGCTCTATTCAAGGAAAGGTAGCTGCAAAGTTGAAAATGTTACTGTGATTCTATACCGCTGAGCTAGGAGCTGCATGTAAAACTGTGTAACCATACGTCAGGTGCACACACATACACCAAACAGGTTAATTGTACGAGAACAGAAAAACGTGGCATGTAAAAGAATAATAAGTGATAAATTAGACCTCATTAAAGTTAAAAAATGTTTGCTCTTCTAAAGATACAAGACAAAGAGAAACCACAGGTTGGGGAAAAAATACTTGTAACACATAGATCAGACAAAGGAATTGTATCCAGAATAAATAAATAAGTTTTACAATTCAGTAATAGGAAGACAACAACTCAATTTAAAAAAATGGACAGAAGAGTTATACAGACTTTTCATCAAAGAAGATATGTTGATGGCCAATTAACACAGGAAAAGAAGCTTGACATCATTAGTACTCAGAGAAATACAGATTAAACCACAGTGAAATGTCACTACCCTCCCATTAGATTGGCTAAAGTTAAAAAGACTGTACTAAATGTTGACATAATTAGTAATAATTCCTACTTATAAGTCTACTTTTGTATTTAATTATATAAAAGCAATTTATACTTAAATTATTTTCCATTTTTGCTCTTCTAGTTAATTTTCATTATTTTCTGTTCTTATAGTACTATTTAACTATATTAGGAGTCCAAACACCAAAAACTGTCTCAGAGAATATTCCCTCATCCACATCCCCATTAAAATTCTTATAAAAAGGATTTATAATGAATATGTGGTATGGTTCTTGGCTCTACAAGAAGTGACTCGTTTATATTTTTATTTTAAAGTCCTCTGTAACTGAGTAATCCTGTGCTTGATGGTAGTTTTTTTTTTCCCCCATAATGAGCTGCCTATGATCTACATGGTACTTACTTTAAAACAAACAAACAAACAAACAAAAAACGGGGAATGTGACATTATGGGTCAGCTAAGTTGCCAAGGAAGAGAGTTGTCCGGGCGGCATAAGGCAAATGTGAGTTGTTGCCCTGGAGCTGAAAATGTCATTTGAGGTTTTGTAGCCTGGACTCCCACCCAAGACAAAATTTCCTTTAACAATATCTAAGAAGATAGTCATCCAGCCTCAACTTAAAACACCTGCATTAGCAATTTCACTACCTCACAAGGTACTAGATTTCATTTTTGATAGCTAAAATTGCTAGAAAATTAGAAACCTAGGCTCTTTTCAACTTAATTAGTCCTGATTCTGATTTCTATAATTCTTAAAATTCCTTTCAGCATTTAAAGCTGCGATTAAGAACATATTTCTTTTAATCCAGATGCTTTTCATACATAATCTCAAATGTTTACAACAACCCTTCCAGGAATTGTTTTATAGCTTTTCCAATATTTCAAGCTCTCTGACTTGCTCCCACTATTTTCCACAACCAACTGGAGTGTGTCCCAGTATCTTTCACTATTTCTTTTAGGATATAGTTTATCTTTCCTCACTGGTCTCTCTCCTCTGAGAAAATTCTAGTTTAATATTTCTCATGAAATATATTCTCTGGAACAAAATGCAATATTCCAGGATGGCAAGTATCAAGTGAATTTAGATTATAATCTCTGTCTTACCCCCTACATCAGTTAAAATGGTTTGCTTCCATTCGTGTGTGTGTGAGTGTGTTTTATTAATCCAGACATCTTTCTTGCAGTTATATTGATTTTCTTAACTCAATTATTTTTCTGTTAAGTTTAACCTTTATTTTATTTATTTATTTTTTTAAAGATTTTGTTTATTTATTTGATCCAGAGAGAGAGAGCACAAGCAGGTGGAGCGGCAGGCAGAGGGAGAGGGAGAAGCAGGCTCCCTGCTGAGCAGAGAGCCTGATGCGGGGCTCGAGCCCAGGACCCCGGGATCATGACCTGAGCCAAAGGCAGATGCTTAACCGACTGAGCCACCCAGGCATCCCTAACCTTTATTTTAGATCAAAATTCCAAACTGCCACAAATATTTTACCTAATACAGTCAAAATTCAGAAATTTTGATTCTTTAATATCCTGAACTGGTGTGAGAAGTAGGTAGCCAAAGTGATATGACTCAAATAAAAGGAGATGACCTTGTTGGATTATCAAAATCCGTTATTGTAACATTCATGCCTCCATATCTGAAGACAATCTCCTGCTCTTTTCCTTATGGGTCACATCAATCTTTTTTATGTGATTTTTTTTTTTACCTTATATAGTTTATACTGTGTAGATTTTTCAGATAGTGGGCACATATTTTCTGATTTAAATTTTTTTTTCTAAGACATTGGAACTCATAGAAAAACATTAGATTGGGACATAGGGAGGAGCAACTGTTGAGACAGAGCTGGAGAAAGAATGAACGTATATCTCTTGTAATCTTGAAAGTAAGAATGCCTGAGGGTGTGGAGTAAAAATGGGGTGGGGAGAACTGTAAAATGTGTATGGATTCTATATTGGCATCAGTATCCACTGTCACTCTTGGCTTACAGAAAAGAGCCACCACAGGACTCTTCAAGGATGCCAGAGCTCCCCTCATGAATGCATTTATGCGGAAGTTGGTTAAGAAATGTTCTCAGGATGCTCCTGGAGGGTACAGTTGAGGGGTGGTTAAAACAGGCCTTATGTGATAAATCAACTTTAATATCTGGTCTCCTTAAGCCCGTAGATACTTTCCTCTTTTGTATCCCAAGGAAATTTAGAATTTCACCTTCATTTAGTGTAGTCCACCTTTGGGCCTAGATTTCAGTCATCTAACTGAACTCTTAGAGCTACTAGTAGCCACTCAAATTAATATATTGAATCAAGAATCTTGACATAGTACATCTGTATGAACAAGTTTTGTTTGATTCATTATATTCCATCCACCTGATCTAAAACCCTTAAGATCTATTTCCATGTAGGTTTCTCAGGATTTTGTCTCTATAAACTGTCAAAATCTTGCAATTTGGGGGAGGGGGCACACTTTGCAGTTTACCCTAGGGTAAATTGATGTAGAATATTAAATAATTACTTTAATAAAAAGTAATATCTCTCTGCCATATGCAGCTTAAAGAAAACTTAGTAGGCACTTAGAGTAGTCTGCCTAGAAATCTCCTTACGTAAATATACCACTTCATTATATATATAATTTTTGCCATATCATCACAGGCAACAATGCTGCTGAACTTTATCCCACTATATGGTAGGATTACCTTTCCTTCAGCTTCGATAGGGTTTTCCTAACCTTCCTTTAAATGTGTACCAAAGCCACCTTGAAGGCTGTCAAGCTTTGTCATTAGCTCTCTCTTCAGAGCCCTTCCAATGGTTGCATGGAGCTTGGGCCTAAAGCCACTGCCATGTTTTAGGGTGTGTTAAAGTAGCACCCTACTTCCAAGTACTAAAATCTGTTGGTTTCCTATTGCTGCATAACAAATCTTCCAAACTTAATAGCTTACATGAACAGCAACCATTTATTACTAGCATGTTCTATGATCTGATTCTAGTGGTGGTTCTTGCTCAGGGTTTCTCAAAATTTCACTCAGATGGTGGCTGGAACTGCAGACATCTGAATGCTCATTCACTTGTCTGGTTCATGGGTTGGAAAGACTCAAACAGCTGGGGGCTGGAACTGTTTGCAGTCCTGTCTCAGGAAGATCTCTCTCTCTCTCTCCCTCTTTATCTTCCCTGCACGGGCCCTCCAGCATGGCAAATTCAGGGCAGCAAGTTTTCTTACGTAGCAGCTCAAGATTCAAAGATACAAGGCAAGACGGTGACACAGATTCCACCTCTTATTGGGGTGTCACTATATTCTGGAAAAGCATATGTGGTTGGAAATAATGTTGCAGCTATTTTTGGAAAATAAAATTTGCTTTCTCTATGTGTTTTCTTGTATCCAGAGCCTTTTGAAGCATGTAAGTATAAAACTAAGAGTGAAGTAGATATCAGTATAAGAAAGTAAGTCTTTGCAAGACTTATCACTTTATAATCTATTTGACATTATATTTGCATTGTATTTGCCATACATTATTGGGTGGTCACAACATTTCCCAATGCAAGACTAAAGGCAAAGATTTTAATGCTGATGAAATGGAATTAAGTAGGGAAAGATGTTTGAGTGGAAATTCATTTTATAGGTGGTTATTTGATTAATGAATACTTTCATGTCACAGTGACTTTTTCAAATCCTTTGTGCAGTCATGATCAGTTACTTGGATAAATAATATTTTGAAAAAGAGTGTTGCTTCTTTTTCACATATGGGTAGAAGGGATCTATAAAGTAAATGGACAATTCAAAATCAGGAAAAGATTGCCCAATGGAAGAGAGAGAACACGGGCGCCTGGGTGGCTCAGTTGGTTAAGCGACTGCCTTCGGCTCAGGTCATGATCCTGGAGTCCCTGGATCGAGTCCCGCATCGGGCTCCCTGCTCGGCAGGGAGTCTGCTTCTCCCTCTGACCCTCCCCCCTCTCATGTACTCGCTCTCTCTCATTCTCTCTCTCTCAAATAAATAAATAAAATCTTTAAAAAAAAAAAAAAAAGGAAGAGAGAGAACAAGTAAGAGCTAGGGATACTATCAAAGTAATCTTAAAAAAAAAAAGTACAATAAGAATAAAGAATTACTATCTGTAAAACAAAAAGGAAAGTTAATTACAAAAGTATAAAATGTGAAAAGTAGTTGTAATTCAGAAGTGATTGCGCCTGACATCAAAGATTAGTCAAACTTCTTGACTGGAATGAGTATTAGAGATAACTAAGATACCATTGTTCCAAGAAAGGCATCTGAAACTGTTAAACCTGTTCTTTGTAATCTGAAACTTGTGTTCATTTATAATTTTTTAAATCATTTTATTTTTTTTCCATTGTGATAAGTGTATTCTTTAATCCTCATCACCTATTTAACCCATCACCCCACCCACCTCCTTTCTGGTAACCATCAGTTCTCTCTAGTTAAGAGTTGTTTTCAGGTTTGTCTTTTTCTCTCTCTTTTTTTTTCCTTTGCTTGTTTTCTTTCTTAACTTCCACATGAGTGAGATCATATGAGATCTGTTTTTCTCTGACTGACTTATTTCACTCAGCATTATATTCTCCAGATGGCCATGGTGTTGTAAATGGCAAGATTTCTTTCTTTTTTATGGCTGGATAATTGTCCATTGTGTATATATAACACATTTTCTTTATCCATTCATTAATCAATGGACACAGGCTGCTTCCATAGTTTGGCGATTGTAAATGATGCTGCAGTAAACATTGGTGTGCATGTATCCCTTTGAATTAGTGTTTTTGTATTCTTTGGGTAAATACCTAGTAGTGTAGTTCCTGGATCATAGGGTAGTTCTATTTTTAATTTTTTGAGGAACCTCCATATTGTTTTCCACAGTGGCTGTCCCAGTTTGCATTTCCAACAGTGCACGAAAATTCCTTTTTCTCCACATCCTCACCAACACTTGTTGTTTCTTGCCTTTTTGATTTTAGCCATTCTGATAGGTATGAGATGATATCTCATTGTGGTTTTGATTTTCATTTCCCTGATGATCAGTGATATTGAGTGTGTGTTGGCCATCTGGATGTCTTCTTTGGAGAAATGTCTGTTCATTTCTTCTGCCCATTTGTAATCGGATTATATGTTTTTTGGGTGTTGAGAATGAAACTTGACTACTTTCTTACACCATAAACAAAAATAAACTCAAAATGGATTAAGGACCTAAATACGAGACCTGAAACCATAAAAATCCCAGAAGAGAGCACAGGCAGTAATGTCTCTGACATCAGCCATAGCAGCTTTTTTCTAGATATGTCTCCTAAGGCAAGGGAAACAAAAGCAAAAATAAACTATTGGGACTACATCAAAATGAAAAGCTTCTGCACAGCAAAGGAAACAGTCAAAAAAACTAAAAGACAACCTGTCGAATGGGAGATATTTCCAAATGACAAATCTCATAAAGGGTTAGTATCCAAAATATATAAAGAAATTATACAACTCAACACCCAAAAAAGAAATAGGCCATGGTTTTTTTCAGCCACAAAAGCTGTTGGGGTCCTCTTCAGTGCCGGTCACTGAGAACCTTGGTTGCTCCCGCTGTGTGGCCGATATTAACCCCTTCTCTTCCTTGTTCCTAGCCAGCTCTGCCTCTCAGTTTTGCCTGTCTCTGGGTGGGGTGAAACAGACAGATCCTTCCTGTGGTACTCCAAAACCCTGGGGGAGCTGGTTGTTCATCCCACCCTCCTTTCCCAGCAAGGAGAATTCTTTGTAGCTGGGACATTCCTTCCAGGGACTCAGTGAGCAGAGCCAGCCTAGGGGATGGGATGATGCAGGCAAAATGAAGCTGTTCTTCCTTCTGTTTGTGTGTGGTTATTCTCAGGTTTTTTGTTCCACTATTACTGAAATGTGTTAAATGGACTCCTGAGCTCTCCTAGAGCTGTTTTGAGAGAACATATGTTAACACTAATTAGAGCTTACATTTATTTAGCATTTGTTAAATGAAAGGCATTGCCCTAAGTGCTTTATATGTATTAACTCATGTAGTCCTCGTAACAACCTGGTGAGGCACATGCTAGGATTATCCTCATCTTTCACATGGACGGACTGAAGCTCACAACATTAACTAACTTCACCAGCATCACCCAGCTCTGAGAGCCAGGATTAGAACCCAGGCAGTCTAGCTTGAGAGTTCACACTGGATTGCAGGTAAATAATGGAAAGATCACCAGCCTGGGCATCAAGAAGTATGGATCTAGATTTTGTTCCAGCTCTGCCATGAGTGCATCCTTGCAGAAATACCTTTACTTCTCTGGAACTCTGTTCGCTCCTATGTGAAAGGAGGGCATTTGTTTCTGGATAATTCCTGAGGCCCTTCTTGCACTAATATTTTAGAATTCCTCAGATGGAAAGGGCCAAGCAAGTCTGCTGTTTCTGATTCACCAATTATTAAGGGCAATCAGACTTTAGCAGCTAGGTTGTCCCACAGCCTCTGGAATCATACCCAGAAGATGCTCAGATGCTGCAATTTAATACATCGTCCTTTCCCTACACATCAGGTGACTTTGCATCTGTATAGAACAGAGCTCTGTACTCCAGTGCCTATTGCCATTTGAAAGCTATTTATAAGGAGATATCATAAGACCCCACTGCACATATGGGTGGAACCTCATAAGGAAGAAACCATCTTAAATTAAAAGCAGTTGAAATACATATATATATGTCATCTCCTGTTAAGTTAGAAAAACAGTTTAGCTACACTGAAGTGCATGTATTTTCCTAGAACACCTAACTTCGTCATCCATCTTACTCTGTTAAAGGTCTGTTACACAGATTTGTAGCCAAGTACTTGAGTAGATGTTTTTTGTCAACATTTCACAAAATAGGGAAACATTCAGGCATCTTGCTGGCATTATTCATCTAAATATTCTGAGCCTTTTCTTGTTTTGAACTGAGTGCAGAGTGAACTAAAATGATATTCTAAAATAAACAAATTGAGGGCTTTGTACTATTACACGCCTTTTTTCTTTTTTGGGTACTTGCTATACGTTATGACTTTTCTCCATGAGTTCTACATGTAGATTTTAAGCCCTCGGCTCTTGATGCTTTTCTCTTTGCCTGTGTGTGTGTGGCAGCTGCTTTCCATGCTTCCCTCCCTCCCTCCCTCCCTCCCTTCCTTCCTTCCTTCCCTCTCACCATCATTCCGCACCCAGACACACATACACTCAGCGTGTACACACATCATGGGTCCTTCTGGGCCCTTTAGCTTGGTGCAGAAACTGAAACGATGCTAAGCTAAAATGTATATTCATTCGTAAAGGAACATGAACTATCACAGACATGTTTAAGTCTAAATGAAGAAGGATGGAAATAAAAACATGATCCTTTCTATTTAATTTTATACATTTAAAGGATCTAAAGTTAGTCTGGATTCTATTTCACAGAAAAGAAATTTGAACTATCTAGCTGCTTCACGTACATATTTTTTAAAAATTTATATTTCCCCAAACCATACTAAATATAAGATGATATGGTATTCAAACTTGATTTGAATTAGAAGGAGAAAAATAAAATGGGTCCTTAGGTTCAATTGTTGAACATACTAAGTGAATCTTTTGTCCTTAACGGTGCCATGATACCTGTTAGAGAATTCTCCACACACAAACTGTCATCAGGAGGATATCTTTCCTCTGATCTGCCTTGTACCATGCACATGGGCTGGAGGCCCCATTTGTTCTGTGAACACAGTAGAGCACCCAGACTTACAGTGAGATCTTGCACAAGTCTTTCTAAGAACCTTTGTCTGTCCTACCTATATTGCTGAGTTTCACCAAATCCTTTTGAACTAAAATGAGATTCTAGCAAAGACTGTGAGCTTCTTTGGAGGAAAAATGATAAAAGATTTTTGCAGCTTTTGAAGCTACTTGCATTGAGTATGTTCTTTCCCTCCTCTCCTCCAAGCAACTTACATAGAAATGCAATTTAAAAAAAGCGGGGGAGGCCTACAATCAAAAGCAAACATTGTCTTTTCCTTTAATACACAGATGTGCTTACTCTCTTTGATATGTTACCTATTCTGGGGCTGTTAGGAGAACACGACTTCTCTTCCAAGTGCATGCCACCCTTCCTTAATACAACATGCTTCATCTCTCTGAACAAGGGAGGTCTATTTCTGAGCTTGCAGCAGCTGCTCATCTTCACGTAAGCAGCAGTGTTTTCCTCCATGTGAGAACATTTAACCCCTCCCATTTTGTTGCATCTTGTCATTTTCAGGCCTCAAGGGGCTTTCACCCTTCTGGATCTTTCACCGGCAATCATGTATGATCCTTTCAATCAGAATCCCTTGATTCAACTCTGATTCACCTCAGTCTTTTGTTGGGGCCTAGAAAGTCTTACCTACCGCTTTGGTGCATAGCCGCCCCATCCCTTCTACTCCTCCTCCCCAGCCTCACAATTGGTTCATTGTAACAGGAGCTGCTCACTCCCTGGGGATTTTATAGTCTTTGTCTTGTCATCAAGTGCTGTCATTGCGCCCCTAACCCAGCCCCTCTAATACACTCTCTCCTACCATTGAGTGGGTATTTTTCTCCTTTCACTGTGCTTTTAAAAAATGTATGTTCTGTTTTCTTGGATGAAATGCGATCATTCTCACAATTCCACTCAATCTGTGGTGGTAATCTCTGCTGTTATCCACACTGTTATCCTTTTCACAGACAAATACAGCTTTTGTCCTATAAGCCTTAATGAAGTATATGGCCTATCCTTATTCTCTTTTTCTCCTGTTTTCGGTCTTTATACAAATTTCTAGGATCCGCAGACTTGACTTAGATCTGTAGATCTGTTGGCATTTTCTGCCTTCTCTTTTCCCCTTCTCTGCTCTCTACTATTGGTATCCAAATCCTGGATCCTCCTGTGCTCTAGAAATACCTAGAGCTCCAGAAGCTGTTCTGTGCTCGGGAAGAAGAATCTAAATAATGTAGCCACACTCACCACCATCGTTACGATCAGTATCATTGGCTAGTTAGTATTTCTCACACCCTGCTTTCACCACGTTGCTTCATAACCTAGGATCTGTGTGGCTCCAGAGGCTTAGGACTCCCAGTCTGGTGCTCTGTGATTGGACCCACCATACCTAACCCAGGGCCTTCAGAGTGGTCACATGAGTCCCCCCATCCCACCAGTAAAGTCTGGGTCCTCCCTAACACTGTTTAACCTCTACCTCTCCATAGCTTATTCTTGACTTCTAGCCTCTGAATTCCTGTATTGCAGGTGTATACTGTTATCTACATTTCCAAAAATCTCTAAACATCTAAAATTTTTCCTAACTCATTGTACACCAAAATTTGACCTGAATTGCTGACTCTCATGCTGTTAAATATAGTCATTTCTTCCTTCACTTAATGTGAATACTCATCTTTTCCCCTGAAAAGCTTGATTATGGGATTCTGTATCAGATCCTGCTGGAGATGTTTTACAAATATGTGGAATTAGTAACTATCATTTTTCTAAAAATCTGAAAAATTCAGAATTCCAAAATGTACCTGTTCCTGAAAGTTTCAGATAAGAAATTGTGGACCCATAGCTATTGGAGGTTAAAATCAGATCAGATCAGCAGGTGGTTATATGGTTCTACACCCACGTGCACTGAGTACTGTGGTAGAAAAGAAAAAGTAAAAGCGTAAGATAGGTTTCCCACTTTTAAGGTGCTTGCATTCAAACTACCTTGCTTTGTTGTTTAAGCTGGAAGACAAGCCACATGAAACAAGACTAAATTCCTGGAGGGCAGTGGCCCATAAATTCTTTTGCATCCCTATTAGTAGAGCATTGCTAATGACGAGGTTATTTCAGAGGACAGACTATTTCCAGGCCATTTAAGAGAAGACTTAACTTCACCTTTGTAAAGCTCAGTTGTCATTGACAGCAGACCCCAAATTCCCATCCCATCGCTGGGCAGACATTTCCAAACACGATGGCACGCCTTGTAAACACCGTGTCTGAACTAACTGCATTGGACTGGGGAAAGAGCTCTTGCCACCTGGGACACCCTCTGATGGCTCTCGAGGAGGCAGTTCCAGGCAGGGTCACCCACAGCCTGGGGCCATCCCAGCTTGGGCAGGAGTTACATAACTTTTGTCACCGTAAATACTGTTGATAGTTAATTTCTATATTCTTTTAGAATTATGTGTGCATGAACACAAAATGTTATTTTAACCGCTGTTAACCTCTAGTAAGCAGTGTTTCTTGCCTCAATGAAGAGTAGCATCTAATAAGAGCATATCACTATGTAAACATCCAGTACTGACAGTGTAGAGTGAATTGAAAACATAAAAAAGATCCTTGACTCATTTTATTAGCTAAGCCACATATCTCCCCTGGAAGGATTTCCCTCCTTTTGTAGCTAACTTGCTTCCGTTGCCTCCTCAGACCACTGGTGCTGTGACCCTTCATGCCAGTCGCTGATGTGTTCTGGTTGTACTTAATTCATGAGTGGGATTCTCCCTCAGGTGCCTTCACACAGTTGGCTGAAGACTTTAGTACCCGTGTGCAGGGAAGTGCCAAGCTGGGATTACAGTTACTTCTCTAATTCAAACAAAACTGCCTACTCTGGGTTTTATATTCACAAAATTGCTGTCCCTGAAGGTTAATATTAGTTTTCCATAGCAGATGATTTCTCTTTCTGTCTAACCTTCTTTATTGCTATTGGATTATCTTCCTTCAGAGGAAGAAATAGGGCATGCTATCTATATTTTCTATTTTCCTTCCAGGAAAATGGTGCAAAATACTATTCAATTAAATTTAAGACCCCAAAGGAAAATACATGTGATTATTAACTAAATATGTTCAAGGGATCCCTTCGATGGTTTATGGGATAAGTAACCATTAAGCAAACAGATAAGACCTTTCCGTGTTTTATTTTCAATTTTTAATGACACCCTCAATGGAAAAAGGAGATGATTGGTAAGGGAAATGACTCCTATATTATCTCACCTTTCAATAGGAAAGAATAAGATGATAGTGATGTTCTACATTTAGTATGTTTCCTTTTGTCTCACAATCTACAATATGTTCAGTATTGAAGATTTTAGGAGGCTCTTCTTAGTTTTTTTTTTTAATCTTTTTTGCTAAGAATAGCATAATTATTAACCACAAAGAAAGTCTTGCAAGATATCTTTTTTTCAGTGCTACAAGTTAAGGAACTTAGATGCTGGATTAAATAGGAGATTGGGGAGGCCCATATTCATAGTTTCTAGAGAGGAATTAGAGTTTGGTTCTTATTTTAGCATGTAGAATTTTGACCATTACAACAACTAAACCAGAAATGGGACCATTTTTGTCATGTTTTCTCTGAGAATGCATCTTTTCACATGTTTTCTCTGAGAATGCATCATTTCTCTGAGAATGCAGAGTGGCTTGGGGTACAGTACTGTGCCTGACGTAAAAAAACAATATCTTCTTTGAGGGTGTTTGGTATGTGGGTGAAATTACACTAACAGTCCTAAATTGAAGGATTGCCTTGTGGGCAAATTTGGAGATGAAGTGGTGTGAGTGGGTAATAATGGTACAGCATTAGGGCAAGGGGTTGAAGATCAAAGATGCCCATTGTGGCAAGGACAGCATAGCATTCTGATGTTAAAATATTTAGTTAGGGAAAATAGTACATATGAATGCATAATCATTTGATTTGTGTCCTGGAAATGGGTAGGATTTATGATCAGGGACATCTCAGCATTATATGTGGGTGTCTAGTTTGCTCACAAATAATTTTCCATCACCTTTATCATCTGTCTGCTTTAATTAGATGCTTGACTGTGCATACACATTATAATTTAGGTGAAGTATCACTGTCTTGGTATTTTAATGTAAGGATTAAGTGAGGCCAAAACCAAGATAAGAATTTTCATTAAAATGTGTCATATCAAATTTCACTGAAAAATTAAAATCTAGAATGTATACTCAGTAGAAGTAATGAAATTTATTTACCAGTGATAAGGAGGAACACTGTCTCCCTTTTGGATCATACAACATTTTCAACAACAACCTGGCTGTTCTAATTCTCTGGTGACTTGAGAAAAATTCAGTGCTACCTTGTGAGATAAATTATCTAATATTCTTCTATCGTATAAATAAACCTCATGATTTAAGCACACATTTGAAGAGTTTGCCATAAGGACATTCTATAGGCATTTCTTCCTGTACCTGCCTCACTGAAGTCTTTGATATAAGGTATTAGAGGAGTGGACATTGCATTTTAAGGTACTAACTATATTACTGAAGAATATAAACAAACAATAAAACTGGAGGGAAGATGCCCTCTGAATTAATTTTAAAGAGTATTATCCCATAGCAGATGACCATTCTGTGTTCAGCGCTGGGCTGGAGCCGATTAAAAACTCTGAGAGTCTCAAGGAAAGCCTTGTCTTTGTTTTCCTTTAACCGAGGCTGGAGCCCAAGCAGGAAGTGAAGTAACACAGGCTGTAGCTTTTATTTGACCAGTTCAGATGCAGATAACCCAGAGCAGGTGGCAAAGCCGGCAAGTACTGAGAATCGTGACTCTTTTCTCTGGTTTCTGTCCTCTCCCCTAACAGATGCTCAGTGTCCTCCTGCTTTTCAGTCCCCCTTCTGCAGTCACATTAGGAAGAGACCAGATATACTATCTTAGGCAACTTTGTGTGACAGTGTAAGACACAGACTTTGGAATTACTTAAACGTAGATTTGAATCTTAGCTCTACAGACATGGAAACATTGCTGCTTCTCTCCAAGCCTAGCTTCCTCATCTCTCTTACGGGAACAGTGATTGAATTACTTCAGGGAGATAGAATAAGAACATGAGCACATCTAAAGCATCTTGTACAATACCTACCTTAAGCAGCAGGGAGTAGGGGAAGAGTCTTTGGTCAGTCCTTACAAGTTACAGTTCTTTTGCCTACGCTGAATGGAACAATGTCTTTTCACCATGTTGACAGTATTGAGCCAACTTCTTTCTAGACCTTCTCCTTCGGTCTTTCTTTACAAGATTGCTGAGTGCTAAGGATCTAGCACCTATTTGCATGGTGCTCACTCCATTCTCATGAACCAATTCAGATATAAATTTGTCCTGTTCCTTGAAGTTAGGAAGTCAGACCCCGGGGTTTCCAGTCCAGCTGGCCCAGGTTTCCCAACATGGGCTAGCACCCAAGACCTCTGTGGGGACCACCTACTAAGAGTAAGATTCCAAGGAGATCCTGTGCATGGCATGGATCATACATCAGCCAGTGTTTATTGAGCATCTGCTGTGTGATAGCGCCATATGAGGTTTGGAGAAAACCTCCCTGTCTCTTAGGGGGTTAACAGGAAAGGAATTATAGGACAGGATGTACAGACAGAACATAGACATGAACTTACTTCCCAGGCACTGGGAAAGAGGAGTTGTAAGTATGTCTTAGGGAATAAGATCCAGACCGACTTCATATATTTAACCTGTGTAATGTATAGTGGCAATCTTCATTGATCATGATTGATTATAGATGCTGCAGAAAGAAGAATTAACTAAAAAAATAAGGAACCATTTCTAAATTTCAAAGGAAAAGGTTGATTAATAATACAGTACTCCTCATTGACATTCATTGAGGATACTTCACAAGCTTTTGAGAAACCCTACATTCTTAAATACCCCTATCTTTTATAAAACTCATAAGAGTTGAGAATAACAAAGACACATTGAAAAGTGGATATTGAAGCAGTTGCTAAGCTCATTAACTAGCTAAATGATTATCCCATCACAGAAGCCTCCCCAATCTTGACTCAAATTTGTGTCTCAACAAAATTACAAATTACAGCCTTACAACCTGTCATAACCTTTTTAAATTCACTCATGAATGGTTAAAACCAGCAGTGTTAAATCTGTGAATGCCAAGGGTCTACTGTAATAATAAGAGACATTCATGTGAATAGCTTATCCTTATGGTTAATTATCATGGAGAACAGTAACAATTATTTATCTCATTAAACAAGTACCTAATTAATGTTGTAAATTTCGCTTGATTAGAACACACTCTTTATAGTTGTTGCTCACGCAACATGTCAACATTCTAACCGTTATTAAAAATGAAGTAAAAGGGAAAATTGACTTTTGGTTCATGGTTTTAGTAATATAAGTTCTTTCAGAGAGGTACTTAATAGATAGGAATGTAATATCCTTGATGCCTTAGGAATCCATATTTTGTGAATTATGTATGGTAGCTATTTCTTCACGTGTTCCTCCTCTCGTGTGGTGAAATCATCTCTAATAGAATGGGACTCAGTCACTAGAACAAAGCAAGCAGTTGGATACTACCACGGAACTCCTGCATCGAGGACAATCTGTGATGAAGTATTTATTGAGAATTTACTAGGTTCTTGTATCACAGATTCCAGACTGCATCAGTGACTTCTCATTCTACTTTGCCTCCCCACACATGTTCCTTCAAAATAGAATAACTAGGATAAAATGGAAAGTATAGGTTTTTTTTTAATATTCAACCTTATTGAGATTTAACTTAAATAATACTGTGCTCCATTTTAAGTGTACTGTTTGATAAGCTTTGCCAAATGTATACATTCGTGTGAACACTACCCCAATTAAGAACATTTCTGTGACCTGAAAAATTTGTCATACATACCCTCTACCACCATCCCTCCCAACACCTCCTGCCTCAGGCAACCATTAATATGATTTCTATCCCAGTATGTTAGTTATGCTTTTAAAAAAGAACTTCACATAAAGAGAATCACAGCATGCTCTTTTGTGTCTAATTTCTTTTGCTCAGCATAATGTTCTTGAGATCCATGTTGTTGCATGAATAAATTTCCTTTCATGGTTGTGTAGTATACCATTTTATGAACATACCATGATTTGTTTATTCATTCCACTGTTGAGGGCTGTTTTTATTTCAGGTTTGGGGATTTATGAATAAAAATCTTTAGTTTTCTTTTTTTTTTTTTGTAATATTTTTGGTTTTGGTACTAGGGTGATGCTAATTTCATAAAAGGAGTTACAACGTATTCTCACCCCCCCCCCATTTGCAGAAAGAATTTAAGATGCTTTTAATTGTTTGATAGAATTTACTAGTGATTCCATCTGGGCCTGGAGTTTTTCTGTGGAAAGGATTTTAATTGTGTCTTTCAAGACATTTGTCCATTTCATCTAGGTTTTTGAGATTGTCATCAAATGGTTCATAGCACATCTATCTTATTCTTTTAATTTATATGAGATCAGTTATAGTGTCACCTTTTTCATTTTGATATTGGTTTGTGTTTTCTCTTTTTTCTTACTAGAGGTTTTGCAATTTTATTGAAATTTTAAGAACCAGCTTTTCGGGTTTTGTAGAATGTTTGCCCATTGTTTATTTATTGATTTTTCACTCTTTCTTTCAACTTCCATTGGATGTAATTTGCACTTCTTGTTTCAGCTTTTTTTTTTTTTTTTAGATTTTTTATTTATTTGACAGAGACACAGCGAGAGAGGGAACACAAGCAGGGGGAGTGAGAGAGGGAGAAGCAGGCTTCCCGCCGAGCAGGGAGCCTGATGCGGGGCTTGATCCCAGGACCCTGGGATCATGACCTGAGCGGAAGGCAGATGCTTAACGTCTGAGCCACTCAGGCGCCTCTTGTTTCAGCTTCTTGAAGAAGTTTAAACTCGATCATTAGTTTGGGACTTTCTTGTTTTCTAATACGAGCATTTAAAGCTATAAACTTTTCTTTAAGGAGTTCTTTTTTCAAAATCTCAGAAGTTTGGTATGTTATAATTTCATTTTCATTCAATTCAAAACACTTTCTAGTTTCCCTTATTATTTCTCCTTTGACCATTGAGTTATTTAAAAGTATGTTCTTTAGTTTCTAAACACTTTTGAGTTTTCCAAGTATGTTTTTGTTATTGACTACTCACTAAATTCTGTTGTGATTTAAAAATACATCTATAGGATTTCAAGCCTTTTAAGTATTTTCAGACCTCTTTTATTGCTCAGCATATGGTCCATCTTACTGAATGTTCCATGTGCACTAAACAAATATATATTCTGTTGTTGAGTGTAGTAATCTATAAATGTCAATTAGGTCATGTTGGCTGGTCATGTCATTCAAGTATTCTTTATAAATAAATGATTTTCAGTTTACATTTTTATCAGTTACTGAGAGAAGAGTGGTATTTCCAGCTGTATTTGTGAATGTTGCTGTTTCTCCTTTCAGTTCTGTCAGTTAGTTACTCATGTGTTTTTATTGGGTGTATACACATTTAAGATTGTTATGCTGTGTTGTCCTCTTGATCCTGTGATCATTATGAAAGATTCTTTTTTTCTTTTTTTTAAGATTTTTTATTATTTGAGGGTGCCTGGGTGGCTCAGTTGGTTAAGCGACTGCCTTCGGCTCAGGCCATGATCCTGGAGTCCCTGGATCGAGTCCCACATCGGGCTCCCTGCTCGGCGGGGAGCCTGCTTCTCCCTCTGACCCTCCCCCCTCTCATGTGCTCTCTCTCTCTCTCTCATTCTCTCTGTCTCAAATAAATAAATAAAATCTTTAAAAAAAAAAAAAAGATTTTTTATTATTTGAGAGAGAGAGACAGAGCAGAGCATTTGAGAATATGAGTGGGGGGAAAGGGGGGGCAGAAGGAGAGGGAGAAGCAGGCTCCCTGCTGAGCGGGGAGCATGACATGGGTCTCGATACCAGAACCCCAAGATCATGACCTGAGCCGAAGGCAGATGCTTTATCGACTGAGCCACCCAGGCACCCCTAAAAGATTCTTGTCTCTGGTAATTTTCCTTGTCCTGTAGTCACTTTGATATTATAGCCACCCTGGTTTAAATTTCTTCTTAATGAATCATGCTTTCCTGGTACGTGTTTTTCCATTCCCTTACTTTTAACCTACCTATATCTTTATATTTAAAATGCATTTCACATAGCTAACATCGAGTTGAGTTGCTTCTTTACCCAGTCTGAAAATCCCTGACTTTATTTTTTTTTTTAAGATTTTGTTTATTTATTTGACAGAGAGAAAGAGAGCGAGTGCACGAGCAGGGGGAGCGGCAGGCAGAGGGAGAGGGAGAAGCAAGCTCCCCACTGAGCAGGGAGCCAGACACGGGACTCGATCCCAGGACCCCAGGATCATGACCTGAGCTGAATGCAGACACTTAATCGACTGAACCACCCAGGCGCCCTGTTTAGTCTATTCTTATTAAATATATTTATTTTCATGGTTGGGCTTGAGTTCATTTTTTTTCTGGTGAATGGCCAGTGTAATTCTTATCTTTATTTCTCTGTACATACTGTATCTTACTTTTTCCTCTGGCCACATCTTAGATTTTCTTTATTATTGTTTTCAGCAGTTCAAGTTTGACATGTATCGAAGTAGTTTCCTTTATGTTTACCCTTAGTGGAGTTCATTGAGCTTCTTAGAGTTATTGATGTATTTTTCATCTAATTTGGAAAATTTTAGCAATTCTTCAAATATTTTTTCCTGACTTGCCTTCCTTCTGTGATTCCAGTTATCGACAAATGGTAGATCTCTTTATATTATTCCACAGATCACTAAAGCTATATTTAATTTTTTTTTTTAAGCTTTTTTCCCATCTGTTCTTTGTATGGATAGTTTCTGTCTTCAAGTGCATTGGGCTTTTCTTTTGTGGGTCTATTAAGGCCCTGCAGTGACTTTTTCAATTCAGATATTGTATTTTTTCAGTCCTAGAAATTCTTTTTAGTTCTTTCATAGTTTTTGATTGTCCTATTCTGTTCATAATTTTTACATCCTTACCCATATTTATAATAAGTGTTATAAAGTTCTTGTCTATTAATTCCCTATATGTCACTTTTGGGTTCGGTTCTACTGACTTATTGTTTCCCTGCTTTTTTTTTTTTTTCATGTTTAGTACATTTTAATTGGATGCTGGACATTGTGAATGTTATCCTGTCAATTATTTGAATTTTGCTGTCATTCCTTAATGAGGATCGAGTTGTTTTTTGTCACTCGGTTAATTTAAGATCAACTTGTTCTTCTGGAAGCTTGTTTTTAAGCTTTGTTAGGGTTGTTCTAGAATACTCTCTGCCTTAGAGCTATTTTAACCTTACTCTTAAAGCATGACCTTGGGGTCTCGACTGAATGTCTCACATGTCCAGTGAGGATTTTCCTTCTTTTCAATAACCTGTCCCACAGATTACAGTCACCTCAGCTTGCCTGAGTGCTGAACTCTGTCCCCTCAGCTCAGCAAAGTTCTGTGCTCTTCTTGGGTTTTCTCTTCCCAGATCAGCAGAAAAACCAGATAGTTGCCAGGGCTATTATAGGATCACCATATGTTTTTCTGTCTCTTGAGATCCCAGTCCTGTGCAGCACAGTTATCCACTGTCTGAAAGCTGTTGTTTATGTATTTTGTCCAGTTTTCTGGTGTATCTTTCATGACAGGAGGGGCTAGTCTGGTATTAGTTCTCCATCATGACTGGAAGCAGAAGTAAAAAATGTATCACTTGTCATTATAAGGAAGAAGCATTAGAGCAAGAAAGTCTAATGACTTAAGAAATGAAGAAAGTGCTTATGGGTTGTAGCTGAATAGAAGTTGTTACAAGATAGTACACGCCAGTAAGGAAATCAAAATATGTATTGAGATTCAGAGTAGCCCAAGGCTTTCTAGGGAAAAAAATGTAAGAATAATAGAATGATATATGCTGTGTATCCATTAGTTAAAATATTATAAGTTAATTTAGTACATATATATTAAGCACCAAACATAAGTAAGGTATTATGCAAGACACTTTGCAATATACTGGTGATTAACCTTTTTTTAAAGTCAGATATTCAACATTTCAGGTAGTTTAGGGAGTGCAGAAATAGAACACGTATACCACCCACCATTAGATTAAATGAAATTCCTTATGTATCTTGTCAGAAATTGGATGGCTGCACAATGCAGAGGCAGGGGCGGCATGCTTTTCCGTAACCCCTGATCCCTAATGCAGGGCCATCTCTAGGATGTGTGGTACTTCTTTTCATAGAATTTGGTTCAATATTATATTACAAAATTCGTGGGCGCCCATGAGGGATAGTGGTTTGTTTGTGACAGTTTACAATATTGGGTAGAGAAAAGGACCTTACATGTATGCTTGTCATCCATTCAGTGCAAGTGAAGATTATTCATAGTGTCCTGCTCAGTTCTAGAAACTCTCTCTTCTTGTCCTTTATTTTCACATGTACCACTTCTGGCTAATTATATATCTTCTACTATGAGACAAATGTAGCAATGCTATTATTACTCATAAAGCCACGGCTCTTTGAAATCTCTTAATTGAAATGAAATAGACAGATTTTCTTGCCTCTGTAATGCTCGAACACTATTAATTTATTACTGGCTATATTGTTACTCAGGATGCTGAATGGTTCATCCTGCCCACAATGAACAAAGGCTTCCAAAGGCTTTTGGTTGTTGCTGTGTTTCACTGACAATAACCAAATATAAGTATTATCCTGAGTGTTCAGGAAAATCTGGATGGTAATTTATTTTCTAGTCATATTAAATTTGCCATTTGGAATTTTATAGCGTAAACATAGAACAGCACATATTCCAACCAAATGTTTTCTTGAACTTTTGAGGCTGTAATCACTATATTTCTAGAACATGGTCTCTTTTCAATGTTGACTGCACCCTTGCTTTCTGCACTCTGCCACTAGTGGGAAGAAAGGCACTTGCCCTTTCTACACAGCACTGATGCAGAATAATTTCTCAGTTACCTGTATTGATAGAAGGGGAGAACAGCAACCAGGATCATCTAAAACAGCAAACAAAATGGCAGTTTAGTTTTAGGTATTTTTTTCCCTAAATCTATTTTCTTTTTTTTTTAAAGATTTTATTTATTTATTTGAGAGAGAGAATGAGAGAGAGCACATGAGAGGGGATAGGGTCAGAGGGCAAAGCAGACTCCCTGCCGAGCAGGGAGCCCGATGCGGGACTCGATCCCGGGACTCCAGGATCATGACCTGAGCCGAAGGCAGTCGCTTAACCAACTGAGCCACCCAGGCGCCCTCCCTAAATCTATTTTCCTTGGACCAGGACCAGCCACATAATTTGTGAGGCTCAGCATAAAATGAAAATGCAGGGCCTCTTGTTGAAAATTAACAATGTCAAGATGGTGATGTCAGGTTCCTAGATCAGGGTGAAAGACTTGTCCTCACTGAAACGTGTCCTCTAGTCACCTGCCAGAAATACCATGATGTGGGGGGCATGCAGTCCTGACCCCAGCCTTCCCTGTACCAGCACTTGGGCCCCTGCCAGGGCAGAGGACAGCACAGTCACTGGACAGGCACAGGGAGGGGAAAGCGAGGGGGATCTGGGACACCAGGGTAAGGGGGTGGGGGCCAAGAACCAAATCAAACACAAGCAGCCGGAGAGGACATCCTTGAGTGGAGGCTACAGGTCACTGAGGCATGCTCCACTGTTTCATAAGACCACTTACAAAACACAGAATCTAAGATGGCAACAACCACTGAGCATTAAGCCCCAAAGTGGGACCTTCTAAACACAAGGCCCTGTGTGACTGGTCATACTCCATGAAGCTGGCCCTGCCTTGGACTTTTACCAGTGTGTACTGTCCATCTCATGTGGTCATGTGGGAAGCACCCTAGAATCATGCAGAACGTGACAAGAGGAACAGATTTGTCAGACATAATTTATAATTTAGATAACCTTAATATGGGATATCAAAAATTAATAGTTTAGAGTTCAGTAAATTCATTAGTTATCTGTTGACTTCCTACTGTTGCAGAACCGCAGGCTTGGGTTTGGAGCTGGAAGAGGAGGGCCAGGAAGGCTCTCGCTCTTCACTGGGGTCGAAAGGTACAGATATTGTCAGATGGATCAGTGGTGTGTGCTATGATGAAGATATAAACAAGAACAGGAAGAGAACCTACTAGGAGTGAAGAAATGAACTTTGATGGGCCTTGTAGGAGGAAAAAAAAAAAATGACTTCAGCCAGGCCAAGATGGATGGGGTAGTATTTCAACTGTCAGAGACTAAGGGGCAGACCTTCCAGGCCAAAAGGACAGCATGAGGAAAGGAAGTGAAAAGGAGAACATGTTGATAGATACGCCTACATGCTGGGACTTTCAGGCCTTCTTCTGTTATAGTTATTAAACATCTATTTTCTAGACACTGAGCTAGAGGCAGGGGCTATAGGAATATAGGATTAGGATTCAGACAAAGCCACGTGTGAATCACAATCCACTACTCCCCAGCTGTGTGACTGGAGACACCTTACTGAACCACTCTAAGGTTCAGTTTTAGTCATCCATAAAATAAAAACATCAGTTTTATAGAATTTTTAGAGAGATTATGAAGGAGGTAATAATGTTTGTAAAATACTCCAACTAGCACTCTCAATCCTAGTGAAGGAGGCAAGCAAATATAAACAAATAATTGCAATAATAATATATGCTTTATGCAAGGCTTCTTGGAAGAGCTAATATTTGACCGGGGGGCTGAAGGGTAAGAATGCATTTATAAGCCAAGGGGAAGCTGAGAAGGATTCTTCCTAGGGTGAGGTTTGAAAATGAGGAATCCCCTTTATGATCTGTGAGGGGGTGGGAGGCAGGGAGTAGGTATCAGGAAGAAAAGGGTGACTATAGATCTAGATAAGGACAAAAATAACTTTTCATTACCACCCCCAAATCACTTTTAGCTGATTCACAGTATCAGATTCTTCTGCAGAAAAGGTAAGTCCTCCTCCCTCAGGTAAGGTGTAAATAAGTTTGCATGAGAGGTTCTGCAGCAGATGCTCTGTATGTTTTCTTCCTTCCGGAAGTCTGGAGTTAGGAGAGAGAGAGACAAACTCAAGAAATGTATTTATTTATCCCTTCCTCAAATGGAACATTGCTTAGTTGGCATACATTTGACAAGACATGAAAGGCTTTTTTAAAAATAGGCATCTTCATGGTCTTGATTGATATATTTCACCATGTGTTTGGTGCTTTAAAGTGCATGTCTTGTTCCTTCTTCTTCCTCCAGACCGAACACTTGCCTTTGCAGACTCAGTTCAAAGAAAGAGAGGTTGGCGGTCTCCAGCACTCTGTAAGTAACGTGGTCCTGCTGCGGGGGTCTGCCCAGGTGGAGCTGGTGGCTACCATACTTATTAGAATATCACTTGATTTCCATGAAAATTATTTTTTTCACCTCTCCGCTATCTGAGCATGCGTAGTATGATTTTGTAAAGTCCTTGAGCTTGCTTGCCCATCTTAGAAGTAATCGAGTTTTATGAAACCAGTAACCGGGTCGAGGGGTCAGTACCAGAGACACCACAGAGCGTCATGGGGGTTCATTTGATGGTGTCAGCTCTGACAGCGTTTCTGATTCTCAGTTACGTTGGGCATATGGTCAAACACAAGTTCATTTCACTGTCTTTTCCCTAATTCTCCAGCACTGAATCCTGAGGTTTCTTTTGGTTTTGTTTTGGCTGTTGGACGTAATTCTCTGTATATTTCATGCACACATTCCAAACTTGAGGCTTGCCGAGGGATTCCGGAAGTTCATAGCCTTGTTCTTCCCTAGTTTAACCGATACCAGTTCCAAATTTTGAAACCTGAAATTGACTATAGTTCCCGTTAGTCATAACTTTCTATTTAGGAGCTGCTGCGACTCTTATTCAGGTATTGTAAGCAACGCAGGACTGGAAAATGGTAAGTTGTTGGACTTTACCTTGCCTTTCAGTAGCTTGTGGGATAATGAATCAGAGACACAGACTGTAATGAATTCAGTTCTTGCCTGTTTTTACCAAAGTGCTAGAAAAATGCAAACAGCTGCTCTGTTAATGTAAGCAATATTTGAATTTTTAGAATGGACTAAATAGCAGGAGATTGGACTATGAAGATGAGAATCCCACAGGGGAAGATGGGATTCAGCAGCTGTACCCCCTTTACAGTCAGATATGCTACCAAGACCGGAGTCCTGGCAAACATCATGAAAGCAACGAGCCCGAGAGAGTCTACATCAACCCGCGAGAACACTACGTGTGATTTCCCTCTTTCCGGTGTATGTCCTCCTGACAAATGTTTAATCTTAGACTGGGGAGAGAAACTGAGGCCAGTGGTTATGATTTTATTCTCTCGTATAAAATAATCCCAGTTTACCTGTATCAGAAGTCGTGATGAATGGCTTGGAGCCAATAGCAAATTTCTTTCCTTCCTCAAGTTTCTTAGCCACCAGGTGTGTCTGGGAACTTGACAATAGCTTTGTATGTCTCTGTGACGGTAGCGTTTAACTACTAACATTTGGCCCACAACGGCTCGTTCATTTAAACGTAGAGCATCTGCCTGTGATAGCAGCAGTGATTCTCCAGAAAGAAAGGCCCCGGCTGGGAATGTTAACCTTGCTGGGGCTTAGGAAGGCCAGCCTGTTCAGCTGTAACTCAAATGAGCAGAAAAAGGAGTTCAGAATCCATCCCACTAATTATTTCATCAGGATTTGGCTTTCCCTGACATGCTTAATGCAATTACAGTACCTGTGCAAACAGGAGGCCTGAGGAAAGAGGCAAAATTTGCTCTTTATCCAAAACAACAACAACAACAAGAACAAAAAGCAGTTGAAGCCCTCAAGCCTGTTGGTTGCTTTTAAAGTCTTGTGATAACTGTAATCAGTGTTCTTTCGTGATCACTAAGGTCGTGAGGGATACATGTTTTGTGCCGTTCTCTGCCTAGGCTTGATTAGCTGCGTGCTCACCAAGGTTCTGCTCTCACTCTGTTGTTCCCACAGTTCTGTTCTTTCCTAGCCAGATTAGCCTATTTCCCACCTATGAAATTCTAAAAGCCTTGGCTAAGTGGTGGACAGCCTTGAGCCCTGTCCCTCTTTTCTGTAGTATTGCATATGACAAGCTCAGCTTTCACTTCTGAAATTCCTTTCAAACTAATCCTAACCACATAGGCTTTGGCCACCCTCTGCTTCTTCAGACTACTTCTCCTCCATGTTTTATCTACCTCAGAAAAGCCTGCTGGAAAATCACCATGAAATAACTCCTGCTCTTAAAAGCCAGGTAGAAAATGTGAATTTTTTTTTTTTTAAAGTGCCACTTCAGTATGGCATATATGCTAAACCCTCATGTTGTCCTTTATCCCCCCACCCTCTTTTACCTGGTCAAGAACAAGAGTCAAGGGATGCTAAAAAGCAAATAATATAGTGACTGACTTACCAGTGCAACATTTTGGTGCCTGCAAATATCTGTCTTGAGTTTTCTCAGTCCCCTTTGCCAACGTAGCCTCACTGAGATTGAAGGTAGTAATTATAGCGGGGTGAGCAGAGGAGGGGGCCCAGGTACCCGCGCAAATGTCGATCACTCTCCTCACATCTTAAGGAAGGCATTGTTTTACCGTGTGTTCTGGAAGATGAGAGGTATGAAAAACACTGCAGACTTGTCGTATATTAGGAAAGAATGACATAAGTACTAATAAAAGAGTACACGTTTCCACCCTAAATTTCAGCGGGGACAGGAGAATATGGACCTAGATTTCTAATGAGATACCAAAGATACCTTGTGATTCATGTTGTGCCGGCTGCGGTTCCGGCTCGTGTGTGTGTTCCCTTGTTTTAGTCGCCACACTCTTTCAGGCAAGTTTTCCAGGTGGTTCCACAGTAGTCACGCGGTCTGCCCCTATTGCCTGGGGGACTGACAGTTCTAGGAGAAAAGATGCTTAAACTCTAACTCAGCACTTTAGCAATTGAAAAGGCTCTAGGGTTATATGGAATTGAAGGGTAAATCCCAAGGACCCTCCTTGCTGTATCACTGCGCTACCTCAGAGTTTACTGCCCTTTGTTGCAAGATGGCATGGAAAGAACATACTTGATTATTACCTGGAATCCCATCAGTGAATTAGTGTAGCTGAAGGTGGAGGAATCCTTGCAATTGTTTCCCAACAGAAAGATGGCTGTGGTTGGAGTTCTCCTTGAGAATAGAGTGTTTTTATAAATACTAGATGTTACAAAGGAAGAGATATGGTGGTATGTCAGCTCCTTTAGAAAGCTTTAAAAATGCCTTACCCACTAGGGATGGTTTCTAGGGTCCTGCTGGGAAGTGGGTATCACAAAAACTTATCTTGGACCTTGGAGGGGGTGGTAAAGAGGTCTTCATTTGCACTAGATTTGGAAGGGCTGGGTTTTTGGTGCCTTTTGGCCTGTCTTCAGAGCCCTCCCTACCAAGAAGAACCCACTATAAAATTTTTAACATTTTGGTGTAGTTATGGAAAAGAAATTTCACGGTGTAGACACCTCTCTTATAACCAGCTAGTTCACTATCCTCTTTGCTTCTCTGTCAGCTATAATAGTTCTCGAACAGACTGGTAGATTTTATAGCTGTTGGCCCTTTTCATGGGTCGGATAAGCTATATAATTGTTTATCCTGGTGTCTCCCTTCTATTCTCTCTGAACACTGAGTGGAACAGAAAGGAGCTTTAAAAGGGTTTGATCAGCCAGCCCCCTCAAACAAAAAATGCCATCTGAAATCCGTTGATTTCTAAATTTGGAGCTTAGACAACTTGATGATGGCTGTTTAAATTTGGAAGTTAGACTCTTAAAGGTCAGTGAGTGATACAATCCACAGCTGATACTAGATACTCTTCCCATAACTGGTTTACTAGAACACACGGAAACAGAAAGAAATCCCCAGAGTGCTTATCCACTCAAGGTCGAAGCTTAACGTTTCGGGGGGGTTGGAGTGTGCGTGCTCCCTCTCAGAATTGCAGCCATGGTGGCCCGTTGCATAGGCAGCCCAGGCTCCAGGGTCACCAACCTTTGCACACCAAGCCAAAGTACAGCCTCTGGGCCGTCCAGGATTGGCCCAGCATAATGGGATATGAATTGACACTAATTCTTAAATGGCAGTGATTTGTTGCCTCTTCTGTGAGGGTTCTCCTATCCTTGGCCTTCTTATATTTTCTAAGTTTGAAGAAGTCCATGCTTTCTGGACTTGTAATATAAAATTCTTACCTGTGATAGACCTCCCTGTAACACACACATGGTAGATACTAAAGAAATAAATGCCCTCTAAACTAAATGAGCTGGTTCCTCATAAATCTTTTAGGGCCTCATTTACTCACAAGGGTAGCACAATTTCTTCGTCCATCTTTTGGGGATGATTTCCTAAATGCTCTTCCATAGTAGTCTAAAATTGACTTTTGCTTTTCGTTGTACACTCTTTGCCGGCACTGGGCTGGCCTCGTGGTACTATTCTTTACATACAATAGAGCCTTCCTTCAAGCCTCTTATTCCCTGGGGTGTCGAGGACAGACCATCTACCAAGAACCAAAAGAACAGATTCTACTCCCAACCTCCCCCATTCTGGCTGCGAAAACCTGAACAAGTCACCTAACCTCGCTAGGGCATCGGCTGCCCATTATCCATAAAGTGGAGATTTTACCTTTCCTGTCAGCCTCTCAGAAATGTGAGAGTTAAACAAGATAATAATACATGGGAAATTATAAGTTCTCTTCAAACTGAAAAAGCCTATGACTCTATTATTATTAAATGTTGAACCTAAACTCCCAGCGCCCTCACCAGCACTGGGGAGAACCAAGTGGTAACATGAAAACTTCAATTTGATCCAATTTGAGTATAGCCAAGTGCAAGAGGGACTTATACTTTCTTTTGCTGTAACACCTATTTTGTCTTATGGAAAGCCTGATATCTGGAGCTTAGCCTCTTAAGCTTTGTCTAAAATTGCAAATGCATGTTGTCATAACCAGGGGTGCTCTTGGTTTTCAGATTACTACTAATAACAGCTACATTATTGAGTTTGTGATATGGACAGGATTCCCGGACAAGTCCCCTACATGAATCCCTTCACAGACTAGGACCAAACTCCTGTGTCATCCCCTTTCCAGGAGCCCCTGTGGGGATGGAAAGGCTCACACTCCTATGCTGCACACCCACAGACCATGCTAGTCACCAACCAGCTGTTACTTCTTTAAAATCTGCTTCTGGGGAGAGGAGTTAGAGAATACATTTTCCTGATTGTTTTTGAATGGAGGTCTAAGAAAATACATAAGAAAAAACCCATAAAAAACATTTATTAAAATGAAAGGAAGCACAAATGCTCATTTTTACTTGGTTTTTGAACTTCTCAAAATGCTCAGAAAGACTTATATCTGTTAGATAACCTTAGCTGCAAAAACAATCAAATAATTAAAGCCCCTCCATCCCAGTTGGTTCAAAATAATTTGGGCACAATCTTCTCTCTAACACCTTCACCTTAGTTCTTTGATACACCGATCACTCTGTTTGGTCTGTCCCACCTTTATTGCACTCCCAGGGAGAGGTGGATAGATGGAAAACTAGCTAGCTTTGGTAGAAAACCAGAAGAAGAATAGGAAGAGTGTGAAGTAGAAATGCCAGGGCCCCCACCAGTGGTTCAGCCGTGTGCTTAACTGACAAGGTTCTTCATCCTTGGACTCTTTGCAGATCTTCTAGGAGGACCAGGGACTTCAGTTCTTCTGATAAACCAGAAACTGCTATCAGCAAGCCTATTCAACTATAGGTGCTGCCTGGATTAATTTTATTATACCTATAAGGAATTTCTATTTCCTCCATTAAAGAAAATTGTTGTGAACTGGACTTGGCCAATTTGGTCCCTTGCAGGGATTTGGTGGTTCTGGTAGCCTTCAGGAGGTAGAGGTGGGTGAGGGCTGTAACTCTTCTCCCACCCCCACCCCCAACCTCACCAGGTGATTCTTTACACTGAAATCAGCTTTTGACCAATTTCTGCATCATTCATGTTGATAAGCAAGCAGGCATCCTGTAACAGTCAGCCTGTCCTGTAAGCTTGAAAATGTTCCAGTTCTGTTCTTTAGGGAATTCAACAATATCTTATGCAAAAGGTTTATTAAAAGCAAATCCAATAATATTCCAGTATATTTAGTGTCAGGCAACCCAATTCTGTTTAACTGCTAGACACAGAAGAGGTTAGTAATCTAGGGATCCAGGGCTAGTGGGCTTGCTAGAGTCTCATACCCTATTGATGGAAGGGCTGGAGTGCCCTACAGTATTTGGCCAGTCCCAGTCCACGTACCTGTAACACTACTAACTTGGCCATTGAAAATAATCATTTATTAACAGAGTCTCTGGTGTTAAAACTACAGGTAAAGCTCTTGTGGTAGAAGCCTCTGAAGAGACTAGAGTTTTTCAAATGCTAACAACCTTTGGAGGATGTTATTCCCCCAACAGGATTCTTCAAATGTTTACTAACCACTCCCGGAGTGTTTATTAAGACTAATTAAAGATTGCCAAAATAATTTAAATTACATAGAATGTAACAGAATTTGTTAAGGATTCCTCAGGATATCACACCTTCTGACATTTCTCCTTAGTGACGACCTTTCCTTTCTTGGGGGGGAGGGGGCAGGGTCGGTATGTGAGAGAGACAGAGGGGAGAAGGGTCCACTTAAAATTCGCAGTTAAAAAAATTTTTTTTCCATTCACACGCGCAAAAGAACCCTCACATCTACAAACATTTCACTCTTTCAGACCCATTTTATCATATTTGCTTTAACATTATCTCTGCAAAAAAGGTTGGGGGGGAACAGAAAGGTCATATTTACCTTGATGGTCAAAATACATAAAACATTAGGTTTATTTCTACTGTATTTTCATTACTAGGTTAGTTATTCTCAAGTTTCAGTTTGATTGTGGCGCCGAGTAAACTAGAATGAAAGAGAATGTCAAAACCTCAGGTGCCACTACATTACTGTTTTATCATAGTATCAACTGAGAAGAGCATGATGTGGGAGTTCCTTCTACATACCAGGGAGAAGGGAAACCGCCATGGATAAATAAAAGGATTCTTCATGTCATCACTTGGGAATAGCTCCCTTCTATTGGTCCATTCCCAAGAATTTTCTAATCAGTGCTTGGGGTCTAAGGACATGATATGTATCGAGTTACATACCTCCCTGCACCAAAAAGAACTAACTATATTCTGTATTCTTTACCAAACAGTTGCCCTCTTGAAGTTTTTTTCCAGCAGGATCCTTGGTATCATAGCCTACACTGGTTGTATTTATCATCATGACATGGGGTTGAGCTGTGACAGTCAATTAGAGGACACCTAGAGGGAAGACCTCCCTGGGAATCCAGAACATCAGATTCGCCACCCTGGCTTAGAACTGTGACCCATCCTGCTACAACTGTGTCTGACAACCATGAAGGGATGTTTTATGAGTCTCCTCCAGAGGTTAGGAATAACCTCAAACATCCCTAATGTCCCAATAACTCACAATAGATCTAGGAAGTGCAGGGTCACACAGGATTTTCCAAGTAACAGGGTGTCACTGCTTTTGGTTTTTAATAATGTTTCCAGTAACGACCAGTATTTTTCCTTAAATTAGCACATTGATCAGGCTAAATTAAATTCCTCTCTCAAGTCGTGTTGATAGCTCAGTGTCCCCCATATTTTGACTACAGCCAGCAGTATTTTGTCCTACATGTGGTAGTTTGCACTTACCCGCACTGTGGCTGTTATGCCTCTGCTTTTTCACGCAGTCTTATGAGAACTTACTGCATATTTCAATACCCCGAAGAGCATTTGTCATCTTAGGTTTCGTTGTGTACTTGAAATTCCAAGTCCTTTGTAAAAAAAAAAAAAAAAAAAAGTTAAGTAGCTGGTGTGGCTACTGGATCCCTGGATTATTCCATTTATCCATCCAGAAAAGTTCCTGTTTATCCTCTACCTTCTGTTTCTATTTCTAAGCCAGTGCTTTAAGACATAACATCTGCTCCAGCCTGTTCCCGCTCTATGTGGTCTTAACGTCTTAACTTCTGTACTCCTTAGTCTCACCCTGTAAGTTCATACTCTGTACCTCACAGGGCTTTATGGAGGGAAAAATAAGATACTTAAGGGTTGTCTTCAAGATACGTCCTACTTTTAAAGTGATTTTATAAAAGCCCCTAGGCTTAGAAATGAGAAACTCTATAGCTCTAATTCTTTTCCTATTCTTGTTTTGCTATTTTTATTTCTGGAAAGTGATCTCTGTCTGAATTTAACTTTGGTTTTAACTTTCTTCCCATTAACCCTTTTCACACTGAAATTGTCCTCTATCTTATCCATGCTCAAAACTTTTTACTTACAGAGCCAAAACTAATTCTCCCACAGCAAATCCCACCTACGTTTACTCCCATCATTAAACGAATGAATGTATTCCACAGACAAGCATTCAGCTCTGCACATAAGTCAGAAGCTAGTGAGACTTCACTCTGGCCCTGAGAAGATCTGACCATGTGCCTTGGTTTCCTTGCATAAACTGAGGTTAATTCTGCTATTTCACAGCGCCTGGGGGTCGTGAGTCTTGACTAATAAATGGTGGAAAGCATCTTGCAAATGTCCCGTACTGTATAAATGTGTAACGAATAATCTGGAGAGTCTTCAAGTAGAAATGTATCCTTGTGCAGCTCAGTTCAGAATACTAATCTACCCATTGTTTTCAAATAAAATGTTTTACTAAGCTGTTTTCTCCTTTTTTTCTTTTAAAAATATTTTTAGTAAAAATTAGTTTCTAGGAATTTGAACTATGTATAGGGACAAAGGTCCCTGATAGAAGAAACCAATAGTATATATTCTTGCTGGTAGAAAATGCTCAAGTTGTATTTTAAGTGTTAAAACTAAAAGGGTTGCATAACAATGTAGTGGGGTAAGGAGGAGGATTTTTAGCTCAAATGTGGCAAAATATAGAAATATAAAAATTAGCTTTGATTTTGAGATTGTATTATAAATAGTAGAGTTAATGTGGTTGTTATAGATATTCTTTATTTTTAAGTTGCCAGAAATTATCTTTTATTTTTGAACTGTATGGTTCTTGACATGTTTTGAATAAAGTTTTTATCACCTAAAATTTTTCATTTACCTTATTATCAATAAATCAGTATGTTTAAAATACATATAAAAAGTGATAACCTAATTACGTGACTGCAAAATTCAAGATTTGAAGAACATCTTTTATAGAAATGGTAAATTTCTATACTGGAATCCATTTTAAAAAAAGATTTTAAAATAGCAACAGAAGTACTTTCATACTTAAGGCAGTATTGGAAATGTTTTTGAAACGTGATCAGTTACACATTATTATAACTGCTTGTGAAAATTACTTTAATACCTTTTTTTTAGTGAAGCTAAATTTATTCCACTTAAAGAATTCTTCATTCCTTATTAATCCTTAGGTGTTAAAATATGCTTTCTTTTATGAAATGATATTAGTAGTAGAGAGTAACTTTAAAAAACTTTTTTTTAAGATTTTATTTATTTATTTGAAAGAGAGTGAGAGAGAGCATGGCGGGGGGAGGAGGGTCAGAGGGAGAAACAGACTTCCCGCTGAGCAAGGAGCCTCATGATGCAGGGGCTGGATCCTGGGACTCTGGGATGGTGACCTGAGCTGAAGGCAGTTGCTTAACCGAGTGAGCCACCCAGGTGCCCCAGTAACTTTAAAAATATTATTACTTACCCCGAAAAAGTTGGCATCTATCATAGGTCCCTGAATTTTGTTCTGGGAATGAATTCTTACTGGTCTGTGAAATGTCCAAGTCTGGGAACCACTTAGGAGATACCATAAAATTCATCCTTTTAAAGTATATTAACTCAGTGATTGATCAATTCATTGATTGACTTAAAAGATTTATTTATTTGAGAGAGAGAGCACGAGCAGGGGGAAGGGCAGAGGAAGAGGGAGAGAAACTCTCAAGCAGACTCCGCTGAGCACAGAGCCTGACATGGGTCTCCATCCCAGGATGCCGAGATCATGACCTGAGCGGAAATCAAGAGCCAGCCACTTAACCAACTGAGCCACCCAGGCGCCCCTCAGTGTTTGTTTTAGTATATTCCCAGAGTTATATAATCTTCACCACAATTTTAGAATATTTTCATCAATCCCAAAAGAAACCCACTCCCATCCACTCTCCCCACCCCACCACTCCCCTTGCCCCTGGCAACTACTAGACTACTTTCTGTCTCTGTGGATTTGCCTGTTCTGTACATTTCCTATAAATAGAATCATACATCGTGTGGTCCTTTGTGTCTGGCTTCTTTCACTTGACATGCTTTTAAGGTTCATCCATGCGGGCACCTGGGTGGCTCAGTTGGTTAAGCGACTGCCTTTGGCTCAGGTCATGATCCCCGAGTCGTGGGATCCAGTCCCCTCATAGGGCTCCCCTTGCTCTGTGGGGAGCCTGCTTCTCCCTCTCCCTCTGCCTGCCACTCCCCCTGCTTGTGCTCTCTCTCTGTCAAATAAATAAATAAAATCTTATTAAAAAATTTTAAAAAACAAGCAAAAAAAGGTTCATCCATGCTTTAGCATTTATCATTCACTTCTTTTTATTGCTGAATAATATTCCAGGAATGTTCCATTGTATGGAGAGACCACATTTTATCCATTCATTGGTTGATGGGCATTTTAGTTGTTTACAACTTGGGGAAGTAATTATGAGTTATGAACAATGCTATGAACTGTCATGTACCAGTCTTTGAACATATGTGTTTATTTTTCTTACATATATATCTAAAAGTGCATTTGCTGGATTATATGGCAACCGGATGGCTTAACCTTTTGAGGAGCTGCCGAACTGTTTTCCAAAGCTGCTGCATTTTTTTACACTCCCATCAACAGTGTGTGCGGGCTCCACTTTTTCCACAACTTCATTAATGCTTGTTATCTGTCTTTTTTGCTTATAGTTGTCCTAGTAAGGGTGAAGTGCTATCTCACTGTGTTTTTTATTTGAATTTTCCTGTTGGCTAATAATGTTTGTTTGTTGTCGACGACCCTCTAAATATGTAAAACCTTTCTTTTTTTTTTTTTAAATGATTTTATTTATCTATTTGACAGAGAGAGACACAGCGAGAGAGGGAACACAAGCAAGGGGGAGTGGGAGAGGGAGAAGCGGGCTTCCCGCTGAGCAGGGAGCCCGATGCGGGGCTCGATCCCAGGACCCTGGGATTATGACCTGAGCCGAAGGCAGACGCTTAACCGACTGAGCCACCCAGGCGCCCCTATGTAAAACCTTTCTTAGCTCATGGGCCATATAAAACCAGGATTTGGGCTGGATTTGACCCATAGTTGGCCAAACTTTCTGATCTAGAAGATAGAATTAATAGACAGACACATTAGAATCGGTATTATAAATACATTCTCTATGTTCAAGAATGCAGAGGAAAGCATGAGCCTCTTCAAAGGAAATGTGGAGTGTTAAAAAGAATACACGTGGTAACGGTGCTGATAAATCTGCATGCTAGATTTGGGGAAAAAAAAAAACCCAAAAACTTGGTTTATAACATTTTCTGATTCCCACGGTGTGAATATCCATCCCACCGTGGTCAATTTTAAGCTACGGACACAACAGCACTGAAGTTGGGAAGGGACGTGCATAATTGGCGGCTGCAAACATGTCGCTGACCTAAGCCATCTCCAACTGGTATAACATGGGGTGATCAGCAACTACCACCCTCAAGGCTATCCTTGGTTTTCTCTTCCACTCCTATAAGCAGCCAATGGGTGGGAGAATATCTGCCCGTCCCATTGTATTATTAGACTCCCAAACAGCCTTTGTCTCTGCCTTCATTACTCTGGGAGCATAGCTACATTTCCACAAGGCAGATAAATGCATACACACGCACACTCCTTGGAATGTCAAAAAATGTGTTGGAATAAAATGATAACGTAACAAAGGGAAATATATTCTGATCCATCCAAAAGACTTCCTGGAAATATATTTTAGCTTGGTGTTGAATAGGTAGGAAATGGCCTGGTAAACAAAAGAGCAGACATATTCCACACATACAGATGGTTTGTGCCAGAGTACAAATGTGGGGAAGATTTATCTTGGTGGTTAGATATGCCATTGCAAACCCCTGTGATCAGGGATTTTCCTGCAAGTTTCTTCTTCCCAGAGGTTCTGGGAAAAGCCTCAACTTTAGATTTAGGCTTTTACCAAAAAGCACAATATAAGGGGGGAAAAAGTCCTTTTATACCTTCTGAAATTGCTGTAAGAAAGAGAAATTAGGTGGCGAATCATCCAGACAATAATTAGTTCATATCTCAGACTTTAAATGGCCCTTTGAATTTCTGGTCTCCTACATTTCCACATTGCTATCAGTTCGTGAACTGTTTTTAAGAATAGCTCTGCCTTCTTGTCCACACTCTCCTGGGGCTCCCTCTCCCTTTTCTACACACTTCCCTTCCTAGGATTGGTAAAACCCAAAGTGACAGTGTGGGGTTGGTGCTTTTGGCCTCTACTCGTCTGCTCAAATCAAAGAAAAGAAGCAGCTTTGCTGGGCAGAAGTGGGAATGCTGTTACCTTGCTCAGTAGAACAAGGGCTGGAGCTATTCATTGCTCAGAACTCACAATTATTGATTACCCAAATAATTTCCTAAGTGGAAATGTGGGCATAAAGGGACTTGAAGAATCTGTGACTTTTTGTAAACTCCTGTGCTTCTGTTGGCTAAAGAGAAAGCAAAGCCTTTTCTAAAATGCAGAGGACATCCTAGCACAGGTATCCCCTGGCATAATCATTCCAACTTCCTGGGTTTCCTGGCACGGCCCTGCTTTCCAAAGTCGGTCCTGTTAAACCTGTGTTCTCTCCTGAGGTTCTCAGACTTTAGCTTGCTTCGGAATCGCCTGCACAGCTTGATGAAGCTCCGATTTTATCCCAGAGTTTCTGATTCAGTAGGTGTGGATGGAGTGGTGAGAAGTTGCATTTCTAAGACGTTCCTAGGTGCTGCTGCTGCTGGCCCAGGGATCCTGTAAGCTTCTCCACAACGCTGCAGGTCGGGCCCTGTGGCCGCCACTGTCACCAGCTCCTCACTGAGACCGTTGCATCCACCTGGCTTGCTGCAGGCCGTTTCCCACTTGGCCTCTGTTATTTGGGGGTCTTGCCATTTGGGGTCCTCTCCTATTACCATTTGTGGTCCTGTCGTCACTGCTGAACATTTTAGTGATGCTGGAGCCCTTCCCACTAGCGTGTTCCTGATGACCTTGGTAGATGGTATGTCCTCCAGGCCTTTCTGTGGAACATAATCCTTCGGTTGGTTGCTGGGCCTCACATAATCTATATTATAATATATATGGAGACACTCTAAGCATGTCTACATCCCTGAGCCTTTGAATCCTTTCTTCCTCAATCGGCCAAGGAAATTCTGGCATTTCAGCTTTGCTTAGTGTAGGCCATTGCTCTCTTCAGGCTCCTAGGAACCATCCTAGTAGCAAGGTGACGCCATCTCCCCGGGGAGGGGGGTGTCTTGCCAAGGTCTGAATCCTGTATCTCTGGAGAATGCTCCCTACGGTCGTATGTCCCAACAGCTCTGGCTCGGGCAGCCTCAGAGTCCAGTGCCAATGGTGCTACCTTGGCCTTGGCCAGTATATGTTGGTTAGGCCTTGCAGCTCCTTTGGACCAGAGCCCCTCTTCTCCTGTATTGTGCCCAGCCTGACCCCGGGGCAATCATGCTGTGACCTAATCCTCCCATCAGCCTTCTAGCCAGCAGAGGTGGGGGTAGCTCTTGAGTGGGGCACATAGCTCCTAAGGTCTACCTTGGTGGGATATTTAACGGTCTCTGGAGGTCAGCACTAGATTTAATTCTGGGCTTGGGCCTCAGCTGCAGGAGCTGAGAGTCTCTTTGTAACTACCAAGGAGACTCTCTGGCTCTCATATTTGGCTTTTATTTGCCTATTCATTGCCTGCAGCTTTTCATTACCTTTTGTGTATTAATGGCTTTTAGCAATACTCATCCAATTCCATTGTCTGTAATTACTCTTTCTCCCTTCTCAACACCTGATAAACCTCACCTGCTAGTTTGTTCCTTTCCGGGGATGTATCTTTTCATTTAACCACCTATTGGACCATCACCTTGGGCCAGGGGATGCTATGTTCTGTTTATCACCAACTGGGTCCTCATTGCCTGCCAGGTGGCTAGTGATTTGGCTCCAAAATCCCATCTCATTGACCACTTTCTAGGAGCACTCCTAGAAGAACTGTGGCAGGTTGGGGTCTTTAGAAGCAGATGGATTTGGTGTGCAGGGACTTCTTTAGAGATGAATGCCTGTGGACGGGGGTGGAGGCGGGGCAGGGGAAGAGATGGAAAAACTGGGATGCAGGTCTGGACAGCCTTGACCCACCCCACAGGGCGTGCTGGACTCTGTACGGCCGCCACCCCAGAGGCCCCCCACGCTGGGTGAAATAGCTGGGTTTCCATGCCCCTGACTCCCTCAGCCACTGGATGTGCCCCCGCCCCAGGCTCCTCGGTGAGGAGACGCCTGGCAGCAGGGTCAGCCTCGGAGGCTGAGGGCTAGGGCAGCGAGTTCTTCCTCCGTTTTCCCCTGCTCACACCAGGAGAGACATTGAGGGAAGCTAATTACTTTCATTAGACCAGTTGCTCTTTATTTGTAGGCTAGGAAGGGGCTGCAGATGGTAAGGTGATGTTTAAGTTATGTTCTCTGCCTGTATGTTGCCGCTCTCTTTTTCCCCATTCAAGGGGGTGGTTTCCTCATGTCAGGGGAGGTTTATTCTGTTCTTTCCTGAAATTTCCCCTAAAAGCCTAAAACCATTGTTCTGAGAGTAGAGTTTGAAGAGAAGGCAATTTCTCTCAAACTGAAAAAGATGCTCTAGGATGGTAGGTCCTGTGAGAAATCTAGATGTCCATGTTGTTTCTGATATTTCTGCATTTGGAGTAGAGCCTCAGAGGGAATGGCCATCCAGTAATTAGGGACTTTGGACTGTCCTGTGTCCTAGTCCTGGCAAAGAAGAGCACGGTGGCGGGCCTGGAGTGACATGCTGCCACCACCACCATCACGTTGGCACTGTGTAGGACCCCAGGACTTTGAAACAACCTTGAAATAGAAAAGGTAAGCAGAAGAGTGTTGCCAGAATAGCTTTGAATTTCCAACTCACCTGTTGGGATGGAAGCCTGACTTTAGAAAAGTTGACTAGGAGAAAAGAGAGAGATGTGATATTTCTTGCACACCTGCGTGTGCGGACGGATTCAGACCTGCTGCACATCAGTAAGGGACCTGGTCATGTCAGTCTTCCTCCACACTCATAACTGCTGTGGTCCTCTCAGACCCCCAGCTCTTCCACATGTACTTTCTGTGTGCTTAGGCACACGGCCAGACGGATGCTGAGAGGATGGGGAGCACTTCATGCAAAGCCCTGCTCTGGCTCCTCTCTTGCCCCACCCCACCCACTTGCCGGTTCTTGCATTGATCTAACCTTGACTCTAGTCCCACAAATATTTATTTATAGCAGCACTTTTGGAAAAATCTTAGTCTGTCTCTTGTTTTTATCCTCAGTTTTTTTCACCCTCACATTCATGTTCCTTTCCTTCATATCACTCATCTCATAATCTTTTTTCTTCCTTATTTTCAATTTCCACATATGTGAGGGTCTTTGAGTGTTCTAATTATAAAACAATGGATTATAGTGTTTGTCATAAGACACCTCAAAATGCTATTTTAAAAATGAACTCTTGAAGTGTGTAGAACATGCTAATACTGAATCTAGAATTCTGAACAGTATTAAAATAGATTTTTTTTTGTAGTACTATCCAGCAGAATTAAAAATAGAAGGAGAAAAAGTCCATGTTTCAAAACCTCATTAGGAATTTCCTGGAAAGATCGAGATTTATTCATGTAGCAGGTCACTTAATGGGTCTCATTTGGATGTTTATCATGCTTCAAAGATGATTCCCCTTTATAACCTAATCAGCCCAGGTTTTGGGCACGGCAAGGAACAGGGGGGCTTCTGCTGAGAGGACATGCGTTTCCTTAACTCTTCGGGAATCCAGATGCTGTCAGCTTCATACAGTCGCTCATACAGTGATCCCCTTTTTCTCCATTCTTACAGCTCTCATCCACTGTGCACCTTCAACCCCTCTCAGCTTTCTGTGATATTCATTCACTCATTCATTCATTCATTCATTCAGTTCGTATGGTCGAGCCAAGTTCTGCTCTAGGTACTAAGACCATGACAATGAACAGAACAAATAAAAAGCTCTGTCTCATGGGGATAGAGGGGGAGAGAGACAATAAACAATTTAATTAAAAAATTGTATATTAGAAGTATGGGTGAAAAACAAAGTAGGGAAGGGAGTCAGTGTTGGGGGCATAGGGTTTACAGTTTAGATACAGTGGCCAGGGAAGGCCTCACTGACAAGGTGATATTTAAGTAAAAGTGTGAAGGGGTGGAGGGCCATGCACCTGGAAGAAGAAACCATGCAGGCAGAGAGGGAGGAGCAGCAAGTGCAAAGGTCCTGTGGCAGGACTCTGGACACTACATTTGAGGAATAGCAATGAGTGAGTGAGGGGAGAAGAGGTAGATGAGGTCTGAGAAGAAATGGGAGGTGAGCACTGGATCAGGTACTACTTTGTGGGGGCATTGTAAGGACTTGGGCTTCTCCTTGCATGAGATAGGAACCATTGGAGGGATCTATGACAGGGGAGAGGTATAATCCGCTTATGCTTTTAACAGGATCGCTCTGGCTGCCATCTTGAAACTGACCAAAGAGGGGCAAGGACAGCATTGGGAGTCTAGTTTAGAGAGCATTTAATGGAGAGGTCTGGTGGGTTAGATCAGGGTGGTAGCAGGAAAAGTGGCTTTCTATTGAGGGCATACCCTTCTACTCATCTGTCCATGCTCTGATCCTGCCCACATCCTCCAGGACTGAACATCTTTCTTGGAGTCCACTCCTCATGTCACTGTCTTGCTCAAGAATGCCACAAGAACTCCTTGCTGACCAAATCATGTTCTATTCTGTTTTCTAGTACTCTAACCTTTTGCAACTTGGCATTCTTCCTCTCTACTTTATCCCTTCCCACTTCCCAGCATGCGCTCTCTATTCCCACCAGCTAATGTACTATTCCCCCAGCATACACTACTCGCTGTTCTAACCTTTTCAGGGAGAGTCCACACTCTCTTCTTGCCTGGAATCTTTCTTATCCTTAAAGCCCCTTTCAAGTGCCCCCTCTGGATGTCTCCCCTAGTTGAAAGTCCATATGAGTGTGTTTTCTGGCATGGCCCTTAGGGCCTGCCCCTCCCGTGCTGACAGTTTAGCTTATGCCATTTTGCGCTATTTCCTCATTTGGTCTGTGGTGCCTCCATGAGCTCATAAGCTCCAAAAAGTCATAACCTATTTTTGCCTCCTCCATCGCTCCCCCAGAACAGATGAGGCATGTAATATGTATTTGTCAAATATTTGTGGGTTGAACAAAATGCAACATACGCTCTTCAAAACTAAGATAGCTCTTTCCACTTCCACAGTGACCTGGCAACTGTCCTAAAGGTGTTAAAGACGCCCGAGAAAACATGAGGACGTTGACTCCCACCTGCAATTCCTTGCTCAAGCTCCAAACTACGTTTCCCTACGGTATTTCCTAGAGTGGTAGCACGCTACCATGCCTGCCTCCCAAGGCCGTGACGAGATCTCTCCTGTGTCTCTTGCATAACACCTCCCCCCGCGGCGTGCTGCATGGCGCTCTTCAAGGGCTTCAGGAGCTGGCTACCTTCCCCTGCCTTCCCCACTGCTCCCACCCGCTCCCCACTCTGTCTAACCCTTTCCCCAAGTTGTGTGGATTATTTACAGGCATTACTTCAAGGATGAATTTCATCAAGACCTGCTGAGCTGCATATTTACACAGTCTCCAGGTTTTTCTTACCAGCTGTGGACATTTTTTGCAAACTCTACATTACCACCTAATTGAAATGACTGCTTGGTTCCATTTTTCTTATTAAAGACAGATTAAGAAAATCAGTTCAATACCTTAGCCATTTTAAAGTCATCATTAATCTCATGCCCTTGATTTACAATCTGGCTTTAAAAAAAAATATGTCCCTACAAATCCTTCTCTTGCTTTTCAGTCCCTACCCCCCCCCCCCCCCCCCGCCACCTTGCTGGTATCAAAACCTACTCCATTTGACTGCTCATTCCACTCGGGTTAGCCTGCTTTACTGGTTAGTTTTTGTTCCTTCCCAATTGGGCCTCTTCTAGTACATGCTTTTTTTTTTTCCTCACCCATAAATCTCTTGCAATTTATCATTTGAAGTTTCCAGTTGTTCAAGAGCTTGCATGGTGAGAATGAAATGCAGTATTTTGAGTTTCATTTGGGGTGTCTTCAAGAGCTCTCTCCGTGTTTTCTCTGATGACATTCTTGGCCCCTTGCCACTTCCATCTGCCAGTCCCCACAGCTGAGACCTCTCAAGCCCCAACTGGAGGCAGCATCTGGACTTGGTCCCAGGCCTTGCCAGGAGAATATTCGGAGTTGGTACCTAGGTTTTGAGGATATTCCTGTCCAGCCAGGCCAAGCGCTGCTTGTCAACTCTAATAACTGGCCTCCTATTTGGATGTCGGGGCCCAAGGATCTGACCTAACTTGTCCAGATCCTCAGATCATCCAGGGTCCCCTTAGCCTTGCTGGTCTATCCCCTGAGCCACAGCTAAGGGCCCATGATCCGCCTTTGCATGTTGCAACACCTTGATCTAGCCTCACATTTGGGCAGACAATATATTTAGCTCTCCATGCCCTATCAAGGTCAGGGACACCCACCAATGACCACTCAAAGAACTTGCTCAATGCTAAGTGCTGTCCACCTGAGCAACTGCCACCACCTTACACTCTGGATGCATCCTCTGCCTTCCTAGATGAACGTCTTTCCACTATCTGCTACCAGATGGGTAGGTCTGACCTCCATTTCTAGCCTGCATCTCGGTCTGACACGCACTGCTGGAGGGCTTAATGATTCCTGCCCATCCCAGCATCCACTTGAGGCTTGCCTCCCAAAAGAAATGTCCTTAGGAAGACAAACTGTTACACAGTGTTTGTCTCCACACCTTCACATCCTCGAAGACTCTTTTCTGTCCTCCAGCACCTCCCTCCTGTGTCCAGAGTCCTCTTGCTGGGCAGCTCTGACCCAGCCTCCTCACTGTGGCTCCGCTCCAGGCTTGAGAGCTGCCCCCTTCCCCCAAACAGCCCCCTTCGCCCTCCCCCTTTTTGCAGCGGGTTGCTCCGATGATTCCATAAGGCATAGCCTCACAGACCAGTGAGTATCTCTTGAAACTCTACCCTGAGAATACTATAGTTATCACCACATGGTTCCATTTATGATAGTTAAGGAAGGCTCTTTGGGTAGACCTACTATAGATGTTTTGAAGAAAATATGCCATATATGCAATCATGCTTTTTTTCCCTAGAAAAATGAAACCTCTTAGAAACTGTGAAACTTGAAACAATGATATGGCCATTTTTCACTCCTTATAGAGAATTTTTTAAATTATAATATTTAGTATTGAAAACAGGATATTAAAGTAATACTTTCATACACCACTTCTAGGAATATAAACTAACGCATCTTTCTAAAAAGAAACCCACGCTTTCTGACCTAATAATGTCCCATTCAGCACTCTACCCTGTGGATAGAGTAAAACAATTAGACAGAGATTCATGTGTTAAGATTTGTATTAAATTATTATTTAAAACAAATATTTGGAAGAAAATACAAAAATTCATTCATGGAGAAAAGTTAATATGTAATTATACACTTATACTATGGAATATTATGTATTCATTGAAATGTTTCAAAGAGTATTTTAAACCAAAGAAAATACTAACGATCTGTTAAGTGAAATGGTAAGATTCAAAATTCCATATTCTGCGATCTCAGTTATGTCGCAGCCGCTGTGGTATGGCATGCGTGCCGTGTGATACACACATACCACCGACTGTGTACGTGTGTATTGTATAAATAAGGCTGGGTAAATTCATGTTAACAGAATGTAAATAAATGTTAGCCGTTCCTTCATGGGATTAGAATTGATTTTTATTTTATATCTATGTTTGCATGTTTTCTCAGGTTTTCTATAATAAACACGTATTACCTTAATGGTCTCAAAAATAGCATTAAACACACAAAGGCGGTTATACTTGAGTTCAAGGTAAACATTTTTAGTGGCTGGAGGGTGGAGGCCTGGAGCACCTCTCTTGTTGACAGGGGGGAAGTCGGCAGAAAATAGGGCTTCTCTCAGTGAGTTTTCCCGCTTCCCCACTTGAGAAATCACACCCTTGCAGCTTCTTAGCTTATGTGTGTAACATATTTTCTCATGTTCAAGAGGAACACGAGAGCAGAACAATCATAATGCCTGGGTGGCTCAGTCGGTTAAGCTCTGCCTTCAGCTCAGGTCATGATCCCAGGGTCCTGGGATCGAGCCCCGCATCGGGCTCCCTACTCAGCGGGAAGCCTGCTTCTCCCTCTCCCACTCCCCCTGCTTGTGTTCCTGCTCTCGCTATCTCTCTGTCAAATAAATATATAAAATCTTTAAACAAATCATAACGGTGTAAAATTGTATTTGTTGAGATAAACTCCATGCAGGAAAAAGCCTCGAACTGCAACTGATCCTCTGCCCTTGACCACTGTATCCCCATGATGGGGCCCGCGGATGGGGCCCACGCCCCTGGAACCCCCCTCTCCCCCCCAGATACAAAATTGTCTGTGTGGACCGCGGAGCCTTTCACAAACTCAGGACACATACAGGAAGGCTGGAAGGAATTCTGAACTCCTAGAACGACGGGTGTCTTCTGAGTACTCAAAAATAAATAAATAAAAATTGTTGTCCCTGAAACGAACTTTCTTTCTTTGAGTGACTTCCTAGAGCAACCGCCCTGGAGTGTTCTGTTTGCAGGGGACGGGAACGCACCGCGGAGCGGCCGAGCCCAGGCAGCAAACCTCAGACGCCTTCCTGGGCTGGGCCCGCTGCGGTTTTGGTTTTCGGAGGCACAGCGCAGCTGTAGAGTAAACGGCGCCTTCGGGATGCCCCTGTTCTCCCTGTTCCGGCGGACCTGCCCCAGGTGGAAGGCCTCGCTGGGGGGCTTCTTGAACTCATTGCCGCCGCTCCCCCCTCCCCCGCCCCAGGCTCTGGTCAGGTGAGGCGTGGCTCTGCCCCCACCCCGGCATCCGTCCGGGCTCCGGAGCTGTCAGCAGCTTCTCTTCCCTTGGCGGGACACAACGTTTCCCAGCTCTGACTTAGGCATTCCTTACTCGAAAGGCTGTATTTTCCTAACCTCAAACCAGAACATGTGGGACAGGACACTTTTTCCCAATTTGTCTTGGAAAAGTCTTTTCAATATAAAAATTAGATCATATTTAGTTATATTTAGCAAAATGCTGCTTTTGAGGGAAAAAAAAATGCATGACCTCGAACGGTCCCAGCACAGCTGGTTCCTGTGATCACTGTGTGTCTGGCTGGAGCATCAGTGGGGTCTGCCCTGCGACCCCCCTCCCAGCCCAGGTCAGGTTACCCCAACCTCAGTGGGCAGCCTGGCTGCTTCTCTCTCATGTTGCTGCTCCCAGGAGGGCGTGGTGCAGAATTACTCAGTCACCTCTGAACTAACAGGCTAGCAGTAGTTAGCCACCTGCAAGCTCATCCTAAAGGAACCTGAGTATTTTCACGGCTAAGCTTTTGAAACAGTCTCTATATTTGAAAAGCAGTAAAAAAACAAAACAAAACAAAAATTAGATCTGTCCTCTCCTATTTTTCAATGGTAGCCTTCAGTTTTTCAAAGGTCAGCTGAACACAGAAACAACTGATCTCAAATTTCAAGTTATTTGCAGTGCGGATCTGAGCAATCAGCTCCGAGGGGGGCGGAGCAGGGGAAGGAGGAACTTGGGGTGGGGGAGGGCTTCCACAGTCTGGAGAGCCAAGCCAGTGGGCAGACAGCCCCTCTGTAGGTTAGCTTTATCACTGAGATCCCTTTCTTTAAAAACTGGGTTTCCACGAGTTCCACGAGGGTTCAAGTGCCTCATAAATGTGTTGTGACTCAGCCTAGGAAATAGCATGAGAGCATAGAAATTTTTCTTAGGGAAGAAAGAGAAAATTCTCAGGATGTCTTTTATTTATTTATTTATTTTTTTTTTTAAAGATTTTGTTTATTTATTTGACAGAGAGAGACACAGTGAGAGCAGGAACACAAGCAGGGGGAGTGGGAGAGGGAGAAGCACGCTTCCCGCGTAGCAGGGAGCCCGATGCAGGGCTCCATCCCAGGACCCTGGAATCATGACCTGAGCTGAAGGCAGACGTTTAACGACTGAGCCACCCAGGCGCCCCAGGATGTCTTTTAAAGGTGGTTCCTTGTCTTGGTCCCCTTACTTTGGAGGATCGCCGAGCTGAATGAGGTGAGCGTCCACCCCTGCCCGCTTCGGTGGCTTACACTGCCTTTGAGTCAGTGGCTGGTCAGTAGAGCACAGAACTGTCCCCAGCACCTCAGGAACTTGACGGTGGGGACCAACGGCTGTGCTATGTGCCATGGCTACAGGGAAACCCATGTGTCTAGCCTGAGGCAGCCATCTCCAGAACATATTACCTTGGTCAGGGGCGCCTAGGTGGCTTAGTCGTTAAGCATCTGCCTTCCGCTCAGGTCATGATCCCAGGACGCTGGGATGGAGCTCCACATCTGGCTCCCTGCTCAGCGGGAAGCCTGCTTCTCCCTCTCTCGCTGTCTCTCTGTCAAATAAATGAAATCTTAAAAAAAAAAATTACCTTGGTCAAAGAGAAGCAGAGCATAAGAGTATTCAGGAAGAGTGCAAATCCATTACCCCAACGCCAATTCACTCAAAATACATGTCCAACGGTGCCATCTTTCTCTCTGCAAAGGAGACCACTGCTACTAATCTGGGTTGTAGATGCTTTTATTTAATACAATTAAATATGCTGTTTCCCAAAAGTGGAAAGCAAGAAGGAAGCTTTGTAAAAGTTATCATGCTAGAATGGCCTCGAAATATATTACTGGACTCATCATTGAAGAAGAGAAGGGAGTAAAGGTGTCTTAGTTCCATTTTTATTATTCATTTCTTTCCCATGGAGATTTAGATAAACTTGTTTCTTTCTCCCTAATCATCTCCAACAGTGGAAAAGGATTTCCTCACAGAATTTTAATGCAGGAAGGAACCCTAGAGAATGTCAAGCCCCGGGGTAGATTTACCAGAAAAATCCCCCTTTTTTCAGATATTCAAAAGAATCTTAGAGCCAGCTTCCCCTCCTGAGAGAGACTCATAAAGGTCATCGATTCCCTCATTTGAAGCCTAATTTCACGCAGGAAGACTTGATGAGGTGGGGAAATAAGAGAGCCAGATTTACTCAGGTATTTTTAATATAAAACAATGGGAAAAGAAATAAATCTATTAAATGATTAAAAAAAAACGGTCATTGCGAATAAAATAGACATGAGCCATGAAGTGTAGGTTTCCAAACAACACATGGTAATAGTACCACCTTATCCAGCGCTTGTGCAAGCCACATGTGCTCTGAGTGCTTTACATTTATATTAACTCATTTAAACCTTTTGAGGTAGGAGTGCTATCATCATCCATACTTCACAGATGAGAATCCTGCCAAAAAAGATGAAATATCTTGCCCCAAGTTATATATACGTAGAAAGTGCTAGAGCCTGGTATTCCTAGCTTGGCAGTTTCGCTTCAGGATCTGCACTCTGAACCACTATGCATACAGTGCCTTGAAGTAACAGTTATTCCTGTTCAGTGGTTCCACTCTGTTACTCGAGAACATCTCAGTAAGGGACTAGAGCATTTATTGAGCACCTACTGTATGCCAACTCTTGGACCAGTTCTCACAACAACCCAAGGAGATCTGTTACTTAAGAAAAGCTCAATGAAAGATTTGAGTGAGCATTTATCCTGCAACTGTGGCTTGTTGTTGGGTCAACTCTCACGCAACTTGGAGGGGTAGTTTTCCTGTTTACAGATGAGGGAATAGACTCAGAGAGTGCGGTTCAGAGAGGCGTAGTAACTTGCCCGAATTACAGCGGGTCAAGAAAGACAGTAGATATTTGAACATGTGTCCGTCTGACTTCACATTTGCATTTATTCCCCTATCCTACACGAAGAAGTACAGGCAAATAATCTGCTATCTGAATTTGTTTTGCTCTCCAGAGGTTTAGTTTTAAAAATATATATATTTAGGGGCGCCTGGGTGGCTCAGTCGTTAAGTGTCTGCTTTCGGCTCAGGTCATGATCCCAGAGTCCTGGGATCGAGCCCCGCATCGGGCTCCCTGCTCCGCGGGAAGCCTGCTTCTCCCTCTCCCACTCCCCCTGCTTGTGTTCCCTCTCTCGCTGTGTCTCTCTCTGTCAAATAAATAAATAAAATCTTTAAAAAAAAATAAAATAAAATAAAAAAATAAAAATAAAAATAAAAATATATATATTTATTAAATCTTCCACATGAGATCTTTATAGAACAGAACAATGGCCAGTTAATAATGACTCTGTTTTGACCTCATATCTTTGGTGTATGACCTCATATCATACACCTTTGCTTTGAAAGCCAGGGCCTGTGAAATTGCCGAAAAGGTTAACCAGTGTCATTCGCATTTTCGAGACACTACCTGGTTGAGTCATACAAGCATCAGAGATGTACATACAGTTGTATGTCCGATCTAACTTGAAGGACCTTCTAGAAAGCTTGCAGAAAGTGAGACCAGAGCCTGCAGCTTGAAATCAGCCATTTGCCACTCTCCTCTGATTAGGGCTTCTCGCTTGACCAGTGATGAGCAGAAACTGAATTACAGACTTTGGCCTTTTCTGCAGGCCCTGTGATGCCAAAAAGCAGCTGATTTATCCGTCAGATCTGTGGACGAAATGAAATCGCCCAGATAAACAGATGGCCTGGCCCCAGTGGTATTTCACAGCAACATGTGTTTGTTTGAATAACATGGTCATAAACCTTTCACTCTGGGTCTAAAATTAAATTGTGGCTTTTGGATCTTACCTGGGGCTACTCAAGAGAGAGCGGATTCAAATGTCAAATTTATGGCTTGGTTTCATCAGTAAGTTCTATGTAATTTTCAATATTCATTTATAAGAAGAACTTAAAACGTGTCTCTTTTGAGTGTGTGTGTGTGTGTGTGTTTGTGTGTGTTGGGGGTGGGTATTGTACATGAAGATCCAAACCCTCCAATTCTGATTTTCAACTAAACAGATTACTGCCTCAGGTTTTTTTTTTTTTTTTGCCTTATCAAATGAAAAATAGGCCTCACTGCCATTCTGAGCCTAAAGTGTTATATTCTAACACAATAGCAGGCCAAGGCTCTGGGATCCACTCTGCTACAAAGTTCCTGATTGTCTCCTATCTTAAAAAATTAAGAGAAGGGGGCGCCTGGGTGGTTCAGTAGGTTAAGCATCTGCTTTTCGCTCAGGTCATGATCCCAGGGACCTGGGATGGAGTCCCTCATTGGGCTCCCTGCTCGGCGGGGAGCCTGCTTCTCCCTCTCCCTCTGCTGTTCCCCCTGCTTGTGCTTTCTCTCTCTCTCAAATAAATAAATAAAATCTTTTTTAAAAAATTAAGAGAAGGTAGGGAAAGAAGCACTCTGTTTGTATAGCATTCTGCCCAGATTGCCTAAATGGTAATCTGCTATTGTAGCTATGACTCTTCACATTAGTCCTCTCCGGAGAGCCACGGAGGATGGAGGTGGCATGATACTTACACTCATCAATGGTGGAGTAGCATGAATAAGAGAGGAAACAGCAATGCAGCTCAGTACTATTTTCTTCCCATAGCTCATATTTACAGAGAAAAAATAAGACTGAAATTTTTGCCTTGTTAAAATCATACATTATTATCTGAGATAGTCTAATAAACCCCATCCTATTCTTTGTATTTATCCAGCTACTACCCATGAGAATAAAATAAATGGCCATTATTGTTATAACAGTGAATTGGTATTATGGAGATTATGTTCTCTTTTCTACTCACTATTATAATTTTTAATAACATTTTATTTTGAGATAATTATAGATTCACATGCAGTTGGAAGAAACAATAGAGGGTTTCCCATGTACCTTTCACCTTGTTTCTCCTCACAGTAAAATCTTGAAAAAACTGTAGTACAATGTCACAAACAAGACACTGACATTGATATAATTCGCAGGTCTTATTCAGATATGCACTCACTTTTGTGCACACACACACGTGTGTGTGTATGCACTTAATTCTATGCGGTTTTATCACGTGTAGATTCATACAACCAACACCACAGCGAGATACAAAATAATTCCATCTTAAGGATCCCTTGTACTATCCTTTTGTACCATAGGCGCCTCCCTCCCTCTGCCCCTTGCTAACCCCTAATAACCACTAATCTGTTCTCCATCCCTCTACTTAGGTCATTTTAAGAATGCTATATAAATGGAATCATACCGTACGTAACCTCTTGAGATTGGCTTTTTAACTCAGAATAATCCCCCTGAGATCTATCCACGTTGTATTTCCTGGTATAGATGTTCCATGGTTTGTTTAGTCATTCATTCCATTCAAGGCTAAATGGTCAAAGAAACCGGAATTCCCGCCCCCTCACAATTTTGGGCTATTCTGAATAAAGCCATTATGAACATCTGTGTACAGGTTTTGGGGGGAACATAAGTTTTCATTTCTCTGGGATGAATGCCCAGGAGTGCAATTGTTGGATTTTATGGTAAACCCATATTTAGTTGTGTAAGAAACTTCCATACTCTTTTCCAGATCGGCCGCCCCATTTTATATTCCCAGCAGCAACACATTAGATTGTTTTGTAACAATAAAATCACATTCCACACATCTCTGATAGCCCGGGCCCATTTAAGCTGACAGCTTCTTTCCCTCATCATTTCTGCCTATGCTTCCCCCTCTCTATCTTACATCTCATAGTATCTGAACCATTCATTAATATCGGTAGACTTTCAATATTTAAATATTTCTTATTTTAAAGCCTCCCTATTCCAACTACACTGAAAACTCACTGAGCCCTAGGATCGTTATTCTCCTTTGGTATTTCTTATGCTGAGCCTGGCACAATAATTAGTAATCAGACAATGGGTTTTGAATGATTAAAGTTGAATAAATAAGGAGTAATTTGAGTCAATAAAGTGTGTTGGAGTTTTCAAAAAATTACCAACTTTCTCTTTAGAAGTGGTGTTACCAGATTTAGGTAAATTCTAGAACCATGGTTATTAAGCAAATTGCTACAGATGCAGCAAACTTAAATGTGTGATTATTATATTTTGTTCCACAAATAACCTTGATACCTTCTCCATGAAGATGTTAAACCATTAGTGAAATAGCAAAATATTATATCAAATTTTTACTTAAAATGGTTTAATTAAATTACTGCTTTTCTCCAGGTGTTTCTTGCCTCACCATCCTAGCATTCATTGACTTATATAAGAGCAATGATGTGTTGGTAAATGTTTAACAACCAGCTCTCTGGAAGGAAAAAAATGCCCTCAGGTGTAGCCTTTGTCAGTTCCCATGATGTAAAGCCTCTGACCAAGGCCAATTTCAAGCTACCATTTTGGTATCACTGAGCACAGATTCAGGAAGAGATGCTTACAGTGGGATCTAGTGAGCCAGTACGAGCTAGCTCCAGCACACCAGCGCTTAGGGATATATTAAATTTAACTCATGGAAAATGTTCTACATTATATATCAACATTCAAATGAGTCATCTGCACACAGACACTGGGAATTTTTGAATGACTTCAGTCTCCAAAATCTCTTTTCTCACCAGTAACCGCCAGTGTTTAATGCTTTCCCAGAAGTAGCCCACTCTACCCCCCAGCTGATGTCTATTCATCCCTTTTGTCGTTTCTGCTGACGGCTCCCTCCCCTCACATGCCCAGTCGAACCCAAGACCACATGCCATCATTTCTCCTCACCGGTTTGCTTTGCCTTCAGGGTACTGTGTAGGATTTATGGCTATATATTAATTTTTGTTCCCATAGCGTCTGAAACCCTCCCTCAACTAGACACCACAGGAGGGCACGGACTGTGTCTCTTGTTTACCTATGGCCCCAGCAGCACCACGAATGAATGGGTGGACACATCGCCTTGACTGGGAATTCCCGCTCAGCTCTACCTCACCAGGGGCCACCTCCCGCCACACTGGGTTGGCCCCTCCTCTGCTCGCTTGGCCCCTGAGCTTTTCAGTCTGTTAAGATATCACAGGGCAGGGGCGCCTGGGTGGCTCAGTTGGTTGAGCTGCTGCCTTCGGCTCAGGTCATGATTCCCAGGGTCCTGGGATCGAGCCCCGCATCGGGCTCCCTGCTCGGCGGAGAGCCTGCTTCTCCCTCTCCCTCTGTCTGCCGCTCTACCTACTTATGCTCTCTATCTCTGTAAAATAAATAAATAAAAAAAATCTTAAAAAAAAAAAGATATCACAGGGCAAAAGAAGCTATGGTGTTTCCAGCCTTTCTCAGCTCTTGGGAAGAGGTCATCGAAGGGACGTGACCGCCGGCTGAGCCCTGAGGCAGAAGCTGGGCGTCGGCTATCAGAGGCTCCGCCCCCTCCCCGTCCTTGGAAGGCACGTTCGGCACGTTCGGCACGTTCGGCCCGCCGTTTCGACGCATGTTCAAGGACACGGCGGTGAACGAGCAACACGGAGCTGGACCCCCTTGGCAGTACACTTGACTTAACCCAGGTAAGGCCTCTATGTGAACTGTTAAGTTTCTGGCAGGCGGGTTGTGGAGATCTCCGCACCTTGCGGCTTCTCCAGACGAGACTCCTATGTCAGTTCCCCTGCTTATTAAACCCGCCCCCCGCCCATCTGGAGGGGCTGCCTCTTCCGTCTGTCTGTCCTTGCCCGCCGTGTGCGGGGCCAGTTTCAAATTTCTCCCTGGGAAGCTCCGGGGTCAGCTGAACACTCTGCACTGTCACCATTGGTTGAGGTGGGGCAGGTGCTCTCGTGAGCATTTCATCATGAAATGTAATGAAATGTTCTCTGATGAACATTTGCCAACTTTTCCCTTTTCCTCTATTGTTTTTCCTGCCCTTAACCAAATAGTCACTTCCTGTTCAGCCGGTCCATTCAGCTCGGCAAATGTTGCCCCTACCCCCTCTTTATTTCGCAATCAGGTTATGCTTGTTTTATCATTACAGAAGTAAAGGGACATTAACTGGTGTTTGTTTCTTTTTGCATCACTCACAGAAATTGCAAAACTAGAAAGATTTTCTTTGTTCTTTGTTTTCTCCCTTCCTCCAGTAGAATATAAACTCTCTGAAAGCATTTTTAAAAAATATTGTATGCTCAATTATCTGGGAGCTAGAACAGTGCCTGCTACACAGTAGGTACTCAATAGACGTATGTTGAATGAATGAATTTATTTCTGAATCGTTTTGATAAATAAGGAGAGTATGCAATGCATTCTAGAAAGAAACCCAAGGACAAATGTTTTATACAAGAATGGTATTTAAATATTTTTAAAAGAAAAACAATCTGTTAATAGAAATAACTAAAAATGAGCAACCAAATAAATCTGAAATTGAAAGAACTGTTAACAGAAAATAAGTCAATATATTATGGGATTGATCTTGTTTCTGTCTTAAAACATCTTTCAGACCATGAATGTTGCAAGTGCCAATTTCCTGAATTAACAGCTAGTGGATTTTTACTTCAATGATAATATTTTACATTTATGTGTCACTTTATCTATTACAAAGCTGTGTCTTATGTTGTCATACTTGATTACTATTCAAACTAACTTCCAATGCTTGAAGTCAGGCTATATGCTAGTTAATATAAAAGGAATAAAGATACTATGTCAGAGTATGCTAGTTAACTTCCAAAATCCATTTCTCCTCCTTCCTTAGAAATAAGGGCACTAATTTTTTTAAGGGCCCTAATTTTGATCTGGGCACAGACCATGCTGCTAAGAATCTGTTTTCTTTAGCAAACTTGCAGCTCAGTGTAAATATGAGACTAGTTTTGTAATGAGATTTAAGAGATAATGTGGACAGTTCCTCCCTTCAAGAGGGAAGATATGCTCTTCTTTATCCCTCCCTACATCCTAATAACTGAAATGCATTTGGTGATGGCTGGAGATTTAGCAGTCATTTTAGACTATGAGGAAAAAGGCCACAACCATGTCCATCTTATCCCTCATTGTATTTTCAACACTTAGCACAAGACATAATATACAGTAGATATACAATAAATATATATTGAAAAATGAATAAACATCATTTCTTTGATCCTATTCTCTTCCTATGTTTTCTTCTTGGAGAAGTTTTGGACCACTATGTTCTAAAGAAGTAGTTATAATAATAAAGGTATTAAAGTTCCACGTTTGCACAGTCCTATGCCAAGCTAAACCATCTCTAGCCATTTATACAATTAACAAATTTTATAAAGCTGTAAAATTACTTTGAAGTTCCCATTGTGATTCTTGGGATAGTCACTGAAGGTATGGCTTCATCATAGCATAAGGAATTCGTGTAAGAGAATTTATATTACCAGGTTGATACTAGATAAAAGATATAAAGGACTGGATTCTTACAAATCTCTAACAGTTTCAATAAGCGAAGTTGGGGAAAGGAAGCAGGGGACTTAAGGAGACACTGAGTATAACTGGAGCCAGAAGGTAAAGCAAGATTAATCTCGAGAGGACTGAGGTCTGCACTGAGAGGTGATTTAGGATGGGGTTCAGGGTTTGGGGTTGTTGCATATGCAGCTTTTCCTCCTGGAGTTCTTACAGGTGCCATTCAGTCACTGGAATTCCTACGATTTCATGACTAACTTAAAAATTCATTTTGGTAGTAGCCGTCTCCAGTCGTCAATACATTACTGCTTTAAGGTGTAAACTGTATTAAAGCTTTTGAGAACAGATATCAAAACATTATTTAGTATATTTCCAAATGATCATGTAGAGCATCCTAAACTCACACACTTCCAACATTCACTAATAAATGGCTCAGGCACAATAACATTAGTGTAGTATCAAAAAGATTTTAAGGCAATCTTCAGACAAAGTAATAGCGTATTGTTCCTACCTTACTGGTTTGAGAGATAATGCTCGGCAGTATCCAGTAAAATATCTTGAAATATTATGCATACCCAGTCTTACTGCACCCCAGATGGATTCATTGCCTAATATTTATAAAAGATGGATTTTTTGGTATTGTTTAATGGTGGCATTTTTTGTAGTAGCTAATGCCAAAATTTCAGGAGAGAAATTTGGTGCTGGGAATATTTACTGTAGTGCTGGCACATGAACCAAGAGCTATTAGACTTTAATGCTTTTTTCCCTAAACTTTTTATAGCCTTTCATTTTTAATTGCTGCCAATCTGCTGATTTTATTTTAAATAGATACTTCAAGACTGTGCTTTGTCAAAACAGACAGATGTATCATTAAATTCCCTCCCAAATTACACATTAGGCAATGTCTTTGTTTCATGTGCTACTGAGGTATTTGGATTTGTTATAATCTGGAGTAAAAAGGAGGCCAGAAAGCTGATTTGCAGAGCAAAAAGGTCTATAATTTAGAATTGATTGTTCTGATTGCGTGTGGCTTTGTGAAATGCCAATTAGCCCAAGTGGGGGTGGTCATGGTTCTGTGTGCTCGATTTTGCAGGTCATTCTGGCACAGGTTTGTTGGGAGAGGCTGGTGGAAGAGTCCACACTAGGAGTCTTTGGGGTTGCTTTTTCTATCAATCTTCTCTTTAAAGAAAGGGGTGAAGGATAATTTGGGTACTTCTCAAATGTTCCTTTTCAGCTGGCTTATGTGGTAGCTTCCTATTACTGTTGCTTAGATGGATGATCACAACTTAGTGGCTTAAAACAACACAGATTTAATATTTTACAGTTCTGGAGGTCAGAGTTTGAAATGGGTTTTACTGGGTTACAATCAGGGTGTCAGCAGGGCTGCATTCCCTCTGGAGGCTTTAGGGAAGAATCTGTTTCCTTGCCTTTTTGAGTTTCTAAAGGCCGCCTGCATTCCTTGGCTTGTGCCTTTCCTCCATGTTCAAAGGCAGCCATGCACTGCAGCACCTTTGCATTTTCCTTTACTCTGACCTCCTTGCCTCCATCTTTCACTTATAAGAACCCATGTGATTACCTTGAGCCCACCAAGGAAATACAGAAAAATCTCCTCATTGCAAGATCCGTAATTTAATCACACCTGCAGTCTCTTTTGCCATGTTAGGTGACCTTTTCACAGGTTTCAGGAATGAGGATGTGAATGTCTTTGGGAAGAGGCATTATTCTGCCTTCTATAGAGTACTTAATAATGCATATTAAGCCACTTCTGTGTTTAAGACCCTTTCCTAAAGATGAAAGCCCTTGATAGATTTCCTTTCAGCCTGGACAGCTCTGTCGGAAGAGCCATCTTTTTTACCAAATAAGTCTAGGTACTGATGTTAGTAAATGAGAGAAATAGAGATTATCTTGAGAAGAGAAGTCTGTCCTCCAGTAAGGGAAGCATCTAAGAAAATTGGAGCTCTATGAGAACTAGACGCATACACTCCCCCGCCATGACACATAGAACAGCAATGCCACAATATCATCTTCAGAGACCTTTTGTTTTCTTACCCTATAAAGAAAATTCAAACCCTCTATTTTAAAATCAGGAGAGAAGGGGCACCTGGGTGGCTCAGTCATTAAGCGTCTGCCTTCAGCTCAGGTCATGATCCCAGGGTCCTGGGATTGAGCCCCGCATTAGGCTCCCTGCTCAGCGGGGAGTCTGCTTCTCCCTCCTCCCACTCCCCCTGCTTGTGTTCCCTCTCTCACTGTCTCTCTCTCTCTGTCAAATAAATAAATAAATAAAATCTTAAAAAAATAAAATCAGGAGAGAAAACATTTAGAGAAAGGACATCTGGTATACCGTGCTGATTATGTTTGCATTGTGTTTCAACTGGGTCAAAGGTTGAGGCTAAAAAGCAATTTGGCATCTTCAGAAAAGGCATCTCTGGATGGGAAAATATGAAAACTAGCATTGGAGGCACCCATAATGGGGATGGTAGAGAAATTTCTGTCAACTCTGGTAGCTGCCATGTCCGTGAGTGGTGTGGTTTCCCGAGTCCTTTGAAATGACTGTGCCACAGAGTAAGCCCAGCTACTGAGGAGAATCTAGTTGGTTTGATTGAAGGAGGACAGAAGAAAAGCAAGTCCTGCACTTTATGTACATCCTGTCTTTGGAGAAGCCTGTGTGTTGTCATTAGTAAGCCTTACTAAATCCTGAAAATGTTCTCTTTGCTTCTAAAACCTTTCCTACTTTGGAGACGAAATGTTCTTTCTGTTCCTTTTACTGCCTCTGGGGTACATTTAAACCTTCTTTTACTACCTGAAGTTTGTCATGTGTTGACCACTTTGGGTTTTGCTGAGCTGAGTGATGTCCCACTGGGTTCTGGAGGCTCTCCATCAATTGCTTACTGGAGCTCCCTTGTGGCCACTGAATTAGGTTTTCTCTACCCACTAGGAAGAGATAGAGACATTTTTACATTTCATCTAAGTTCTTTGGACCCCGAAGAAGGATCTGTGCAGGCCTCCCTGTGCGTTTCCATCATCAGAGTCATTTGGCTTCCTCTGTGGGGACAGGTCCCAGCACCTGATGGCCAACCTGTGTCACAGATAGGGGTAGATATTCTACTTTTAAGGTAGTTTTGTCTTTGCTTTTTCTTTCCTCCTATCAGGTTAAGAAAAAGGAATTGATGTTTATTTCTAGAGCTTCTTTTTCCCTATGCAAAGCATTAATCATTCATGTTCAGAACTTTTTTTGGTTAATTTTTCTATTCTTTCAACCTTCATTTATTGAGAATCTACTACATATAAGGCACTGTGCTTGGAATTCATAGGATTCTGTATCTGAGGCCAAAGCATAAGCAACATGAACACACAGAAAAAGGAAAACATAGGTTTTCTCTAAGATTCTAGACTTGCCTTTGTTATGATGTCACCAACACAGTGTGACCTTGAGCAAATCCCATCCTGTCTCAGGAACTCTGTTCCTCCACTGGGGAAGAGGGTGGCACTGGCTGATCTCCAAGGTCACCCCAGCCCTGGATTCAAATAAGTCTTAAGTCCAGGCATGTAGCTCTCCATGCCTGCCTTGTTTCAATGAGTGATGGGAAAATCTTAGGAAAGGTAGGATCACAAGATTGCTTCTAAAAGGTGTACACTTTACGGGGAACATGCCCTTTACTTCTGCAAGGTAAAAACTTTCCCCCTCTCAGTATATGCCAGGAATCAGAGATGAAACCTGTTTAAAATAAACTTAAGGGAAATGAATAAAATGCTTAGTTTTAAAATTTAAAATAGGATGGTAGCAATTTTTAGAAAATTAACCAACTTTTTTTAAATTGAAAAGGTAGTACACACTGTCAGAAACTTAGAAAATAATACAAACCCAAGAGGGAAGGGATAACATTTAGCAATGATCCCAGTGTTGAGAGAGATTGTTAACATTTTAGTGTGCTTCCTTAGAGTCATGTCATTCCTTATTTGTCCTCCCCCACACACAATGTATATGTTGAAGCCTAACCCCCAAAGTGACATTATGAAGATGGGGGGCTTTTGGGAGGTGATGAGGTCATGAGGGTGGAGCTCTCACTAATGGGATCAGTGCCCTTAGAAAGGAGACCCCAGAGAGCTCCCCAACCCCTTCTTCCATGTAGGGCCACCGTGAGAAGACAGTTGTTTATGAACCAGGAAGTGGACTCTCACCAGACCCCGAATCTACTGGTGCCTCCCAGCCTCCAGAACTGTGGGAAATGCGTTTCTATTGCTTATAAGCCACGCAGTCTGTGGTCTTCTGTTACAGCAGCCCTGATGGACTAAGATAAGTTACAAGTAAGATTGGAAATACTTCCCATATGTCTTTTCTCCCCTTAACACTGTAGTGTCAGTAATTATAAAATGATATGTACCTATTGTTATGATTTTGGAAACTACTTAGTAATAAAAAGAAGGAAAACAATCCCCCTAATCTTCACTTTAATTCTTAGATACTGGAGAGTGTTTGGTCTCTTTGCTACATTGTGCTTCCTGCTTTATTTTTCTCAAAGATCTCATTGGAGACTCAGCACTGTTTTCAGGCAGCATTGTTTGTTCCGAGAGGCGTGACATTCTCCTCTTGAAGCACAGGTAAGACAGCCTGTGGTGCCTGCCCCGTGGACGCTTCCTGTGGCTGGCACAGTGATTAACCTGGCATCAATTACACTAAGTGCTATTTAAGGAGAGAGGACGTGCAACCTGGAAATTAATCCATTAGCACTAAATTAAGGCCATAGTGGAACAGTCAAAGCACCTTTTAGCCACAGATGTGCTTTCTTCTCTGTCTTTGTACTTGACACAGAGATTTGGTGAATTCATCTAAATTAAGCTGAGTTGGTCAGATATTTGAACAGGTGTGTTCACCAGGACCCTTTCCTGTCAACAGAAGTTTCTACTACTTTGTGCTCAGGCTGTGGGCTGCCATGCTGTGCAGGGTTTATAGAGAATTCCCTCCCCTCGCAAGTCCCCACATTTATGATGCTCACTATTTGTTATTAAGCTGTGTGTGCATATGCACATGCATAAATGTGTGTATACAAGTGTGTGCCTGGGTACACATGTGAAAGTTCATAGACACCCAGGCATTTTTAAGTACATCTGCCTATTATTACAAGTTATAAGTCGTATAGAAAGAGGTTATAAAGGGATTTGAAGTCAGATGCATTTTCTTTTTGGAGCAGATGTGTGCAGCCATCTGGCTAACCGTAGTTGTCTTCTTGTAGAAGGCCTTCCTGTGTCACACGATTTACAATAACCCCCTATCTACTAATATTTACTGAGGGCCCACCATGTATCTCTGCGAGGCATTGGGGCTATAGCAGGGAAGAGACAAACTGTGCTGTTCCAGAAATTATGCTCTAGTGGAGGAGAGAGGCCAAAAAAAAAAGATATTAATAACTGCTGGGGAGAGACAAAGCAGGGGGCCAGGGCATGCATTTGAATGTTGGTGGGAGGGCGCCTGAGTGGCTCAGTTGGTTAAGCCACTGCCTTCAGCTCAGGTCATGATCCTGGAGTCCCTGGATCGAGTCCCGCATCGGGATCCCTGCTTGGCAGGGAGTTTGCTTCTCCCTCTGACCCTCCCGACCCTCCCCCCTCTCATGTGCTCTCTCTCTCAGTCTCTCTCTCTCTCAAATAAATAAATAAAATCTTTTAAAAAAAAAAAATAATGAATGTTGGTGGGAGAAATGGGTATTGGTGGGGAAGGGTTTGAGGGTGGGTATATTATTTATTTATTTATTTTTATTTTTTAAAAGATTTTATTTATTTATTTGAGAGAGAGATAAAGAGAGGGAACGAATGAGGGAGAGGAGCAGAGGGAGAAGCAGACTCCCCACTGAGCAGGGAGCCCGATGTGGGGCTCGATCCCAGGACCCTGGGATCATGACCTGAGCTGAAGGCAGACACTTAACCGACTGAACCACCCAGGTGTCCCTGAGGGTGGCTATTTTAAATAGTTGACCACATGTGTGACAAATCAAGTTTACCGTGAATGTGAGTGATAAGGAGGCTTGTGAATGGAGACCTACAGCCTGTAAAGAACAGTCAGTGCAGACATCTGGAGGAAGATTGATGGAAGCAGAGGGCTCAGCATGTGCAAAGGCCCTCAGGGAGGTGCACCCGAGATGTACTTGAGGAAGAGTAAGGAGGCTAGTATGGCTAGTAGAGGGGAAGTGAGGGGAAAATGGTAAGAGGTGAGATCAGAGAAGCATCAGGGGGTGTTGTTTTGTACCATGGTCCACCACTTCTATAACATCCTTCTAGTGCTCTGTGCATATCATACTTATCACTCATACTTTGACCCAGTGTACTTTGATTCCTGGAAAAAATGATACAAGAGAAATTCTAGCCAAATGGACTGGTGATCATTTGTTCTCCTATTTTGGTAATCTAGGTAGGTATATTAATGCCTTAATCTTCCATTGCTGCATAACAAATTATACATTTGGTGGCTTAAAACATTGCCTTTTTATCATCTATAATTTCTATGGGCCAGAAGTCCAGGCATGGATTAATTGGATCCTCTGCTCAGAGTCTCAGAGACCAAAATCAAAGTATTAACTGGTCTGTATTCTTATCTGGAAGCTCTGGAGAAAAATCTGCTTCCAAGCTGGTTGGCCATATTTAGTTCTTTACAGTGGGAGGACTGAGATCTTTGTTTCCTTGCTGTCACCCAGGGCCTACTCTCAGTTTCTAGAATTCCCTGCAGTTCCCTGCTACATGGCACCCTCCGTTTTCAAAGCCTGCGAAGGAGAATCTCCCTCTCACAGTTCCAATTTCTTATGCTAAGAAAGGCCCTGTCCCATTTAAGGGCTCATCTGATTAGGCCAGGCCCACCAAGGGTAATCTTTCTACCTTAGAGTCAACTGATTAGGGAAATTCATTACATCTGCAAAATCTCATCATAGTAGCACCTAGACTGGTGTTTGACTGCATTCCTGGCAGAAGGTGCATGTACACTGGCTGCCAGGAATCCTGGGGGTCAGCTTAGATTTCTGTCTACCATGGTGGGGAAGCCTAAAACTAGGGCACACTAATGTACAAGGGGAATGTTTGTAACACACTCAGGCCTAAATCCAAATTTACATTGGAAATGGGTGAAGTGGGTAAGTTGAAAAGAGGGAGAGCTTTAACAGTGGTAACTTGGAATCACCACTGGTGGAGGTATGAGAAGTGGGAAGAGGAAACTTGCATTTGTTGACGATGACTGTGGACTACTAGAAAGTGTGAGCACTGGTATGAATACGGAAGGTAAAAGACAGTAGGGGGCCGGTGCTGCCTAGGATGATGGAAGATTAGGGGGTTAAGAACAATGGGTTTCATTCTCAGGGCCAGCAGAGGTAGAATGAATGAGGAAAACGCAGTTCACAGAATCCCATCTGGGAAGAGGTGTGGCCAGGAGGCCAGCCAGGCCTTTCCAGAGCCCCATGCAAGTCTGCCAACCCAGTGTTACTCAGAGCATGGCCTGTGAATCCCAGCATCAGTACTACCTGGGGCTTGATAGACAAGAAGAATCTTGGGTCCCACCTCAGACCTCCTGAATCAGAATCTGCATTTTATCAAGATCCCCAGGTGCCTCATATGTGCATTGAAGTTGGAGAATCCCTGCTCTACCCGACTGCTCCTTAGGATGAAACATATCGTCTAGGCTTCTCAGTAATCTGGCAAAAGTTCTGCATTCAAGGGAATCCCCTGAGTCTCGAACAACCAGGACAGTTGGTCACTCAGCCTTCTGTCATCCGAGGCACAGTGTTACAGTTAGAAACGCCTGCTAGATGGCACCTCTCTGGCCTGTGCCATTCCTTGCAGAGCATCGCTGTCACTCCAGGCTTCTCTCATTCCTCCAGAGGCTTCTCCCACCAGGTGGGCCGAAAAGACTTCTTATAGATATCCACCCAGAATGATACCATCGCCGTCACCAACTCAGAGTACATTCAGATGGGAGAATTCAGGAGGAGGGACTAGATCTGCCCAAGCTGGTCAAGCGGAAAGGTTCTCTGTGAGAGACCAGACGCTGTGAGGGAGGCCCCATGGGAGCTGGCCAGGCTGGAGGGAGCCGTCCATCTTGTGAGCTGCTTTTCTAGCTCTTCAGAAATAATGAGTCTGTCCAGCAGGATGTGACTAAGTGTCCGAAGTTATAAAGCAGAGTGCCAACCGAGAGCCCGTCCCCGCTAAACACAGCTGCCAACAGCCTCCACACAAAACGGCCCCACAAGATGAATGGCCAGGCCACTTGAGAACCTCACCATGGTTTGTCCCTCTCCCAGATGACATGCCAGACATCTGCTACGTGGAGATAATATAAAAACGGTTACAAAGTAATGAGGGTGGACCTGGGCTGGGTACAGTGGTCCGTGTTGTACAGGATTTTCTCTTGTAAGGCCCACCCCCGTTCTAGGCAGGAGCGTTTTTCACAGATGGGGACATGAGGGCTCAGAAAGGAAAGCCACTCAGAAGGCGAGTCATGGGACCAAAATTCTTACCTGGCGCTTTCTGACTCCAAATCCACGTTCTGGACACACCTCTAGCCTGAATTTACCTTGGCCATCCTCTGCCTGCTGCAGAAACAGTCTGCACGGGACACATTCTCGAAGCAGAGGGGGCATCTGTAGGCGTCACGTCCGACAGCATAGCCCAGCACGCCCAGCCTTAACACCTTAAAAGTAGCTCTCCGCTAGAGGAAGCTGTGAATAGGAAATGTATTAAAACATCTGAAAGACCTCTAATAATCCATGTTTTGAATTATGTGAGGGCATGCTAGGTTTAATAAATACAAGGAAGATGATAAGCAGTAATTCATAATCTGTAATAGTTTACTTACACTTATTATACTCATTTATCTTTGCAACAACTTTGTGGAGTTCATGGAAGAGAGATAATTTTCCTTTAGAGAACAAAGGAAACCGAGGCTGAACAGTGAAACTGGACTTGGCCAAAGTCCTACCGCGAGGATGTGGTCAAAAACAAAAACCGCCTGCATCCTGACAGCACGCTTTGTGCTCTTTCCACGAGACCACAACCGTGGCACCAAATACAGCTGCGTGTGGCTGTGTGTGCGGTTCACGGCTCATCCTCAGGGAGCAAAGTAAATTGGGGGCCACGATAGTTGGCAAAACTCATGACAGACTCAAATGATCTTTAAATATATGAGTTCTCTACAAATGGCAGCATTCAGTGCTCAGAAGGTCTGTCCACATAAATTCTCTGATACACAACAATCTTGTGAGATACACAGGGCAGTACTGAAGCCACGAGCCACGCGTGGCTACTGAGCACTTGATGTGTGGTGAGCCCAAGCTGAGCTGTGTTTGCATATAAAATACTGAGTTTCAGGGACACAGTGTAAGAGAAGATGTAAAATATCTTTTTAATACATTTTTATATTAAGTACATGTTGAAATAATTATACTTCATATATGTTGGGTTAAAATATATTGTTAAAATTCTTTTCATCTGTTTCTTTTTACTTTTTACGGTGGCTCCTAGAAAAGGCACAAGCGCATATGCAGCTCGCCTTTGTGTCTCTTGGACATGCCGAAGGTCCAGAGTTGGTATCAGAGTGAGGATGTTAAAGAAGGTCCCCAGGACTCTTTCCGATTAGAACTTAAGAAAACAGTCCCTTTGTCCGATGCCTGACTCTGCATGGCTTCCAAGCGGGGCTCTGTGGCATGGGACTTCTCAGAGTTCCCCTGTGCACAGAACACTTGCAGCTCTTGTTCAAACGCAGGCTCTGATTCAGCAGGTCTGGGGGTGGGGCCTGAGGTTCTTTATTTGTAACAAGTTCCCAGGTGATACGGGTGCTGGGGGCCTGTGTACCTACTCTGAATAGCAAGAATCTCTAGAAGATGAACAGAAACCGTGTACTTTGGGGCAGGGGGCGTTTAGTGCTTCTCTGGCCGTGCCATGAACACAGTAACCGAGGCAGAAGACTGCCCCGGATGTTGACACTCCCATTCAACATGTGTCACTCATGGAAGTCGATGAGGGGAACAAGCTGGTGTGTGTGGATGGGCTGGTGTGGGACACGCGGAGCCCATGGGAGGAGCCACAGGAGTGTGGTGCGCACTGTGTGTGTGGCGGGGTGGGGGGGCGGGGGGCGGAGGGTAGGAGGGCCTCCACAAGGTGAGCTATTAGTGCCAGGAGTGCCTCTTTAAAAACTGGGTTATTTGTGTGTGAACAGCCCTCTGAATTCCGGCTGTACAATTGACGTTTTAAACTATTTTCATGTCTACATAGAACTGGAAGATTTTTTTTTAATGACTAGATGTTATTTTCCCAAATGGGGCTTTAGGTGAGAAGCTTACTGGGGAAAGGGTTTGACTGAACCGAGCGACAAGTAAAAGCTCTAATAACCTCTCTCATCTTTTCAGTTGAGAAAGTTTCTAAAGTCAGCCTGGCGTTCTTCTTTGTGTTAGTTCTGGCTAAGGTCAGTTAATGAAACTCAGATATTTTTCTCTCCTTTGTTTTGTTGAGGACTTTTTTTTTTCCTCACACAGTCCTTTATCCGAGTGTTACCTGGGATAGTCTAAATCCTTTTCTTTTTTTCCTTTTTCCTTTCCTCCCTCCCCTTCCCTCCCCTCTTCTCTTTAGCGCTTTCTTGCAGTCTTCTTTGGTTTTCAGCTGGAACGAAGGGCTTGGGTCTTGGGCTGGAGTCCCCTCCAGTGAGACATTTTCTAATGTTAAGTGGACATTCTTCCCAGGGAAATTGTCTCAGCCAAATAGCAGGCATCTTCTCGCTTAGCATGAACTTCTTATTACTCTTTAGCCTCTTGCCTCTCCTTAAATCCAACATTATCTTGTAGCCCATCCAGGGACTAAGCCTTTATTCTGCAATTTGCAGAAAATTCTGGTAAGAACCTGATGTAAGAGTTCACAATCACTTCATAAGCCAGCTTGTTAGGATGGCAAAAACTGATGTTTTCAAATAAAACTCAAGAAGCCAATAGATTACATTGGAGGAGTAGTGGGCCGGTGGGAAGTAGCATGCGGTGTGGCTTTTGAGGATAAAATGCTGTGTCTGTGTTTTCTCATGCTCTGTTTTTTGAAATAGGCTTTATGTTTTAGAGCAGTTTTAGGTTCACAGCAATACTGAGCAGAAGGTTCTGAGATTTCCTTTTATCCCTTTCCCCACACCTGCCTCGCCTCCCCCAGTATCAGCAGCCCCCACGAGAGTGGTACATTGTTGCAACTGATGAACGTGCATGGACACACCATTGTCAGCTGGAGTCCATAGTTGATGTTAGTTAGGCCTCACTCTCGGCTGCTGTATATTCTATGGGACAAAATGTATAATGACATGGATCCACCATTATAGTATCTTAAAGAGTATTTTCACTGCCCTAAAAATCTCTTCTTCATCTCTCCCTCCCCCAGCCCCTGGCAACCCACTGATCTTTTTACTGTCTCTATTGTTTTGCCTTTTCCAGAATGTCATATAGTTGGAATCATATAGTATGTAGCTTTCCTAGTTAGCTTCTTTCACTCAGAAATAGGCACTTAAAGGTTCCTCCATGTCTTTTTGTGGTTTGGTAGTTCATTACTTTTTAGTGCTGAATAACATTCCATTGTCTGGATATGTTATAGTTTATCCATTCACCTACCAAAGGGCATATTGGTTGCTTCCAAGTTTTGGTAATTATAAATAAAGCTGCATACATCTGTACAAAGGGTTTTATGTGAACATACGTTTTCAACTCCTTTGAGTAAATGCTGGATCATATGGTAGAGTATGTTTAGTTTCATAAAAAAAAACAAAAACAAACCACCAAACTGTCTTCCAAAGTGGCTGTACCATTTGGCATTCCCACCAGCAGTGAATGAGAGTTCCTGTTGCTCCACATCCTTGCCAGTACTTGGTGTTCTAAGTATTCTGGATTTTGGCCATTCTGATAGAAGTACAGTGGCATCACTGTGTTGTTTTAATTTGTGTTTGTTTCCCTGATGACCTATGATGTGGGAGCAACTTTTCATATGCTTATTTGCCATCTGTGTATCATCTTTGGTGAGGTGTCCAATAAGGTTCTATTTTTTTTTAAAAAAAATAAAGTTTTCTCCTTAGTACAAGAGCAAAATTACAGGTATTATTCAAAACGATCTAGCAGTTTGCCATCTCACTCAGAGTAAAAGCCAGAAACCTTCCCATGATCTATAAGACCCTCCATAATAGGGGCCCCTGTCACTTTTCGGATCGAACCTTTCTCTTCTTCCCCATCACTCACTCTACCTGAGGCTCAGCGTGTTCAGGCCTCTAAGATTGTGCCAGAAAGAAGCTCTTCTTCCACACAGCTCCATGACTCACTATCTCATTTCTTTCACATCCCTGCTCCAAGATCCCCTTATCCAGGAAGCCTTTCCTGACTACCATTTATTAAAGAACTCCCTCCCCCCAGGTACACTGTTGTCTTTATCCTGCTGTATGTATATAAATCTCACATGCTTCTCAGCAGCCACATCTAACTGGGTCCTCTGGTAAGGAGGTCTGGGAACTGTGGTTTTGAGCTTCTCATCCCTGCAGGACAGAGGAGAGCTTAGAAAGGTAGGACAGTTCTGATTTCCAACAAACAATATCCAGCACACATTGTTCATTCATTGGTTAGGGAGCTGCTCTTAGGTTTTTGGTGGGTAGAGTCGGCCTGCCAATCATAAGCCACCTGACCTACTGCAACGGCTGATTTTCGAATCTGAACCTAGGGTGGCTAGGCGTATCCTAGCTAACACGGCTGGGTCTACCTTACACGCTTCTTCCCTGCCCCAAGTAGCATTTGTGGTGTGCCACTGGAAATGACAGTCCGGAGCAGGCCGGACTGCTGAATTCTCATCTCCGCACGATGCAGTATCTGCTTTTCCTTCACTGGGAAACCCCAAACCTGCGTCCCTTCCCCCTCTTGCACTAACCCATTCCGTGACAAGTTCGCTCTGTGCACCTGATGGGTGCTCTGGGGATAACTTTGGCGAGAATCCCTTACAAGTATGGCTGCAGCCGATGGGCCAGGGGCACCAAGCATCCGGATCTCAGTTTTTCACTGAGGCCCGACACAGCCTGGGGCCGAGGGCAGGAAAGAGTGCTGCGCCACAGAGGAGCCTTCATAATACTCCAGGGTGTCAGAGCAGGCAAAGTAAGTATTGTCCTCCCCATGAGAGCAGAAATGAGGCACAACAACTTGGTGGTGACAGCCCCGGCGCTGCGGGGCGGACTCTCTCTCCTGGTGAGTCAGCAGCAGTCCTGCCTGGAAGAGAACTTTGCAAGATGGCTCCTACTCCATTTTCCTCAGGCGGCTCTGACCCATTGGCCTCAGCTGGTGTGCGAACCAGTGTTCAAAAGTAGAACCAGCCTCATCTATGAATTGCTCATAGGCTTTTCCATAGTCCTCTTATGTCATTGTAAAAGGCCTTCAGGGGCGCCTGGGTGGCTCAGTGGGTTAAGCGTCTACCTTCGGCTCAGGTCCTGGGATCGAGCCCCACGTCAGGCTCCCTGCTCGGTGGGAAGCCTGCTTCTCCCTCTCCCACTCCCCCTGCTTGTGTTCCCTCTCTCGCTTTCTCTCTCTCTGTCAAATAAATAAAATATTTAAAAATAAATAAATGGCCTTCAGACAGATACATTCATAGAGTTGGCTGGGGATTGTGAAGCCAGGCCAACGAAAGGAAACCTCACGAAGTTCCAGGTGCTAGAAAACCTGAGACAAGCCACTCTTGTTAGCTTTGTGGGGGGTAGTGGCAGCTCACAGCCACAGTGTACCATGCTTCTCCGCCAACACCCCAAAACCACAGGCTCCTCTCCTCTCATTGAGAGAGCCCCCTAACTCACATCCCCATCTGATATCATGATTGGTCACTTAGAAACACTTTTTTTTTTTAAGATTATATTTATTTATTCATGAGAGACAGAGAGAGAGAGAGAGGCAGAGGCAGAGGGAGAATAAGGCTCTTCACGGAGCAGGGAGCCCAATGCGGGACTCGATCCCAGGACCCCGGGATCACGACCTGAGCCGAAGGCAGACGCTTAACGACTGAGCCACCCAGGTGCTCCTCTTAAAAACACTTTGAAATACTCAAAGCCATGGACTTGAATTTTCTGTAGAATGTCAAATTCCTTCTCTCACCATGAAAACTGTATTATAACTCTTTGGATACATCTCGATTAGATATTTCACTCTTCAGAGTCCTATTCAGTGTAAGGGAAATAAATTTTGGAGACCACTGTGTGATACTCGTTCATATTCCCAGATTGCTATCTACACATTCTTGGGATTTCACTGGAAAAAAATACCTCCTCCATGAAGTGTAGCCTATTGACTCAGAAATTTTTTTTTAAATTTTATTTTATTATGTTATGTTAATCACCATACATTACATCATTAGTTTTTGGTGTAGTGTTCCATGATTCATTGTTTGCGTATAACACCCAGTGCTCCATTCGATATGTGCCCTCTTTAATACCCATCACCAGGCTAACCCATTCCCCCACCCCCCTCCCCTCTAGAACCCTCAGTTTGTTTCTCAGAGTCCATAGTCTCTCATGGTTCATCTCCCCCTCTGATTCCCCCCCTTCATTTTTCCCTTCCTACTATCTTCTTCTTCTTTTTAACATATAATGTATTATTTGTTTCAGAGGTACAGGTCTGTGATTCATCAGTCTTACATAATTCACAGTGCTTACCATAGCACATACCCTCCCCAATGTCTATCACCCAGCCACCCCATCCCTCCCACCCCCCACCACTCCAGCAACCCTCAGTTTGTTTCCTGAGATTAAGAATTCCTCATATCAGTTAGATCATATGATACATGTCTTTCTCTGATTGATTTATTTCCCTTAGCATAATACCCTCTAGTTCCATCCATGTCGTTGCAAATGGCAAGATTTCGGGGTTTTTTTGATGGCTGCATAATATTCCATTGTATATATATACCACATCTTCTTTATCCATTCATCTGTTGATGGAATCTTGGCTCTTTCCATAGTTTGGCTATTGTGGGCATTGCTGCTATAAACATTGGGTTGCACGTGCCCCTTTGAATCACTATGTTTGTATCCTTTAGATAAATACCTAGTAGTGCAATTGCTGGGTCGTAGGGTAGCTCTATTTTCAACTTTTTGAGGAACCTCCATACTGTTTTCTGGAGTGGCTGCACCAGCTTGCATTCCCACCAACAGTGTAGGAGGGTTCCCCTTTCTCCGCATCCCTGCCAACATCTGTCGTTTCCTGACTTGTTAATTTTAGCCATTCTGACTGGTGTGAGGTGATATCTCATTGTGGTTTTGATTTGTATTTCCCTGATGCTGAGCGATGTTGAGCACTTTCACATGTGTCTGTTGGCCGTTTGGATGTCTTCTTTGGAAAAATGTCTGTTCATGTCTTCTGCCCATTTCTTGTTTGGGTTATTTGTTCTTTGGGTGTTGAGTTTGATAAGTTCTTATAGATTCTGGATACTAGCCCTTTATCTGATATGTCATTTGCAAATATCTCCTTCCATTCTGTCAGTTGTCTTTTGATTTTGTTGACTGTTTGCTTTGCTGTGCAAAAGCTTTTTATCTTGATGAAGTCCCAGTGGTTCATTTTTGCCCTTGTTTCCCTTGCCTTTGGTGATGTTTCTAGGAAGAAGTTGCTGCGGCTGAGGTCGAAGAGGTTGCTGCCTGTGCTCTCCTCTAGGATTTTGATGGACTCCTGTCTCACATTTAGGTCTTTCAACCATTTTGGGTCTATTTTTGTGTGTGGTGTAAGGAAATGGTCCAGTTTCATTCTTCTGCATGTGGCCGTCCAATTTTCCCAACACCATTTGTTGAAGAGACTGTCGTTTTTCCATTGGACATTCTTTCCTGCTTTGTCGAAGATGAGTTGACCATAGAGTTGAGGGTCCATTTCTGGGCTCTCTATTCTGTTCCATTGATCTGTGTGTCTGTTTTTGTGCCAGTACCACACTATCTTGATGATGACAGCCTTGTAATAGAGCTTGAAGTCTGGAATTGTGATGCCACCAGCTTTTCTTTTCTTTTTCAACATTCCTCTGGCTATTCAGGGTCTTTTCTGGTTCCATACAAATTTTAGGATTATTTGTTCCATTTCTTTGAAAAAAGTGGATGGTATTTTGATGGGGATTGCATTGAATGTGTAGATTGCTCTAGGTAGCATTGACATCTTCACAATATTTGTTCTTCCAATCCATGAGCATGGAACGTTTTTCCATTTCTTTGTGTCTTCCTCAGTTTCTTTCATGAGTATTTTATAGTTTTGTGAGTACAGATTCTTTGCCTCTTTGGTTAGATTTATTCCTAGGTATCTTATGGTTTTGGGTGCAATTGTAAGTGGGATTAACTCCTTAATTTCTCTTTCTTCTGTCTGGTTGTTGGTGTATAGGAATGCAACTGATTTCTGTGCATTGATTTTATGTCCTGCCACTTTACTGAATTCCTGTATGAGTTCTAGCAGTTTTGGGATGGAGTCTTTTGGGTTTTCTACATAAAGTATCGTATCATCTGCAGAGAGTGAGAATTTGACTTCTTCTTTGCCAATTCGGATGCCTTTTATTTCTTTTTGTTGTCTGATTGCTGTGGCTAGGACTTCTAGTACTATGTTGAATAGCAGTGGTGATCGTGGACATCCCTGCCGTGTTCCTGACCTTAGGGGGAAAGCTCTCAGTTTTTCCCCATTGAGAATGATATTCACTCTGGATTTTTCATAGATGGCTTTTATGATATTGAGGTATGTACCCTCTATCCCTACACTCTGAAGAGTTTTGATCAAGAAAGGATGCTGTACTTTGCCAAATGCTTTTTCTGCATCTATTGAGAGGATTAAATGGTTCTTGTTCTTTCTTTTATTAATGTATTGTATGACATTGATTGATTTGTGGATGTTGAACCAACCTTGCAGCCCGGGAATAAATCCCACTTGGTTGTGATGACTAATTCTTTTAATGTACTATTGGATCCTATTGGCTAGTATTTTGGTTGAGAATTTTTGCATCCATGTTCATCAGGGATATTGGTCTGTAATTCTCCTTTTTGATGGGGTCTTTGTGTGATTTTGGGATCAAGGTAATTCTGGTCTCATAAAATGAGTTTGGAAGTTTTCCTTCCATTTCTATCTTTTGGAACAGTTTCAGAAGAATAGGTATTAATTCTTCTTTAAATTTTTTATTGACTCGGAAATTGACTTTAGTTCTTTCATTATGTCTCCTTGGTGATTGCAGAATCACTAATTTTATGTTCTGTGCTGTACCCCACTTCTGTCTGTTTCCTGAGGACACTTCCCCCCACACTTAGGCTCTCATGCTCTACAATCATCAGCCTCCCTGTGCCCCCTGTCCCTACCCCACGGATTCCTTTCCTGTCCTTCCAAATATGCAAAGACCCTTCTATTGGGATATGGTGTTTGATTATCCTGCTAACAATTATCCTGTTCATTTTAACCTCAAGGCTTCTCAACTAAGTCTTCTCTGCTTATGACTGCATTTCCTAGCCTCTTCTGCTGTTCTTAATACCTTGAAATCTAATTTTTGAGCTTGCAATTTTCCTGAAACATCATCATTTATTCTTACAGATCTGTGGTGACTACCTGCTTCCAAGTTCAATGATCTTTTCTCCATATTATGTCTGACATATTTGCCAAAGTCAGCTCACCTGATGTTTAGCTGCAACTGCATAACAAACCAACCAAAAACTCAGGGATGTAAAACAATATTTAGGCATTACTGCTCACAGATTTTGCATTGTTGTTGGGGGTTCATCTGGTGTAGGATGGACTTGGCTGGTGGCTCTCTTCAGGCTCTGGCTGCCGGAGTGGCTCTGCTGTACTCAGTTCAGCCAGGGAGGCTCTTCTATTGATTGTTCTCCTCCTATGATGAGTGAGAAAGCTGAGCCATGTTTTTCTTATGGTAATGGCAGAGACACAGGACCCTAAGCAGAAACACGTAAAGCTTCTCAAAGGCTAGGCTTGGGGCTGGCACACTGTCACTTCTTCCCACGTACCATTGATCAAAACAAGGCACAATGATAAACCTGAAGTCTCAGGCAGAGAAGTACGTTCACCACTGGTGAGACCCTGGCAGAGGTGTGGGTGTAGGGAGTGATGGAGAACGGAAGCCACTCATGGAGAGTACCACACCTGAGACCCTCTCCTGCTTTGGTTTTTGTTGCCTCTGCCCCATTCTGAGGTCGGATAAGGTTTCTGGTGACCTTTCACTGGACCCTCTAGTTACATAATTGTGGATTTTCAGCAATTCTCTGTCTCTTACATTCTGCTCTTCGTCAATAAGAGCCTTAAGTTCAGCGATTACCTCAATGTCGAAGTACCCCTCAGAACTCTAAGCCCTCTTTTCTTAGCAGCTTTGGTTTGTTTCTTCTACAAAGAATTTAGGTTGTGTAAATCACTCTCATACTAGATTCAGCAATTCCAAAAATAATTATCTTTCATCTAAAAGCATCTTTTCCTCTTACTTTGACCCTCAGCAGTGGTGTCACCATTACACTTTGGAGTTGTCATTTTTTTCTTCTCTATCCTTCACACTCCACATCATGTGCCATCCTAGGGCTTAACAAATTTTCTTGAGAAATGACTCTCTGGCAGAATTTGTTTTGTCCAATTTGTATATAACCACTCTCCCCAAATGGACTGTAACCCAAGAAGGCAGTGTGTTGCATTGAGGGAGTGTAGGATTTAGAGGCAGATAAACCTAGTTTGAGTCATGTTTGGCTTCTTACCTGTGAGCCTTGAGAAAATTACTTAAACTCATTGAGCATCAGTTTTTTCATCTATAAAAATGGGTTATTTATACTAAAGAATCTTGGCAAGCAGTAAAAGAGAACATGTATGGAAATCGCTTGGCACACAGTCGGTAGGCTCTCAATAATATTTTGCTTTCCTCCCCACTTCCCCTTTTTTTTGTCTCCCTTGGGTTCTCCTTACTATTCAGTATGACTATGTTCTATTTATGTGTTTTCATTCTCTCTCCTTAATTCTAAAGCAAATCCCTCGAGGAAATGAATCTGTCTTTTATATCTCTTAGTTATCTGCATATATGGAAGGTGTAAATCATGTAGCCTGAGAGTCTATATCTGTTATGAGACACAGCAGTCTTTTCCCTCCAACATTTCTAGAAAAGAAGTCCTGCTTGTATTAGCAGAGCCCAGTGAATTATGAACTAACTGCAGTTTCTATGGGATGTTTCCAGTTATCCTGTTTTGCATCACTTTTTTCTACCTTGTTCAGGAATCCAATGACTTTTCTCTAATAAAACATCTCTGAGAGTATCTGATATTGGTCATTTCTCAGTGTCAATTTTAGCCTGGGTATGTTGTCTTTCAGGCATCTCCCCATTGCTTTATTGACTGATTAATGGGTAAATTAATTTTGCTGTTGATGCGTGGCTTTTCTTGGCTTGCAGAGTTTACTCCAGGCCACCCTGTCCTTGGTCAGCTGGGTCCAAAAGGTGCCTTACCCCCTGCTTCTGTCGCACACACTGAGGTGGAGCACTGTTCCTCTCTTACTGTCAGCAGTTTAAGAAAATACCCTTTTCTTCATGATTTGGATGAAGCTTTGTACCTGGTTTGTAGCTTTGTTTGTAGCTGACACACAAGTGGGAAAAATAGAATTCAAAGTTATTAGCAGGACAGAACAGATGGAACACTGGAATCAACTAATAAGGTAAAACCCAAGAGATAAAGGCCTATATGTAGCACCAAATAAGCTTGCTCTTACAATATTACATACAACAAAACAAAACCTAACCCAGTGGGATTCTGTGCTGGTAAAAGTGCAGAGTCACTCTTCGCTAGTGGAAACCCTCGTCCCAGTTTACTCGGCCACATCCGGAGTACTTGGTTAATGCTGCATGATGCACTCTAGACAGGTCACTAACAAACTGGGAGCAGTTAGAGGAGGGCAGCCAGGGAATGGCAGTGGGAGGCTAGAAATCCTTCACGACAGAAGCCACAGGAGAGAGAGAGCATCAGGGGTCCCACCTCGCTGGATAAAGAACACCCTCCCTTTCATCTGTACTAGAGGGCAGGACCAGCGCTATTGAACAATGGAAGACGTGAGTGTCCTGAGTTTTCCTGAAAATTCAAGCTAGAGCTCAGTGGCCACTTGAAAATGATAGTGTCTACTCACATGTACTCATTACCAGGCAGTGGTATAAATAAGCACTTTACATATATATTTTTTCTTTTCTAAAAAAAATTCTCAACAACCCTATGAATTATGTATTATAATTATTCCCGTTTTAGAAATGAGAAGACTGAGGCTTAGAGAGTTTGTTGCCCAGTGTCCCATAACTAAATGAGGGGCAGGGCTGGGATTTGAATCCAGGCATTCTAGTATCGTTCTGTATCTAAAAGGTGTTCTAGATGGGCTTTCCTCTGAGATGTACATCTAGCCTGGAGGTGCTCTAAGTTCCCTTTTATCGCTAGGTCTTCCATAGAGATAGTCCTTGTTACATAAGTAACAGTTAAAAATCCATCTGTGCTTCATCTGTGGTTTGAATAATTTTGTAGATTTATTTGAATCCTGTGTATTTTAAATATATCTGGAGGTACATCACAAATAACATAAAAATTTGGGTGTACAAATGATTTCCTCTCTCTTGTCAAGTGATTGCACATCCGAAAGGATTATAATATACCTCTCCTCCTTTTTGAATCATAAATAAGCCCTGGAGTTTCTTCTAAATCTCCATGAGTTATTGGAGTTGTGCTGTGATTCAGATAGGGGGAACAGAAAGAAAGGTTATTAATATTTGGTGAGGATTTTCTAGATGACAGGAACCGTGTTTGGAGATTTATGTGTATTACCTCACCTGATGCTTGCAATGGGTTAGATATCATTCCCATTTTATAGATGAGTAAAGCAGGTCTGAGAGGAACTACGCTCCTAACACTGCTCGTAAGCAAGCTGCAGAGACTACATTAGAACCCCGGGCATCTGGTGCCCAAACATGCTTTTTCAACTCTACCGTGTTGCTTCTCAGTCACAAACGCATGGAATCTACTGTGGGTTTGGCTAAGTTCAAGAACACCACGGGGAGTAGATACACTTGCTACCTTGTTAGCCTCCCTCCATACTAACATGCTCACATCTTCTCTTCTGTCCAGAGTTCCTAAGAAACTTGGGGAAGGAAGAGAGTCCTGAAAGTCTCAGTATTCAGGGAGGAGAATTCTTTCATAGAGCTTGGTATCCAAGGCATATAACTTAATACAACCTTGATAAAGCTTTTTGCTTTTACTATTACTACTTACTCTACTATGGCCACCACTCACAGCCACATTTTATGGAACTCTCTACTAAATTTGAGGCAGTCTGTATTCATATATGCCATGCCATATCTCATTCAGACAACAAGCTGTGAAGTAAATATTAATAACCTCATTTTACAGATGAGAAACAAAGGTTCAGGGAGAGAAAATAGCTTTCTCAGAGTCAGAAAATATGGAGTGGTGGGAAGAAAACTTGAACTCAGGTCTGACTGACTCCAAAGTTCATGCTATTTCCACTGCACAATGCTTTATTTAAAATACCTGCATACCACTCTCCCCCCAAAAAAGAAAAAGAAAACCCCTGTACCCAAGACCAATTGCAAAGTACCATAGGTGGGCAGGCAGCCCTTCTTTATCTGAGGTTCAGTCCAAGGACCTCTTCCACTAATCAAAGTAGCCCCCTACCACCAATCTATCATAAAGGACAGTCATAGAAATGCAACTGATCTTCATGTGTTAATTTCATATCCTAAAATTTTACTGAATTTATTAGTTCTAATATTTGTGTGTGTGTGTGTGTGTAGTCTTTAGAGTTTTTCATATAAAATCATGTCATCTGCAAACAGAGATAATTTTACTTCCTCTTTCCTGATTTGAAACCCTTTGTTTCTTTTTCTTGACTGATTACTCTGGCTAGGACTTCCTATATGATGTTAAATAGAAATAGCAAGAGTGGACATCCTTTTTCTTATCTTATTCCCGATGTTAGTGGAAAAGCTTTCAGTTTCAGTATGACATTAGCTGTGGCCTTTTCATTTGTGTCGAGGTGAGTTCCTTCTATATCTAGTTTGTTGAGAGTTTTTAATCGTGACACGGTGTTGAATTTTATCCATTGCATTTTCTGTATCTATTGAGATGGTCATGTGATTTTTATCCTTCTTTCTGTTTATGCGCTGTATCACATTAATTGATTTGCATATGTTGAACCATCATTGCATCTCAGGGATAAATCCCACTTGGTCATGGTATATGATCCTAAACTGGTAGAAGTAATAAGTGAATTCAGCAAGGTTTCGAGATAGAGAATCAACATTAAAAAAATCAGTTGTGTTCCCATACACTAATAATGAGTTCATTCTTTTCAAAAAGGAAATTAAAGAAACAATCCCATTTACAGGAGCATCAAAGGGAATAACATACTTAGGAATAAACTTAACCAAGGAGGTGAAAGACTCTGGTGGAAGTAAGAGAACAGAAGAGGTGAAAGCAAAGGTAGATGGGACAGCCCTGGTGATATTCTAGAACATAAGTTAGTAATGGGTTCACAGACATTCATTTTATTGTTACATTCTATAACTCATATAGATGTTACATTCTTTAGTAAATATCAGATATTCCAGGGCGCCTGGGTGGCTCAGTCGTTAAGCATCTGCCTTCGGCTCAGGTCATGATCCCAGGGTCCTGGGATCGAGTCCCGCATTGGGCTCCCTGCTTGTCGGGAAGCCTGCTTCACCCTCTCCCACTCCCCCTGCTTGTGTTCCTGCTCTTGCTATCTCTCTGTCAAATAAATAAATAAAATCTTTAAAATATATATATATAAATATCAGATATTCCATAATAAAAAAGAGTGACTGTATCAAAAAGGAAGTCACATAGTTGGGCCGAAGGCTGGATCGGGCAGTTGTTGATCAGCCTGGCTGCACCACAGAGCCACGGAAGGAAAAGTCACATCGCCTGAATAAAATTTCTGATATGAGCTTCATTCAGGCAAGGATGTTTGATTCATTTACTTCTGTATCCTTGCACCTGTACCAATGCCTGAAACCTTTGGGCAACTATATGTGAAACGAATGAAGGCATGAGTGGGACTGAGCAATCCACATTCTAGCAAAGCTTCCCGTGTGATTCTGTTTGTTAGTTCCCCAAACAGGACTCACATCTTCCTCTTACATGTGCCATAGATCCTTCCTCCTAACTAACCATTTGGGAATCATTACACAAAAGCTCACTTCATGCATAAGGAGCACAGATGTGTATCATCACCTCAAAGGAAACGTTAAGAGAAAGAGAGGAGATACATACCTTGAAAGAGATAATGTGAGATAGGTGTCTGACGGGACAAAATGTAGCCGGTCTATAGCCTCAGGGTGGCTGAGGTGTGAGGAGGAGAGAAAGGGGGGGGGGAATGGAGGAGGCCTCAAAGCCTAACCTGACAAGGGAAGGCCCCGGTCTCCTGAGCAGTTACCTCTTTCCTTCTTCTGGGCAGCTGATTCTGCCCAGCAACACTCTCCTGTTGGTCCCCTCCCCGACATGACACTTTTCCTCAAGTGTCTGCTCTCCTTGTCCTTTTTTCCTAGAAACCCCCAGAAAGGGGTGCTCAGCTCACTCTACAGCAAGTCGCCTCTGTGTGCTGCTAAATGTTTCCATCATGTGGGAAAGACCCAACATTCTGTATTAGCTATCTACTGCTGCATAACAAATGAGCCCCAAACTTAGTAGTTTAAGACAACAAAATGTTTCTCTCACAGTTTCTCTAGGTTATGAATCTGGGAGCAATTTAGCTGGATGGTACTAGGTCAGGGTCTCACGAAGTTGCAGCCAAGCAATCCAGCAAATCTGTAGTCTCTGAAGGTTTAACGGTGGCTGCAGGAACCACCTCCAAGCTCACTCATGTGACTCTCCAGGCCACGAGACTAGAAAGGCCTCTCCTAAGATGGAATTTTTTTTTATAACCTAATCTCAGAAATGACATACCATCACTTCTGTTACATGCTATTGACCACCCAGACCAACCCTGGTAAAATATGTGGAGCAGATTATACAAAGTGAGATATCAGGAGACAGGGATCACTGGGGGCTGTCTTTGAGGCTGGCTACCACTTTCTACTGATGGGCTTTCAAGTCATATAGGCCCTTCAGTTAAAATGCAGGTATTTACAGAGAGGGTTAGCATCTCAACAGGCCACTGGCTAAGTAGCCAAGTAGCTGCCATTGTGAAAAACAGAAAATAAATGGGAAGTAGTATATGGAGGGGGAGCAGGAGCTGGGGCTTTGGAGGAGGGGCAATGGGGAAGGATCTATTATTTGTGGGAGAAAGTCTTAGGATGGTATGATAATAAAGACACCAAAAAGCAGGATCCTTCTCTAAGGGGAAGGGAGAGAGCGGGAGGGTGAATGGAGAGATGTTCCTCTCACTGTCTTTACGCGCATCACCTACTGAGACCTTGGCACTCTGCTTCCATGGTGTCTGTGCAGAAATGGGAAAAAAAGCATTGGCTGAGCCTCACTGCTGGTTAATTAAATGTTGCTTCGAAGGCAGCTGGTGGAGTATGTGCACTATATACTATCCTCAGCTTTTCTTAAATCACACATTTTAATTAACCTTCAAGCCCTTGCTGGGGCTTTGAAAGAACTTAATTGGCCTGCAGGGATTGGAACACACAACAGCCAGAAAAAGGCTACGTCTCAGTTGTTTTCACTCTGAGGACTTATAAAATTGAAATTATTGTTTTATTTCATTGTTTGAAGCCCAGAGCTACATGTGGATTCCTATTTGGAACTGGCAGAAGCATCTCTGAATGCCTAAGTACAAAACAGTGTTTCAGCAGCAGTTACATGTGAGTGTGTCTAATACTTGACTTTCTCATTTATCTTGTGTCCTTGGGTTTACCATAAGAGTTGAACTCGTACTGGCTTTTTTATTTGTTTGTTTTGGGCTTCTTCATCAAGGATGGGAAATACTTTGCCCTGAATTTACTATGCAAAACTTCAGTCAGGTGGGAAAAAGAACTTCTCTTGAAATCAGGACCCCTAAAGAGACTTCCAGATGTTTTCAGTTTTGTCAGACATGAATTCTGAGAATCACAGTCAATGTGCAGACAGACATACCTTGGAGATATTGCAGGTTTGGTTCTCGACCACCACGATAAAGTGACTATCACGATAGAGTGAGTCAAATGAAGTTTTTGGTTTCCCGGTGCATATACAAGTTATGCTTACACTATGCTATAGTCTACTAAGTGTGAAATAGCATTATGTCTAAAAAACCCCATGTACATACCTTAGTTTAAAAATACTTGATTGCTAAAAAAGGCTAACCATCATCCAAGCTTTCAGTGAGTTTAGTCTTTTTGTTGATGGAGGGTCTTGCCTCAGGATTGATGGCTGCTGACTGATCAGGGTGGTGGCTCCTGAAGGCTGGGGTGGCTGTGGCCATTTCTTAAGACAACAGTGAAGTTTGTTCCATGGATTGGCTCTTTCTTTCACAAACAATTTCTCTGTAGCATGCAATGCTGTTAGATAGCATTTTACCCTACAGTAGAGCTTCCTTCAAAATTGGAGACAGTCCTCTCAAACCCTGCTGCCGCTTTATCAGCTAAGTTTATGTCATATTCTGAATCCCTTGTTGTCCTTTCAACAATCTTCACAGCATCTTCTCCAGGAGTAGATCCCATCTCAAGAAACCACTTTTTTTGCTCATCCATGAGAAGCAACTTCTTATCCGGTCAAGTTTTATCATGAGATTGAGACAGTTCAGTCACATCTTCAGGCTGCACCTCTAATTCCAGTTCTCTTGCTCTTTCCACCCATAACTGCAGTTATATCTTCTACTCAAGTCTTAAATCCCTCAAAGTCATCCATTAGAGTTAGAGTCAGCTTCTTCCAAACTCCTGTGAATGTTGATATTTTGACCTTTTCCCATGAATCATGAATGTCCTTAATGACATCTAGAATGGTGAATCCTTTCCAGAAGGTTTTCAATTGACTTTGCCCAGATCCATCAGAGGAATCATTATCTATGACAGCCACTGTCTTAAGAAATGTATTTCTTAAATAATAAGACTTGAAAGTTGAAATTACTCCTTGATCTGTGGGTTGCAGAATGGATGTTGTGTTAGCCATCACGATAACATTAATCTCATTGTCATGTTGTCAACAGATGTGCTGTCATCTAGGCTTTGTTGTACCATTTCTAGAGCACAGGCAGAATAGATTTAGCAGACTTCTTAAGGGCCTTAGGATTGTCAGAATGGTAAATGAGCATTGGCTTCAACTCCAAGGTACCAGCTTCCTTAGCTCATAACAAGAGAGTCCACCTGTTTTTTTAAAGCTTTGAAGGCAGGTTTTGACTTCTCTATCTATAAAAGTCCTAGATGACATCTTTTCCCAATGGAAGGCTGTTTGTCTGCATTGAAAATCTGTTGCTCAGTATAGCCATCTTCATGAATTATCTTGGCCGGATCTTCTGGATAACTTGCTGCAGCTTCTACATCAGCATCTGCTGCTTCACCTAGCATTTCTATGTTACAAAGACGGCTTCTTTCCTTTAACCTCAGGAACCTACCTCTGCTAGCTTCCCACTTTTCTTCTGCAGCTTCTTCAATCTCAGCCTTCATAGAATTGAGGAGAATTATGTCCTTGCGCTGGATTAGGCTTTGGTTTAAGGGAATGTTGCTGCTGGTTTGATCTTCAATCCAGATTATTAAGATTTTTTCCATATCAGCAATAAGACTGTTCACTGGAGTCGCACTTTCCATTTCCTTCAAGAACTTTTCCTTTTCATTCACAACTTGGCAAATCATTTGGTGCAGGAAGCCTAGCTTTTGGCCTGTCTTGGCTTTTGGCATACTTTCCTCATTAAGCTTAGTCATCTCTATCTTGTGATTAAAGTGAGAGATGTGTGACTTTTATTTGAACACTTAGAGGCCACCGTAGGGTTATCAGCTGGCTTAATGTCAGTGTTTATGTGTTTCAGGGAATAGAGAGGCCCCAGGACAGGGAGAGATGGGGAACAGCTGGTGGGTAGAGTACTCAGAACACACACAGCATTTACCGATTGTTTGCTGTCTTATATGGGCACTCCAAAACAATTATAATAGTAACATCAAAGATCACTGATCACAGATCACCATAGCAAATATAATAAAAATAAAAAAGTTTGAGATATTATGAAAATTACCAAAATGTGACACAGAGACAAAAAGTGAGAACATGCTGCTGTTAGAAAAATTGTCACAAACCTTCAATTCGTAAAAAATGCAGTGCTTGCAAAACACAACAAAACAAAGTGCAGTAAAACAAGGTATGCCTATATTTTGTTTTCTGTATGAAAAGCAACTCCCAGGTGATTATTGAAAACAATGATAGACAGAGATCAGGTTATAGTAAAACTTACATGTCTTCAGGATAGAGAGGATAATTCTCAGGATAAAGCCATCAGGGTGAGTTCACCAAAGGAGTGAGACAGAAAGAGAAGAGCAGAGGGTCAAGAAGTGGTGGTGTGCTGAAAATCTGGAGGAAGACAGACCAGCAAAAGTGACTGGAAAGAGGAGACTTGGTGAGATTGGGAATGCCAGGAAAGAGCAGTGAAGAAAATCAAAGGAGGCATTTCAAAAAGAGGGTGGTCAATCATTTCAAAATTTGCAGAAATATCACGGAAAAAAAAAAGAGAGCAAAGGTAGTTAGATATAAGAAAAATAGGAGGTGGGAGTAACAGATTTCCTGTGTCTGACTTTTATTTTGTATCAAAAGCATACCAAGGTCCTTTTACGTAATGTGTTAGTTATCTACCACTAGGTAAGAAACCAAGCCAGAAATTAGTGGCTTAAAACTCTAATTGTGTATTTGGTTATAATTCTGTTCATTGGCAACTTGGATTTATGATTCTGTACCCAGTTAGAACATGTTATCCACCCCTGCCCTGCCCCCGACACCACCAAGCAATTTTCTGACACCAGGAGGAGGTCCAACTATTCAAAACTCAATTCTCTTACCATCTCCCTAGAGACAGTGTCAGATCCCACAGGTTAAGGGCTCAGTCTTTCAAGACTGCCCCTCTCCCCGACTTAAGATGTTAATCGCAAGTTCAGGTTGTCACCTGTGCTTCTGACAGACTGGCTATAGATTGGAGGTTCCAAGTACCCTCTTCTTGGGCCTGATTAATGTGTTAGAGTGGCTCACTGAACTCAGAGAAACCTTTTATTTGCCAGATTACCAGTTTACTATAAAAGGATATAACTCAGGAAGAGCCAGATGGAAGCGATTCTTGGAGCATGGTATGGGGAAAGGGGTGCAGAGCTTCCATATCCTGTCTGAGAGCATGCCACTCCCCCATGACCTCCACTATGTTCATCAAGCTGGGAGGTTTTGACCCCCATCATTTGGGGTTTTTTGGAGGCTTTATTAAGAGGCACTGTTGGGCGCCTGGGTGGCTCAGTTGGTTAAGCGACTGCCTTCGGCTCAGGTCATGATCCTGGAGTCCCTGGATCGAGTACCGCATCGGGCTCCCTGCTCAGCAGGGAGTCTGCTTCTCCCTCTGACCCTCCCCCCTCTCATGTGCTCTCTCTCATTCTCTCTCTCTCAAATAAATAAATAAAATCTTTAAAAAAAAAAAAAAAAAAGAGGCACTGTTGATTAAATCATTAGCCATTGGTGACTGATTCAGCTTCCAGCCTCTCTCCCTTCCCTGTAGGTTGGGGTGGTACTGAGAGTTTCAGCTCTTCTTATCACATGGTTCATTCTCAGGGCAACTGGACCCGGTTCTTAGCTGCATCCAAAAATCACCTCATTAAATAACAAAAGACCCCTTTATTTCTCTCATCACTTAGGAAATGCCAAGGGTTTTGGGACGCACCAGAAATGGGGACAAGACCAAATAAATATTTCTTGTTATATATAACAACATCACAGGGCTGGACTCACCTAGGAAATTCTACTTTTTTAGTGTTGGCTGGGCTCATTCATATTCTCAGATAGTTGGTTGATCAGCCTGCGGCAGGCTGGTCCTAGATGCCTTCATTCCCACGATGAATGGTTGGTGTTGGCTCTTGGCTGGGTGTCTCACTTTCTGGTACAGCACAACCAGAAACTTATGAAAGAATCAATTTTCTGACTGCCATTTCATGCACATGATTATTAACATTTGTTCACATGCCTGACTATGTCCTGCCATGGTATGTTGTTTCTATTCTATTAAGAAAAAGTTAATGCATAAGTGAAGTGAAGACATAACGGATAAGTAATCAAAGGAGCCTCTGACCTTGGCTTAAACCCAGATTCCTACTTCTTGACCCATAGGTACCATCTTTCTTCTCTTGTTCAAGGAGACTACCACTTTACCACTAGTAATTGTCTGAATTTTTGGTGGCTAAAACTGGGTTATAAGCAGACGTTTGCACTTCTCTGCATCAGTCAGAGACCTTCACTTAACGTTATAGGGGAGGCCATGCACTTTGCAAGATCAATGGGAATGAAACCGTTGATCTGTGAAGGGCCTCCTGTCACTGGATTTGAACTCTCTAACCTCCATTCCCTTTACCCATCTCCCTCTCCTTAATATTCCAAAGAATGAGTGTTATGTGAATTTTGGTATGTGTGGGTTGCAATTCATTCAGAAGGACTTACTTGTCAATAATACCGTAGAAATGGAATATTTAGATTTGACAGGCATCATGTCTTCCTTCAGCATTTGCATGAAAAGTCAGGGTTCAGTCCTTGAGGAACAATTTCATAATCAAAATCTGGGAGTAACTTGGCCCAATAATAAACCACGATGACAAGAGAACCAAAAGGTACAAGGGCAAAGAAAGAAAAGATCAAACATTGTCCTGAGCTCCTGTTTTGAGCTAGGCACTGAGGTAGAGCACACAAGTGCTCTCATTTGGTTCCAGAACTACCAAAAAGATAGCTGCTTTAATCCCAGTTTTACAGTTTTGCAGCTCAATGTGTCTCAAGTCGTACAGCAAGTAATCCACCCCTATTCTTGAGAAGAGATGATCCAAATTCTCTGAGTACCTTATAGCCTGTCCTGATTTTGGGGGAAAAAAAAATCCCATAAAGGAAGGCCATGCAGAACCCTGGGGAATTTATTTCGTATGAGTGCAAATATCTCAGAAATTTCTTTCCAAGGAGTAAGAAAGGTCATCTTAGAACTTTAATTGATTCTGCTTATTATTGCTAGCATTTTGGGAAACTACGAAGGAATTATCTTCATCACTTTCGTGCCTCTGTTTAGTACTTATTCAGGCTTCTACTCAGGCTGTTTAATTGGTTCTCTGTTTCATTAAAAAAAAAAGAGAGATGTGAAAACCTGGGCAGTGATTTTGTTTCCAGTTCATAAAATTGTTTAGTTTAATTATAAATGCATTTGTGTCTCATTATAATTTATGCATCTGAGATATTCACACTAAGTCTTTGCCTCACTTCAATGTGAAAAGCAAGTCTTCCTATTTTTCTATCTTGTTATTTCTCCTCTGTCCCTAAAATGATGCTCATCGACCATAGACTATATTGAGAGAGGGGAGGTGTGCAATAATCAGTAAGCATGGTGTTCTTTGGACTACTTACTATGTGCCTGACTTTGGACATAGGCTTCCTCTACATTCACTAAATCCTTGCCACACCTCTGTGGGATTGGTGCTGTTAACCCCATTGGACAGAAAAGGGACTTGAGGTTCAGAGAGGTTAAGACCGTGGCCAAAGTCAAACAACTATTAATGATGAAATCGGGAGTGGAAACTTGTACTGTCTGACAACAAACTCTGAACTCTCAACTGCTATAATTACCTCTCTAAGGATTTTTTAAATTAAACTTTTAACTTTGAAATAATGACAGATTTACATGCAATTGTAAAAACCAATATAGAGTGTAGATCCTTTTACCTCATTTCTCCAATTATATCTTACAAACTATAGTACAGTATCACAACCAGGATATTAGCATAGCTACAGTCAATCTGCAAAACAGTCCCATTGCAGGGATCCCTCCTGCCACCTTTTATAGCCGCACTCACTTCCCTCCCACCCCTAACTCCTGGCAACTACTAACCTGTTTTCCATTTGTGTAGTTTTGTCATTTCAAGAATGCTGTATAAATGAAATCATGCACTATGTCACTTGGGGGGACTGGCTTTTTAAACTTATTAATAGTTATGCCAAGTATTTTTTTTACCACAATAGAATGAAACTCAAATTCAGTAGCAGAAGGAAAACTGGAAAATTCACAATTATATGGAAATACAGTCTTAGACGTAGGAGTAACATACTCTTAGAGAACCAGTCAATCAAAGATGTTGGAAAATCAGAAAATATCTTGAGACAAATGAAAATGAAAACAATATATCAAAACATATGGGATGCAGTGAAAGCAGTACAAAGAGGTAATTTTATAATGGCAAATAAATCCATTAAAAAAGAAGGATTTATTTGTTTATTTGTCAGAGAGAGAGAGATCGTGAGCACAAGCAGGGGGAGCAGCAGACAGAGGGAGAAGCGGGTTCCCCGCTGAGAGGGGAGCCCCGATACGGGGCTCGATCCCAGGACCCTGGGATCATGACCTGAGCCAAAGGCAGAAGCCTGATGACTGAGCCACCCAGGCACCCCTAGATTTCATTTTTAAAAATCAATTATTTAATTTCTGTCTTCATTGCCATATAATTTTTAATATGTTTGGATTCAGGTCTACCATTTTATTCTTTATATTCTGCTTAACCCCTCTATTTTGTGTTTCTATGTTCCTCATTCCTTGTCTTCTTTTGGATTAGTTAAACCTTTTTTGTTGTTGTTGTTGCTGTTTTTATAATTAAATTTTGAATTATCTGTTAGCATTTAGCTATATGTCTTTGCACTACTATTTTAGTGACTGATTTAGGGATTATAATAAACATTCTAAATTTCTCATTGAAAAAAAAAGAATGATTTCAAACGAACAACACAATTTTACACCTCGAGGAACTAGAAAAAAAATGAACTACACCCAAAGTTAGCAGAAGGAAGGAAATAATAAAGATTGGAGTGTAAACAGGTAAGAGAGAGTAGAAAAACAATAGGAAAAAATAAGAAATTTTTTTTTTTAACATTTATTTATTTATTTTAGCACATGTGCGTGAGCCGGGGGGGGAGGGGGGTGTGGTGGAAGGTGGAGAGGAGAGAGAGAATCCTCAAGTGGATTCCCTGCTGAGTGTGGAGCCCAATGCGGGGCTTGATGCCAGGACCCTGAGATCATGAGCTGAGCCGAAATCGAGAGTCAGACGCTCAACCAACTGAGCCACCCAGGCACCCCAAGAGTTGGTTTTTTGAAAAATCCCTAAAATTGACAGCTAGATTTACTATGAAAAAAAGGGAGAAGACTCAAATAACTAAAATCAGAAATGGAAGAGGAGACATTACAACTGATGTCACAGGGAAAAAAGGATGATGAGACTACTAAACACAATGATAAGCCAACAAATTAGATAACCTAGAAAAAATGGATAAATTCCCAGAAATATACAACATACCAAGACTGAATCATGAAAAAATAAAAAATCTGAACAGATCTATCACCAATATGGATTCTGAGTAAGTAATCAAAAACCTCCCAACAAAGAAAAGCACACATCAGATGGCTTCACTGGAGAATTCTACCAAACATTTTAAGAAGAATTAATGCCAATTTTCCTCAAACTCTTCCAAAAAATTGGAAGGGAGGGAAGACTTCCAAACTCATTTTATAAGACCAGTATTACCCTGACCCTGAAACCAAAACCAAAGATACTGTAAGAAATCTTCAGACTGATATTGTTGATGAATATTAATGTAAAAATCCTCAACAAAATAATAGCAAACTGAATTCAATCGCATAATAAAAATAAATAAAAATAAAAGTCCCACCATGACCAAGTGGGATTTATTCTTGGAATGCCAGAATGCTGCAACAGATAAAAATCAATGTAACATACCACATTAACAGAGTGAAGGACAAAACCGCATGATCATTTCAGTTGACACAGGAAAAGCACTTGACAAAATTCAATACCCTTTCATGATAAAAACACTCAACAAGGGCACCTGGGTGGCTCAGTCAGTTGGGCGTCTGCCTTCGGCTCAGGTCATGATCCCGGGGTCCTGGGATTGAGTCCCGTGTCGGGCTCCCTGCTCAGCAGGAGCCGCCTTCTCCCTCTCCCTCTGCTGTTCTCCCTGCTTGTGCTCTCTCTCTCTCTCTCTCTGTCAAATCAATCAATCAATCAATAAAATCTTTTTAAAAAAAAACAAAAAACACTCAAACTAAAATAGAAGGAAGTAACTCAATCTAATAAAGGCAATATAAGACAAGTCCACAGCTAACATCATATTCACTGGGGAAAGACTGAAAGCTTTTCCTTTATGATCAGGAACAAGGCAAGGATGCTCACTCTTGCCACTTCTGTTCAACATTGTACTGGAAGTCCTACCCAGAGCAAAGAGGCAAGAAAAGGAAATAAAAGGGGCGCCTGGATTTCATGCGCATGGATTGGAAGACATTATACTGTTAAACTGTTCATACTACCCAAAGCAGTCGATAGATTCAATGCAATCTCTACCAAAGCTGCAATGGTATTTTTTTTACACTTGATCTTAGCCAAAAGGCCGAGAAGCGATACAATGGTATTTTTTTTACAGAAATAGAAAAAAAGTTCTTAAAGTGACCCCTAATAGCCAAGACAATCTTTAAAATGAAGAACGAAGTTGAAGATCTTACATATCCTGATTTTAAAACGTATCACAAAGCTACAGTAATCAACCAGTTGTGGTACCAGCATAAAGACATACATATAGACCAATGGAACAGAATAGAGATCCCAGAAATAAACCTCCTGAATATGCTGAAATGATCTTCAACAAGAGTTCTGGATACCTGGGTGGCTCAGTTGGTTAAGTGACTGCCTTCGGCTCAGGTCATGATCCTGGAGTCCCAGGATTGAGTTCCACACTGGGCTCCCTGCTCAACAGGGAGTCTGCTTCTCCCTCTGACCCTCCCCCTTCTCATGCTCTCTCTCTCTCTCTCAAATATATAAGTAAAATTTTTAAAAAAAATAGTTCTAAGACTACACAATGGAGAAAGGACGGTCTCTTCAACACATGGTGTCAGGGAAACTGTACATCCACATAAAAAATAAGGAAGTTGTACCCTTACTTTGTACTATATATAAAAACTAACTTGAGATAAATTAAAAACCTAAATGTAAGATCTGAAACTGTGAAACATCTAGAAGAAAACATAAAGAAAAATCTTCATGACATTGGCTTTAGCAATGATTTCTTTCTTTTTTCGGCTGAATTGAGGTGCAGTTAACAAAATTGTCAATTCTAATATACTGATAGAATAGTTAATTTGAGCTCTAAAGTTCAAAAAGGCTTTCTTAAAGTTAATATTCTTTATCTCATCTTGATGACCTTTGAATATGGAATATTGCAGTGTTTTAGAGACTGATTTTTGTGTTTTTGTTTTTTTTTTAGCTTCATTGAAGTATAATTGACAAAGTTGTAAGATCTTGTGAAAGGACTCCCACTATTGAGTTAATTAACAGATTAATTACTTCACTGGTTACCTTTCTGGGGGGAGGGGAACATTTCAATTTTACTCTCTTAGCCAATTTCAGTTATACAATACAGTGTTATTAACTGTAGTTACACAGTATGTCCTCAGACCTTATTCATCTTACAACTGAAAGTTTGTACCCTTCTACCAACCTCTCCCTATTCTCATCCCCCACCCCCGCCAACCCCTGGCAACCACTTTTCTACTCTGTTTCTATAAGTTTGACTTTTTTCTTTTTTCTTTTTTAGATTTCATAATGATGTGATGATGTGATCCATCTTTCTGCATCCCCCAAGAACTTTCTGACACTACTCCAAATGAGGATAGACAAATCTCTGTGAGTGTGCAAACAAGAAGTAGTTTTAAGGTGGCCTGCTAGAGATCACATGTGCACCACCAGCGTTTTCTGCTGTATCTCAGCAGCAGGTGTCTGTGGAGGCCCTGGGGCAGCCTGTGCATTCTCTGTAGGAGCTTCGCTTTCCTCCCATGCTGAGGCAGCCTCGCCTTCATCTCCGTGAAGCAGGTGCAGATCTGTTTGAAGGGAGAAGCTAGGTTTAACTTCTTAGCCTCCATTCCAGATCTATAAATCTATGATATTTTTACTCATCAAATAGAAACATACTGTAGTTTTTAAAAACTATTTTCCTGCAGTGAAACTTAGTATGTCTTAGCAGCTTAGCAGTTGCAACATTTATCAGGCGGTGATCCTTAACTTGCCCCTTCATAAATAGAAGTACTATATTCCGTGTCATTTGCTTTAAGAAGTAAAGTGAATTGTCAGGGTGCTTGGGTGACTCAGTCCGTTAAGTGTCTGCCTTTGGCTGAGGTCATGATCTCAGGCTCCTGGGATTGAGCCCCATGTTGGGCTCCCTGCTCAGCGGGGAGTCTGTTTCTCCCTCTCCCTCTGCCCCTTCCCCCAATTCACTTGCACTCACTCTCAAATAAATAAATAAATAAAATCTTAAAAAAAAAAAGTGCATATCAATCATCCTTCCCTCCCTGCTTCCTTCTTTCTTCCTGAAAGATAGATATCTTCAACTAACATCAAGAAAGTGCTAGACACTGGAATGAAGGAGGGGCAGACTTGAGCAGTAAAATGGGTACAATACTTATTTATTTCTTTAAGGATTAAAGAATGGGAATTTTATTTTTATTTATTTATATTTGAAGTTTCAGACTCTTTTTTTTTATTTTTTAGAGAGAGCAAGAGAGCAGGGTGGGGAAGGGCAGAAGGAGAGGGAGAGAGAGAATCCCAAGCAGACTCCTCGCTGAATGTGGAGCCCGATGTGGGGCTCCCTCTCAGAACCCCCAGATCATGACCTGAGCTGAAATCAAGTTGGACACTTAACTGACTGAGCCACCCAGGTGCTCCAGAGAAGTAGTTTCTTTTTTTTTTTTTTTCCAGACTCTATTAATTTATATCTGTGGCCACAATAAAGATACAGTTGGCCAAAAGATATGTAAGAGCCTTTTGAACCTTTGAGTGGTTGGAGGAGAAAATCGAGACTGCTTGGAAACCTTAAGTATTTCTAAAAATTCAATTTTTAGCTAAATCTGTGATGATTATAAATGAAATAAAATGCTTACTATTACATTTAAAACACTATTAGTTTGATCCCTCAATTATTTGGAATGTCTTCCCTGATTGTTTTGTAATTAATGTTTATTATGTTAATAAGTATTTGAACAGTTAAAAATATCTTCTAAGTTAAGCAGTGTCTACAGAAGTGGTTTGGAAATTTGGGGGTAGGAGTTAATTTAAAAAAAATTTGAAGATTTATTTATCCTGGGGGGGGAAGGGTGGAGGGAGAGGGGAGAGAAACTCAAGCAGACTCCCCACTGTGCACGGAGCCCCCAACTTGGGGCTCGATCTCACAACCCTGAGATCATGACCTGAGCTGAAACCAAGAGTCAGAAGCTTAACGACTATGCTACTGATGTGCCCCAAATTGTTTTAATTAAAACAAATATTTTTAAAATTTATTTTTATTAAGTTTTTTATTTTAATCCAGTACAGTTAACATACAGTGTTATATTAGTTTCAGGTATATAATATAGTGATTCAACACTTCTATACATCATTGCTCATGCTCATCATGATGAGTGTACTCTTAATCCCTTTCACCTATTTCACCTACTGCCCCCCACCTCACCTCTGATATGCGTTATTTTAAATGCATACCCTCAGTTAAAGTTTTTTTTTCCAACAAAAACATTTTTTACTTGAAGCATACTTCAGAGTACATGGTTAGAAAAGATATATAAAAAACATGGAATGAAAGTTTTAGTATATTGTTACATTTATAGCCCAGAGTGAATCATGACTTCTGGAATTTCATGCCTTGATGTGGTTTCTCTCTCACATTGACTCTGGGTTTGGCTGTGTCATTTGCTGTGTGACTTTGGCCAGTGGAACATCAACAAAAATAACACACGCAGAGGTTTAATATGCACTTGAGAATTGGGGTTTGCCCTCTTGGAAGGCTGCTGCCTCCATGTAAGAAACATGGCAAAGTCACATGGGAGAGAATGAGGCACCTCGGATCTAGTTGAATAAGGGCATCTCGGACCATCCACACCTCGTCAGGCTGCCATGAGTGAGGTCAGGCCAGATCAGCAGAAAAACTGCCCAAGGGAGCCCAGCCCGAACTGCAGACTCATGAGCCAGGAAGTTGTTTTTAAGTCCCTAAGCTTGAGAATACTTTGTTAACCAGCAGTGAATAACCTGCTCACAGATGTGAAAACTCACTGGGGATAGGGCTTATATCCCATGTGTCTCCATGAGTAATCCCGTGGCTGAGTCAGTCATTCTGCACAATGAGGGCAGAGCTACAGTTACCTGGAGAAAGTCAGAACACTTACATGGAGTCAGGGATGGTCCATGAGAAAGACATACAGAAGTCTCCTAATAAGCCCTTGTGTTAGAACGATGGGTCACTTAAAGAAAAACTCACTTTGCCCAAACAGTAGATTATTGGCTAATTCAAAATCCCTCCCAGTTCTGTGATCACTCAGATGTTGAGATTTCATCTTGCATATTATATCTTAATTTAAAAATACATTTTTATTGAGAGAATTTATCATTAAAATGAGCAACGTTATGATCCATTTCATTTTGCTCCTTACAGCCTGGTTAACAATCCATTTCAGTAAGCAAATCGTTGGGAAACTCCTGTCTGCTCATGTAAAGGAGAAGGTGCGCTTATCTTTATTCTTCACTGTGATTACCTTTTCTTTATTTTTGAAAGCTTCCTGGATTTCAGCTCATTGTTCAGTTGGGAATCATATCTGTTCTATTCAGAGCAGTATTTTAATTTTCAGATTCTGAGCAGACATTATTTCTGTGATTCATTTTGCTCTTTTTGCTCTGGTTTTACTGAATGTAATTTCTGCCTTTATTTTTTTCCCCCCCCGTGCCTGCTAGCAATCACTTCAACTGAAGTCCTGGTTTTTGCTCTCTCCCTCTTGCTTCCCGCTCTCATTCCTAATAGAAAACTCCCTTGGGCATGGGGAAAATGGGAACTTTGTGGGGTAAATTTTGCTTCCTAATATTTTTATTTTCATTCATGATCACCTTGAGGCTTCAGTGATGGGTACATTTTATGAACCAAAAAAAAAAAAAAAAAAGAAAAGAAAAAGGAAAGAAAAGAAAGAAAGAGAAATATTACAAACCAGATGAAATTACCAATAGCTCCTAGGAATATAAAGTGATGAGAGAGCATTTTGTTCCATACTGTTTTTCAAAATAATTGGTGTCCGAAATAATACAACACGTGTGAAGAATGACTCATTGAAACTCTGTAACAGGCTGGACAAGGAGCTTGAAAATGAATACATACTGCATGGTATAAAATTGTGTGCTCTGAGGTACTAACTCCCTTTTGGAAAATACTATGAATCATGTTCCAAACCAGTGGCTCTCAAATGTCATCCATATCTTTTCCTCACAGCGATCATGACCTGCTCTGTCCCTCATTTGCCCTCACTGTCCCTCCGTCAGATGTAATCCTGTCCTGCTGGAATTATGGCATATCCAAAGATGAGAGGTGTGTGAGGAGGAGTCTCCAAGTAGCTTTCCATAAATTCTGTCATATGCACTGTTCATGGGAAGTGGGGCCAGCATCTTACCATTAAACAGAGTCAAGTTCCTGGTGATGATCTATGGTACTAAATGCACTTGATGCTTTATGTGTGTATACTTGCACTCTGAGCCACATAAGCTGACTGGAGTCATGGTTCATCTATTTTAATCAGCAATCTGCCTTTTTATTGTGCATAAACGTGCATAAAACAATCTGTGTTATTGAAATTAGCCCGTATAAAATGGAATTTTGGATGGGAGGATTTCAACGACCAGGGCTGCATGTGGATATCAGTGTTCTTGTTGCCTGATCTCATTCTGTAGCTTAGTTCTCCATCTGTACCCGAGGGATGTTTCTATCTCATTCCTCTTCAGTCAGGGCTATCTCATTTGTAAGGAACGGAGACCCAGGGAGATCAGATCAAGTGAAGGTGGGAGAGCACTGTCAGGACGCAGAGCTCATATAGGGATCGGAGGATCAGAGCCGCTGTAACTAGGAAACAAGAGTCACCAGGAGTCAAAATTGCTTCCTCCATTATTCAGGGCCTGAGGAACGGCCGGCTCGATCCTTCTGTGCACATATTCTCTACTCTTTCTTGAAATACTTATTTTCTCCTCTCTGTTAGTTTCCCAGTGACCCTTCAGACTGCTAAGACAGCCTCCAATCTTCATGATCTTTGTACTCCAACATTCACCACTGACTAACAACATAGTTTGTATGTTAGTTGAAGTATTGAGAGAATGTTATGGGACGAGTTCCTGTATGTAAGCCAGAGCACTCAGGCTGTGGATTGGCAGCCTTTGGTTGGGATAGTTGTCCATATTCCACCCCGTCCTAGCTTAGCTTGGGGTGGAAGTATGTAGTGCATGGCGCTGACCCTTTAGGAACTATAGGAAGGGCAGGTCCACAAAACATACAGATTAAGCCCCCACCACAGGGGGAAGTAGAGAAGCATTAAGTAGATAGAGAAAAATACTGTAATTATGCTATTAGCACCACAGACAGCAGTTGTGCTGTGAGCTTTCTGTGTTGAAATGATATAGGTGCACTACACATCTCTGTGGGCAAAGATAAACTTTGTACTCATGGCATAATTAAAAATTTCAGTATAGCTCTGGTTTGAAATGGATGTTTTCTGTTTATCATCCATATCCTGCATGCATCAGAGGGCAAAAGAAAGGACCGTAGCTAGAAGTTAAGCAGAAGTAAGTTGTATAGGGGGGCATTATATTAAAAAAACATTCTCACATTTAGAGTGTTTTAAAAGCTACACAGACTAGGGGCATCTGGGTGGCTCAGTCGGTTAAGCCTCTGACTTCGGCTCGGGTCATGAACTTGGGGTCCCGGGATCGACCTGCATTGGTCTCCCTGCTCAGCAAGGAGTCTGTTTCTCCCTCTGCCTCTCTCCTTGCTCATGCTCTTTCTCTCTCTCTCAAACAAGTAAAATCTTTTTTTTTTTTTTTTTTTTTTTTTAAGCTCCCCAAGCTGTTACATTTAGTGGTAAGTTACCTGTTGTTTGTTGCTGTTCACATTCCAACATTGAAGGAGTACCTTCCAATTTTAAGATTCCAGTTCTCGGACTGTAACTTTGAGTTGGTGGGTCTTTTAAAAGACAAATGAATTATTGACAAAGACTTGATGCTTAACACATAGGCTGTTCAAACTGAAATTGTTATCTTTTTTCTTGATGGTTTTCAGCATAGTGGGTCAGCAAAATCACTCTCTCGGCCAGGGCAGCTCGTCCCTGGTATAAAATTGTGTGCTCTGAGGTTGGGGTATTAGAGGAGCGGGTGGTGTCAAGGTTAGTATCCTGTAATCAATATTAGGGAACCTCACCGACACTTGCTTAGCAAAAATCCATCTCATGTCCACAGCAAAAACTCAAGACTGTCATTAATTGACAGCACAGAAAAATCAGCACTTTAGGCACGTGTAAAAGACCTCAGATTCGCAGTGGTCCCTATAAAGCATCCTCTCAAGTACAGCTGACAAATTGTGATTAAAAGAGGCAGGCTATCTAGTCATTTCTTTTTTTTTTTTTTTAAAGATTTTATTTATTTATTTGACAGAGACAGACAAGTGGGCAGAGAGGCAGGCAGAGGGAGAGGGAGAAGCAGGCTCTCCACTGAGCAGGGAGCCCAACATGGGGCTCGATCCCAGGACCCTGGGATCATGACCTGAGCTGAAGGCAGCAGCTTAACCGACTGAGCCTCCCAGGAGCCCCTATCTAGTCATTTCTTTAGGTTCTTCAAACTCTCCTTGTGTAGAATAAGATCCTCAGGATGATATATACCAGGACTGTTCTCTGAACTTCCCACAGAGCTACCTTCATGCAAACTTTTCTTTATGTTGTTGGATTTTTATTAAATGTTGACCTAGGGAATGGCTATTTGAGGAATATCTCATGATCACCTCCAGAATTTTATTATTTTTTTTAATTGTGCCTTCTCTATTGCTTACTGTATACAATGCAGAATGGAAAACCATTGTCAGGAATTTAGTGCCATGAAAATGTCTTCCCAGATAAAATTGTGGGCTTCTTTTAACATAGCTATATAATAATTATGTTTAATGTTAGCGTTGACTACTAGGAAGCTGGGAGATAAAATAAGTGTTTACTTGCAGTAATGATCTCATCCTGATAATGGATAAAATTATTCTTTCTCCCCTAAATTGTTTCTTTAATCTTCATTTTAAGTATATATATTTAAATCATGTAACATTCTTTTTAGAAGCAGACACAATTTAAATGGATAAAAGTGGGAGAATAAAGGAGACAGCTCCTGAACCACGTAGACTATCAAGTCAGTTAATATAATAAGAAATTCCAGAGAATCCTTGATGTTTGAAATATGGGTGTTTTTGTGAGTCTGACCTAACTCCATCTTCCCTTGCTCTGCTAAATGTGCTGCAATAAATTACCAGCAATAAACTTCAAAGGTAATATAACTTGGAAGAAAATGTTCTAATAATCTCTAGGGTTATTTTTGATAACAGATCAATGTATTTATTTATCATCTAGAAAAAATATCCTACTGACAGAATGAAAACTTTAAAATGCAATCTGTGGTGCATTGCCAAGAAGGCTGAAGTTGCCAAGTGAAGTAAATACCTACTTTATTACCTATTCTATTAGTCTGAGATTTTATTCCACATCATCTGTTATATTTATGTACTTATAATTAGGGTTTCTACATCTCTGGTCTTGCCAGGTTTTGCACTTTAATCTAAGTATTGACTCCTCTTCTTGGGGGACGAGGGGTAGGGAAGTGTTTATGGTGGTACCTTGGACAGAGTCACCATATCCACTCCTGCTGATGCTGGAGCATAGCCATCCGCACGTGGATAAAACAAACAAATCCCATACAACTTTCAATAAGACTAGTGACTTTATATAATACAGGTACATTTTCCTCCACACTCATAGTAGGAATGATTACTTTTGATGTCTTGATCACTATTCTACCCTTGGTGCCTAAGATGATATACTCTCAATAAATACTGTAATAGGTGTGCTGGCTGATGTACAAACAAAAAGGCATATTTCCGTTTGCAACAGCAGAATCACAATAATGTGAAACAGTGGTTTCAGATGGATGGGAGAAAGTTAAGGAATGGTGAGGGGGTTTGCTTAGAACAATAGGAAGAAGTGCCAACTAGAGGTAGGCACTTTCTTGTGGAAAGCTATTAATGATCTAATTTTCATATACCATAGGAACAGTGGCATAAAAAGCTATACTTGATTTCTTCTCCATTTATCAAGCATAATCTCATAGTCATATCTTTACATAATTATGGTGGATATAACTTAAACACTATTGTCCATAGCTTTAAGGAAATTTCAGCCACTCATGTGTACCTACTAACTTCATCTGTGTGACTAGGAGATCTGTGATGACTCCTTCTTTTACTCCCTCCATCAATTTAAAAACAAGGACATGAATTTTTTTTAAACAAACAGAGCTTCTGCTGCTAATCATTTTCAGCCTCCCAATTCTTGGTTTGGGCTTATTACCCATGGCCAGGGGACTTCACTACATTTCCTACTTATCTTTCCTAGGTGATAACACTAATATTATTATTAGCCTATTGTCCAGTCCAAAATGCTGTTTTCCGAGCAGCTAAGTGGGTCTAGTTCTTCTATAATGTGAAGAAACCTAGTTTTCTGGCCCCTTCTTACTAGACATGCAGTCTTGGGCAAATCACTTAGTATCTCTGAGACTTCACCTCATCAGAGCAAAATGGTTAGAAGACCAAGCAAGCTAATCTATGTGAATCCACTTTGAGAACCAGAAGAAGATATTAGAGAGTTGTAGCTCCTGAGGGGCGTAAGCCATGTACTCAGACACTGTGGAGATTCAGAGGATACAGAGGGGAGATCTTGTCCCCCCAAGGCTTTGTGAAGGTGCAGTGTGGCTTTACCCCGGGATAAAGAGGCAGAATGTAATTCTGAGTTGGGTGCACCGTTGCTTGAGTTGCTCACCTGCCAGTGAGAAAGGCAGTTGTATTATTTCTTCTTCCCCAGTCCTGTGAATGTGAGAAAATCCTTTATTACTGCAGACTCACCAGTATCGATCACCTGATTTTTCCTGCCTTTCATTGTGGACTAACAGCCTGGGGCAAAAATAAATTAAGGGGAAGGTGGATCAATGTTTCTCAAAGGAAGAAGAGGACAGCAACCTATCAGAAGGTCTGAGTTTCTAGGAAGGATAGGCCTGTTTTGCTTCTATTAGGGATTTTCATGGTTTAGAAATACTTCTCAGAAGAAATGAATTCTACAGAATGACTTAGTGGAGTTGTGATTACACGCCGACGCATTATTCTTTCATGTACCCTGCCTCCACCGAATTTGAATTGTACCTTCTTCCCACACTACAATGTTTTCTGTGCATTAAACTTTGCAACTTAAAATAATGAATGATGCATGATTTAAGATGACAGTTCTTTGAGTGCAAATCCTAAGAATAAAGGTGATAATTCTCCAAAAGGACAGGCATAGCAAAACATACCACGAGAGTGATAATCTTTTCATGCCATCGTCCCTCTCACTGCTTTTTTTAATTTTATATTTTGTTTGCATTGCAATTTATGATTTTTGAAAACCACTAAAAACGATGGAACCTCTAAAGATCCATGAGAATCTTGATGATCTAGATGGGTTTTTCTATGTGGATACAGGAGAAAAGTGGGTTCAGAGATTCAGCTTTAAGATGAGTTTCAAGAAAAAAAACCCCTCAAACTATTGAATATAGTTCATTTCAAGATTAGGCCTTACTTTAATGATCTTAAAACTAGTTTTTATTTGAATATAGTTGACACCCAGTGTTACATTAGGTTCAGGTGTACACCATAGTGAAGTGACATCTCTATATGTCATGTTATGCTCACCACAAGTATGGCCACCATCCATCCCCATACAACACTATTACAGTATCATTGGCTATATTCCCTGTGCTATAACATTACTTTAGTGATTTCTAGAAATTAAATCATATATTCTTATTGCATAAAGAACAGATTTTCTTTATTTAAACTCAGCTCATTCAACAACTGTTTGTTGAACACTGCCAGGTGCCCAGATCTGCTCTGTGCAGGACCCTTCTTTCAGCCACACATTTCTGAAGAACCCAGGTCAGGCAGGCTATTGCATACTCCTACCCCCTTGACGTTCACCAGGGCCAGCACTAGAGCCAGAATGCCATGATTTCGCATGGAGCTTCATTTGTAACAAGATGGAGTCGCTTCCCAAGTTGGGGGTACTGGAACACAAGTTGCTTTTCCTCAAGCAGACAAATACAGACATGCTGTTCTTGCAAACAATGTCACCATCTTGCAGACCACCTTCTGGCCCAACCTCCTCTCCTGGTGGTTTTCAATCCTTTTGGTCCCCTCCTTCATCACCTCCCCTCTTGCCGTTCTTCTCTCTGCCTCCCACCTCCTGCTCTCTCCCTCCTTTATGCAGCACAATATACTTAATTTTATCAATATAGAGTATCCTGAAAGCTAAGGTGAATCCAAAATCTGGCTTGGAGCCCAGACATCACTTTCTGAAGTGACAGCCCCTGGGTTTGCAATTATACAGATCATTGCTTCGACCTGGTGCAAAGTCAACCAGGCCACAATACAAGAACAAGAGGCATAATTTCTGCGGCTTCCAGAAGGGCTCTGAGCAGTGCCTCAGTGTTCACTGAGCTGCATGCTGTGTTAGCCAGCCTGTTTTGCTCTTCTTCAGTTGAAGCCCCACCATAAACAGCCCAGTTCCTTTGCTGTCCCCTGTGATCTTCTGCCTTGTAAAGTAGACCTTAATGTTCCTATTATATATGTTCCTTTTCTCCATAATCCACTCAAAATGGTTTGCACAAATAAAAAAAAAAAATACCCTCTTAATGGTGTAAGGCCCTGTATTCTAAATAACTGATTCGCTGTACATATTAGCATTAGCTTGAGAGCAATAGAAAAGGCAGTTTTTTTTTATCTTCAAAATAAAATTTCTCCTTTTAGGCTAGTTTGCACGTGATCTATGTAGATAGAATATGGTGGGCAAGATGCTTTCTTTGAAATATATGGAGGCCTTCGAATCACTTTCAAAGTAAAATGAGGGCAGGAAGTCAAATTGTATGAGTGTGCTTGTCACCCAGAGAAGGAGAATGCATGGTCTGTAATTGAACCCCTTATTATTATTCACTTTGAGTTTCTCAATTTGGCTTGTCTTGGGGCATCTCTCTCTCTCTCTCTCTTTTCTAAGCTTTGGGGAATTAGAAATTTAAATGAGATGTGGGAGAGGGAGGGGGAGCTCTCCTGTGAGAAAGCTTTGCTTTCTGGACCCAGCTGTCCTGGGGTGGGGAGAGAGCTGCATCTCAGAGTGGAGACAAAGGAATGAAAGCATCCCTCAAGCTGCGAAGGAGCAGCCAGCCTTTGGCTGCTCGCAAAGTCTTCAGCAGTCAAAATGTGCTGCTGAATAATTCTCAATTTTATGGTTTACTTGTAGACTCTTTATGACCTGATGAAATTTAGTTTATTTCTTGTTTTTCCTTTTTCCAAGACATTGTCTTATCAGGCTGAATCTGTTCTTATTTCCATGTCTTGAGAATACTTTCCCATCTTCCCTTCTGAAGGGAAGGCTCCCCAAGAGCCTGCATCAGAGCACATCTGCATCTTTCAAACAGTAAGACTCATGAGCGCCAGCCTCACGTTTTGCTCATGCCCAGGGGAACTGACGACAAAACAGTTATGAGGTGACTTGGGTGCACTAAGGCTTTAGATGATGAGCACATTCCCCCAGTGTCTCTGTTCTTTACTTTCTCGCTCCTGTGCTCACGAAGGAACTCATCACTGTGGAGCAGGTCAGGAGCGGGGAGTCAGGAAGAGCTTTCTGTCTTTGGTACTTGAGTCTTGCTTTGGGAAAGGAAGAGATGGAGCAGGTAATTGTGTTTGTTTCCTAGGGCTGTCATAATAACTTACCACAAACCTGGTGGCTTACAACAAGGCAAATTTATTCTCAGTTCTGGAGGCTAGAGCTCTTGAGATCAAGGTAGCAGCAGGGCCATGCTCCCTCTGGAGGCTCTAAGGGAGAAATCCTTCCTTGCTTCTTTCAGTTTCTGGTGGCTCCAGGGGTTTCTTGGCTTGCCATAACACCACCAGTCTCTGTCTCTGTCTTCACATGACCTCTCTGTGTTCCTCTGTGTTCTCTCCTCTTCTTATGAGGACATCTGCCATTATAGTTAGGGACCATTTTACACCTAGCATGATTTGATCTTGAGGTCCTTAATTAAATACAAAGACACTATTTCCAAATAAGGTCACGCCCTGAGGTTCCAGGCAGACAAGAATTTTTGGATGTCGTTATTCAACACACTATGATAGTGGAAGCATGGAATGTAAAAGCTGGAAGGAAGGAACCTAAGATCATCAAGTCTAACACCTTTATTATGCAGATGAGTTATCCAGCCTTACCCAGGTTGTAGGTGATAGGAATTTTTTTTTAAAACTTAGTGCTAGATACACTCGGCTATGTTGAGAGAGGGGCGAATTTTAGAGGTAAAGAGAGTGTGGCAGTTTATAAAATTGGCTGCAAATTCTTTGACACTCCTACTGAGAGCTGAGGTCTGTCCTTCCCCTGAGTGTGGAGGGACTTGACTGTTTTGATCATTAGAGATGGTGGGGGTGATGCTGTGTGACTCCTGAGTTGGGTTATAGATGGTGAGGCAGCTCTGCCTTGTTCACTGTAACACTCTAATTTGGAGCCCTGAACCCCCATGGAAGCAGTCTGATAACCCTGAGGCCACCATGCTGTGAAGGAGTCAAGTTACAGTGCTCTGGTTGGCAGTCCAAGCACCAGATATGGAGAACCTCCAGATGATTTCAGCCTAGCCACCAAGTCCTCCCCAGTCTTTGAGTCTTCTCAGATGAGGTGCTAGGCATCGTGGGGTAGAGATGTGCTGACTGCTGTTGTACTTATTAATCCATACATATAATAAAATGGCTGTTGTGTTAAGCCATACATTTGGGGATAGATTGTTGCAAAGCAACAGTAACTGGAAAAAGTCACCTTTGTGATAATCAGATAATACATACTCATCCCTATTCTGCTAGGCAGACAAATTAGCATCAAGATTTAGACCATCTTAATTATAACAAGGATAGAACCTCCAGGGGTGCAGTCTGGTGAGAAAGGAGCTCACCACACTGTTCGTGGGGGATGCATGGTGGTTTGTTCATTGACATTTGTAAACTTAACTGGGGATGTTTCATGGTCCCGGGAATGGCCAGATATTTGTTGTTTTTCCTATCATCTGATGGGAGAGAGTGCATACTGGAAGGATCGAGTTCAGTATTCAAGAGCAATTAAACCTGAAAACTTATAAACTCTTCTCTCTAGGTTTTCAGTGCTGAAAACAAATGAGATCTGGAGTCTGGTGTGTCACAACCATCCTGAATTCTTAGAGATGAAATAAAACCAGAGGTCACTGGCTTTTATGGAGAGACAAAAAAAAATCTATAACTTCTAACTTGTCTCAAAGGCTAAATGTGTCCACATTCATCTTTGCAGGCAGGATGCCATTAATTAGTCAAATGTTAAGAGTACCTGTGGGTCAGGAACTTTTCTAGGTCCTAGGAATAAAAGTAGTCTATATACAGGACTAATATATATGTGTGACAAAGACAGCATTCCTTTATTATGCAACCTACATTTTGGGGGTGGGGGAGAGATGGACAGTGAATATATGAATAAATAATATTTGGATACTTTGAAGTGTCTTGAAGGCAACTAAATAGGATAATGTGAAAGACAATGTGTGTATGTTGGGGTTCTTTAAAAAGTACTTGGGAAGTCCTCTCTTACAAAGTGACATTTGAGTTGAGTCCTCAGTGATCTAAGGGAAGAGCATGACCCACAGCATCAGCTAGCATGACTTGGTGTCTGTATGTGGCTGACCTATTTGAAGGTCAGGTAGATCTAAGATTTTCCAATTTCATGAGTACTTGTAGAATACAAGTTATGAACTTGTCCTGGTTAGGAATCAAGGCTGTTTGTAATACTTCTTAGTGGTAAGTACACCAGTAGACTAGAATTTTCTAATTCCATTGTGGACAGTTAAATTCTGAGTAGATGAAATGCCAGTTTGGGATGTGCCTAGGAACTAAAGTGCCCCCAGGATCTATTTTAAACAAAGTTTAAAATTAATCCCTAAAATATCATGCTCTATACAAAGGATGACATTTATAATGCATGTAGGGAAAAACAAACAGAAAAACCCCAAACTACCATCAATTTCTCTGTATAAAAGAAGCAGACAACAAGTGAAAAATAGATGAGCGAGCAAACAAATATATGCATAAATATGACTGGATGGAGATTCCCAGCTGGACTTCGGTAAATGTGATAAAACATATTTTATATTCTGTGTCTGATATTTTAGCTATCTACATTCTTTGCAGGTCTGATTCTCTGATTAGTTATTTCTGTTGTCACCTGTGCTGTCTTATTCCTGGAGTATTAGTGCCCTTTCTTTTTCCTCCCTCATTCCCTTGTCTCCTTCCCTCTCTCTCTCTCTTTCTTTCTAGTTTTATTGTATGCCTATATTCCTTAGAACCTTACCTGTGGAATTCCTTGAGGTTTGTGTTTAAAGTTTGCTTACCAGAGACCATTAGTGTTTGCTTTTGCCAACTAGAGATCACTTTATTTTTTTTATTTTTTAAAGATTTTATTTATTTATTTGACAGAGAGAGACACAGCGAGAGAGGGAATACAAGCAGGGGGAGTGGGAAAGGGAGAAGCAGGCTTCCTGCTGAGCAGGGAGCCCGATGCGGGGCTCGATCCCAGGACCTGGAATCATGACCTGAGCCGAAGACAGACGCTTAACGACTGAGCCACCCAGGCGCCCCTAGAGATCACTTTAAACGAGGGGTCAGCAAATGTTTTTGTCACGGGCCAGGGAGTAAATATTTTAGGCACTGTGGTCTATATAGTCTGTGTCACAACTACTCAACTCCACCATTGTAATGTGAAATGATCTGTAGACAATGTGTAAATAAATGAGCATAACTATGTTCTGATCAAACTTTCATATAATTTACATGTGTCATGAAATATTTTACTCTTCTGATTGTCTTTCAACCATTTAAACACATAAAAACCATTTTAGCTCATGGACTATACTAAAGCAGATGGCAGACAGGAGTTGGCCATGAACCATAGTTTGCCACCTTCTGATTTAAACTCAGTCGTGTGTGTGTGTGTGTGTGTGTGTGTTTAAATATGTCTTACAATCAATGTGGATTCTAGCCTCAAATTTGTATGAGGGCAGAATTGTGGTTAAAATTTCAGAGGAATCATTTTCCTTTTGCCCCCTTTTCTCAGAGCCAAGGCCAAGACAGATAATTATCTCTACCACCTCTCTGAGGCATTTTTTCCCCAGGTTTACCCACAGAGGCTTTCAGGAGCCTGGCTTGCTACAGAGATCCCTGATCTGAGGGTCTATGATGTCTACACCCCCAGTTGTCTCCTCATGGTTTGCTGAAGTGAAGTTCAAGGTCATCAGTGTTGGAAGAGGACAGGTGCTGACTTTTCATTTCTCTATGACAAATTCTGATAACCAATTTCTAGATTTGAGATTTACTTTTTATTCTGACCTCTAAAGACATCATCTCTCACTTTCCAGCCAGTTTAACCATGCATTTTAAAAAAAGGCTTCTACATATCTTCCAGAATTTTTAGGCATTTTGTATACCTAAAAGTATTGCTGAAAACAGTGGTCACATTGGAATCTCTGTCCCTTGCTTTTTTGAGTATTTCACTCAGGTGTGTGTTTCATGCAAATCCAGGAGATTGGTTATGCGTAGGAACAAAGTTGTGGGGGAAAAGGGAACTTTTGGGGAACCTGTGCATTCAGAGGATAGGGAGGGATGGAGTCAACAAGAGGTAGAGTGGTAAAGAAGTGAGAAATGTTCAGAGAAGAAAAAATTCCTGAGAAGCAGCTGAGCTCAAAGATGAAGTGATGAGTACTGAAGTGGCTGAAGTTACTCCCAGTGAAGGAGCCTTCAGAAGTAAAGAGAGCATCATATTTGGATGGAAGAAGAGGAAAGGTAACTTTGCATTAGAAAACAAAGTAATAAATAGCCTGGAGGTAAGAAGGAAGAAGGCAAATTCAAGACATGATAAGGTTAACTGTGCGGTGGAAATGGAGCTACGTATATTCAAAGATGGGGGGATAGGAGTACCTGCGTGAAATCAGAACCATTGTGTCCTTGTAAACAGGCAAGAGAGAAGATGGAAATTATGATTTAGGGAAGTTTAATCCTGTCACACAATATACGTTGGTTTGGGCCATAAAGAAATTGATTGCAAAGAAGACCAACTAAGTGGGTGTTGCAGTAATTGAGATGGGAATGTTGAAGAATTTTGCCCGGGGTGGTCGTGGTGGAAGTGAGAGGGACAGGCAGCTCTGAGAAACACGGAAGAGGAAGAAGGTCAGCAGAATGTGATCACCAACCAGACAAGGGAGAAGAGGTGAGCCAAGTCCAAGGTGGGAGAGAGCTCACAGATTCTAGTGTGGCTTCCAAAGTTTCTTTTTGTTCTGATTCAACCTCTAAAGGTATAATTTTTAAAGCTCACTCAGTGGAGAGCCAGGTAGATTCCAAGATACAAGGGTCTCACAGTTTCAGTTTGGGTTTTCTGTTATTTTTTTCCCTTCCAGTTGACAGAGCTAAGAGTATGGTTTTCTCAGAACCTTTCCGTCTTTATATGTGAGCCTCACAATGGTGTACGCAGGCTCCCTTGACGTTTTCCACAGGAACCCAATCACCAGGCTTCCCTGAAAACATTTTTGACAGCTGAGCCGGCTGCTGGGCTGGGCGCTGCCTTCCCACCAGTGCTCTGATCGGCGCGTCAGAGGCGGCATCTCTCACAGTGACAAGATCAGATGAGGAAAACTCATCTTGTATGAACTGGGGTCGAAAACTGAAAATGTTCAACCTTAGCTGCTTTTCATGCTTGACACGCTTCGAAAGCCATTCTTTTTGACAACATAATCAAGGTTAGTGGTGGCCTTAGTGTTTTGTTTTGCCTTCTTTATTAGGAAGATGCTGTTGCAGTTTCTAAGTGAGCGATCCTGAGAATAACCTCTTGGAATGGCAATGCCATTTTTCAGAAGGAGGTAGGATGGGCTTCCCACTTGGTGTTGTGGAACCTTTCTGCACCCTATGTGTCAGTTGCCTTTTAAAAGAGCATAATTAATTTATAAATTAGATGTTCTTGGAGCTGAGAGACAAACTTGACTAACCGTGTCGTTAGGAGGAAAACAGACAAGAAATCAGAGGCGGAATGTTATGCCCAACATGGCCTGACCACAGAGCAGCTAGAAATAACACGAGCAGTTCTCTCTTCTCCAGGAAAGTGACCCCACACTTCATTTTGCTTCTGCTGAGACATTTTGGAAGGGCCACCTTGAAGGGATAGTCATTTCTTAACTCACTTTTTTATGGGAGTTTGTATCCTTCTTCAAATACAGAGGAAAGGAAACATGTTTCTCTCTGGAGCAATTTTCATGGTAGAGTCCTAACAACTAAAAAGGTTGTTCAACGTGACAAAAGGGAATAAATCTTGTACTGAAAGTCAGACTCTTTGGTTCTAGCCTGGGTTCTGTCTCTAATGATAACAGCCACCACTTTTTAACAGTGCTCACTGTGTCAGACACTGGGCTAAGTGCTTTTCATGAAGGCTCTCATTTGATCCTTTTCACATTTCCTACAGGAGAGTACTCTTCTTATTCCTGTTTTAACAGATGCTAAAGTTGAGGCTCAGAGAGGTTAAGTAGCTCGCCCAAGGTCCCCAAACCAAATGGTGTTGGTGCTGGTGTCAAAACCAGTGTGGAGGGCTTGGGACTAGGGCTCTCAGTCATTGCTTGCCCAAAGAGTTTTGGGCCTTGGAAGACCAACCAACCACTTTGAATGTCAGTAGTATTTAAAGTAAGGAAGTTGGCCTCAATGATTCATAAGGTTGCTTCCAGCTTCAAGATCCTATCCAACTCTCTCTTCTTAAGGATGGAGTGTAAAAAAGGTGACATGACATAAAAGATTAATTATGTCCCTGGCCTTGGGAAAAGCCAGCATTAGAGACCAAGCAAATTCCTTTGGGTGGGGGAGAAGCCAACAACAACAACAACTGAGTAGTTAAGTCCTAGAAGAATCCTGGAAAGATTTCTGAAATATTGGATGTTGGTATGTCTTGGACACAGAGGGGTGAATCTTAGTTTTGGAGAAATGACTCATGGGAGATTCAAACACATTATGTGGTTTCTTTTCCCTCTTTAATAATCAGATGCTCAGAAGACAGAGCCTGAGTTTCTACAGAAATACAGTATTCCATTTCCAGGGATTGCCAGGTAATCTGCCTTAGTTCTTGTGATCTTCAGCTTTCTGGAATCCTTCCATCTGATTTCAATGGTGGATTAAACATTCCCTTCTCCATACTGAACCTGAGTTGAAAACAAACCAAAAACCATTAAGGCTTGAGGGCAGGAAAACTCAGAATTAAACGAAAATTCAACTGTACCTCTGTAAACATGGGGAGAGGTCTCGGCATGTTCTCAGTTAATCTTTATAGCATTTAAAGTCATTTTAGTCCTGATGAAGTGCTGTGGGTAGATATGCCATTTAAGTTTCCTTTCTCCCCCCTTCCCTCTATCTCCCACACATTGCTTTTGATCATAAGCAATGTTATTACCCTTTAAGCACAAAGATAGATAAGGTAATATTAACAGCCAATCTAATTCCAGGAGGCCTCCACTTCTCTTTCTTCTTCTGATAGTGATATAAAGCTGGCTTCTCCACTCTGAAACAGTTCCATTCAAATTTTCACTCATTATTTGCATGATTTTAAAAAACATTCCAGGCAATAAAGTCGTTCTAGTGAGCTGATGGCTAATTGCGTACAGGGTAATTACAATTTAGCCAATATGAAAGATTATTTAGATAGAGATGACCTCTGTGCTCTTGGTAACTGCAGTTTAGGACCCAACCAGCTGCTGTGATGCATGAAAAAAATCTTACTTCATTACGATCAAAGGAGTTAGTCACTTATTCACACTGCTGATTTCTGCAGCTGAAAAAGTATTTACACCAATTAACTTTCTGAGGCCCTCTGCTTGAATTGTTAACCTTCACATAAGCTATCTCTGTGGAAATCACTGATGATACACCCACTTGTCTCAGAATTCATCTGCCTGATCTTTATTGAACTTGATGTGCAAACATTTAAATGATAATTGAAACACTAATTAAATACCATGTCTGGGCACTAGAGTTGGGAATTCAGAGAAAAAGGCTGGCTTACTGTCGACAGTAGCAAGAATCAGAAGCCCAAGGTGCTTCCCGTCTTCAGCAGGAGCGGTTTGGAACATGTCTGGGTTGCCCTGATGTCTATTGATGTGTGCAAGGCACGTCTACTGTGCCATCAAACACAACGCAGGGGGTACATACAGCACGTAATCCCAAACGATCAGCAAAGGAATTTACTTACGATCCATCCCAGAGATGTGGTGTCAGTGACATGCTCTGATCGTGAGTGTTGATTCAGATTGGGGTACAGAGAACCAAGTGGAATCATATTTTTGGACCAGGCAATTCTTTGATTTTGTCTCTGTATCCAGAGTGTATGTTTTTCAGTTTGAATTTGTAACCTGTTTGTAACCTGAATTTGTAACCTGTTTACTTTCTTTTGTTTGTAACCTGGGTTTGTAACCTGTTTACTTTCTTTCAATGGCGTAAAGCAGTGGTTCTCAACCTTGACTACATGTTAACATGAATTAGAAAATGCTGAGGCCAGGGCTGCATTTGACAGCAGTTGTATCAGAATCTCTGGTGATGAGGCCAGGCGTTGGCCATGTTAAAGTAGCTCTGCAGGTGCTCCTAACGTGAAGTCAGGGTTAAGAACCCCCACACTAGACACAAGCTCCGTTGCAGCAAGGACTGTGTCTGTTTCATTCACCCCTGCCTTTGTAGATTGTAGCACAGGGCCTGACACATAACAGATCTTCAAGAAATATTTTTGAGTGACATGTGCTTTTAAGACTCCTGGATAGAGGCTCACTGCCTAGGGCCTCTGTGTTAGAGTAAATTAGGGAGGTAAATTAGAAAGTCTGGCAGTGTATTCCTACCCTGATTTTTACCATTGCTTCCTAACTCCAGAAAACAGTTGTGGAGCAAGCTCTGGGAACTTGAGTGCCTTCCAAGCTGCAGTGTTTCCCTCGATCCCCATCAGATGTGATCCCTTCCTGTGATTCCTGCGACTGGCTCCCTCTTCATTTTCTCCCTGCACTACAGTTTCCTGCTGGAACTGGCACCTTGTCCTGGATGTCACCTTGCTTAGGATGTGCTCCCCACGGCTAGGTGTGCTGCCTGGAGACCCTGTTTAGCTATCACCCACCTATCAATAGGACAATTGCCTCATTCACAGTCACGCCCCCTACTGGGGGCAGGCCCTCTCTAATGACTGGTGTGAGGGTATAAAGGCTCATACTCTGCCCCATCTCAGGGCAACTCCGCTGGACTATCTCAGCTCCAGAGCTCCTGTGGGTAAGCTGACGCTGTGGTTGGGAGTGTATCGAATTCTTCCTGTGCCAGCCCTTTCTTCCTTCACCTTTCTCTGCAGGTGTTGCTAAGAATACCTCCTAATGAATTCCTTCCCTCTAATCTCCATGTCAGAGTCAGTCTGCCGAGCACACAAAGACAATGGCATGAACTACTTGAACTCCACTACCCATGCCCCCTCAGACCGAGCCCAGGCTCCTCACACCCCTGTTCATCATGTACCAGACATCATGGCAGCAATGATCAAGACAGACAAAATTCCCACCCGCACTGAGCTTCCATTATGCTGGGAGAGACAAGCAATAAACATATATATATATAAATCTGAATGATGAAAGCCATTTACAAAAATAAGGCAGGGTAAGAGAACAGAGTGATGGGGTGAAGTGGGGGCGGTGGTGTGCTGGAGCTGTCTCATGCTAGCCTGGGAGAACCTACGGGATTTGGCAAGCCAGTTGTCCAAGAGAGCTGTTGTTAAGAATCAATTATATGAACTTAAAAGTCAAATCATATTGGAAACTGATGTAATACATACACAAAACTCATCACTTTTCTCATTTGACTACATTTTGCCATTATATATGTTCTTGATGTTATTTACATTATTATATCTGTATGGTGGAAATACTATATAATGGTGCAGTACTGCATGTCCCTTCCTAATTACATATTCAATGACATCAATGAGTCTGAACTGTACTTGTTTAATTGCCATCATGGATTGGCTATGGATACAAGAGTATGTAAAAAAATCAACAAAAGCATTCTGTGAGAATCAATTGTGCAGAATTTATGATAAACAATAATGTTTATGTTATTTTTATTACCAAATTGGTTGATCTCCATCTTTTATATCAGCAAAATTACAGTAAACATAGATGCATTTATACATGCATGCATTTCCCCCCACCCCAGAGATCTGTTCGTGAACATTTTCAGCACATCACTGGGTAGGGGGCTTCATTTCAAGAATATTATGGAAGAAATGTGTAACATTTGAGCTCATACCTGGTCAAATCCAGGGAACCCGTGTTTATTACTGTTTGTGAGAAAATATGCTGCCCTACATCCTTTGTGTTCTCATTTTTTATTCTTGGATGATGGTCTCTAGACAGTTTTGTTAGTACTTCACCCATATGGAGGATTTATCTCCCTCAACCTCTATTGATTTCTTTTAGGATTTTGAGAACTTCTGTTAGGTTACAGCTCCAGGTCTTATTTTTCCTAGTGGGGCTACACTCAGCTTGCATACTTCATTATCGTTTATGTTCTGATAGCACTTTTTGTTTGTAATTGCCTAGCTGTACGTAGTCATCCTTAGTTGTTCATATGGTAATTACAGGCATTTTTGTAAAGAATAGCTCTCTTAGTTGTACGTTTTGTCTCTTCTGGGAATTTAGATACTTGAGTATTAAACTAATTTTTTGTTAGCCACAGCTAAATGGTATCACAGGTATCAAAAATACAGGTATTATAGAAAAGGCGTAGAATAGAAAAGAAGTTGAGCCACTTGTTGCTTTATGACCATGAACAAACCACATGACAACCCCAAACCTGAGTTTCCTAATCTGCACAATGGGAATTTAATTTGGCAGATTTGTTGGTCATTAAGACAAGTAAGGCAGGGTCCATGCCCTCAAGGTATTAACGATTAGCCCTAAAACTATTTCTAATTCATTGTGATGAACACTAATAGTAGCTGTAAGATGAATACAGAAGTGTGTGAAAAATGAAATGGGTAATGTAAATGAGCATATTTTGTGAACATGGGAAATACTCTCCCATAAATATGTAAGATTCAGTTGTTCATAGAGCTTCTGATGCTGGGTGCTTTCTGACATCTGACAAATGCCCACTGAAGGAATGAACTGAGTAGTAGGCCAACAGGTTATTCAATTAAAGACTGTCATGTCTTTTTAAGTCTTGCTCTGCTCTGTGTGGTTATGTTTATAAGCTTCTTAACCAAAAGATGGTCGCACTGGTCTAAAATAAATATATGGTTACAGAATTTAGTCTAATTAAAGCACAAGATATTCAAGTAAACAAAATATTTACTTAGAATCAATCCTACTATTTGATTATCCTATGACTTTTCTAGGTGTTTAATCTTAGCATTTGTTATTGCTGCATATTGGTCTTTACCAAAGTTTTCAGAGCAATGGTAACTTCCCAACCACTTCATGTTATAAGTGAGGAACTATGCTGGGAAGTGATCGTAGTTGGAGGCCAATATAAGCAAGTCTTTTATTAGTTATGAGAAAATGCTCCCATATAATTGAGATTTTTAAAGAAAGAGAATAAAGCTTTTGTCATTATACAGGTTATACCTGTTCACTAGAAAAAACAAAATACCGAAAAGTAGAAAGATATTCACCAGCTGTTCCACTACCCAAAACCCTCACTTTTACTTTTTGGTATCTCTATTCCTCCAGTCTTTATCTATGTGTATTTTTCTGTGGTTGCAATAATACTTGATGTATAATTTTATGCCCTGCTTTTTTATTTACCATTTTAGCAAAAGCATTTTCTAAGCTATTAAACATCTTTTCAAACATCCATTGAAAGGACAGCATGCATTTCATTATAGCTGGTCTTTGAATCACAATACCAAAACTTATTTGAATTAATGAATGTTGACTCTGCTTTAATTACCTAGGAAGATATATCCTTATTCCAATGACTGACATTCCTTAGATTATTTTTGAAATGACACTTTTGGAAACACATTAAAAACAACTCAGAAAATTGGTGTCATTATCAATATACAATTTTTTAAAACAAAAATATAATTTTACCTATCTTGGTCCTTCTAGTTAGCTAAGAGTGACTTTTGTGTATTTCTTATTTAATTTCTTATTTATTTATTTATTTATCTATCTATCTATCTATCTATCTATTTATTTATTTATTTGACAGAGAGAGACACAGTAAGAGAGGGAATACAAGCAGGGGGAGTGGGAGAGGGAGAAGCAGGCTTCCCGCCGAGCAGGGAGCCCAATGCAGGGCTCCATCCCAGGACCCTGAGATCATGACCTGAGCCAAAGGCAGACGCTTAACGACCGAGCCACCCAGGTGCTCCTACTTTTGTCTGTTTCTAATAACCAAATCCACCTTGAAGAAAAATATCTACCAACACCAAAGATATTAAAAAGTATTCTGCACAGGCTTTGATAGCAATTTCTAAAGAGAAGTTTGGAAATATTTTGTAATGTATATATTAGGGTAAATGATACTTTCTTGCAGAGTGACTACTTGAGGTGGAAAAAAAGAACACAAATTTGCACGAGCAAGTTTCATCATGTTTGCTAGAAATCAGGTATTGTATGTTATAGTCATCCCTGCATCTCTGAAGACCCTCACGAGTTGATTATTGATCATGCCCTGGGAATTTAAAGTCTCTCTAGCTGCTCTGTCCCTCAGGTGTGTCCTTGAGTTTCAAGGTTCCAAATTCAAACACTGCTGTTATACCGCCACTCTTAAAGATGTCTCTGCTGTGATGTTTGAAGTAGAGAATCCTGCAAGTCTTGGTTTCTACTGGCTTCGAAAGAAGGGAGGCTGATTGGCCTTTGTGAAAGGGATTTCTCATGCTGTCAAAAAATACCAGAGGCCAGTTTGACCACCCACTTTGGCCCTTGGAGCAGTGACAGTCATCATGTTAACTCCTTTAGCAGTGGGGTGGACAGCACCACCCAGGAGCCTGTAATGGTGCCAAGCAATGAGGCATGGCAGCCTGCAGAGTTTGGTGAAGCTAGCATTTGGGATAAGGATTGAAACCCGGTTTGTCAGCCTGACTTTTGGGGGATGTGGAGATGGAAGTGGGTGGATGAAGGGACATTGAAGGAATAAAAGAGTCGGCCTCCTTTCACCCTTTTCTATTGAATATCTCAAAATGGGGCAGACTTCCTTTCCTGTCTATGCCTCACAGAGAGTCAGTGTCTGTGGGTGCATGTTGAAAGCCTCAGGGTTTTTGCATTAATAAGCCCCTTTAAAAATGTCAGTTGAGAAGCGCTAAAGACCTTTCCACCAGCCACTTTTCAATCTTGTTATTTTAGTAGTTGACCATAGAGTTGAGGGTCCATTTCTGGGCTCTCTATTCTGTTCCATTGATCGATGTGTCTGTTTTTGTGCCAGTACCATACTGTCTTGATGATGACAGCTTTGTAATAGAGCTTGAAGTCCGGAATTGTGATGCCACCAGCTTTGCATTTCTTTTTCAACATTCCTCCGGCTATTCGGGGTCTTTTCTGGTTCCATACAAATTTTAGGATTATTTGTTCCATTTCTTTGAAAAGAGTGGATGGTATTTTGATAGGGATTGCATTAAATGTGTAGATTGCTCTAGGTAGCATTGACATCTTCACAATATTTGTTCTTCCAATCCATGAGCATGGAACGTTTTTCCATTTGTGTCTTCCTCAGTTTCTTTCATGAGTATTTTATAGTTTTCTGAGTACAGATCCTTTGCCTCTTTGGTTAGATTTATTCCTAGGTATCTTATGGTTTTGGGTGCAGTTGTAAATGGTATCAACTCCTTAATTTCTCTTTCTTCTGTCTCATTGTTGGTGTATAGAAATGCAATTTCTGTGCATTGATTTTGTATCCTGCCACTTTACTGAATTCCTTTATGAATTCTAGCAATTTTGGGGTGGAGTCTTTTGGGTTTTCCACATAAAGTATATCATCTGCAAGCAGTGAGAGTTTGACTTCTTCTTTGCCGATTTGGATGCCTTTTATTTCTTTTTGTTGTCTGATTCCTGTGGCTAGGACTTCTAAAACTGTGTTGAATAGCAGTGGTGATAGTGGACATCCCTGCTGTGTTCCTGACTTTAGGGGAAGAGCTCTCAATTTTTCCCTCTTGAGAATGATATTCGCTGTGGGTTTTTCATAGATGGCTTTTATGATATTGAGGTATGTACCCTCTATCCCTACACTCTGAAGAGTTTTGATCAAGAAAGGATGCTGTACTTTGTCAATGCTTTTTCTGCATCTACTGAGAGGATCATATGGTTCTTCTTCTTTCTTTTATTAATGTATTGTATGACATTGATTGATTTGTGGACATTGAACCAACCTTGCAGCCCAGGGATAAATCCCACTTGGTCGTGGTGAATAATCCTTTTAATGTACTGTTGGATCCTATTGGCTAGTATTTTGGTGAGAATTTTTGCATCCATGTTCATCAGGAATATTGGTCTGTAATTCTCCTTTTTGATGGGGTTTTTGTCTGGTTTTGGGATCAAGGTAATGGTGGCCTCATAAAATAAGTTTGGAAGTTTTCCTTCCATTTCTATTTTTTGGAACAGTTTCAGAAGAATAGGTATTAATTCTTCTTTAAATGTTTGGTAGAATTCCCCTGGGAAGCCATCTGGCCCTGGGCTTTTGTTTGTTGGGAGATTTTTGATGACTGCTTCAATTTCCTTAGTGGTTATAGGTCTGTTCAGGTTTTCTATTTCTTCCTGGTTCGGTTTTGGTAGTTGATACATCTCTAGGAATGCATCCATTTCTTCCAGGTTATCTAATTTGCTGGCATAGAGTTGCTCATAATATGTTCTTATAATTGTTTGTATTTCTTTGGTGTTGGTTGTGATCTCTCTTCTTTCATTCATGATTTTGTTGATTTGGGTCAATTCTCTCTTCTTTTTGATAAGTCTGGCCAGGGGTTTATTAATCTTGTTAATTCTTTCAAAGAACAAGCTCCAGTTTCGTTGATCTGTTCTACTGTTCTTTTGGTTTCTATTTCATTGATTTCTGCTCTGATCTTTATTATTTCTCTTCTCCTGCTGGGTATAGGCTTTATTTGCTGTTCTTTCTCCAGCTCCTTTAGGTGCAGGGTTAGGTTGTGTATTTGAGACCTTTCTTGTTTTTTTTTTTTTTTTTTAAAGATTTTATTTATTTATTTGACAGAGAGAGACACAGCGAGAGAGAGAACACAAGCAGGGGGAGTGGGAGAGGGAGAAGCAGGCTTCCCTCTGAGCAAGAAGCCCGATGCGGGGCTCGATCCCAGGACCCTGGGATCATGACCTGAGCCGAAGGCAGACACTTAACGACTGAGCCACCCAGGCGCCCTGACCTTTCTTGTTTCTTGAGAAAGGCTTGTATTGCTATATACTTTCCTCTTAGGACTGCCTTTGCTTCATCTCAAAGATTTTGAGCAGTTGTGTTTTATTTTTCATTTGTTTCCATGAATTTTTTTAATTCTTCTTTAATTTCCTGGTTGACCCATTCATTCTTTAGTAGGATGCTCTTTAGCCTCCATGTATTTGAGTTCTTTCTGACTTTCCTCTTGTGATTGAGTTCTAGTTTCAAAGCATTGTGGTCTGAAAATATGCAGGGAATGATCCCAATCTTTTGGTATTGGTTGAGACCTGATTTGTGACCTAGGATGTGATCTATTCTGGAGAATGTTCCATGGGCACTAGAGAAGAGTGTATATTCTGTTGATTTGGGATGGAATGTTCTGAATATATGTGTGAAGTCCATTTGGTCCAGTGTGTCATTTAAAGTCTCTATTTCCTTGTTGATCTTTTGCTTAGAAGATCTGTCTATTTCAGTGATGGTCCCCTACTATTATTGTATTATTGTCGATGTGTTTCTTGCTTTTGTTATTAATTAGCTTATATAATTGGCTGCTCCCATGTTAGGGGCATAGATATTTACAATTGTTAGATCTTCTTGTTGGATAGACCCTTTAAATAGGATATAGTGTCCTTCCTCATCTCTTATTACAGTCTTTGGTTTAAAATCTAATTTATCTGACATAAGGATTGCCACCCCAGCTTTCTTTTGGTGTCCATTAGCATGGTAAATGTTTTTCCACCCCCTCACTTTAAATCTGGAGGTGTCGTTGGGTCTAAAATGAGTCTCTTGCAGACAGCATATCAATGGGTCTTGTTTTTTAATCCAATCTGATAGCCTGTGTCTTTTGATTGGGGCATTTAGCCCATTTACATTCAGGGTAACTATTGAAAGATAGGAATTTAGTGCCATTGTATTGCCTGTAAGGTGACTGTTACTGTATATTGTCTGTGTTCCTTTCTGGTCTATGTTGCTTTTAGGCTCTCTCTTTGCTTAGAGGACCCCTTTCAATATTTTTTGTAGGGCTGGTTTTGTGTTTGCAAATTCCTTTAGTTTTTGTTTGTCCTGGAAGCTTTTTATCTCTCCTTCTATTTTCAATGACAGTTTAGCTGGATATAGTATTCTTGGCTGCATATTTTTCTCGTTTAGTGCTCTGAATATATCATGCCCGTCTTTTCTGGCCTGCCAGGTCTCTGTGCATAGGTCTGTTGCCAATCTAATGTTTCTACCATTGTAGGTTACAGATCTCTTCTCCCGAGCTGCTTTCAGGATTTTCTCTTTGTCTCTGAGACTTGCAAGTTTTCCTGTTAGATGTTGGGGTGTTGACCTATTTTTACTGATTTTGAGGGGGGTTCTCTGTGTCTCCTGGATTTTGATGCCTGTTTCCTTCCCCAAATTAGGGAAGTTCTCCACTATAATTTGCTCCAATATACTTTCTACCCCTCTCTCTTTCTTCTTCTTCTGGGATCCCAATTATTCTGATATTGTTTCGTCTTATGGTGTCACTTATCTCTCGAATTCTGCCCTCGTGATCCAGTAGTTGTTCATCTCTCTTTTTCTCAGCTTCTTTATTTTCCATTATTTGGTCTTCTATATCACCAATTCTGTCTTCTGCCTCATTTATCCTAGCAGTTAGAGCCTCCATTTTTTATTGCACCTCATTAATAGCCTTTTTGATTTCGACTTGGTTAGGTTTTAGTTCTTTTATTTCTCCAGAAAAGGTTTCTCTGATATCTTCCATGCTTTTTTTTGAGCCCAGCTAGTATCTTTAAAATCGTCATTCTGAACTCTAGTTCCAACATCTTACTAATGTCCATATTGATTAGGTCCCTGGCAGTCGGTACTGCCTCTTTTTCTTTTTTTGAGGTGATTTTTTCCGTCTTGTCTTTTTGTCCAGAGGAGAATAGATGAATGAGAGAACAAAATGCTAACAGGGTAACAATGACCCCAGAAAAATATACACTGAACATATCAGAAGAGACCTGAAACCAGGGGAAAAGAAAGGGAAAGAAAAAGGAAAAGAAAAAGATAAGGAAAAAAGAAAGAATATGGTTAGATGATCAGGCTGGTGCATAGATCAATGCCACACACTAGATTTTGGGTGTATTTTGGTTTGTTAGAAGAAAGTGCCTCCCAAAATTTTAAAGATGAAAAAACTTATATACGTACAAAAATAAGGGTAAATACGATGAAGAGATGGAATATGACTGTAAAGATGAAAAGTATAAAAGATTTTATAAAAGGAATTGATAAGATAAGAAGTTGGTTGAAAAAAGAAAGGAGTTAAAAAAAAAAAAAGGCAGAGAGTGTGATTAGGCAGGAGACTAGAACAAAACCATACACCAGAGATTTAGGGTATATTTTGGTCTGTTAGAAGAAACTGTATCCCAAAATTTTAAAGGGAGAACAACTTATATATATACTAAAAATAAGATTAACTACTATGAAGGGATAGAATATGACTCTAAAAATGAAAAATAAAAAAGATTTTTTAAAAAGGATTGATAAGATGTTGGTTGAAAAAGGGAAAAAGAAAAATAAAAAAAAATAAAAAATTAACTTTGAAAGACTAAAGAGTCATGGTAAAAAAGCCATGGATTCTATGTGCAGTATTCCCCTAGCGCTGGAGTTCTGCCATTCTCATTGATCAGTAAACTTGGTCTTGGCCGGCGATTCTTGCTGATCTTCTGGGGAGGGGCCTGTTGCCATGGTTCCCACATGTCTTTGCGGGAGGCGGAATTGCCCCGCCGTTGCCCAGTCGGGCTAAGTAATCTGCTCGGGTTTGCTCTCGGGAGCTTTTGTTCCCTGCAAGCTTTCTACGGAAAGCTTTGGAGGAGAGAGTGAAAATGGCGGCCTCCCAATCTCCGCCCGGGAAGAGCCGAGAACTCGGGGCCCCGCTCCTCAGTGCACCTCCAGAGAAAAGCAGTCAGTCACTCCTGTCTCCCCAGTCTCTGGCTGCCCTCTGTGCTCACCCGGCCTGTGACAGAGCATTTCTATCTCTGGCACCCAACTTGGTGTGGAGTCTCCAAACCCAGCAGATCCCTGTGGTGCGCTCCCGCGCCGCTCCTCCTGGGGGACAAAGGGAAGTCTCCCTGGATCTGCCGCTTGTTGGGTCCCTGCTGGAGGAGCAGTGGCCTAACTGGGCCGTGGATCACGGTTTATGGTAACCCCGAACTGAGAGCCCACTCCTCGGCTCCATCTCTGCAACCGGCTTCCCCGCTCTGATACCTGGGAGCTCTGCCGCACTCAGGCACCCCTGGTCTTTTTGTGACCCCGAGGGTCCTGAGACCACACTGTCCCAGTGAGGGTTCCATCCCCCGCTTAGCCACTGGAGCGACATCCCTCAGTGGAGCCGACTTCTAAAAGTTCCAATTTTGTGCTCCGCGGCTCTATCACTTGCCAGAAGCAGTGGTCGGAGGTCCTCTCCCCTGCGGTCTATCCTCCCGAATATCACCTTGGATTCACTTCTCCGCATGTCCTACCTTCCAGAAAGTGGTTGCTTTTCTGTTCAGAGAGTAGCTGCTATTCTTTTCTTCGATCTCCTGTTGAGTTTGTAAGTATTCAGAATGGTTTGATCCCTATCCAGCTGAATTCCTGGGACCAGATGAAATTTAGGTCTCCTACTCCTCTGCCATCTTGCTCCTCCCCTGTGGTATTCTGGATAGATACAAGTCTTCCTCTTAGGAAGATATTCCAAGGAGCTAGAAAAAAATGATCCAGTGGAAACCTCTTCTCAGAGTCACGGGGACCACCTCTTTCGATTGTTGCTGGAATGGGAACTGGCGTCTCTAAGATGGGTCCCGAGGACTCTGACTGCAGCAGAGAGGCAACTGCCCCCGGACCCCACGGAGTCCCAGTCAGTGTCAGGCTGTGGCCTCAAGCCCCTGGTCCTGTGCATAGCTCCCCCAGGGGCAGCAAGAGTGTGGATGGCCAGGAAGAGGTCCACACCGCCAGCCAGCTGGTGAAAGACCTCAGGCAGCGGCTCAACAGTTGTTCCAGTCTTACTCTGCAGAAATAGATAGGATTGGTTTGGCTTTCCAGAGAACTGACTCTGCCATAGTACTCCCTGCTAAAGTTTTTTTCTAGAAAATACCCTTTGCACATACAAATTCCTCCCTGTTTTTTTCCATGTCAGAATGTTTTACATAAAAGTCATTATTATCTCTTTGTTATTATAGATATATTGCAAGAGATATAAGATTCTAAGTAAAGTAAAATCAGCAAGATTATAGCTTATCATCTCTAGATGATTTCTAGCTAACTACATAAGAATCAAGTTACGTACTTTGATAAAATACACATGCTGGGATCCACTTCTGGAAAGGAAACGTGAAAAAACATCCAGGATGAACTTGATGATTGGTCTGGTTTGGGGATCTTTGTTCAGGAAGACCAGGTTGCCCTCCTCTGTCTAAATTTTAAGTTGGTACCTTTGGGTTGACTACCACATGCAACTTTCAGGCTTCTCATTCTGTGGGAGTTTAGAATTTTGTATCTGGCATTTCTTCCAAGAACCAGGCTGGAGGACCCTCTTCCTCCTTTTATCTGGTTGAATTGCTGAATGATTCCTTGTTCTCTTATCTATCACATAAGCCTGTGAGCTCTCTGATAGCTAAATGATTAAAGGCAACTTTCCAGTTTCCTAAAAAAGAATATAAAAGGCTTTTTGTGGTGCTGTTTTTGAAAAACAAAACAGACTTCTAAGGTTTGGAGTTCTTTTTATAGGAGAGTACAAAGTAAAGAAGTGCAAGCAACTAACACACTGGAGACAAACTACAAATTTGGGGGGGTCTTTCTAGTGGCACACACTGGGCAAGAAAGATGGAAATGGCAGAGTTTGCAAGCAATCTGCTCCATTCTCATCCAGTGCTATAGAAGGCACCACCCTGAGTCAAAAGGAGGTTGATGTTTGGTTATCGGTAATCCAGAAACGGTGGAGCAGGAAAGCACATGACCATTACCCCTAGTTCTAGGTGAAGAGGAAGTTGATCAGAGATGCCTTCCCATTCTTCGTTTCTCATGGAAATGATGTACAAGAAATAATGGTTCTGGAGATTTCTTGTGTGGTTAGGGACATTGCCGCCTCTTCCTTTCTTTTGTCTCATCTCTCTTCTAAGAAGGGCATTGGACTCTGAGTCAAAAGACCTGAATTCTTGGTCTGGCTCTGTGTTTACCTAGCTTTGTAACCTTTGGGAGCTTACTCAGCATCTCTGGGAATTTTCTCATCTGTAAAATGAAGAAGGAGGAATCTGGGAATTTCTGGGATCCCTTGCAACTCTACTGTTGTTGTAAAGGCTGGTGGTGACCTCCCTGCCAGGAAGGGGGACCTCCAGGAAGTTCTGATTGGTTCTGGAACCATGGAATATCTTGTGAGGAACCATTGCTTGGGTGATATTTTACGACATGTTTAAAGATGATAGTTTGGAGGAAATAGTTCTAGGCTCATCTTGAGTATTTTGTGGAAGCAAAGGCATGAGTGTCTTGACTTCCTTAACCAAAACCTTAAAGAATTATGCAAACAATAAATCTATATCAGAGATAATTGAGAATTTTCCTGATGACCTATTGAATAATACACCTCCTTACTCATCGTGTTCCAGGGGGCCTGGGGAAGGCAGTTGGGGGCAATTCCTGTGATGCACAGTGGCAAGATCGCTTTCAGAGCAACAGATACAGCTGTGTGATCATGAATTCTCCTGCCCTTGGAAAGTGTTAAAACCTGAGGCAATCTTTTTTCCCACCAAGTAAGTAATTTTGCAGGAGAACTGAGGAAATGTCTAGTAGCCTTCAGGTTTCTGATGCTGACTTAAAGGTGAAATGCACCCAGAACCCAAAGGCGGAGTGGTACAGAATGGGTTCTGACAGAAACCTGAGGTGGCACCTAGCTGTGTGTTTACAAACAGGGAGCCCATTCAAGGCTGCCTGGGATCTCACCCAGAAGGCCAAATTACTGTGAATCATTTCAGTATTTAAAAATGATATTTTATTAATTTTTAATTTTTATTTATTTACTTATTTTTTTGAGTAAAGCGATAGAAGTTTATTAAGGATACCGAAGAAGCTCTCAGGAATGAGAGGGGTCCCAACAGGGTTGCCACTGAGGGCTTTAAGGGATGGTCTCTTATAGAAAGCTAACCAGGGAACTTAAATCTTTTTAACATCTCTGTTGGTAACACCATTGAGCAAGGACTAGTGATAATACCTTCAATGGCTTACTTCCTTTTTAGGGTCCAGTAATTCTTGTTATTAATAGCTACTTGTGACCAACCAAGACCCCACCTCTGGCACCTAGGACAGGATGGTCTGGTTTGTTCCCTTATCTCTGGTTTCCTTTCATCTCCCACATTTTGAATTTTGTGAGCTTGATCCTATGGCCCCCTACTTGTCTCTCCCTACCCAGCCCCACCTGTCCCTTATTCATTATCCCCCCCTGGAGTAGTAACCCCAACTGCCCTTAGGGAGTGGGATGATGACCGCTCTGGCTGCTGCCTGCTGCAATGGGGCCGCGGGCTGTAGGGCAGTTAGAATCTCTCCAGAGGTCAGCCCAGGGGCCCTTGGTATGGCTCCAGGGGGTCATGATAGACAGCAAACAGTACATGCATCAGCACATGAAAAAGGATGAACATAAAACAAGTATTAAGCCCAAAATTATGATCCCATCCATCAGATAAGATCCCCAATTACCAATTTTGTCAAATAGACCAGTGGATATTTTGAACTTATTTAATTGATAATGAAAGTTGGGTTTTAAGCTGTTAAATAGAGGCTAAGTTGATAGTTACTCAACCGTTTGTGGATGGCTGTGAATGCAGTGGGTCTGGATTTCAGGCCACATTTGATAACATCTTCTGTGTGGCCTGTGTGGCAAAATGCAGGGCTGTGGGCCAATGAGAGTATAGGTGGGTGGTTTAGTAACTGGTTGAATGAGTCCAAAAGGATTAATGAATGGATCAGCATTGATCTAGTCCCCTTGTCACAGGATTTCTTCTTGACCCTGTCCTGTCTGTAATTTTTATTACTGACTTGAGTGAGGATATCGAATGGCAAACTGAAAATGTGGGTCAACTTCCATGAGATGAAATTTAGCACAAGTAAATGCAAAGTCCTACACTTGGGATCAGGATATTAGCTGCCTGAGAATAAAAGAGACATCATTTAACAGCAGGATGTAAACACGTTTACATCCTGTTATAGTTGGCTGGAAGCTCAGTCTGAATCAATAGTGTGATAGGCTTGCCCGAAAGACGAATGAGGTTCTGGACGGCACTAACAGAACCCAGCTCTGTGCTGGGAGGAGTGGCCCTGGGGGGGCATGGGCTCTTTAGGGCCCTGGGCTCCAGAGCAGAAGCTGACAAACTGAGAATGCATGTGGGCATACTGACGGAAGGGAGGAGAGTCACACTGGATGGGGGAGAGGACACGAAGCTGGATAGTTCTCTCATCGATCTGTAGCACTCTTTAGTGCTTCTTCTTCTGGGTACCTTGGGAGTGCAGGACTAAAGCTAATAAGGACAAAATATACTGCAGCAGATTTCAACCGAACACATGGAATTGCCTCATCTACCTAAAAGTTAAATGCTCTAGCCTAGGAGACAGTGATTTTCACATCCCTGGGGTGTCCAAGCAGAAACGGATGAACGTATAGAAGGGAATTTAAGCAACATATGGATGGATGATGTCTAATATCTAACCTTGGCATTTAGTGTTCAATGGATAGTGTATAAAAGTTGAAGAGAAGCGTATAGTTTTGGACAAAATCTACCTTCACTTGGTTTCAGTTTACTGGTTAATCCTTGAATGGTATTATATTGGTTCATGAGCTGAGGCTGATATAATTTTTAGAAGGGAGATTAAGTTTTTTAGGAAACCATTGTAAAGACATAGGAAGAGTTCTGGAATGAAAATTAGGAAGCAGGAGTATGATTTTTGGTGCCAGAATCGGTCTTCAGGAGTCACCAGGCAGGTTGCTATGACTTAGTGTCCTTAACTATAGAACAAGATTCAACTTTTATTTATTCTTAGAAGCTCTGAATTACATGTTGTGCTTCGAACAGCTCCAGGGCAGAGATACTTTAAGTTATGAAAACACTTTTCAGGACTGTGGTGTGTATTACCAAGGAGGAGTTCCTTCTGAGCTTGAATTCCTTTGTTGAACAGATCTCTGTATGAATACAAATAATCGTTAGAGAGACAGCTGGCTGCCACTGTGCATCCCCGATAAAACACTCTTCACACATCCCTGTCTTTTCTTCCTGGGAATTTTGCCAGAAGGGCTGGGAGCAAGTGTTTGAGTAAGCAAGTGGGGTCTGCTATCTGCTTCTGTAAGGCCCCGTGGGATGTATTGATTCTCCTACATCTGTAACATCAGGGATGAACATGAGTCTCACAGACTGGGATAAATCGACTATGCAGGGCCAGCACTCCTGAGCTGTCTTTGTTGATAGGGAGGCCAATGAGATTAAAGAAGCAAGGCCATTTGCACTGTCAAGAGGAGAAGGTTTCTGGGACTCCTGCCTGTTGAGGCTGTTGGGAGGAGCGGACATCAGAGAGAGGAAGATCTGGGAGGCCAAAATCTGTCCTTTTCTGTTCTTATGCTATTACACCTACGCAGGAATTACAGCCATTCCCATGGTTGCAAATACCACCTATGAGCCAGTGACCTCCACATCTCTAGCCCCTGATCTACACTGCAGAACTATGAAACCACATTCCTACTTGACATCTTCATCTGAATATCACACAGGAACATCACACTCGACATGTTCAAAGATATATTCACCATTCCTCTGAAATTACTTCTGCCTTTGCACTTTCTTTACAAGTGAATGACATTGCAATCCACCCAGTCATCCCAGAAAGAATCTTTTATTCATTCACTTATTGATCTGAAAAAATATTTATTTTACTCCGTACCAGACAATGTTTGCTTGTTGTCAATATAGTAGTTAAAAAACAAAATCCCTGCCTTTAAGACAGTGCATTTTAGTGGGAAGAGATTGACTGTGTGATAAGAATAACAATAAATGTGAAACAAAATAGGCACAAATATGAGAGAATTTCAGGTAATAATAAGATCTAAAAAGAACACTGAATATAATGGGAGGGTGAGGGGTTGGGGGATGGTCAAGATGCTTCTCTAACCTGGGTGGTCAGGGAAGGAAGTTGAGGAGCTGCCATTTTAGTGAATGATGAAAATCTGCTGCCATAGGAAGATCTGGAGAAATTTAGATGTAAAGACCCCATATACATGTGTGTTCGTGTATGCACATACAATGTAGGGGTGTGTGTGTATATGTACATATGTATGTGTATATATAAATACACACATACTGCATATGTACATTTTATACATGTATACATATATTACATATATACACATGTATGTGTATACATAAAGAACTAAATAAAATAACAAAAGCCTTATACAGGGTTGAGTAAACAAATTATCAAAATAAATGGGAAAAGATTAACTATCAGTGATTTATATTTAAAAGTAAGAATAGCAAAAGTAAGAATAGAAAAACTTTAAAACCATGACCAACTCAAGACTACATTGGTGATACACTTAACAATAAAAAAGTCCTTTCTGAAAAGTTCTACAAGTCCAGCCTGTGCACCTAAAGAGGAAGAGCTTTTCAGTTTTGTCAAGCGCTGTATAGCTACCGTGTTTCTCAATAAATCACTGAATCGAGGGACCTCAGGAAAGTCAAGGATCATGCTAATTTTAAGCTAGCATGTTTAAAAATATAATTCTTATTGATACAATTAATGTGTTACAAGTAGATCTTAGTATTACCCCAAAATTAAAGTCTATAAGCTATGAACTACACATTTTTTTTTCATTCAGTCAACATTTATGGGGAGCCTAATGTACTGGGTACTGGACTTAGCCCTGTGAAGTATATGATCACTAATCGGATACAGAGCTTTCCCTTACAAAGGTCAGGATCCTGTGGAAGGGAGGAAGATTGTACATAAATGACTGTAATTCAAGATAGGAAGACATGAGTGTCCTATGTTAAGATTTTAAGGTGGCTCAGAGGAGAGTGAGAATAATTCCCTCTGGAAGAGATGAGAAAAAACTTCAGGAGTGATATGGGCTTTGAGATGGCCTTTGAGGGGTTGGTGGAATTTGCATGTATGGAGGAGCAGAAGGAGGTTTCCAGGAGGTGGAACAGTGAGAAATGGTGAGAATGTACAGGAGGGCAGACATTTAGGAATCTTCACACATATTCTGGTTCTCACTTCCTGCTAGGCATGTGGTATGACTGTACATCCCTGCCAGTTTGAAGTTCGTCATGGCCACATGGCTTGTTGGTCAGTGAAATATAATCAGAAAGGATGTGCATTACTTCCAGGCAGAAAGAACACACAGATCTCCTAATTCCCTGACTTGCCACAGTGCTCATGGAAGCATGAATCAAGATGGAACTTCCATCAACCTGGCTCACTTAATGTTTAAAGTTAGAATCTTTCAAACCCGAACAAAAATACTCAGTTTTTTTGTGTGCTGAGCAACTGAAATATTGGGCTATTTGTTATCACAGCATAAACTAGCCCATCCTGACTAATATAAGGAATGTATGAAGTTCAATCCAACAGAAGCTTAGGATACTTGCAAGGCAGTAGGGGGAGGACAGTGGCAGATACACAGTTATATAATTACAGTGAAATGTGCAAAGTCCTCTAATCAAGTTTAACCTTCTCACTATAGAAAGATCTTGTATAGATCAACAATAAATTCCTTAGACCACAATAGATAAGGACAAAGAATAGGCACAGATGTTGATAAATGTAGAAAAATGTTAAACATTGATAATTAAATCACATGTAAATATAATGAGACAGTATTATTTGCCTTTAAATTTGGCAAAAATACTAAATATAATAGTATCTTCCTATGTGTTTGCAAACTTGAGAAATTTCTGGGGGACAGTGAGGCAATATTCATGAATGGCCTTAAATTTACTTTGACCAAGTAATACCTCTTTAAGAAATATTACTGTGCAGTTTTTACTAGTTGTTTCTTTTGTTTGAAAGTTACTAAAATAAATCAGAGATAGTGTGTAAAGCAAGGGTATTTATTGGGAGGATACTGAGTGAATCTGGGGACACTAGGAATGTTCAAAAGCCAAGCTTTGGGAAGAACAAGATACCAGAACAGCTTTGGGGATCTCATCAGCCAGAGATAATGGTCCTTCCTTCTAGAATGCTGCCAATCATGCGGCTTGGCTAGGAATAACACTCAAGTCTTTATGTCTCTCAGGTTAAAATTCCAAATTCCAAAAATAAATAAATCAGTTTGGGTCTTGTATACAACATTGCACCAATTAGTTATGGTCAGAAAGGCAGGATTCTGCAGCTTAAATATAAATATAGGGGACACATGTGGGTGGAGCAGATGGTTCCCAGAGACGAGATGAATCTTAAGGGAGTAATCAGGGGAACAAAGATTTGTAAGATGCTTACCCTAGGATTATTTATAGCAGCAGAGAAGAAGAAACCTCAATGTACAGTAGGAAAGGAAAGTTTCTGTAATTTATGATGAACTATTATTAAGCCAGTTAAAATTATGTTCATAAAGATTTCAGTGATGTGAGAAAAGTGCAAACGATATAATAATCAAGTGAAACAATTTCTGTGAAAGTTTTAAAAATATCACAAAACCATCAAGATACAAATTGAGGTTTAATGTGAGTAGTAGTAAAGATTATAGAAAGTTAATGCTTTGATTTTAATATTTTCTTGATTTGTGTGAATTCCCTACAATGGTTACATGTAACTTTTATAATCAACAAATGAAACCATTTTAAAGAAGATGTACTTACTAGAGGCAGTGTTTTGTAGTGTGGAAACTCCAGAGTTAAACATTCTGTGTTTGTATTTTGGCTCTGCCACTTACCAGCTGAGCAATCTTGGTCACATGGATTGACCTCTTTTAGCTTGAGTTTTGTTCTTAAAATTGGAGAAAGAATAATTCTTACTGCCAGAGCATTAAGCATGTGTAACACACTCAGCCTGCTGCTGTGTCTCACATCTGATGAAAGGTAACTATTTTAATACCTGAAGAGCACAGGTAAGAGACAACTAATCCTGACTGGGAGAGCAAGACGATGTGACATTTAAACTGGGTCTTCTTTCATTCATATTTCTTGAAATAGGTTGCTACTGTGAATTGGATTTTTTTGAAAGAAAGTTGGAGACAAGCCAAACCCATGAATATAAACATTCCCATAATGTATGGATCTTCTTCACCTTAAAATGAAATAGGTGGCTTCTGAGCTGTGCTCACATGGGAGGATCCATGGGTCTAAGCGTGCAACTAAAAGGTCTAATTCTCCCTGTGTCCTCTGGGCCTTGGGCCTCTGCAGTGGGCTAAGCTAGACAAGCATCCATAAAAAGTCGAAACAGTGTGACCTCCAGCCTCCAAGGTAGGCAAACTATTCATTAGTCTTTCTTACTCTTGGCACAGGGTTGGCCTAGAGGCTGCAAAGTCAGGACTTTCTAGTGACTGCTCTCTTTACATAAGCGGTGGGATAATGAAGCTGTGTGGTGGGGATGTCCCATCCTCAGTCCTGTTCTGCTTTCATGCTTCCCTCTGCTCCCTCCATATCTGTACCTAGAAATGAGAATGGGGTTCAGAATTGGAAGCTCTCTTATAAGACTCTTTTATTTATTTATTTATTTATTTTATTATTTTTTTTAGATTTTTTTTTTATTTGTTTATTTGAGAGAGAGAATGAAATAGAGAGAGCATGAAAGGGGGGAGGGCCAGAGGGAGAAGCAGACTCCCCGCTGAGCAGGGAGCCCGATGTGGGGCTCGATCCCAGGACTCCAGGATCATGACCTGAGCCGAAGGCAGTCGCTTAACCAACTGAGCCACCCAGGTGCCCAAGACTCTTTTTTTTAAATAGGCAAATAGTTCTCATATATTTTCCACATAAGCCTTACTATTTCATTCTAAGTTTTTCTGAGCCTCAAGATACTTCAGATTATTTGTGGATAATGGGAAAAGCGGAGCCATATTAATAATTTAGAGGCCATAAGCATGGAAAAGAGTAATAGTGCCCAGCTGCTGGTATTTATTTTTTAAAACACCCTAAGCCTTGAAAAATTATATTTCAAAGTAACACAAAACTCATGTACACTGAAATTAAAGGAGCTTTTTCTTTCACACTTTTTGTATTTTCTTTAAATAAAAAAACAACACTTTATTTAAATTCAATTAGCCAACATACAATGCATCCTTAGTTTCAGGTGTAGAGTTGAGTAATTCATCAGTTGTGTACAACACCCAGTGCTCATCCCAAGTGTCCTCCTTACTGCCCATCACCCAGTTACCCCATCCCTCCACCCACCGACCTCCAGCAACCTTTTTGTTTCCTATAGTGAAGAGCCTCTCATGGTTTGTCTCCCTCTCTGATTTCTTCCCATTCAGTTTTCCCTCCCTTCCCCTATGATCCTCTGCACTGTTTCTTATATTCCACATATGAGTAGGAAAAAAAAGGGACTTAGAGGTATAACCTTTTCAATTTTAAAGACTTTTTATTTGGCAAAAATGGAAACGGTCACTCTACTTTTCCTTCTGAGAAATTAGCACAAAGATAGCATTTTTAAAACTTTTAAAGTAAAATGCTTAAAGGCTAAGCTGTGGATTTAAGGATGCACACTGGGTGATAAACCACAAAGAAACACAGGGATTTGATATCTGTGGAAGTCAACAATGGTTATTGTTGGAAGGGGAATAAGGTCCATGATTGAGATCAGGAGCCAAGAGGGGCTTCTGGGATGGCTGGCAAGGGCCTCTTTCTTGACCTGGTTGATGGCTACAAGAAACAACTCATTGAAGTATACATTTGTTTTGTGTTTGATTTGACAATAAGCATTTAAAAAATTTAAAAACCCACTTTATTGAGATATGACTGTCATACAAAAAGCTGTACATATTTAATGTATACAACTTGCTGGATTTGGAGGTAAGTATACACTTGTGAACCCATCACCTAATCTATGCCATCAACATCCATCACCTCCAAAATATTCTCCACCCTCTTTATTTATTATTATTTTCATGTGTGATAAAAACACTTAACATTATTTACACTTCTAGCAAATTTTTAAGTATATAACAGAGTATTGTGAACTGTAGGCACTGTGCAGGACAGTGGATCTCTTGGATGTACTCATCTCACATAACTAAAACTTTGTACCCTTTAACTTACACCTTCCTGTGTCCACCTCCCTCCAGGTCCTGGCAGCCACCATTCTGTTCTCTGCTTCTATGAGTCTGACTATTTTAGATTCTGTATATAAGTGGTATTATTTGTCCTTCTGTGTCTAGTTTATTTCACTTAGCATGATGTCCTCTAGGTTCATCTTTGTCACAAATGGCAGGATTTCTTCTTTTTAAGGCTGAATAATATTCCATTGTATGTATATACCACATTCTTGATCCATTCATCCATCAGTGGACATTTAGATTGCTTCCATGTTTAGTTATTGTGAATAATGCTGTAAAGAACATGGGAGTGCCAATATTTCTTCAAGAAACTGATTTCAGTTCTTTTGGGAGTATACCCAGAAGTGGGATTGCTGGGTCATATGGTATTTCTACTTCTGATTTTTAGAGGAAACTCCATACTGTTTTTTGTAATGGCTGTACCAATTTACATTCCCACCAACAGTGTACCAGGGTTCCTGTTCCTCCATATCCTTGCTAACACTTACCTTTTTTTCTTTTAATAATTCTAGGGGCGCCTGGCTGGCTCAGTTGGTGGAGTGTGTGACTCATGATCTTGAGGTTGTGAGTTCGAGCCTCACGCTGCGTATAGAGATTAATAAAAAATAAATAAACTTTAAAAAACAATAATAGCCATTCTAATGGATATGAGGTGATATCTTATTGTAGTTATGATTTGCATGTCTCTGATGATTAGTGATGTTCAGCATCTTTTCATATACCTGTAGGTAATTTGTATATTTTTTGGAGCAATGTCTGTTCAGGTTCTTTGCACATTTTTAAATGACATTATTTATGTTTTTTGCTATTGAATTATAGGAATTCATTATATACTCAGGGTGTTAACCCTTTATCCGGTATGGTTTGTAAATATTTTCTCCCATTCCATAGGTTACCATTTCACTTTGCTGATTGTTCCTTTTTCTATACAGAAGCTTTTTAGTTTGATGTAGTCTCACATATTTATTTTTCCTTTTGTTCCCTGTGCTTTCAGGGTCCTATCCCAGAAATCACTGCCAAGACCAATGTCAAGAAGCTTTTTCTTTAAATTTTTTTGTAGGAGTTTCATAGTTTCAGGTCTTACATGTAAGTCTTTAATAATTTTGAATTGATTTTCATGTATGGTGTAAAATAAGGGTCCAATTTCTTTTGCATGTGGATATCCAGTTTCCCAACACCATTTATTAAAGAAACTATTCTTTTTCCATTATATGTTTTGGGTAACTTTGTCAGAGATTAGTTGACCAAATGCATATGGTTTGTTTCTCTGTTCTGTTCCATTGGTCTATGTGCTCATTTTTATGCCAATACCATACTACTTTGATTACTTTGTAATATAATTTGAAATCAAGAAGTTGCCTCCAGCTTTGTTCTTTTTCAAGATTGCTTTGACTATTTGGGGTCTTTTGTGGATCCACAAAAATTTTAGGACTGTTTTTCTATTTCTGTGAAAAAAATATATTGGAACTTTGATAGGGATTGCATTGAATCTGTGGATCACTTTTGGTAGTGTGGAATCTTAAAATTAATTCTTACAATCCAAGAACATGAGATAGCTTTTCATTTATTTGTGTCTTCTTCAATTTCTTTCATCAATGTCTTATGGATTTCACAAGTCTTTTACCTCCTTGATAAATTTGTTCCTTAGTATTCTATTGTTTTTGATGCTTTTGTATATGAGATTGCTTTAACTTTTCTTTCTGATAGTTCATTGTTAGTGTGTAAAAATGCTACTCATTCATTCATATTGATATTGTATCCTACAACTTTACTGACTGTATTAGTTCTAAGAGGTTTTTTTTGGTAGAGTATTAAAGATTTTTTTAAACATATGAGATCATGTTTTCTGCCAACAGAGACAGTTATTTTATTTTTTCCTTTCTGACTTGGATGCCTTTTATTTCTTTTTCTTACCTAATTGCTAGGACTTCAGTACTATGTTGAATGGAAGAGGTGAGAATGGGCACTCTTATTCCTGATCTTAGAAAAACTTCCACCTTTCACCCTTGAGCATGATGTTATCTTTGGCTTTGTCATATATGGCCTTTAGTATGCTGAGATATATTTCTTCTGTGCATAATTTGTTGACAGTTTTTGTCACAAATGGATGTTAATTTATCAAATACTTTTCTGCATCTATTGAGGTGATCATGTGGTTTTTAATCCTTAATTTTGTGAATGTGGTGTATCACATTGATTGATTTATGTATGTTCAGCCATCCTTGCATTTTAGGGACAAATCCCACTAGGTCATGTGTATAATCCCCTTAATGTGCTATTGAATTTGGTTTGCTAATATTTTTTGAGGATTTTTGTATCCATGCTCATCAGGGATATTGGCCTATAGTTTTGCTTTTTGTGGTGTCTTTGGCTGGCTTGGATGCCTTTGATCCTTCTGTCTTTTCAAATGACTAAAGAGGGATTGGTGTGAATTATTTAAATGGTAGATTTTGCCTGTGAAGCCATCTGCTCTTGGGATTTTATTTTTGGGGAGGATTTTGAAGACTTTCTTTTAGCACTCCTTGTAAGGCAGTTCTAGAGGTAACAAATTCCTTTGGTTTTTGTTTGGGAAAGTCTGTCTCTCCTTCATTTTTACAGGACAGTTTTGCTGGATATAGTATTCTTGGCTATCAGTTTTTTTCTTTGACACTTTGAATATGTCATCCCACTCTTTCCTTGCCTGCAAAGTTTCTGCTGAGTAATCTGCTGATGGTCTTCTGGGTTCTCATCTATGTCATGGGTTGCTTTTCCCTTGCTGCTTTCAAAATTTTCTCTTTTCTCTTTGACTTTGATAATTTAATTGTAATAATTCTAAGTATAGACCTCTTTACGTTCAACCTATTTGAGGTCTTATGAGCTTCATGAATCTGGCTGTCTTTTTCCCTCCCTAGATTTTGGAAGTCTGCATCCATTATTTCCTTAAATAAGCTTTTTACTTCTTTCTCTTTCTCTTCTCCTTCTGAGACTCCCATAATGCACAGTGTCCCATAAATCCTATAGTTTTCTTTACGTTTTTCATTCTTTTTCCCTTTTTCTTTTCTTTCTGTATACTATCAAATGACCTGTCTTCCAGTTCACTGATTCTTCTGCTTGATTGAGTTCAGTTTTGAAGCTCTCTAATGAATTTTTCAGTTCAGTCATTGTATTATTTAGCCCCAGGATTTCTGTTAGGTTCATTCTTACGGTTTTTCTTTGTTGAACTTCTCATTTTGTTCATGTAGTTTTCCTGATAGTCGTTTGTCATTCTGTGTTCTCATGTAGTTCACTGAGCTTATTTATAAGATGATTATTCTGTGTGTGTGTGCATATATGTGTGTATATATATATATTTGAGAGAAAGAGAGCAGGGGAGGGGCAGAGGGAGAGGGAGAGAGAAAATCTTAATCTCTACGCTCAGTGTGGAGCTCGATGCAGGGCTCAGTCTCATGACCCTGAGATCATGACCTGAGCCAAAATCAAGAGTCAGACACTCAACTGATTGAGCCACCCAAGTGCTCCAAGATGATTATTTTGAATTATTTGTCAGGCAGTTTGTAGATCTCCATTTCTTTAGGGTCAATTTCTAGAACTCTGTTTTGCTCCTTTGGTGGTGTCATGTTTTCCTGATTCTTTGTGATCCTTCTAGCCTTGTGTTGGTGTCTGCACATTTGAATAAGCAGTCACCTCTTCCCCACCCAGGCCTGGTTTGTGGGGTACACTAGGGAGCCTGATACTGGGATTCACAGGTGGGTAGACCTGGGGTCAGGATCCACAAGTAAGCTTGTTCTTCCTTTCCCCCAAAGGAGAATTAGTGGGTCAACGGGATCTCTTTCAGCTCTGTGCTGTGCAGTGTTGTGAGTAAATGAAATTGTTCTTAACTTTTCAATGTGTCTTTTCTTGTTTCTGAACTCCATCAGGGTACTGTTACCTCACTTGAATTCCAAACTCAAATAAGTTATTTTTGTCTGTGGATGGTTCAGTGTTCGTGTTGGGGTTGACAGCTGGGTCCTCCTGTTTTGCTATCATATTTTTCTGACTTTCTCTTTCCACCCCACTCCCTTTTTATTTTTTATTTTATTTTTTAAAAATATATATGTTACATATGCCCAATGGACCATTCAATACAGGTCTGGAAGAGAGATGATTTTGACTGGACTCCATACCATCTCCCATTCGAATACTCTTCAAATCATAGTTGTGGTAATAGCCTTAGAAATCATCTTGCCTAAACCTTTTCATTTTGCAAATATAGAAACAGACCCAGAGATGCTAAGTGGTTTGCCCAGGGCCTTACAGTTAGTATTAAAATCACGTCTTTAGGCATTTCATTGCCTAAAAAGTAAAAAGCAGCTAAGCTATATTTGGTTAGTTAGCTAATTTACATCTTAAAGATTTCTTGAAGCCTATAGCCAAAGTAGATCATGAGATTAGACAAAAGTAATTTACCTCATTACAGCTTCCTCTTTATTTTTCCTCTCTACCTCTAAGACAGTAGTTCTTAGTCCAAAATGCACATTGAAATCAACTGGAAGGGTTTTTTTGTTGTTTTTTTTTAAATAACAATACAAGGTCCCATTCTAGCCTATTAATTCAGAATCTCTGGGGATGGGCCCAGGCATAAGTTTTCTTTTTTTCTTTTTTCTTTAATTCCCCAGGTAATTCTAATTTGTAGCTAGCTTTGAGAACAGTTAGGCTAAGGAATTGTTACCTTGTTTTTGTTTTTATCCCCACATTTTTTCATGTTTGCCTCTCTTTTCCCCTTCTCTCTTTCTTATTCCCATTCTGTTTTCTGGTTACCTCTCCAATGGCTGTAATATAGAATTACAGTTTATTGTTAAATATTTGTTGCACATTTCTCACATATATTGATTTTTTTCCCTGCTTAGGCTTAATTTTTAAATCAGTGATTTGAATCATTTTTCTTCCCTTCAAACTATCTCTTTTCACCCTCCACTAAGCTTAATTAGATTGTTGTTACATGTAGCCTTCAATTAATTTATTTTCCTAGGTGAAATAGACCTCTGTAGAAGAAAAAAATTACATAACTATTGGGAATTTTGAAAGAGGTATTGTTTAATAATTACAAAAACATCCTTGACATTCTTGACCACCTTTTCTTTTCAGTACTCTTGATATTGCCTTGTTCTGGTCTCTGACCATGTCCTGACTGATCTTCCCTGGCTTCTGTTTCTCTTCCTGATCTAATAGCCACTTCTCTTCTCATTGTACACATTCCGCCTTGGTGATCTCACCTACTCACAGCTTCACTCTCTTGTCTCTCTCTCTTAATCTCACTGTCACTCTAACTTTTTATAAGTATTGGTTGAATAATCTCCATCTTTACCTCCTTTAGTTCTTCAAAATTAGTATAAATTCATCTTCTTTCTTTTACTTTCTTTCCCATCTCCACAAAAGTTTCTTTCTCCATTTATTGATGCACATAGTTGTCAACTTATGAGTTCATTTGTTTAAGTTCTACATAAGTATCAATTAACTATCTACAATATACCATGCACAGTGATAGGCCTGGGAAAGCAATTGTGGGAATTATATTATTATCAATAATAATTCATCCCTTCTCTCTCCTTGAGAAGTTTATGCAGACTGTTCATTGCTATGATTTACAGTGTGTTCTGTGCAAAGAATAATACTTCCCTGCTGCATTAACTTTTGGCTTGATTGGCCATGTGACATATTCTAGCCAAAGAAATATGAGATGTGATGTATACCATAAGTGAGCAAATTTTTCAGAAAGTGTCACAAATTTGCCAGCACTCTAGCTCCTGACTTCTTCCCTGAGAGCAATATTCCCAGAGAGGGTCTACCTCTTCAGCCTAGGTTCTTGAATGAGGGACCTATGCAACAGAGCTGCCTCCTGGAGCAGAGCTGCAGCTGACTCACAATATACCTAGAATGTGAGCAAGAAATCAGTGATTAGAGAAAGCAGGTGGTGCTTTGGAGTTATTACAGTAGCTAAGTTGACTAACAGAGTGATGATGAATGAAATACTCTTCTTGTCATCAAGCGCTCAGTATTCAGTAGAGGATCTCCAGGATTTAGCTCTTCAGGCATTTTCATTTTTTTTTTTCCTTTTTCACTGCATCCCACTTTTAACAAAATTCAGTTCATCCTCTAGATTTAACATCCATGTTGTCAACTCCTTTTCACTATTTTCCATCCTCTCAATGATTGCAATAGCCCCTATTTGGTTTTCTGGCCCTTAACTGCTTCCTTCACTCAATTTTTTCTGATGAACCCCTGCCACTCTGTGTGTTGGTTATGAATCCATATTGCAGGTGATCAGAATTTCAACCCAAACAGACTTAAACAAGGGGGAGATCTATTTATGTAGTTCATGTAACAAAGTGTTGAGGTAGGAATGACTCAGGCATAGCATGTTCTAGTGGCTTAAACAGTGCCAAGGACTTGGTTTCCCTACATCTTTTCCTCCTCGCTTTTTCTTAAAAAGAATCTTCATTGAGATGTTATTCACATACCATAAAATTCACTGTTGAAAATATACAATTAAATGGTTTTTAGTATAGTCACAGAATCTAGCAGCCATTTCCACCATCACTTTTTAGAACATTTTTCATCACCTCAAAAAACATCTCTATACTCTTTAGCTGTTACCCCCTAGTTCTCCACACCCTCTCCCTCACATCCCTAAGCAACCACTAATTACTTTCTGTATCTCTAAATTTGCCTATTCTGGTCATTTCCTATAACTAGAATCATATGTGATTTTTTTTCTCATGGCTGGTTTCTTTCACTTAGAGTATTTTTAAGGTTCATCCATATTATAGCATATATCAGTACTTCATTGGTTTTTTTTTTTTTTTTTAAGTACTTCATTGTTTTTTGTGACTGAATAATATTCCCTTGCGTGGATATACCACATTTTGTTCTTCTCTTTGTTACTTGATAGACATTTGCATTGTTTCTATCTTTTGGCTATTATAAATACTATGAAATGAACAATTATGTATGTTTTTATATGAACATATGTTTTCAGTTTTCTTGGATATATACTAGGAGTGGAATTACTGGGTCATACAGTAACTATATGTATTACTATTTGAGGAAATGCCAGATTGTTTCTGAAGTAGCTGCATCATTTTACATTCCTACTAGTAGAGTATAAGGGTTCCAATTTCTCCACATTTTCACTAACAGTTTTTGTCTATCTTTATTACAGCCATCCTAGTGGGTAGGAAGTGGTGTGGTATTTTATCATGGTTTTGATTTGGACTTCCCTCATGGTTAATGATGTGAGCATTTTCATGGCTTATTCACCATTTGTATAATCTTCTTTGAAGATAGATCTATTCAGATCATTTGTACATTTCTAAACTGAGTTTTCATTTTATTAATGAGTCATAATAGTTCTTTATATATCCTGGAAACAAGTTCCCTATCAGATATATGATTTGCAAATATTTTCTCCCTCTGCGTGGGTTGTTTTTAATTTTCATGATAGTGTCTTTTGAAGCATAATGGTTTTTAATTTTGATTAAGTCCAATTTATCTATTTTTTGTTTTGTCATTTGTGCTTTTGATGTCATATCTAAAAATCTGTTGTCAAATCTAAGGTCACACAGATTTACCCCTGTTTTCTTCTAAAAGTTTTACAGTTTCAGCTCTTACATTTAGGTCTTTGATCTATTTTGAGTTAATTTTTGTATTGTATGAAGTGGGAGTCATTCCTCCACATGTGGCTATCAGCTGTTTCAACACCATTTGTTGAAAAGACTATTCTTTCCCCATTAAATAGTGTTGGCATTGCATTGAAACTGTGGATCAATTTGAGAGTCTAAATATTAATTCTTTGAATCCTTAAACATGGAGATATCTTTCCATTTATTCTGATCTTTTAAAATTTCTTTCAATGATGTTTATACCTTTCAGTGTGCCAATCTTGTACGTAAGCAATTTATTCCTAAGTATTTTACTCTTTTGATGCCAATGCAAATGGGATTGTTTTCTTAATTTCGATTTCTGGTTGTTTGTTGTTGGCACATAAAAATATAATTGATTTTTGTATATTGACCTATATCCTGCAATACTGTCAAACTCATTAATTAGTTCTAATAGTTTTTGTTCTTTTTTGATAGATTCCTTAGAATTTTCTAAATAGAAGATAATGTCATCAAGAAATAGTGATAGTTCTACTTTTCTTTTTCTAGATTTTCTTTCTTTATTTTTCTCTTTCTTTCTTTCTCTTTCTTTCTTTCTTTCTTTCTTTTCTTTCTTTCTTTTCTTTCCTTCTTTCCTTTCTTTTTTCCTTATTTCCTTTATTCTAGCCCAAAATGACCTGGTTATAACCCCTAGCACTGTGTTGAATAAAAGTGGTGATAGTAGACCTCCTTGTCTTGTTCCTAAAATTAGGGGGTAAACCTTCAATCTTTTTCCATTAAGCATGATATTAGCCATGGGTTTTTGCACATGCCCTTTGTCAGGTTTAGGAAGTTTCCTTCTATTCCCAGTCTTCTTGTTGTTTTGTTGTCTTTAATCATGAAATGGTGTGGGATTTTGCCAACCCTCGTGTGTTACCAGAGGGAATATTAAGTGGTGAAGCCACTTTGGAAAGCAGCCTGACAGTTCCTTAAAAAGTTAAACACAGAATTACCATATAGGACTCAGAAATTACATTCTTGGGTATAAATTCAAGGCAAATAAAAACATGTCCACACAAAAACTTCAATATTCATAACAACGTTATTCATTATAGTCAAAAGTGAAAATAATCATAGTGGCCATCAACTGATGAATGGATTAACAAAATCTGGTATACCCATCCAGTGGAATATTATTCAGTCATAAAAAGCAATGGAGTACTGGTATATGCTACAACATGGGTGAATCTTGAAAGCATGATGCTAGACACCAAAGACCACATACTGCATAATTCTTTTTATATGAAATATCCAGAGTAGGCATATAAAGAGAGGGAGAAAAATGGATTACTGGTTGCCAGGGTCTGGGGGGAAGAGGAATGGGAAGTGACTCTTATTGGGTATGGTGTTTCTTTTAGGGGTCGTGAAAATGTTCTGGAATTAAATAGTGGTGATGGTTGCACAACTTTGTGATATAATAAAAAATCATGGAATTGTATACTTTAAAAAGGGTGGATTTTATGTATGTGAATTACATTTCAACAAGAAAATTCTATACATACTCTAAGCTATATTAATCTTCTTCAGCATCCACCCCAATCTAATGTGTTCAGTTCTTCCTTTGAACTTTTAGGCAGAACTCTTTCATGGCGGCCGCTATGGCCTTGTCATACAATTATTTGTGTGGCTTTCAGAGGTTTAAAGGGGGTATGTAGTGAAATGGGTATCACCTGTAGAGGCTGGCAACTTATCCACACAGGGATTGTCCAGGTAGCAAACTTGATGACTGCAGACAATTTGCTGTGGTCCAATCAGTGATTCCAGTGTCACTATCAAGAAATTCTATCTTGTCAGTGTTCCAGAGTCGGTCAAGCTTACACAATTTATAAACTCACAAGTGTACGAACATGAGACCAGAATGCTATTACATTAATTTTGATTGAGATCAACTGTCTGGTGGACTGGTCATACCAGTGCATGTTCTTCTTCTGGGTTTATACCAACTGGGGTAGCAAAAGCCAGAAATTTGCGTGGTGGGCATGTAATCAGAGCAATGCAGTGATTCAAAAGTGTGGCACAAAAGGCCCTCTAGTCAAAAGCAGCTTCCCAGCAGGGCTAAACTAGACAAGAGAATTGAATAGTGTTTATCTCTGTGGCTCTCCTTTATCCAAGAATCACCTGATTCTTACCCATCTTGCTATCTTAAATCCAGGAAACATTTCATCTCTAAGCTGCCTTTTTGCAGACTTCTGATCATCCCTTATGTACTGATTTTATAGTTTAAATCCTAGAGAGCAGTTTTTCAGTAGCCCTAGCTAATGCTCATTTTTTTTTCTCCATGAAACTGTAAGTTCCATAAGGCAAAGATTGACTAAGTCGTCTTTGTATCTACTATAGCATCTAACCTAGACTTGCTATATGTATGATTGAAATGAACTATAACTTGAGATAATTTACTATCTTCAAAACACATTGGTAGGACACCTGGGTGGCTCAGTCGGTTAAGCATCTGCCTTCGACTCAGGTCATGATCCCAGGTCCTGGGATCAAGTCCCGCATCCAGCTCCTTGCTCGGCAGGGAGCCTGCTTCTCCCTCTGTCTGCGGCTCCCCCTGCTTGTGCTCTCTCTCTCCTTCTCTCCCTGACAAATAAATAAATAAAATCTTCAAAAAAAACCAAACAACAACAAAAAAAAACACATTGGTAATTTTCTTTTCTTTCACAGTGTTGTGTATGACAATAGCAGAAGTTTAAATTCTGTCAGTGTGGCTAATGTCAGTTTCTGAAATTATATAGCAACTCTGTGTATTGAGTAGATTTCTTCTAAGTATTATTGGCATTGTTTTATGTGAAGTTGCTCAAATAATGATGCTTCAAAAATAGTTATTGCGGCGTGCCTGAGTGGCTCAGTTGGTTGGGCATCTGCCTTCAGCTCAGGTCATAACCTCAGGGTCCCAGGATGGAGCCCCGAGTTGGGCTCCCTGCTCAGTGAGGAGTCTGCTTCTCCCTCTGTCCCTCCTCCCACTCATGTTCTCCCTCTCTTTCAAATAATAAATACATTAAAAATCTTAAAAAAATAGTTATTGCAAGTGTACTATGTTCTATTTCAGTAGTCCTCAAACGTAGGTGTGGATCGGAATCACCAGAAGAGCTTGCTAATGCACAGATTGCGAGGCCCCAACCTCAGGGCTTCTGTAGGCGTTGGGGCATAGCAATCTGTGTGTTAGACCTTCTTCAGTAGGTCTGGATGGGGACCCAGAATTTGCATTTCTAATAGGCTTGTTCTCAGGTGATGCCTATGCTACTGGTATGGACTAAGTACCCTTTGAGAACCACTGCTCTATTCATACTTCTTGGACTTCATTGTTTGAATTGGTGGCCTGAAGTGTGGTCTGTGGACCACAGCACTGGCAGTATCTGCCAGAGCTTTTTAGAATTCAGGGATCTTAGGCACCACCCATGACTTCTGAGTCAGAATCTGCATTGTAGCATGATCCCTCAGGTAATTAGTATGCAATCATTAAAATTAGAGAAACACTGATTTAGAGCACTGAGAGACGTGACAGAACAGACCAGACCAGAGAGAGGTTAAGTGAAAGATGTTCTAATGAAAAATATCAGAAAACTACAGTGTGCTTGATTGTGCTTCTTTGAACTAAGCCAAGGGAGCAGAGAAACAAGGTGATTAAATCAGTTATGGTTCCAGCAGGACATGGATGGGACTACTCAAAAAGGAAATTAAAGAAACTTTAATGAAGACACTATTTGCAAAGATGTGGGCAGGTTCAAGCTAACCTATAATGGATGGTGAAGCATTTAGATATTAATAAAAGCAAAAAGCTGTTACCACCCTTAGCCCTGAAGGAGCAAGTAGAGGGACTGCTGGGGATAGAGGACAGACAAATATCCAGACCTCTTTTTCTTTTCATTCTTTTTTTTTTTTTTTTAACAGAGCGAGAGCTCGCATGAGTGGGGGGAGGGGCAAAGGGAGAGGGAGAGAAAATCTTAAGCAGGCTCCACGCTCAGTAGGGAGCCCAACATGGGGCTCAATCTCACGACCCTGAGATCATGACCTGAGCCAAAATCAAGAGTCGGACACTTAACAGACTGAGCCACCCAGGTGCCCCTTTTTCTTTTCATTCTTTAGTATCCTCCACGTGCCTTTCATTGGCCAAATCCACTTAGAAACTAGAAGGCAAGGATGCGTAGCCCATATAGTCCCTAGAAGTCAGCCTCCTCATGAAACAGAGGAGAGTCCAGAAGGGTGGAGGGTTCCCCCTTAAAACAATCATATATTGTTCATGTAGTAGTCAGACAAATCAGGTTGGTAGTTATACACCTCATTTTTTTTCCAAGAAAGTATATGGGGAAAGAGTCAATCATCTTGACATTGAAAATCGAAATATTTCCCTTATACCTTGCAACCCAAGAAAATGGCTAATGAACTCCACCAAAGAAAAAGTATCTAAGGCAACATGTAATGATAAATTAGTGACCAGGGGGTCAACTTGCTGCCCATGTTCATCTGCAGAGCTCATGTGGTAAGTTGAGGTCCTGCAGTGGAGAAATAAATAGGCACCTGATTGTATCAGTGACCCCAGGAACTGTGCAAAGGCTGGTTGGGGGTGGGGAGGGCTTTGTTGGGACAAGCATAAATGATCGAGGGTTCAAACCAGAACTCATATGGAAACGAGAGTAAATGGGGAAATTATTCTGTTGAATGATTAAAAAGTGTCTTAGTATAGATTAATCTTTTTTTTAGCAGTTTTATTGAGGTATATAATTGATATAAAAAAACTACACATATTTAATGTGTGCACTTTGATGAGTTTAGACACATGCAAGCACCCGTGATACATCACCACAATCAAGGCAATGGAAATATCTAACACCTCCCTAAATTTCCTTGTGTCCTTTTGTGTGTGTGTGTGTGTGTGTGTGTGTGTGTGTGTGTGTGTGTGTTAAGAACATTTAATGTGAGACTTACCCTCTTAACAAATTTTAAAGTGCACAATACCATATTGTTAACTGTAAGCAGTATGTTGTACAACAGATATCTAGAACTTATTCATCCAGCATAACTGAAGCTTTATACCTATTGAACAACAATTCCCCATTTGCCCTACTCTCCAACCCCACTCCCCAGCCTCCGGCAACCACTGTTGTGTTCTTTGCTTCTGTGAGTTTGACTAGTTTAGATATCTCATATAAGTGGAATCATGTGACTAGCTTATTCTGTGACTAGCTTATTTCATAGCTTATAAAACTTATATATGAAGTTTTCCAGGTTCATCCATGTTGTCATATATGTCCGGATTTCCTTCTTTTGTTCAGGATGAATAATTTCCAGTATATGTATGTATCACATTTTATTTATGTATTCATCTGAACATGGACACTTGGATTATTTCTATATGCGGTCGTAAATTAGCATGGATTCTCTTGAAAGCTGATACTCTATGTGCTGCTTATCCTAGGTCAGAGCTTCTCAGATCTTAATAAGTGCATATAAATTGCCTGGGGATCTTGTTAAAATACATCTTCTCATTCAGTAGATCTGGAGTAGGACCTGAGATTTTACATTTTTAGCAAGTTCCCTGGTGATATTGATGCTACAGGCTGTAGGAACACATGTTAAGTAGCAAGGTCCTAAGGTACAGAAAATTAAGAGCAATCCTAATTCCACTGAAATTGGAATGTTGCTGTCTTTGGTTTTGCAGAATGGGTAGTAAATTAAAGAATATCCATGAAAGGAAGAGAGGATGGCTTATGGAGGCAATAAAATATCATGAGTTTCTTGTAGTTCCTAACTCATTCTCCTTCTTTAACCCCCAGGACAAAGCTATAGAGTTCTTTTTATTTCAGCTATTTTATTCTCAACTTTTTATATTCAACAATTATACTGTTTTAGTTCTTAACATTAGCTTCATAGCCCTTTGACATATTTACCCTATCAACAGCCCCTTCAATCTCTAAATGAGTTTAGTTTCACCCTATTACAGATGTTGAAACAAGAGTCACAGTTCTAACTGGATTTGTGTTTCATACTTCCTTGAAATTGGCTTCTCATGTACATAAGTCTAACATGAGACAGGGAAAGAAGTAAATTTGATTCCACTGATTTTTGAATTTATTTCTATCCCTTTAAGCAGAAGGCATAATGGCAATCTATAAAATGGCATCACCGAACATCCCCATAGACATAGAATCCTTGGAAGTCAGTCATCACCGTGGTCTGGTGGCATAAACAAAAAGTAAAAACTGTGGGTAAAGGATTTAAACGAGTTGTAGATCCATTGGCAGTGAATCAATCAACCAAAACTCACTGAGCATCCAGTATATGCCTTTCATTGTGGCAAATGTTATGAGAATATAGAAAAAACAAGGATTCTGCATCTAGAAGATAACAACATCAGAGGAAAAGTCAACATGTGAAACAATAATAAATTGTGACTGGTCAGGGAGGACTCTGTCATCTCAAGTTGGTGCTATACTATACACCACCTACAAAACAAAATAAAATAAAACAAAAAGGACATCCCAGCACTGATTCACAATTTCAGACATGAAGTACTTACCCCTCAAAACTCATTCCTTCTGCTCTCAGTTATCAGTTTTACAAATTCATTCTGTTCTTCCTTTGCTACTCTCCTGGTTGTGAGTTATCTCCCCAATCCCAATTTTAGATTAATCTGGGCTCCTTTCAACCCTTTTGGTTCTCCACCCCCCTGTAATGCCTCAGGCTACCCTGACTAACTCCTTGTCCCTGGAGACCATCCCATCTCATGGTCAGGGCTCCTACAGGGTAGACCCAAGGCAATGAGTGCGCTACATAGAAGTGATATTGGGGTTGTTCCTTGAAGAAAAGAGTTTGTAAAGTAAAATGTTGGAGAGAGAGTTGATGGTAGAGGTAAGTGTGGTTTTTAAGCAGTGACAATGGTAAGGAATATGTTGCAAAGACAGGTAATAATATCAGATATATGCCAGTGTAGAATGGGAAATAACATTGACAAGCCATTCAGAAAGTTCCATGGTGTGATCTTTCTACTATGGAACTTTACCAGTTGCTTTTCTCTATGTTTTGAGGCCACTGAGTACAGTCCAGCTTGCAGTGAAGTTCTGTGCAGAATAAACCCCTAATCTGACTGGCATCAGATTCTGCTTTGAAGCAGATGTGACCCTGACTTTATGTCCTGAGGATTCTCAAGAATGGGAAAGCCCTAGTTATTTCCAAGCCTAAAAATTTCCTTAGACTGTCTATAAGACCCGTAGGTCTTAAGGTGATATTAATACTATTTGGGACATCAAGCAGGCATTGACATAGAATTAGATTAAAGAGACTGCAAATGTTTTACTAAAATATTATAATTTGGGTCACAGATCCTTATGTCCTTTTGGACCTTTGTTTCCTCAGAACACCACTCAGATAACTGTCAGGGAAAGAGACTAATAGTCTAGCAATAAGATTCAAATTTAAAATGGAATACTACTAAAATGTCATATTGTCCAATACACTAGGGCAAAATAAGCCCAGAACATTTGGTTCATATGGAAACCAAAAAAAAAAAAAAAAAAAAAAACAAAACAGAGACAAATCCATGCAGTGACCCATGGAGAGTTGACACATGCTGATGCTCTGCATCCATCATTTTGGGGAGAACTCCCAGGTTGATTCTATACATAGTTCAGCAGAAGCCACATCTGTTCTCTTTCACCAAGATGTAACTGTGCTCTGGCTTGATCAGCTGTCTCAAGACTTTAAGGGCCTTTTGTCCTTTCCCAATATAAATAGCAAGGCAAGGCCTTTCGACTTCACTTTGGAACACTATCAAATCCCAACAGGTGTCGGCCTTTGCTGACCTCTGGGGCCTTTCCCCTTTCAGGGAAGGGACTGTCTACTCTTCCCAAAAGGAATAGCCCCACAACCTGACACCATAGGATGACAGCTGGTCTCCTCTCACCACACATGCCAACAAGGAGGAGAGCTCAGGAGAGACAGCCAAGAATACATGGCGCAAGCCGCTCCTCCTCATAAACCACCCTAATGGGTGGGAAGAAAAAAAAAGAAAACAGAACTGTGAGAATCTTGTTTTCTGTGAATGCAATTACTGTATGTGTAAAAGATTTGGAAAGCCAGAGCTTGTCATCAGAAAAGAAATTACGTAGAGTTAAAGGTAATGTCTTTCGAACATGGTAAATAAAAATGTGAATCAAAGTTGTTCAAATCAAAGCTATTTTCATAGGGAAGGACTGAAGATGATGATGCTCGATGTCTTATTATCATTTTGGCCATGAGGCATTGGCTCTCAAATTAAGATTGCCAGATTATACAAATAAAGAAGAGGATGCTAGTTAAATTTTAACTTCAGGAGAACAATGAAAAATTTTTGTATAAATATGTTTCCGGCAATATTTGAGACATACTTATACCAAGGAGTTTGTTGTGAACCTGAAATGTGAATTTAACTGGGTGTTTTGTATTTTTCCTGATCATTTGACTCCAAAGCCAGCAATCTGTTTCCCTTCCCAATTCCCAGTTATTCTCCTCCTAAGACCAACAGAGGCACCCCCAAGCCGAATGCAACTGCTTTCCAAGTTTTTGAGAGAAATGGGAAACCTCAGGCCTCAATTGCATAACTGGGTTGGACTATCTAATGCTGCTCCCATCTTTCTGCTCACTTCAATTTTAATACAAGTTTAAGGAATCATTTGTTTTAGAATACCTTAGAAATAACTGCTTTGTCTGAAGAACTGACAAGTATATTAAATAAAGTTTAATTTAATTTGACTAATATTTGTCTCACGCTGGATCAAGCATGATCTGGAAGGAGAGGGGCTGGTGAGGTCGTCTGTCAGGAATGTTCTGCTTATTCTTCTGCTGGACTATGGAATTACACTCAATACAAAAAAGAATAGATCCGTGTGGCCTGCCATTCAGCTCTGTTAAATAAACACTCAATGCTCACTGTGTACCATCTGCTGGACTAGATGCTGAAGATGTAGAAATGGATAAGCAAGCCATTGCCCCCAAGTGCTGACTCTCTTGTAGGAGGTACATAATGAGGGAAAGATGACTTTATTTGTTAGCATCAGGGAAGGTTTCACAGAAGACATGATGGAAACAGCAAATCTCTTTCTTAGGGAGAGTGTATCAGGGACCAGAAATTCTTGGAACACATAAGAGGTAGCCTATTTTTATGGGATTTCTCTAACCTTGCTAGTCCTCCTCTATGCACTTGTGAGGTTATTTGCTTCATTCTATGAGAAACACTTGTATTTCCTGCATGATAGTAGTATTTATTGCCAAATTTTAGAAAGGTAACATAAAGTTGTTACTATGGGGCAGGAACCCATAGCGTTAAGAGTTGGTGAACTTTTAGAAATTATATATAAACATTTATAGGTAATATAAATTTTTCTACGGAAGTGGGATTTATAGTTTTTTAAAATTCTCTAATTGTCCTATGACCTCCCAAAAGTTAAAAACATCTGTCACAAAGAAATCAATAGGATGTTCTTCCAAAAAAACGCATCTCATTATAATCATAAATTTACTTTGAGAATCAACTTCCTGCAGAACTGTTATTACAAGCCTTGAAGAAAAATAAGAAGAGGCACTATGCTTGTGTAAATGTAATCTCAAGGTATGGAGAAAAAAAAAATGAGGACATGCGATCCAAGTATTTATTATAGAATCATACTGCAGAAGGTTTTCTGAGAGGTTTTCTCTTCCATTGAAACTGAACTTTGGGGCTCCTGGGTGGCTCAGTTGGTTAAGTAACTGCCTTCGGCTCAGGTCATGATCCTGGAGTCCTGGGATCGAGTTCCGCATGGGGTTCCCTGCTCGGCAGGGAGTCTCCTTCTCCCTCTGACCCTCTCCCATCTTGTGCTCTCTCTCTCTCAAATAAATAAATAAAATCTTTAAAAAAAAAAAAAGAAAAAGAAACTGAACTTTGGCTCACCAGTGAGGATCTCCCTGGCTCCATGAATTTCCAGGTAGAAGAATGTCTCAACATTTTCTACATTTAAAATACTCATATAAGTAGACTCTTCAGACCAAGGCTTAATAAAATTTGGAGCAGGCCCCTTATATATACTCAGATCCACCTTTTCTTTTTCTTTTATTCTTTCACATTTTCTTCATAATCTGTTTGTAAGAGAATATTTATTGACTATTTTGTCATTACAACAGCTCTATGAAGCATTAGAATTTTTTTTTTTTTAAAGATTATTTATTTATTTGACAGAGAGAGGCCCAGCGAGAGAGGGAACACAAGCAGGGGGAGTGGGAGAGGGAGAAGCAGGCCTCCCACCGAGCAGGGAGCCCGATCCGGGGGCTCAATCCCAGGACCCTGGGATCATGACCTGAGCCAAAGGCAGATGCTTAATGACTGGGCCACCCAGGCGCCCCAGCATTAGATTTTTTAATTCCCATTTATACAGGGAGATACTGAGACCCAACAAAGTTCCTTACCTATATCAGGACAGCTAGAAAGGATTTCTGAGTGTAGGTTGCCAGACGAGAATGGCAGTGGGCGGGTATGCAGTCAAGTGGACAGGTCCACGGTGAACAGAGGAGCTGAAGGGAATTGTGTTCCATTTGGTGAGGCCACTTACCTGGATGATCTTTGAATTTGTAGGTCTCCTAACCAGGCCACCATTATCCCATGATACACTGACTCGAAATTACTGTTTTTAGTGCTTTTCATTTTATATGTGCTTTTTTAGCACTGATTTAGTGCTTTTCATTTTATATGTTACTGAATGTAAATGTTATAATTAAAAACAGTATAATTTTGTGTACAATGCAATAATGGAACATATTATCATGGTGTTTCCTGGACTTCAGATATTTGACAAGATAATCACTCTGTGGAGCCAAGTGAATCAAAGAGGTAGTGATTTTATTCTGGTTGAATGATGTAGTTTAGATGAAAACAAAACTAGCAGATAAAGATGAGATCAAGCATTTATCCAGTAGATATTGCAGTTTGCTAATTTATTCTGGTCCAACATTAGATGCTTGTGCAAAGGCCACTAATATCAATTCCCATGTGCTTGTCTACATTTCCCAGCCTCCCTTGCAGTTAAATGGGGCCATATGCCTGGCATATGTCATGTGTTGCTTCCAGATTGAGGCATTTAAAAGCCATGGTGCTACCACCATCCCTTTAATATCCTACTCTCGTAACTTTGGAGGCAAAAAGCTCAAAATGAGATAGCTATGAGAGAGAGAAAGGCCGCCCAGTCCACACTGGGCTTTCGAAGAGTGAGAAGTAAACATTTGATGTGTCTAGTCTCTGAAATTTGGGGAGTTGGTCTATCACAGTTGCCCTTAGAGTATAGTTACAGACCAGCAGTATCAGCCTACCCTGGAAGCTTATTAGAATTTTAGTATCTCTTTCTCTACCCCCATGATACTAACCAGGGTCTATATATTAACAAGATCTTGGGGTGATTAATACACATATTAATTTGAGAAGCCCTGTTGTAAACTTTACCAGAAATTCTGGTAATGTGGACTAGTGCTATTCAGGTCTGGGAATTCCAGACTTGCTTTAACACCAAAGTCAATAGCATAGATTGTTAAAAGCACAGAGATAGGAGACCTACTGGATATGAATCTCTAGAGGTGAGCCCAGAAGTCCTCATTTACTAATGAATTCTATAAATCTTCAGAGTTTAGTAGACATTCCATGAAGAGGCCCTAGAACTTATCTGTAGAGTTGATGGAATTAATCATTTTTGTCACTTGCTTTCTGATCTTGAGATGCAAAGTGACTCTCCTCTTTTCTTAGCCCCAGAAACTCTGGGAAGCAGAGTAGTTAAGCAGTGGGGAGGGTGCAGTATGCGTGGCCTCAATTGGCACTACCTTTTCCAATTAACGGCTTTCCTCAGCCCTTTCTGGGCTAAACATGTCTTTGAATTTTAAAAGACCCTGCAGCTGTCTCCACGAGCAGCTTCCTTATCAGAATGAGACAGCTCCATTTCCATTTGTGTGCAGACATCAAAATACTGGCTTTTCCCTTCTTTATTTTCGCCTCTCTTCCTCGAAGGCTGAAACCGCAGTAAAAAGGAAGCATTGTAATCCAGTAAACTCACCAAAGAACCTGAGAGAGCCACTTCATGAAACAGCAAGAGTCCCTCTTTTTAAGCTGCTCACTGGGATGACTGTTATTTTGCAAATCATCTCAAAAAAATCCTGTCTCCTTGAACTAGATCGGCAGCCTTCAGATCCCCGCGTACCTCCTCTTGGCTCACAGCCTTCTGTCTATACATGCTCTGTAAGCACGTAACACAACAGGAAAATCTTTAAATAAGGTTTTGCATAGCCATTTTTTCATGACAATAACAATTTCAAATGACCAAAAAACCCTCATTTCTTAATAGCATGGTACATCAAAGACTCATCCAAGATGGGGGCACAGCTGAGCGGGCATTGCCTGATTTCATGGAGGCTCCGAGCCATGTTTAGAACAGAGTATTTCCAACAAGAACATAAGCTATGAAAGCTGATGAAGATGTGTCATTTACTTCAAGGACCTTGGGACATGGAACGTGGCTGGGGATGAGGAAGAAGCAGAAGTCAACACAGTTCTGGCCTTGAGGGGAGAGGGAGGAGGAAGAAAAGGGGTGGGATGTAGGAAGTGGAAGGATGGGATCCTGAGGGGAGAGAGAAAGGGAGCAATGTTGAAAACCGGTACCATCTTACATGGATTAAGAAGCAAATCCTTCTCGTGGAGACAAACAAACCATAAAACAACAACAAAAACAACCCATGATTTGTTTTTCAGTACCCATAGGGTAGATACACACCAAGCAAATTGGGTGGAAGATAAATAAAAATGTGTTTCAATTCAAACTGGTTAATAATTGGTTAATATCGGTGTGGGGCAGTGGTGGTGTTAACAGGTTTCTATGTAGATCTCACCTTAAATGATCATTTATTTCTCTTACTCAGGATAATTGAACACGTAAACTATTTAATGAAGGCAAAGTTATGAACTATGCCTCCACAAAGTATAGTTCTCCGTAAGAATTCTATCTTCTGTCTCTTCCTCTCTCTCCACCCTCTCTGGTGACTTTTGGGTTTTGTAGCTCAGCTCATTTCAGCTCAGATTCTTCTCTGACCTGGAGTCCCTCTAAACTGAGGTCGTCTTTGGCTCTGTTTTTCTTCTCTTTCTTTAAATTACTTTTGCGTGTTCTACCTTGCCCTCCTGGCTGTGTTTTCCCTTCTTACCATCTGTTCCTCCCTGGAGGCAACATTTCTTGCCTTCCTTGAAAGTGTTTTAAACAGCTGATCCAGAGCTGCCACCTAGTGCTTCTATATAGGGCCCAAGAGGGGCCTAATCGTTTTGCAGGAGAAAATGTGAATCTGGACTCCCTCCATGAGCAGTGCTGAATTTCTCGGAACTCACTGTGGAATGAACAGGGAGTCCTGTGAGCCATCAAAGGCAGATACAAAATAGTTCTTCTCTCACAGAGAAATTCCTGGGTTAGAAGCTCAAAGACAGGGTTCATCAAAACCTGGCAGCTACCAGTATAAGAGAAACCATGAGGTTGAAACCGCAGAGAACTTGATTTTCAGAATGAAGGATAACCAGACCTGCGTAAGAAAGGCAGCAAGTTAATCAGGAGATGCAAGATGGAAATGCGTTACTGATCACCCGTAGGAAGATAGCTAAAATGAGTCACAAGAGTCTTGATTTCCAGTTCTGTGATGAGAAGGAGGGAAGAAAGAAAGGGAGGGAGGAAGGGAGGAAGGAGGGAAAGTAAATAAAATGAAAAGATATGATAAACCCAACTTGGGCAGAAAAGAGTTAGTATTAGCAGGCCTGAGACTGCTATCCTATCAAAGGCCTGCTTAAGAGGTTGGCCCTTGGCAGGAGTCTGGGAATTTGGAATTTTGGAAGCTTCTCATAATTTCCTGATAGGAAAGCCTCACTATGCCTAAACTGTTTGTGAAAATGATGCAGTTTATGTTGAATGCCTGTGTGCTTTGTGGAAGTCTGGATTTTGGTCCATGCTCAGTAGAGGGAGCCTATGTGACCTTGGGCTCTGAGTCTCTAATGGACTTTCCTGAGAGAGCATTTCAGTGTGTTGTCACAGTTCCTTGGGGGAGAAACTGTGTAACACCACACTGGGAGAGGATTTTTAGAAGCTTGAGCCTTATTTTTCTCTGGTCTTGATCCCATGCACCTTTTTCTTTTCCTGATTTCTTTTTTCATCCTCTTATTATAATAAATTGTAGCTCCAAGTACAACTATATGCTGAGTCCTGTGAGTCCTCCTAGCAAATCATTGAACCTGGCACTGGTCTTTGGGGACCCATGACACATTGCCCTTCTGCCATCATTTAATTCCTTCAATTTTAAAAACTATGTATTGACTTTATAAACGACCCATGACAAATTTTGATTCATCTTTTCTGTACCCACTAATTTCAAGTTTGTTTGAAAAATGAGGTCAAAATAAATAGTCTTTTGAAATGTTTAGAAGGTGAGACCGGTGGGGAATGTTAATGTTCTTTAGATTATATACAACTAATTAATTCACAATCAAAATGTTATAGAAATCCAAACGAGAAGCAGGTCAGAGCAGAGTCAGAAATTTGAGTGTGAGGTTTGACTCTACTATCTGATTACTCTGTGACTTTATAAAAGTTAACTTTTCTGAGCTTAAGTTTTTTCTTCTTCTTCTTCTTCTTTTTTTTAATCTGTGAAAAGGGAATGGTACTACCCACTTGTTTTGGGGAGTTAACTTGAAACAATTTATGTAATATATTTTACACAGTCTGCCTGGTGCATCCTAAGTGCTTGATGAGTGGTGTAAGTATCTGTTGTCAATGAACAACGCAGCAGGAACAACTCAAAAGATGTCAAGCTCACTTCTGGGACAATCTGAGAAGCAGACACCAACAGCTGACTGGACATTGGAGGCTCTCGTCACATCTAGAGCAGCCCCAAGAGGTATCATTTTTTTTTAATTAATTAATTTATTTATTTATTTACATTATGTTCAATTAGCCAGCATATAGTACATCATTAGTTTTTGAAGTAGTGTTCAACAACTCATTAGTTGTGTATAACACCCAGTGCTCATCACCACACGTGCCCTCCGTAATACCCATCACCCAGTTACCCCATCCCCCACCCCCCTCCCTTCTGTAACCCTCAGTTTGGTTCCCGGAGTCCAGAATTTCTCATAGTTTGTCTCCCTTTCTGATTTCTTCCCATTCAGTTTTCCCTCCCTTCCCCTGTGGTCCTCCATGCTATTCCTTATGTTCCACATATGAGTGAAGCCATATGATAATTGACTTTCTCTGCTTGACTTATTTCACTTAGCATAATCCCCTCCAGTTCCATCCATGTCGATGCAAATGGTGGGTATTCATCCTTTCTGATGGCTGAGTAATATTCCATCGTATATATGTACCACATCTTCTTTATCCATTTGTCTGTTGAAGGGCATCTCGGCTACTTCCACAGTTTGGCTATGGTGGACACTGCTGCTGTGAACATTGGGGCGCATGTGCCCCTTCTTTTCACTATGTCTGTATCTTTGGGGTAAATACCTAGTAGTGCAATTGCTGGGTTAAAGGGTAGCTCTGTTTTTAATGTCTTGAGGAACCTCCATACTGTTTTCCAGAGTTGCTGTACCAGCTCGCATTCGCACCAATAGCGTAAGAGGGTTACCCTTTCTCCACATCCTCGCCAACACTTGTTGTTTCCTGTCTTGTTAATTTTTGCCATTCTAACTGATGTAAGGTGGTATCTCATTGTAGTTTTGATTTGTATTTCCCTGATGGCTAATGATGTTAAACATTTTTTCATATGTCTGTTAACCGTTTGTATGTCTTCTTTGGAGAAGTGTCTGTTCATGTCTTCTGCCCATTTATTGACTGGATTATTTGTTTTTTGGGTGTTGAGTTTGAGAAGTTCTTTATAGATCTTGGATATCAGCCTTTTGTCTGTAGTGTCATTTGCAAATATCTTCTCCCATTCTGTGGGTTGCTTCTTAGTTTTGTTGACTGTTTCCTTTGCTGTGCAAAAGCTTTTTATCTTAAGTCCCAAAAGTCCGTTTTTGCTTTTGTTTCCCTTGCCTTTGGAGATGTGTCTTGAAAGAAGTCACTGTGGCCAATGTTGAAGAGGTTGCTGCCTATGTTCTCCTCTAGGATTTTGATGGATTCCTGTCTCACATTTAGGTTTTTCATCCATTTTGAGTGTATCTTTGTATATGGTATAAGAGAATGGTCTAGTTTCATTCTTCTGAGGTGTCATTTTAAAACCATTCTTACCTACCTGGGGGTAAGCTCCCACCTCACAGACCTCCAACCAAGTGCTCCTTGTGCCCACTCCCAGTCTCTCCTGCATGATCTCTGTCTCTTGTGCTACTTGCAGGGACAAGGGGGACTTTTGAGGTTTCCTTAAATCCTTTCCCTGAGCTTCAGTAGTGCCATGACCCAGGGAGTATAAAGTGATCAAGGTAGAAAGACACATGGTCCTCTCTCTGTTTGTTTCACCCCACCTGCCCTGGAAAAGGCACTTCTCTGAACTTCAGTATACCTCACTATAAAATAGATTAATTAAAAATATCAACTCTCTGTCACCTCACTTGACACTTGTTGAGAAGACTTCAGAAAATGTTGGTAAAAGTGCTTTGGAAATTGTAAAGTACTATACAGAGGATCACTTGGGGCCTGCTCTGGGATCTTTCTAGGGTGGCCATAAAAACCATTATCCTTGGTTGTTTGAGTATTTGGCAGAGGAAAGTGACAGGAGCCTGGGACTTATTGCCAAAGGAGATACCATGCTATGATGTTAGTCTTAAAATATAAAGATATATATAAAATAAAATAAAAAAATATAAATTGAGTCCTGGGTATTTACTTAGATGCCACAGAGTCTGACAAAAATTAGATCCCCCTCTAGCTTGAGCTGGAGTAATGGATAAGGAAACCATTGCTTTGGTATTTAATTGCAATAACTGGTATCAGTCCTTTTTTTTTTTTTTTTGTACAATGAAGCGGCACAATTATTTGGGATTGATTTATTGCTTTGTTGTGAAAACTTGTTTTGCATTGATTTTTTTTCCCTTCAGTGCTCTTCTTCACTAATTGATTGATTTGATTGTTAGAGCTTTGACTGCATCTCAGAAGATGGATTGGAATAATTATTGCAGCCTGCTGGTTAATCATTCTGCCACACAATTACTGCTGCTATTGTGCTCTGCACCAGCGCTTTATTAGCTGTAGTAATTGTAGTGAAGTTTAATAATTTAATAACACACTAGGAGATGACAACTTGGTCATTATGTAGGGGCACTTCTGTGGAACCTGCAAGCTCCTGGACAAGTGAAAGGGCCAGTCGTGTTTCTCCTGTTTGGTGACCTTTTAAGAGGTGCTTGAACTTTCTCCTTCTTCTGGACAGCTATGGCCCAAACTGCCCAATCTGGAGAGGTGGAATGGGCCTTCCATAACTCAGGGGACACCCAATTGTTAAGGAGCCTGAGCCTACGTAACTGTTATACCTTCCTGAAGTGCTGCGCCCAAGCCTTGGAATTACGTGGATGCTACACAGGAAGAACAGAATACTGTTCCTTGTTCATTGTAGCTCACGATACTTTTTGATAAGCCTGAAAAGCTCCTTTCCCCAGGTTCTTTTTTCTTTGAAATCAGAAGCAGCAAAGCAAGATAATCTGCAGAAGTAAATGTAACAGTTTCACATGGTGAGGTGAAGCATCCTTTTTCCTCCCCTCCCCTGGCTACACCAAATTGGGCGAATTCTCCCTCCCACCCCTGCAAGCGTGCACAGAACTCGCCCTCTCCACCTCCCTGGGAGGAGAGACCATAACAAATGCCAGATGCTGCTCTGGATTGATCTGTTTCAAAACCCAACATGGGCTCCCCATCCTACTTCAGCTGCACATGAACCACGTGCTAAATTATTCACTCAGTGTTATCCTTCCCATATAATGAAGACAGCCACACTTGTTTGTGAAGATATTTGAGATTCTCATAAAAGAGCATTGTTTGGTGTTAAGTTGTATTAATAGTCAGCTCTGTCAGTGTTGCCTAGATTGGAACCAAAACACTTGGGAAGCTAATTCTGATTTCCTACTTTGTTTTCTACTTTAATCACAATTTCGGCATCTACTAAATCAGGTGGGGACAAAACAGGTTTTAAAAAGCATTTGCTATAATTCTTTCCCTTCTATCTCCCTTTTCCTGTCTCTCTGTCTCTCTGTTTCTCCCCACCACCCCCGCCCCCTGCCACACACACCACTGACTTCACTACTTATTCCTATTATCTTTCATGTTAATATCCTGGATTTTGGAGCTTATAATTTGGACAAGTGATAATCTACACACCGTGAGGAGATAAGCTGTCCAGATTTGATTTGACATTCATAACTATACAGTTTCTGTCCTTATTTTGTTTATTTGATTTTTTGACATTGAGGTATAAGAAAATATTGGGATATAAGAACCTTTATGTAAAATCCTCTCTAATGACTTATGCTTAGAAGAAATTAATTTTGCAGAATTTTTGCAATTACAGTTTCTTTTGTTATTTTTGTTAAGCTTAAGAATTCTTTGCCAGTCCAGCTATACCTGTATCAAGGAATCATGTTGGCTGATGGACAAGTTGGTAAATTTGCAAACAAATGCCAGACAGAGACCTGGCAGCAGTCCCTAATATGACAGCAAGCCTTCTCTGTTTCAGTAGAGCACACTGACAGGTTAAGGAGAGACACCTATGTCTGAAGAAACCTAATCTTTACTATCTTTTCTTCAATGGCAACTTCAGGCAGATAGATCTTGCTGTGATTTTGCAAGGTGGGAAAGAGGATGCAACCCTGTTTGCCCATTAGAAAATCAATAACAGCTAACTTCTGTGAAGTGAGCTACCATCTCCTGACTTCTTGCACTTCTACCGATCTTCAGAAAATATGTCTGATTCAAGTTGTTTCCAGGAAAGCATAACAGATTCTTTGTCTTATGAGTTGAGTGAGAAGAAGCTAGGACCCTGTAGTCCTTTTTTCATCAAATGTGTAATTTTAGTAGAAACTTAAGACATAAGGATTTTTTGATCTGCTTCAATAGAACTTAAGTACTATCCATTTTGTACAGATACCATATACTTTGGGTATTTAGTTTGTGTAGAATCATCCATAGCACTCCATCAATTTTATCAATTCCAATAATAATAACAGTGCTATGGTAGGCTGAATAATGGCTCCCCAAATTATCCAAGTCCCCATCTCTGGAATTATGAATGTTACCTTATATGGCAAAAGAGACTTTGCAGATGGGATTAAATTAGGGGTCTCGAGATTGGGAGATTATCTTGGGTACACCAGGTGGACCCTAAATGTACTCACCAGTGTCCTTATAAGGAGCAGGCAGAGGGAGACTTGACACAGTAGAGGAGGCCATGTGAAGGAAGCAGAGAAGCAGAAGCAGAGAGGGATGCCACACCTCTGGCTTTGAAGATGGAGGATAGAGCAATGAACTTAGAAACACAGCCAGTCAATGGAAGGTAGAAAAGATAAGGAAACAGATTCTCCACTAGAGCATCCAGAGACTGTGTGGCCCTGTCAACACCTTGAGTTCAGCCCAGTGAAACTGCTGGCCTCCAGAACTATATGAGAATAAGTCCATGTTGTTTTTAGGCACCAAGTTTATGGTAATTTGTTATGGCACCCATAAGAAACTAAGACAGGTGGTATCGTGTGTTGACCATTTGCTGTTTTACTTACTTGCTGTTTTCTTTCCTTATAGTCAAGAACTGTGCTAAATATTCCACATGAGTCTTTTATAATTTTATACTCACAAATCAAGGTAAGGTAGGTATTAAAATTATTCTCATTTTACAGATGAGGAAACTGAGGCTCAGAGAAGAGCTGGGATTAACCCCATATCTTTCTGACCCCAAAACTGCTTCTCTGAACCTGTACAGGGAAGATGTGTCCCTCAGGTGTTAATATTCCAGGGGGAAACCACTGCTGATTCCAGAGGTAGCTGTTCCATTAAAACCCTGTCATGCTAGGGACAAAGCTCCTGATGTCTAAGAGAGCAAATCAAAATGATCCTCCATTCCTTCTTCAAACATATTTTGAGTACAGAAAGATGACATAGAGTCCCTATCATCTTGCAACTGACAGTTCTGTGGGGGAAAAACAGATAAGCAGATTCAAAGTTAAGTCTTTCATAAAGGTAATTTTAGGCATGTGCTTATGGTGGTAATGCTACTGGTATTAAGCTGGGGTGGGTAACAGAAAAGTCTTCCAGAGGCAGTGACATTGAGTTGAACCTTGAAGGAGGTATAGGAATTGTCTAGGTAGGAGAAGGTCTTCAAGGCCTTCCAGGTAGAGAGAATAGCACACTCTTAGGCCCTGGGGAAATGGAAACCATGGAGCCTTGAGCAAATTGTGAGGCACTTGTTGTGGCAGTAAGTATTGCATTTGGTGAGAAGAGAGGGTACGGTAGGTAGGCTGGTGATGTGAGAAGAAACTAGAAAGGAGGTCAGGAGCCAGAGGTCACAGAGACCCTTGAAAGCATCCCTTCCCACTGTCTCTTTTCCTCAGATCATACTCTCTCTTAACTCATTTCAGTCTGTGCTCTCCTTCCATTATTAGTTCATCTCACCATCTCTTCCACTGATGACCTCCATGCCACTACATCTAAGGGATGTTTTCCAAACCTCATCCTATTTGAGCTTTTATGAAGAGTGTGACCTGAAGACCATTCTCCCTCTTGAAATGTTCTCTTCCTTCTCACGTCTGTGATACCATGTGACACCTCTGGCTGCTCCTCCTCAGGCTTCCTTATGAGTCCCTACTCCTCCACCCAACCCTTAAATGTTGAGCCTCTCCAAGGCTCAGTCCGTGGTTCCTCTTCTTTCCTCACCTTACTCTCTTATTCTTCAGACTAGATCAGGCTCTTCTGCTATCTGCTTTCACAACACTGAACCTCTTTCATCATAACACCCCAGTTTGTACTTTTGTACAAAACCTGTGATGATTAATGTCTCCATCATACATCCCTCACGAGAGACTGTAAACCTAGGAAAGTGGACAGTATTTGATTTTACTCATCATTTCGTAGAATGATGTTTGGCTTCACGTACACATTCATCAAATACTGGTTAAATAGATGAATGAATGGACTCGTATCTTAGTTGAGAAGAACCACTGAGGCATCTCAACTAGGTCAGATTTGCATTTGAGATAAAACCCCCCGCTGTGGTGTACAGAATAGGTAAAAGACAGACTGGAGGTAGTTAGAAAGTATTGTGATAATCCAAGTAAGAAATACTGAGGAAGCAGCTGTGGAGAGGGAGAGAGAAGACATATTTGAGAACTAATTATGAACTAGAACTTATAGAACTTGGTGACCAACTGACTGCGAGGATGAAGGGAAAAAGGGAAGACAAGAATTGTACCTATAGATTAATGGCTTAGTGACTGGCTATGTGGTTATGCAATTTGGTGAGATAGACACTATATGGGGGGAGGAGCTCTTTGTAGATTAAATGAATTTAGATTTAGGAATATTAAATTTGGAATGCCTATAGTGGACATATCCCCGGATTTTGGGATGTGGGTCTGGCACTCAGAAGAGGAGGTATAAATTAAAAAGAAATGTGGATTTGTATTCATTTTCCCTTCTCACTGATTTTTTTCTTTTGTTGTCCCAAAGCAGATATCAAATAGTTGAAATGAAATGAATGGTTGATTGATTTCCTGCTTCCTTTCAAAAAGGAATTGAAGTACAAAAAGCAGCAGTATGGGGCATGGTTAAATACCTTCTGTTGGGAGAGAAATTTTCATCCTAACTCTGTTACGAGAAAGCCAGTGTAGCCCCTCTTTTCACCATGAAGATGAATGCATGGGTCTCTTGGTAGAAGGATGGTTTATAGTAAGAAGTTCAGCCTCAAGCAGGTTTGTTGAGACCTGGCTGGAAGAGGTTTATTCACACAATATATCTGAGTATTTTCTAAAAATGGTATTAAAAAAGCTGTTGGGGCGCCTGGGTGGCTCAGTCGTTAAGCGTCTGCCTTCGGCTCAGGTCATGATCCCAGGGTCCTGGGATCGAGCCCCACATCGGGCTCCCTGCTCAGCGGGAAGCCTGCTTCTCCCTCTCCCACTCCCCCTGCTTGTGTTCCCTCTCTCGCTGTCTCTCTCTCTCTCTCTCTCTGTCAAATGAATAAATAAAATCTTTAAAAAAAAAAAGCTGTTATTCATAACATGGGTTTTGCAGTTTTAGCATTTAGCTTTTACTGGGGGAAGATGGGGGTGCTCTGATATGGGCTGCAAGAAAATGAGCTAAAAGAAGAAAAGAGCAAGTCCATCTTCTGCTAATGAACTCTCTCCATATTCTGGTGAGATTCACAAACAAGGCTCAGTGGGTCTAGGTGCATTTGTAATAAGCTACCATTGCTGACTAATCTCAGTAAGTAGAATTGGAAATGAACTTAAACAGAAAACTTCAAATCTATCCATCCACAAATCCTGGCCCAAACTCTTCAAGGCAGGATGGTCTTGAATGGTCCTATATCTGCATGCTGACTTTCTTTTGTCCTCATATCCAGCTATGAAGTTATGTCAACTGGATTAGATCCATAAGTGTCCAGATCTTGGTCCCTATTTTAGTGCCCCCTGAATAAATGTCAGTATAAAGATGTTTTTATCTAGTATTATAAGCTATAGTGACATAGGATGCTAAGGATTTGAATTCTAGAATAGGTAAACATTAGAGGTAAGATTGATCCATCAGGATGAAGGGAGAGGTTGAAAGTGCTCTCCACTCTTTATTAGATTCCCTCTACCCCCTCTGCACTGTAGCCATAGGGATTAGGGTACTTATGACAATGGACTGGAAAATGAGATGGGATTTCTGAGAAAAGACTTAAGTTACTGTAAATTTTGGAGTTCATTATATGTTGTTTAAGCCCTTCTCAGCTTAGCTTCGATTGGATCTTTTTTTTTTTTTTTTTTTAATTTACTCTCCCAGCATGGCAGCTACCATGTTGCCAATAAAAACCCTTAATATCCTGTGGCCCAGTAGTCCTTCTTCTAATGTATGATACTCCAGGATACCATGAAGCATAGCAGCAGGGGACATGACGCATCCTTGTCTCTGAAGCAGTCATGCCCTTTGAAGGACAGTTTGGGTGAATTTAAAAGCCCTTTCTTAGGCTAGGTATGTCTAGGGATCCTTCAGCACTGTGGCATCTAATAAAAATATCTAATAAAAAAAATGTGCGGACTGAAATGTAAAAGCTAGCATCGGTGATGGGTATTAAGGAGGGCACGTATTGCAATGAGCACTGGGTGTTACACGCAAATAATGAATCATGGAACACTACATCAAAAACTAATGAAGTACTGTATGGTGACTAACACAACATAATAAAAATAAATAAACTATAAAAAATAAAAAAAAACAAAAGCTAACATCAAATGGCATGCGAAGTCACAAGTCTGAAATAAAGGAACTGACATTGGTCCCTTTAAAACTACCCATGGGTTGGATGGAGAGAGTGAAGTTGCTTCACATGATGACACTTTGTGACATCTCCTGCTTGTGGTGGTGTTCACTGTCATTTTCTTTTAACCCTAAAATACTTGAGATTCAAAATTATCAATAGTTCTGTGAGCATTGCAATTGGCTGATTTCCTTCATTCCTACTCTGCAAAAGCTTAGGAACTACTGTTGGCTACTGCTTCCCTATGTGTCCCTTAAGCTGTAGTCAGAGAGAAATATGTGGTAGTTGCTTGAATATGTCCTCTCACATAATGTATTCTATGCCTTTTTGTTCAGTTTAGGGAAATCCTGGCTAAAAGCATATATATATATATATATATATATTAGATTATATATGGGAGTGAGTAAAGAAGTCAGTACATCAAGAATAGCCAGTAGAAAGATATTTAATAAATTCCTATTTATTTTCTATACAATGCACCATTAAGTAAAAAAAAAAAAAAAGTAGGCACTATCTATACTAGTTTCTTGGCCCTATTGCTATTGAGGCATCTTTTGCTTCAATAATCTGAATAGTAAAGACTTTCCCTATTATAAGAGTAAAAAGATCTCCCATGATCCAGCCCTTTGGAACCCACCTGCTTATAACAGGCCTGAGGTGGGTGACTTCCTTTTATACTCAAAATGGTTAACAGTGATAATATTGAATTATAACTTTTTCTTTCTCACTTGGGGCATGGGGAAGTGGGCTTTATCTAGTCCTTGTCAGAAATATTACAAAGTAGCAACCCTGCAAAAATGTTCACTGTAATATTCAAAATAAAAATCGCAGGGCATCTCCTATTTTGCTGTCTCATACCGTAACTATCTTGGGGATGGAAAAACCCAACTTCTCCTAGTTTATCTATTTCCCAGGTATTATAGGTTGAATTGTGTCCCCACAAAAGGTATATTGAAGCCCTAACTCCCGGCACATGTGTATGTGACCTTATTTGGACATAGGGTCCTTGCAGATGTAATCAAGTTAAGATGAAGTAATTAGAGTGAATACTAATACAATATGACTAGTGTCCTTATAAGAAGAGGGAAATACCATGTGAAGACAGACGCACATAGGGGAATACCATTGATAACAGAGGGAGAGGTTGGAGTGGTGTGACAGTAGGCTAAGGAACGCCAGGAATCAATGGCCACCCACCAGAAACCAGGAAGAGGCAAGGTAGAGTCTCAGGAGGGAGCACGGCCCTGTTGATATCTTGATTTTGGACTTCTGTCTGCCAGACTGTGAGAAAGTAAATTTGTGTTTTTGTCAGCCACTCAGTTTGTGGCACTTTGTTATGGCAGCCCTAGGAAACTGATATACCATGTGAAGGAAAGATTATCACTTGACAAATAGCAAGAAGCCACAATACAGGATATTTCAGGGATCTCTTAAACATTCTACCCTCCAATTCATCCTAGTTCTTGGGGAACAATGGGTATAATACCCCTTAAGGCATCGTAAAATCTTGTATTAGGCCATTGTCCAAGCAACAAAATGAAAGAAGAGGGCTGGCATTTATCTGACCTGGAACAGCCTGGGATTGATAAAATGATGATATTCAGTGTGACATATATGAGTGTCCATAACTTCTAGGCAACCTACCATACAAAGGCTAATTTATATAATATATTATCTTTATTGATGGATTTGCTTAATTTCTGAAGATAATTCATCTTCATCTTATATTAGTTTTTTCTGTATAGTGTCAGATAAGATTACTTCCTTTCAGTGTGATCTGTATCAAAGTAACTACTCCAGTCCATCTCAGCTCATTGGATGATCTAAGAATGGTAATTCTGGCCTGTGTGAGTTTTAACCCAATACTCCTGAACGGAATATTTTCTTGGCTTGGCTTGGCTTGGAGGCCAGAGCCCTCATGTGAGTACTAACAGTAACATTAGTTGGTTTAAGCTAAACTGACACTTGTAATTTATCAACTAACATTAGATTTGTCTAAGCTTTTTTTCAAGTGTCAGAGAACATTTTTAAGAACCTGTAATAAATAAAACACCAGAGTTGAGCCAGAAAAAAAGAATACCCTTGGTGTAGTGGTAGCTAGAAATGGGACAGTTAGGAGGGTAATACAATTGATTGTAGAACACAAATGAACTGACACTTCTGACATGGTATTGAATAACTTCCAGTCTCAATTCTTAACACAATTTAGACTCTATAAATAAAATTATTCCATGCAGTTGAACACAAAATGTTTTCTATTTATAATTTTATTTTACTTCATCATTTTATTTTTAAAACCACTTAATTGAGGGACACCTGGGTGGCTCAGTCGGTTAAGTGTCTGCCTTCAGCTCGGGTCATGATCCCAGGGTCCTGGGATCGAGTCCCATGTCTGGTTCCCTGCTCAGCGGGGAGCCTGCTTCTCCTTCTGCCTGCAGCTCGCCCTGCTTGTGCTCTCTCTCTCTCTCTGTCTGGCAAATGAATAAATAAAATCTTTTTAAAAAATAAAAAAATAAAACCACTTAATTGAGATATGATTGACATATAAAAAGCTGTACCTAATTAATGTATATAATGATGAGCTTGGGCATAAATATATGTCCACGAAACCTTCATCATTATCAAAGCCGTAGACATATCCACCACCTTCCAAAGTTTGCTCCTGCCCCTTTATTACTAATTAATTAATTTTTTGGTGGTAAGAACACTTAACATAGTATCTGCTCTTTTAGAAAATTTTAAGTATACAGTACAGTATTGCGAGCTATTGGCACTATGCTGTATAGCAGTATATCCCCAGAACTTACTTTGCATGATGGAAACTTTGTGCCTTGTGACTATCACTTTCTCATTTACCTCCTCTCTACACTCCTTGGCAATCACCATTCCACTGTCTGCTTTTATGAGTTTGACTATTTTAGGTTCCACATGCAAGTGAGATTATATAGTATTTGCCTTTTTGTGTTTGGCTTATTTCACTTAACGTACTGGCCTCCACATCCATCCATGTTGTTGCAAATGGCAGGATTTCTTTCTTTTTAAGGCTGAATAATATTCCATTGCATGTATATACCACATTTTTTAATCCATTTATTCATGGATTGATTGACAATTAGATTGTTTCCATATCTTGGCTATTGTGAATAATGTTGAAGTGAACATGAGATTACAGGTATCTCATCAAGATCCTACTTTTATTTCCTTTGGATAAATACCCAGAAGTGGTACCGCTGGATCACAATAATAATTCTATTTTTAACTTTTTGAGGAAGTTCCATACTGTTTTCCATAGTGACCGTACCAATTTTCATTCCCACCAGCAGTATACCTGGGTTCCCTTTTCTTCACATATTTGCCAACACTTCTTATCTATTTTTTTTATAATAGTCATCCTGACAGGTGCAAAGTGAGATCTCATTGTGGTTTGGATTTGTATTTCCCTGATGATAAGTCATGTTGAGCATACTTTGGCCATTTGTACTATTAATTCTTTGGAGAAATGTCTGTTCATATCCTTTGCCTGCTTTTTAATCAGGTTATTTTTTGAGTTGTAGGAGTTATTTCTATATTTTGGGTATTAACCCTTTATCACATAAATGGTTTGCAAATATTTTCTCCCATTCCAGAGATTGCCTTTTTATTTTCTTGATTGTTTCTATTGCTGTGCAGAAGCTTTTTAGTTTGATGTAATCCCACTTATTTATTTTTACTTTTTTGGTTCGTGCTTTTGGTGCCAGATCCAAGAAATCATTGCCAAGACGAATGACACGAAGCTTTTCTTCTATGTCTTTTTCTCGGAATTTTACAGTTTCAGGTCTTACGTGTAAGTTGAGTTGATACTTGTGTATGATATAAGATAAAGGTCCAATTCCATTCTTTTGCATGTGGATACCTGATTCTCACAATGATGTTTATTGAAGAGAGTACTTTTTCCCCATTTTGTATTCTTGGCACTTTTATCAAAGATTAGTTGACATATATGTGTGAGTTTATGTCTGCGCTCTCTCTTCTGTTTTGCTGGTTTGTGTGTTCTTTTTCATGCCAGGCCCTGGCCTGGTGCTGAGATGGGCCTGATGCCTAGGTCCTATTTCTCCATCTTGTTCTGTTTAAATGCACAGATATAATCTGTCTCTTACTACCTCTCTAGTAGCAATTCTTCCTATATAGACTCGGAAATTATATATCATAACTCATTAGCCTGCATTCTACTTTCCTAAGCACATTTTAAAATTTTAACAATAATTTCTACTCAATCTTCAACTTGAGCTTTTTGAGCAGTTGCAGCACAGTGGAAGTCTGTTTCCCTCAGTGGCTCATTCTTGTGCACTTTGTGCCCTGGCTTCAGAAATATAATTAAATATTTTATGGTCTCGGAGTACTTTGCTCTAACCACCCAAAAGTCAAGATTTAAGCAGAAGCTTAATGCAGTCCATCTTCTCACTTTATATTTTCAAAGTCCTTCTGCTAGAAAGGCTCAAAGGGCCATACCCTAGTCCACAGAGTCCTCCAATTATATTAGATTCATTGTTCTGAACTTGAAGTATGAGAAGGAGTTTCTTTGAGACCTGTATTACCCAGGGTGACAGTGAAATGAAAAGACTGCCTGAATACTATTTAAAGATTTATTTTATACTCTATTTTGCTGGAGGTGCTCCATTATACTTTGTCTATACAATACAATCTATATCTAATGTGGACAAATTATGTCTATACAACAATGTTCTAGGCTGGTTTAGGAGATGTACACACAAACTATTTTTAGCATTTGTTTTAATGTATTGATCGCATTCTTTGATTACTATAATAGGACAGTTTGATCTTTTCTGTAGTTGGATATGTTCTCACATAGCCTAGCCTCATAGATATTCTTCAAGTGTATAATTTTGTAATTTTATAAATCAGAGCCCCCTGGCTGGTCTCCATACACATTACACTGTGGCAAGGAGATGTGTACCTATTCCAAGAGATTCTGGGTCAAATTTTTTTTATAGGCTAGAATGCCCCATTAATACCATACATGTAACTATTTAACCAGTTTTTGGTAGGTTGGAATAATAAACTATGACTTAAGTAAGCCTTATCAAGATATTTGTGAACCTTTCTCAAAAATATGCATTTCAGAGAATTGCAGCTAATAGAGCATGTAATATTTAAGTTCCTGTGATAATTGTTTATTTAAAAATGAAAATTTGTGATTTAATGTTTTATTAGAGGGTTGAGAGAAAGAGAGATATCTGACTATTTCTCCTATCTAAAATGAAACGATGGGGGCACCTGGGTGGCTCAGTCGTTAGGCGTCTGCCTTCAGCTGGGGTCATGGTCCCAGGGTCCTGGGATTGAGCCCCGCGTTGGGCTCCCTGCTCTGCGGGAAGCCTGCTTCTCCCTCTCCCACTCCCCCTGCTTGTGTTCCTTCTCTCGCTGTCTCTCTGTCAAATAAATAAATAAAGTCTTTAAAAAAATAAAATAAAATGAGATGATGGACTTAGTATGGATGTTTCACTGCCAATTGTACCTGCCTTAGAGAAGTTATACCGAGGGCCAATGTATTTTCTCTCCTTGAAACACATGTCTAGTTTTGAGAAAAGTTTGGAGAGCCACATCTACTCTAATATATAAAAGAGGGAGATATATACTGAGTAGAAGGCTGGAATCAAAGTGCTGATACCTGAATGTAGAGCAATATTTTTTAATGTTAAGACAAAAGGGAATAGAGTAACACTGGACTAGGCTCTCATTCTGTTGGTAACTTTAAATGTCTGCCTTACAGCATTTAGAAAAATGCCTATTTAGAAAAACAAAACAAAACAAAAATTAAGTCTAATCAGAGAGAGAAGCCATTTCGAAATTGGCAAGTATTTACATACACATACACAGTATCGTCTTTCTTGGTATGCCCTCCCTCTTCCTTCCAGAGCCGGCAGCATCCACATGGCTAATTGCTTTTAAGATTCCAGTCAAATATGACCCTACCATGAGGCATTTTCCAAAGTTAAAATGTTTTTCCAACAGGGTTCTCATTGGATCCTGCATGCATCTTTCCAATAACCTTGATTGCTTGTTTTTATTATGGTGTCTACACATGGCTTGAGATTTGTGTGGTAAATGAATGAGTCAAGCTTATCAAGTACTCTTTGAAGGCCATGTGATTGGACGGGTGGTGGGGGAGGCACCTCACTTTAGAATCACTTAACATTGTCACATGATGAATCAAATTATAGAATACATCCGAGCTTAAATTTTATTTTATTTTATTTTATTTTATTTTTTTAAAGATTTTATTTATTTATTTGAGAGAGAGAGAATGAGAGACAGAGAGCACGAGAGGGAAGAGGGTCAGAGGGAGAAGCAGACCCCCCGCTGAGCAGGGAGCCCGACGCGGGACTCGATCCCAGGACTCCAGGATCATGACCTGAGCTGAAGGCAGTCGCTTAACCAACTGAGCCACCCAGGTGCCCCCGAGCTTAAATTTTAAACAGACACTATCACTTTCAGCAAAAGTGGGAATCAACAGGAATGACTCTACCAAAGACTTTGTAGGAGCAGAATAGGAAAAAAGATATTCTTTCATAAGCAGGAAGAATATTGTTCGTGGAATGACTATGATTATTTTTTCCATTCATCTACATAACGCCGTGTCTTGGCTGCATGCTTTCCAATGGGCCTTGACGCTGGCTTCTCCGTGTTTCCTCTCTGTGTAATGTGGTCTCCCCCCAGGTCAAATTATCTGCTGCAGGGAGGCTCTCATGCTCTTTATGGCAGCATTTGCATATTTTTTTCATTTCCATAGAAACATCTTCACTGACTCAGAACCGCCTCTGTCCTCTTAAGACAGAGATATTTATCTTTCAAACAGTGAGCTATGTGTGACATAAGACGGACAGGACTGCTTCCCTGTAGGCCTCACCTTGTAAGACTCTCCTTTTTAGAGGAATTTATGATGGTCTGCCTTTAGGTTATTTATTTATATTTTGCTCCATGACCGCTTTTCCAGTAATGAGTTTAAATATAGGCAACATAAACCCATCTGGAAATAAAATTATGCACTAGCTTCACGACAAAAGATAATTACATTATAATCAAGCTGTCATTTTTGGAGATAGTAGAAGATGAAGCATGCTATAAACTGACATGTAGAGTGTATAGATTGTTCGTTCAAATAGTCTCCACAGCGGCTGGGACCACAAAGATTCCTAGTGCATAATATCAGACTTTGTAACTGGAAATTTTCTGGGAGTGGCCAAACATTTAGTTTCTGAGAGTAATGGCTACTAACACTCAGAAGGCTAACGGCTGGGATCAGAATTTCTGTGCTCTGGCTTAGACCTCAGCTTGGCTCCACTAAAACCACTTGGGTTGTGTCCAGTTTCCAAGCCTGAGCCTTCATTTTATCATTTTGTGAAACTTGTCTTTATTCTTTGGTTGTTCTTTTATTTAGGTTGATAGGAGCTTGACACTGGGATCTTTCTGACATGTTTAAACAGAATGTGGAGAGTTGGCTGACATGGCAGAAACTGGTATTTTTAGGAAAAAGAAAAGACTGTCATTGAAGTTACTTTTCACCACTCTGAGTTCAAGTTGTCTTTTGCAACGTGAGATGGGTCACTGATTTTTCATGGATGGGAGAACTTTTCTTCTTCCTTGAGCTCTAGATAGGCACTCTGATAAAAGGATGCAGACTACCTCCAGCCATGTATTTGGCTAGGCCGTCGGGAAAGGAAGAACAGCATAACTGAGATGGGAATGGAACAGAACACTTGCCAGAAAAGGCATGCCTAATACTTGTCCTCTGTCACTGCTTCCGCCACAGTAGAGAGTCCATCATCTCAAAGCAAATATACTACCCAAAGTGTCCCAGGAAAGTAGGCTTCTAGACACCACCATTTCCCAAAGGGATTGGAGAACGCCTAAACTAGGACAGCATGATGCCATTGACCTCCTGGGACTCCGTAAGCCCTTGGCCACTGCCGACTGAAGAGTCATTGACTTTAAGTCACTTCTTTGTGTTTCCCAGCTTCTCTGAACCCTAAGCACTGATTTTGTCAATCTGTACTCAACTTCCCCACCCTTAACCCTCACCCTTATTCCTTGGGGAATCCTGAAGAAGGCCAGCAGTACCTTACTGCTCCAGGTGTGGTCTTCAGACCATCAGTATCAGCATCATCTGGGAGTTTGTTAGAAATGCAGAATATGAACCCAGTTTCACATCTCCCCAGAATCAGAATCTGCATTTTCACAAGATTGTAATTTATATACACATCAAAGTTTGAGATGCATTATAATTAGTAGGTTCAATCTTTTTTGTGCAAAATATTTGATTCAGTGGATCCTGGAAACACAGTCTATAAGTAAGCAATCTATAGATCCTGTGAGAATTAATGATGGAATGATATACAAAACCTTAACTGAAAACAAAATGAGAATGAACAGAATGGCTGTGAAGAGTATGATTTGCCTTGTGGTTTCTTCATCATCAGGTATAGACTAGGATCCATCAGAAAATCAGGGGAAAGAAAGAAGGTAGGAAGGAAGGAAGACCCATCTGTCCTTCCTCCAGAAGGAAACTTCTCTTTTAAAGTGAAATTTTATAAACATCACAGAGAAACGTCGTCATGTGTGGGACATCTGATTCTATGTTTGCCAAAGATCAGATATGGGTCTGTCTTAGACTCTGCTGAAAGAAATTATACAACATATTAATGCGTTGTGGAAATCTTTCCTTAAGCTGGCTCCACACATTAACCTTGAACATGATGTTTCAGAGGGTTAAAATAGGCAGGAAGTTAAAGAAAGCGAACAATTTAATTAGAAAATGGGCAAGAGACCTGAACACACATTTCATTGAAGAAAATATACTGATGGAAAACAAGTAAATAAAAAGGTGTTCAACATCATTAGCCATCAGGGAAATATAAATTAAAACAATGATGAAATGTCACTACAATGCACCTATCAGAATGACTAAAATTAAAAAGAAAAAAAAAAAAGTAACAACACAAAATGCTGACCAAAATGTGGATGATGAGAATGTAAAATGGTATAGCCACTCTGGAAAACAGTTTGGAAATTTCTTAAAAGCTAAACATATACTTCTCATAAAACCCATGATCAATGCCACCCTAGGCATTTATCCCAGAGAAATGAAAACTTCATGCTTAAAATCTGGCCCTACTGAGACCCAGTGTACCTACCAGGAAAGGGGGCAGGTAGGGTGTCTGGCCTACCCCTCTCTAGCTTTATTTCTACCTATTAAAGTTCTGCCCATCTTTAAAAAACATAAAGTAAAATAGGGATGAAGGACAGAGTCATACATACGTGCTCTCCACTGGAGAAGCTACCAGAATTAAGGTTTCTATATTAACACTGAATGGCAAGCAACATTGCTGAGAAATAGGATTTTGATTACTGTTTGGTATTCATCAATGTCTTTTTCTATTTTAGTAATCTATATTGAGGTTTGGGTTGTAATGAAAAATAAACTGAAATGATAAAAGGGAAAGAGGGAGGCAGATTGGGTGAGGTAAGAATGTGAGATTTGAAAGCAAAGTCATTTAGACTGAAAGAAGTCCAAGGCAACACTCAGTGATTAAATACCCACCCCCCACACACTTACCTATAGAAATAGATTGTGTGCTAACCCCACGCCTCAGATCGTGGAACATATCATTGAGTTATGGGCAGGGTCCTGACGCTGTCTCAGTGTCCCGTCCAGATTTCTCTTCTCTCTGACATCTCTCCCCTTTGGGAATACTATGAAATAATAATATCTAATGTTTATTGTGCACTTACTATATTTCAGACCTTGATTTTAACACTTTGTGTGTATTAAATCATTTGTACCCAAGTACAAGAGAGGTTTCAGAACTTGTGGTCTTAACCACTGATTTGTTCAGCTGGTCTAGGTAGGCTACATGAGAATATATTGTGAGATTTGGTTAGGATCATGGTTACAGGGGAGAAACGAGACAGGGTAGGGAGTATAGTATACTAACAAGCTGGATTCAGCCTGCTCCCCTGGCTATGTGGAGCCCAAATCCAATAAAAACCAACTAGAGGAACTTTTCAAATAACTCCATCTCTGGTTTATTCTAAATAAGGCCCAGGGAAGCCACATTTACATGGATGGGTTCAATAGTAGGCAAGCTGGAACTAAAGAGGTACAATAGTGGTTAAGAGAAATGAATCAGATGTGGGTTCAGATCCATGTCCATCACTGGCCACCAATGAGACTCCTCTGCCTCTGTTTCCTCATTTGTCAAATGCGGCATCCATGTCATAAACCTGTGGTAGAGATTAAATTAGTTAATAATCAATTCTTGAAACATGACAAGCATTTAGTGTTAATTAATATAAATATTGTTATTATGCAAAGCAGGAAATATGCCCAATTTATGTTTGAATTTGAATTTAGTCTGTTTTCAGTTACAGACATAAGTCCTAGCTCTACCATTTACTGAACCTATGAACAAACCCCCTGAACTTTAGCTTCCTCTTCTTTTAAGTGGTGATAATACCTACTCCATAAAGTAAGAATAAAAAGAGATAACATATATAAATTACCTGGCACACAAGTGAGCACCTAAATATTATTAAAAAAATCAAAGCATACAACAATAGCTAATATTCTTCATGTGTCAGCTCCAGATACTCAACTAATTAGATAAGACACTTATCAGGATAATTGAATAAATTTTATTTTTGGACCTCATTAAACTAAAAGTCCCTTTCTGTCTTATAAATTGAACTTTTGGAAGATGATCCATTTGAATTGCAATTAGATAGCAGTCGTCTAAATAATTAAACAATAGGGTATCTATGTATAGCAACTATTAGACGGTTTTTCTCTATTTTAAAGACTTGTGGGTGCATGCTATGCAAATGGATTTTCAGGGATTTTTTATTAGCATAAATAGACTGAAATTTAAGTAACTCAAGCAGCACAGACAGTGTGAGTCATAGTATTTTCATTTTTTCTCAAATGTCTTGAGTTCTGTGACAGCCATATTTCAGGAACCTGGTAACAATGGGGCCCTTGTAAAAGGATCCAGGAGATCTGAAAACATGTATTGCACAGAGTGTTTTTACCTCAGATACGCAGATGTGCCCTGAGGTACACCCTTTCCACCCACAGAGTTTCATGGAGATGAGACATATTTCCCCATTCTGCATGATATGCGGAACAGCAGGCTTGTCGGATGGGCTGGTAACTGTTCCTTCCTTGATACCAGGCAAAGGTACTTCAACTTAATTGATACTTCATAGTCAGTATTTCTCACTGCACAGTTAATCATGATCATGACTGTGGTCAGTATCAGAAATCAGAATCCAATAACAAATGACTCGTGATAAATCAAAATATAAAATGGACTGGGAATATACCTTCTTTGCATTATTTAGTCATCACCTTCTCATACAAACTGCAAAGAAACATTTGCCTTATGCGTTCTGAATTTATTTAGAGAAGAAATCTTTTGCAATTTCTCTCTCTCTCTCCCTCCCTCTCTCCCCCCTTCCTTTCTCTCTCACTTGCTCGCTCTCCCCCCACACCCATTCCTTGACTCTGACCTGAAATCTCCACATGAGTGGCTTATTCTGTGTCACATGCACAGAGCTGTGGGTCTTTGTCACCTCTTCTCCAGGTAGCTCACCCTAATTCCACTCCGGCAAATGCAGGGGCAGCCATACCTTGAAACTTCTCTTCAGGCCCAAGTGTGTCAACTCCAGTATCTTAGACTTGAAGATTTGTCTTTTTAATGGATTTCTGTTTCTCCTCTTTTCTCCCTCCTATTCCTCTTTGACTTACCAGCCAATGGGGAGTAGGGGAAAGGGCATGGGTTATACTATTAGACCCAAGTTTGAATGCCAGCCCCATACTTCTGTGATTGTGCACAAATTACCCAACCTCTCCACACCTCTGTTTTCTCCACTGTGAAACAGTAATAATGTTACCCAGGTCAGAATAAGCATACAATAAATAGGAACTTTCCCCTGCTTTTCCAGACCCTTCTTCCCTTCCCTTGCATCTTCTCCATAAAAGCTCAGAGCTCCCTGATGTTTTCCTTTGTCTCTTAGTCATTTCTAGCTTAGTGTTGTTCTTTCAATCTGTCCTGGACTCTCTGGTTCACACTTCAACTCTGCACTCAGTAGCTTTCAAGATTGTGTCCCTCAAATTTCTTCCATGCTTTGATAATCCTTTGCCCTGGATAAATTCAAACATCTGTTTACTCTGGGTTATTGAGTATTGATGACTCAAATCACATGATAGTACTTCACACTGATTTTTAGTGGTGATATCAGAGAATGTTGTATCATAACAACCCCTTTTATTGTGGGTAAGCCTTGACACACCTTGGCTGAAGCAAACTACCATTCCCTTCTTGAATCATTTGTCAGTATGACACAGCTGACATCCAGTTAGACTAGAAACAGATGTAGGAGGCACAGGAAAGATGGAGTTTTATAGTTTATCAAGTATTTCATAGTGGAACTTTATCTTTTTTTTAAAGATTTTAAAAAATTTATTCATTTGACAGAGAGAGTATAAGCAGGGGGAGTGGCAGGCAGAGGGAGAGGGAGAAGCAGGCTCCCCGCTAAGCAGGGAGCCTGATGTGGGGCTCGATCCCAGGACTCTGGGATCATGACCCGAGCAGAAGGCAGATGCTTAACTGACTGAGCCACCTAGGTGTCCCCAGAACTTTATCTTCTAACAAAAAAATCTATTGACCATACTGATGACCCCAAAATTATTTTTACCTCAGTAGAGTTCTAAAAGTTTCCTGACAGTTCTTTCATTCTTTCTTTACTGGCTGGCTCCTTACTTCAGTCTTCAGTCCTACAGCTCTTCTAATCTCCTGCTCTTCATAAGCAGCCAATCTACTCCAAACTGCATTCCTTAATTTTATTTTTTAAAAGATTTTATTTATTTATTTGAGAGAAAGAGTGAGAGAGATCACGAGCAGGGGGGAAGGGTAGAGGGAGAAGCAGACTCCCCACTGAGCAGGGAGGCTGATGTGGAACTCGATCCCAGGACCCTGGGGTCATGACCTGAGCCGAAGGCAGACACTTAACCGACTGAGCCACCCAGGCATCCCTGCATTCCTTAATTTTAGCCATTCATGTAGGTTTGTAATGGTACCTATGTGAGTTTACTAAGGCTGTCATAAGAAAATACCATAGCCTGGGTGGTTTGAACAACAGAAATTTATTTTCTCATACTTCTGGAGGCTAGACATTCAAGATGAAGATATCGGCAGGCTTGAGGTCTTCTTAAGCCTCTCTCATTGACTCGGAGATGGACACCTTCTTGCTGCTGTTTCATATGGTTGTCCCTCTGTGCACATACACCCCTTTGTGTCTCTCTGTGTGTCCTAATCTCCTCTTCTTATGAAGACACCAGTCAGATGGGATTAGGGCTTACCCTAACAACTCAATTTAATCATTTTTAAAGGCCCTGTCTTCAAATAAAGTCATATCCTGTGGTACTGAGGGTTAGGGTGTCAACATATGAATTATGGGGGGGCATAATTCAGCCAATACAGTACCTCAATTTTTTATTTTGGGAGGACAGTTATCCCTCATGTTTCTGAACATTTTACAAACAGAGGCATTGACTGCCCTTTTATTCTGAACTATCTATTTAAGGATGCTTGGGTAGTGAATAGCCTTGGGAAATAGAGACAGTCTCTCCTGGGTTGTGATGCTTACTTTCCAGTACAAAAGATTCAAGTCCTCTAAGCTCAGAGTTCCTTAGTTACGATTCAAACAAACTGCATGAGCAGCATGTTTCCAATCTTAGGAGAGAATCATTCAGTCCTTTACCATTAAGTATAATGTTAGTTGTAGAGGAATGTTCCATCTATTCCTGTTTGCTGAGAATTTTTTAATTTTTTAAAATCAGGAATGGACTTTGAATTTTGTCAAATATTTTTCCTATGTCTATTGACATGATTAGATTTTTCTTTTTTAGTCTGTTAATATGATGAACTACATTGATTTATATTCAAATGTTATACTTTTGGATATACCTTGCATTTCAGGGATAAACCTCACTTGGTCATGTTGTATTCTCCTTTTTTATATTACAGTATTACATAGGTTAAAAAAGTTTTAGAAATTTGCATCTATACTAATAAGGGATATTATTTTTCTTGTGGCTTTGTCTAATTCTGGTATCACAATAATTCTGGCTTCGTAGAATAAATTGGGAAATATACCCTCCTCTTCAGTATTCTGTAAGAGTTTGTGTAAAATTAATATCACTTCTCTTAAATCCATAGTAGAATTCAAATTTCTCTGAGCCTGGAGTTTTCTTTGTAGTAAGATTTTTCACTGTAAAATTAGTTGTTTTAATAGATAAAAGTCTATTCAGGTTATCTATTTCTTCTGAATAAGCATGGGTAGCTTGTGTATTTTAAGAAATTTATGCATTTAAGTTGTTAAATGTATTGACTTAAAGTTTATCATTAAATTCTTTTATTATTTTTAATATCTAGACTATTGATGTCACTCCACATTACTGATACTGGTAATTGTGTCATTGCTTTTTTTTCTTGGTCATTCTGATTAAAGGTTGGTTAACTTTATTGAAATTAAAAAAAAAAAGCAGCTTTTGGTTTCACTTATTTTGTGCTATAAGTTCCCTCTCAATACTGCTTTAGTTGCATCCCACAAATTTCTATGTTGTTTTCATTTCCTTTTGGTTAAAAGTATTTTCTGATTTCCCTTTTCATATCATCTTTGTCTCATGAGTTATTTAGAAGTATGCCACTTAATTTCCAAATAATTAGGCGGATTTTCCAGATATCTGCCAGTTGTTGATTTCTAGTTTAATTCTATGTGGTCAGAGAACATACATTGTATAAATTAAATCTTTTCAAATTTATTGGGATCTATTTTATATCTCAAAATATGATCTAGGGTGATAAATGTTCTGTGTGTACTTGAAAAGAATGTGAATGCTTGCTGTTTTTGTGTGTCATGCTCAGTAAATGGCAATTAGTTCATGTTGATAGATAGCACTCTTCAAGTTTTCTATATTCCTACTGATATTCTATGACTAATTAAGAGAGAGGTATTGAATTTTTTACTATAATTGTTGTTTATTTTCTTTGCACTCTCTATTTTGGTTTTATGTATTCTGACTTCTGTTATTAGGTGCATAAAAGTTCAGGATCATTATGTCATCTTCATGAAATAACTATATATCATTAGGAAGTAATCATCTCTATCTCAGTAATATTCTTTGCTCTGATAAATACTTTGTTCGATATTAATAAAAACATTCCATTGCATTTTTCTTTTGAATCTTAGTAGCATGGTATATCTTTTTTATTTTTTCACTTTTAACCTATTTATGTCGTCATATTTAAAGTGTGTTTCTCATAAACAGTATGTAGTTGGTTCTTGCCTTTTTATCCAATCAGTGACATATAATATAATTACTGATATGTTTGGGTTTAAATCTACCATCCTCTTGTTTTCTGTTTGTCCCATCTTTTATTTCCCCCCCTTTTCCTTCCTTGGCTTTTTAATTAAGTGATCATGTCTTATAATTTTATTTTATTTTCTTTGTTGTTTTATTAGCTATAGATCTTCTTATGTTATTTTAGTGGTTACTGTAGGGTTTATAATGTCCACCTTTAATATATCACATTCTACCTTTGAGTGATGGTATACCACTCTCCCTAAATTACAGAACCTCAGTAGTACTTTTGTTTTTCCTCTCATGGCCTTTATGGTATTGTCATTCGTTTTATATATGTTACAAACTCCACAATACATTGTTATTACTTTTATTTTAAGTAGTAATTTTTGAAAGGTCTGAGATAATTAGAAGAATGTATTTTATACTTGCATAGTTACTAATTTTTTGTTATATCCAGAATTCCTCTTGGATTATTTTCCTTATCATTTTCTTTTGCTTGAAGAGTTTCCTTTAATATCTCTGTTAGTGTAGGTCTGCTGAATTCTTTCAGCTTTTGTATGTCTGAAAAAATCTTTCTCTCACTTTTGGTTTTGAAAGATATTTTTTAGTGCATGTAGAATTCTAGAAGACAGTTAAACCCCCCCCCCCACACACAAACACACCCTTATTCCCTTACTTTAAAGATGCTCCTCCACCGTCTTCTGGCTTACATTGTTTTCAAGGAGAAACCTGGTGTCCTTATCTTTCTCCCTCTGCAAATCACATGTACTCTGGCTGCTTTTAAGATTTTCTCTATATAACTAGTTTTAGGAAAATTTGAAAAAACTTTGGCCATAATTGTTTCAATCATTTTTTCTGTCCCCTGACCCTCCTCTTCTTTCATGATTACAAATACATGTATATTAAGCAGCTTGAAGTTATCCCATAGTTCAATGATACTGTTTTCTTCTTTTTCAGTCTTCTTTTCGTTCTCTTTTCATTTGGGATAATTTCTTTTGCTATGTCTTCAAGTTCACTAGTGTTTTTTCCCCCTGCAATATCTAATTTGTCACTAACTTTATTCAGTGAGGTTGTCATCTCAAATGTGTTTTTCATCTCTATAATTTCAATTTTGGTCTTTTTTTTATATCTTCCACACTTTTGCTTAACATGCTTATGACTTCCTCTAGCTTCTAGAACATATGAAATACAGTTATGGAAACTATTTTTATATCGTTGTCTGCTAATTCTATCATTTTTATTGTTTTTATGTCAGTTTTGATTGATTGGTTTTTCTTCCTCTTGCCTTTAATAGTTTCCTTACACAAATGCATTGATCAGAAGACATGAGGAGATGCTCTGCACATCTCTGCAGTTCTGTCTCCGTGCAGCTGTCTACTCTCTGGTACTTTGCTTTAGTAACTTCTGCTGCCTTGGCTTTCCTGGACTTCTAGCTCCATCTCCTCAGCTGATGGGTCTGCTGGTCTCCACATGTGTTTCTCTCCCTGCACTATGAACCCCCAAACTCTCTCCAGGCAGTAAGGTAGCAGTTATAGCTCAACTCATTTGTTTTTTGCCTCTTAGTGACTACTCTCCTTAATTGCCTATTGTCTAATGTCTTGGAGACCATTTCAAAAACAATTTTGTCCAGATTTTTAGCTGTTACAAGCAGGAGAATAAATCCCATCCCTGTTATTCCATTTTGGCAATTAGTTATTTATAAGACCCTCCTAATAGGTCATACTCTCCTAGTTTATTTTAACAAACAAACAATAACAACAGCTTTCTCTCCCTCAGTGGATTATAATATCTCTGGCTTATTGTTCCTGTATTTCTTCAGTATCCAGCAGAGGATCTATCCAGAATAGATACCTAATAAATATTTGAGTGAATAAATTTACCCACTGCAGGAATGGAGAAATTATAACTATAACAAGAAGAAATGAATTATTTTAGATAAAAGACAATCTATGAATTAGAGACTAATGTGGTGATGGGGAAAAAATGAGGTAGGCAAAAGGTGGACATGGAAACTGGGTAGGTCAAAGTTGGGACAGAGGAGAGCTAGGATGAGGTGGTGAAGATGAAATAGGAGAACATGCTAAAGGGCTCACCAAAAACAAACAGAAAGCCCCACCCCCAAAAAGGAACAGAAAAATATAAAGAAATGATGGGAAATTTGAGGCAATAAAGGCAGAGGAAGGAAAAAGACATATAACATAAATGATAGGTTAAGAAGAAAAACGAACATTTGTAACCATCTCTCTAAAATTGACATGTACTAGTTGTTATGTATGATTTAATGGGCTTACCAGAATTACTGGCACTTTATTCTTCAGTGTCCCACTTATAAAACAAGAGTAACAATAATTATGTCCTTATTCCTAGGGATTTAGTCAATGCAAGTATTTTCTATAGCCTGTGGGATAAAGGCCAGGAAGTGATTCATATTTCACAACTCAATTTCTGGCTGATTCTCTAAAATTCAAATGTCTCCTCCTTTTTTCTTTGAAAAATGTAGTTTAGTTGAACAAGATTTAACCTTGGCCATTTACCCAAACACTTTAGAATAAGAGCTGTGATGAAATTCGTGATGTGGTTATCTACAGTAAGGCCATGACTCAATGATTGTGCTCACCAAAACACTAAGATGTGAAACAATAAGGAGTACAATTGCTAATACATCTCAGTGAGAAGCAAATTAAAAATGTCTTAAAGAGCTAACAGTTGGGATCATGAGAAAGAAATGCCTCAAGAAATGTTCTAGCTATTATTAATTGTAGTTTTGGAATAGGAGAGACACTCGAGATAGGTAAAAAGCATTTCACAGAAAAAAGAATCTGAAAATAAGTGTGGATGTTTGGGGGATTGCCCTTTGGCAGAAAAGACTGGCTTCCAATTTGATTCTGAACAAATCTGACTTTCTCTGTGTGGGAAGATGAGTTCAGAACAATGGACAAAAAATAATGTCCTTTGTGAATCACCTTGGCCAGTTATGATCTCAGCTGTTTGCCTTAATAATACCCTCCTTCAAATGACTAGGCGTATTGCATGGGAAGGTGAGATGATGCAGAGGAGCCCTTGGTCCTGAGCCTTCAAGTCGAGCCAGAATCTCCAAATCTCCTTGGAACATTTTGGGAGTTAAAGCTGGTCTCTACTCAACCATAGATAGAGCATTCTTTTTAAAGAACAACCTGGGGGCACCTGGGTGGCTCAGTTGTTAAGCATCTGCCTTCGGCTCAGGTCATGATCTCAGGGTCCTGGGATTGAGCCCTGCATCAGGCTCCTGCTCAGCAGGAAGCCTGCTTCTCCCTCTCCCACTCCCCCTGCTTGTGTTCCCTCTCTCGCTCTCTCTCTGTCAAATAAATAAATAAAATCTTTAAAAAAAAAAAAAAGAAAGAACAACCTGGATCTTAGCAGAACTCAAGAGGCCCTTGGTGACCTGGCCAAGGCCTACTCACCACCTCCCCAGGGATCATGTGCTCCAGCAACACTAACCTACTGCAGTTACTGTATAGGCTAACATGCTCTTTCAGACGTCTAGAACAGCATCATCTGCATTCACTGCTTAGAAGTCCCTCCCCAACTCTTTTCCCATCAGTAGGCGGACAAACTTTGATTTGTCTTTGAAGACACCTGAAATGCCTCTTCCTCCCTAAGAACTTTCTTCATCTCAGCCTTAGTTGCCCCCCACCCTTTTTCTTGGATACCCCCACCAGGCAGGGCTCAATTAAGACTCTTGAGGCCCAGCCACTAAAACAATTATGCAGCCTCCCCTATGTATAATACAAATAAGATATGACTAAATCCTAAAATAGATACAAGGAAATTTTTTTAAGTTCTGAGTTTTTCCAGAACACATCAATTCTTTTAAAAAAATATATCCCATTTCCCTGTGAAGACCATGTCTTGCCTATCTTTATGTTTTATCTGTTTGAGTGACTAGCAAATAGTGTTCAACAAAGGCCTCTCGAGTAGAAGAATGAATCCTTGAACATTTTTATTTGTAATATAATAGCCATCCATTTTTTTTGAAAACAGCTATTTTCCAAATCTCCCATGTTTTTTTCCCTTTGTGTAATACTACTTCATAAAGGAAACATTTAATAGTGTAAACCTTAAAATTAAAGGACAAAACAACTGAAAATAAAAAGTGGTAAAAATGTATGTTTAACTTCTGGGATTGAAGATCTTTTGTAGTTTGTGTGTTAAAAGTGATTCCTGAGTGAAATTCTTGGGGGAGGGGAGGTGGTTAATGTCAGAATACTCCCATCCATCATCTTACCATGCCTGAATATGATCATCATCATTATTATGATCATTATTGCAGCATACTGAAGTGGAACATTCTAGAACAAGGAATCATGTTAGGGAGAAAACAATCTGATGGCAAATTGAAAGGGAACTGAGCACCTTCAGGGTGAGCTGAGGACACTGGAAGGCTTAGAATGGGGAGGAGGGGGAGGAAGATAATGGAGATGGATCTTGAACACAAAATATCCCTCTTAATGGTGGTGGATGACATCACAGTTTTCTAAAAAGAAGTCTAGAGTGCTTTGATTCTGCTCCTACCTTTAGACTCTACGCTTGAGGTCCTGCTACTTCTCCCTGAATATGGAACATTGTAATAATAAAAGACTAAGATCTATTGGAGCCTTATTATGTGCTAGGCAGTGTTGCAGGCATTTTACATGTACTAGCTTTTTAATTTTCATTAAAAATCCTATGAGATAGAAACTATTATAATTCCCATTTTATGGATGAGAAAGCATGTGTAACAGATGTAACTCTAGGCAAGGTGGCTCTAAAGCCCTCATTTATTTAACCTCTGCAGTATTACAACTGTATCTTTTAAGTGGGGGATGAGAAGGGTCTTTGAGACCGCATAACCAGGCTCCCTCATTGTACAGGCAAGTTCTGGAAAGGTTAAGCAATTTATGTGATGTCAGTTAGTGAGGGGGGAGTTGGAGTTGAACCCAAACAGTCTGTGTGGTATCCATTGCTCACACCTTTGCAGGACCTGAGATTGCATATTTGACCATTAGTGTTGTGTGCACAAATATAGGAAGATGGCCCAAGGATAAGGATCTTCAGTTATAAAAGGATCAACCAAAGCCCAAGGCCAGAGTGGAATCTCACCTCCAGTCAGACTTTCTTTCCACTACATAATTGTGTCCCTTCTGTATGACCCAGTCAGATTCCATCTCAAACCCAGCACTGGGATCTTTTTACTTTAAGATCTTCGTGAAGTTCTACTGAAGAGGGAAACCATGAAAGGATACTACCCAAAGACATGCAGCTATATAGTGGGAGAACTGGGATTTGGACCCAGCTGTACCTGATTCCAGGCCTGTGATCCTCATGGCAGATAATCATAGCAAAAACAGGATACATTGTTTAATAAACATTTAAGTCACATTAAATAGAACTAGATGATTGACATTAATGCTACAGCCATCCCTTGATTTATAGTCAAGGGACTGAAACTTAGTTCCCCAAAGTCCAAAAACAGAACATTGCAGTTTATTATTACACCCAAGGCTGAGGGAACTTTGCTATGATGACTGGGCTGCCAGAAGGGGTGAGCATTGTATCACTCAGAAAATAGTGTGTGGTCTCCCTGAATGAGAGCTATACATGAAGATGGACCTTGCCTGCAGACAGAGTCAGACGTACCACTGACCACACAGCAGCTCGATGCATGAGAACCCGAGACGAGCAAAGCTGAGCACAAACCACTAGTTCATATTTATCATTTTCAACAGGAAGTGAAAAGCTTGTGCTGCTCCTTGGCCGGTGCTGTCAAAGTGGCTGAGGTTGCCTGAGTGGTTCAGAAATATTTTGTGGCTGCTTCTTACAGACAAAATATATAGGAGTTTTCAGCTTCTTTTCTCCTATCTCTGGAGACTATAAGATATATCTTGGAATGTAAAATCTCTTCAATAGAAAATTGTAATTATAATCATTAAAAAGATCTTTTATATTGTGGCAATAGAAATGAACTCAAGTGCTTTTACAGGTAGTGGAGAACAGGGCAAGTTAGCTGAAATGGAAGTTTGTATGTTCCATATATGTAAAACAAGAAAGCTCCATGAGTATGAGAGGAGAAATGTGAAGAACTCTGCATTTAAGAGCGCTTGAGCTGTATGATGAACTACCGTGATATAGCAGTGAGTGTTTCCTGAGGCCTTCTACTGTCAGGCACTGGAACTGGTTTCTGGGACAGGGAAAAAGATGACCAAAATGCATTCCCTACTCTTAAGGAGTTAATGGTCCAACAGAAAAGTGAGACATATATACACCTAACCTTGGGATCAAGTTATGATGTGGTGGTTTTTTTCTCCACTCGGTAGAGGACTTAGTATTACCAAGTACTAAGGGAGTTCAAGAAAGGAAGAAATAAGTCTAAATGGACATACATTAACATTTGAGATAGGTCTAGAAGGAAGGGTAGAATATTCGTAGATTAAAATAGGGCATGAGCTTTTCAGGAATAGGGAACAGTTTTAGGATTTTCTAGATAGATAATCATACTGTCTGTAAATAAGGACAATTTTCCCCTGTCGTTTCCAATCTGGATGCCTTTTATTTACTATTCTTGAATGTTACTGACTAGGGCCTTCAATACAATGTTGTATGGAAGTGGTAAGATATCTGTCATGGTTTGATAATCTTGAAGGGAAAACATTCAGTGTTCCACTTATTAGGTATGATGTTAACTGTAGTGTTCTCTTACGTGCCCTTTATCAGGTTAAGTTCCCTTCTCTTGCTGGTTTGTTAAGAGTTTTTGTTTTTGTTTTTGTTTTTTTAATCAGGAATAGAGTATTACTTTGTCAAATGCTTTTTCTGTGTCTATCAAGAGTATAATACAGATTTTTTCTTTTTGAGTCTATTAACATGGTATATTATTATTAATTTTTTAAAGATTTTATTTATTTAAGAGAGAGAGAGAGCCCACATGTGAGTTGGGGTAGGGGCAGAGGGAAAGACAGAGAATATGAAGCAGACTCCAAGCCAAGCATGGAGCCCGACGTGGGGCTCGATCTCATGATCCTGAAATCATGAACTGAGCCAAGACCAAAAGTCAGATCCTTAACCAACTGAGCCACCCAGGCGCCCCTACAATCATTAAATTTTTAATTGATTTTTGCATTCCTAGAATAAATCCCATTTGTTTGTAATGTATTATACTTTTATATATTGGTGGATTCAGTTTGTTAAAATTACATTAAGAATTTTACTGTCTATGTGCATAAGGAATGCAGTTTTCTTTTTTTGTAGTATGTCTGGTTTTGGATATACTGGCCTCAAATTAAGTTGGGGATTATTCCTTCCTCTTTGATTTTCTGGAAGAATATGTATGGAATTGGTATTATTTTTCCCTTAAGCATTTGGTAAAATTCATCAGTAAGTTATCTGAGCTCAGAGTTCAGTTTTTTGGGTAATAGTATTTTTTAACTGCAAATTCAATTGCTTTGATCTATACAGGGATACTCAGGTTATCTATTTTCTTCTTAAATGAGCTTTGGCAGCTTGTGTCTTCAAAGGAATTTGTCCATTTCATCTAAGCTTTTAAATTTATTGGCATAACGTTCTCCCTCCTAAATGTTGATGCACCTAATAACAGAGCTTCAAAACCCAAACTGATAGAATTTTAAGGAAAAATAGAAAAATTCGCAGTAGTAGTCAATACTCTTCTCTCAGTAACTGGTAAAACAAGTAATAATGTCAAGTTGGTCTGGTTGGCTGATAGTGCTCAAGTCTTCTACAACCTTACTTGCTTTATCAATTTTTCAAATATCTTTTTGTTATCAGTTTCTAATTTAATTTCATTGTGATAATACACTATGATTTGAATAATTTTTTAGTTTATTGAGTCTTTTTTATGGCTCAGAATATAGTCTCTATTGGTAAATGTTTCATGGGCTCTTGAAAAATTTTGTATTCTGCTGTTATTGAGTTCTTTAAATGTCAGCTAGGTCCAGTTGATTGATAGGGTTTTTATTTCCTCTTGTGAATTGGCCCTGGCAAAATTCTTTGCACTGAAAATATTTTGTCACTATTAATATAGCCATTCTAGCATTCTTTGGTTAGTATTTAGATGGCATATCTTTTTCTATTCCTTTACATTTAATCTATTTATGTCTTCATGTTTAAGGTAGGTATTTTTGTATGCAGGATATAGTTGGGTCTTGCTTTTTGCTCCAATATCACTATCTTTGCCTTTTCTCCACATAGCTATATGATCTACATTTAATGTGATTATTGATATGGTTAGGATTCAATCTACCATTTTAATGCTGTTTTCTTTTGTTACCATTGGTCATTTACTTCCTTTGATGTCCGTTTCTGCCTTCTTTTGAAATTGAGCATTTGCTTTATGGTTCCATTTTATCTCTTTTGTTGGATTATCATCTATGACTTTTGGTTGTGTTATTGTAGTGGCTGCTTTAGAGTTTGTACTGCTTAACTACAATAAGTGGTCTGCCTTCAAGTGATAGGATCCCGCTTCATGTATAGTACAAGAAGCTTAAAACAATAACCTTCTATTTTCTATTCCTAGCCTTTGTATTTTTGTTGTTATACATTTAAATTCTATATATATTTTAAACTTCACAATATATGGTTTTAAGTTTTGTTTTAAACAATAAATAATCTTTTAGAGAGATTTAAAAATAAGGGTAAAATCCCTTTATATTAACACATTTATTTACCATTTCTAGTGTTCTTCATTCCTTTGTGTATATTTAGATTTTCTTCTGGTAATGTTCTCCTGCCTGAAGAACTTATTTTAACATTTCTTTGTATTACAGTTTTGCTGAACTATTTCAACTTTAGTATGTCCAAAAAGATATTTATTTTACCTTTGTTTCTGAAGGATAATACTCACTGGTTATAGATTTCTAAGTTTTTTTTTTCCTTATAGTACTTTAAAGTTGTTGCCCCATTTTTTCTAGCTTGTGCCATTGCTGCTGTCATTCCTATCCTCATTCTTACGTATTTAGTATGTTTTCAAGTTCACTATATTTTTTTTCATCAGTGCTTTATCTGTTGTCAATCCCATCAACTGTATTTTGTATCTTAGACATTATGTTTTCATCTCTAGATTTTCAATTTAGGTCTGTTTTGCATCTTTCATGTCTCTATTTAACATGCTCAATTTTTATTTTCTTGAACATATGGAATATAATGTTAATAATGGTTTTAATTCCCTTGCTTTTTAATTTTATCATCTATATCCTTTCTTGATCTGTTTCTATTGATTGATTTTTTTCCTTCACTATTGGTTGTTATTCTTCCGCTTCTTTGCAAACCTGGTAATTTTTGATGAGATACCAGACATTGTGAATTTGAGGTGCTGGATATTTTAGTATTCCTATAAATAGCCTCTATTTCTGGAACTTCATTAAGTTTGTTGGAGGCAGGTTGATTTTTTTAAGGCTTCCTTTTAAGCTTTGTTAGGTGGGACATAGGAAACATTTAGTATAGGGCTAACTTTACCGCACCACTGAGATAATACCTTTGCCTCAGTTCCCCATTCATTAAGAGTTTTTCTACTCTGGCTGATAGAAACATGAATTATTCTCAGCCTTATGTGAGCTCCAGGAATTAGTTATGTTCATCCTTTTAGTTGAACCTTTCCCCATCTTTGTGTAGTTTCCTCATATATATTTGCTGCTCAGTACTCAGGACATTTTGCATATCTTCAGAGATTTTTCTCTATCCATAGCTCTCTTCTCTGGTATTTTGCTCTCTTAGCTCTAGCCACATTGACTTTCCCAGATTCAACCTCCATCTCATTCACTCAGTGAATTTGCTAAGGTCTTCTTGGCTTTACCCTCCTTGTAATTCGGTCCAGAAACTCTCCCCAGGAATTAAGCTAGGGAACTTACATGGTTTATCTGTTTCTCCTCCCCTTTCTCAGTCATCACTGTTGTGTCACATCTGATGTCTAATGTCTGACAACTGATACTTCATGAATTTGCCTAGATTTTTTAAATTGTTTTGGGTAAGGGGTAAGTCCAGCCCTCATTACTCCACTTTGCTTAGAAGTGGAGGTCTCAATGTTCATTCTACTTCTAGGTATCACTTCCAAGATTTTTTTTTTTTTTTTTAAAGATTTTATTTATTTATTTGAGAGAGAGAATGAGAGAGAGCACATGAGAGGGGGGAGGGTCAGAGGGAGAAGCAGACTCCCTGCTCAGCAGGGAGCCTGATGTGGGACTCGATCCCTGGACTCCAGGATCATGACCTGAGCCGAAGGCAGTCGCTTAACCAACTGAGCCACCCAGGCACCCCCAAGATTTTTTTTTATTGAGGTATAATTGACATACAACATTGTATTAGTTTTAGGTGTATGACATAATGATTAAATATTTGTATATTTAGTAAAATGTTCACTACAATAAGTCTAGTTAACACCTGTCATCATACATAGTTATAAGTTTTTTCTTGTGATAAGCACTTTTAAGATTTATTCTCTAAACAGCTTCCAAATATGCAATCCAGTATTATTAACTATAATAACCATGTTAGATGTTACATCCCATGACTTATTCCAAGATATGTTAACACATTTTAGTATGTATCTGATTGTGCCATGATTTTGAGGCTCATAGCAGTTTTACAACTTTAATAAGTTACCTAATGTTCCTAGCCTGAATGGTTTTGTTTCCTTATGAATGATGTGGTTGAACCAGATCAGTGATGCTGAACTCTTAATCTTCCTCAGCAGATCTGAGTAAAATTACAGAGATTCTCTCTGGGAGTGATTCTCAATAGGTAGGGAGGAGGTGGATATCCATTCCCTCCAGGGGATGACATAAAGGGAGTTGTGTACCTTGGAAATGGGTGTTTAGCTAGATGTGCCATTCTTCCAACTGACACTCTAGAGTAGATGACTCAGTTCTAGGAACATCTGTTGAGCAACTTGAATATATATGGAATCATGTGTAATTCTGTGAGAGGACAAATATTGGTAAATCTGGTTTCATATCCCTAAATAGTATAGAATATATAGTGATAATATCTAAAGTTCTATTACTAAAAGTATCTGAAAAGTATGTCAGTTGGGATAATGTGTAATTGGTGTTAGAATATTAGAACACATTGCATTAATAAAATTTCTTAGAGCCCTTTAAAAAGCACAGAAATGCAGGGGGTACATGATGTGGCACTTTGCATTGCCAACTAAAATCAGGAAGAGTTCTGTAGGTCACTTGGATCTGATAGACAATCTAATCCATGGAAAATGGTTATAGGTCTTTTTGCATTTTTATATTTTACAAATTTATTTTCAAAATAATTCTAAATCTCAAACTATTTTAAATATATCAAAAAGATCCATATACCTGTTTTGGGGAAATTCACCATCGATGCTATTTAACAATAATTCATTGACTCAAATATAGGAACTAATTTATCTGTATTATGTGTTGGAGACAGTTAAACACTGGTGCCATTTTCCTCAATGAACTAGAATAGTTCAGTAATTTTCCCACTTAGTAGACTTTTTATTTCTTACCTACACAGTCTAATACAATTAATGCATTTATGGATTAGCCATCTTAGACTGTGAAACTGTTGTTCCAGAAACCCCACTAATCACTAATTACTGTAGATCCTTTCTGGAAAATCATTTTCAGTGTGCAGACCCAGGGGCTTCTAATCTGGTTAAAGGATTTCCAAGTGGGACATGCAGCATTTCAGCCAGTCTGTACAAGCTGATGACTATCTAGCTAAGTGGCACTGAAACTTAAATCGAAATCATATGTGCATAACCAGAGACTTGGGGATTTATACACATTTTCTGGATGTGAATGGGAAGGATTGTTGAAGTGTGAGCTGCCGCCAGCCCAGCTTTGCGGTCTAACCCAAACTCCTGCTGCCATATGCTTACTTTCTCTTGCTTTACTCTACAAGTATACAGTTTGTACTATATCTTGATTTGTGCTTTATATTTTCCAATTTTTCTTTATAAGACTTGCTACCTGATAGAAAAGAGGAGAGTTTGGCTCCTCAGCAGAACTAAGGCTAATTTTGTGCTGTGACCGTGGCTCAACTACCCGGGTAGTACCTAGTGCGTGCTGTCTTATGGCCAGCTCTCGTCTTCAGTGTGCATTTGGATTACTCAAGGAAGTTGTTAAGTGCAGATTTCTGTTCCTGTCTCAAGAGATTTTGATTCCCACAGGAATGAGGTGAGGCCCCAAACTTGCATTTTTAGTAAACATTTCAAATGATTCTGATAAAGGTGGACTATAGGAAGACTGCAATAGATTTGGTTTCCCAAACTTTCCGCACTGATTTATATTACCTTTATTTGCAACTCAAATGGTTTCTTTAAAAAAAAAAAAAAAGCCCAAACAAATACAAAACAGGTGCTAGCACTGAAGCTTTGATATTTTAATTAGTAAAAAGCCTTCTTTCTTCTCCTTACCCTCACATTACACACTCCCCATCCACTGGTCTATTGAATTTAAAATACCTGGCACTTCATTTTATTATACAGAATGAAAGGAATAGGCCAATAGATGCTCAGGTAAAAAAAAAATAAATAAATAAGAAAGGTTAAATATTCCTTTTTAATGCTTGATGCTATGGCAAAATGCATTTCCCCCACATTTCTGAGTTCTATGTAATAAGCCCCTGCTAGAGAAATACTTCTTACCCTAATTCCTAAGTCACTCCTTCCTAAGGAGGCAGAGTGAGGTATCTGTTTTTTTTTTTTTAAAGATTCTATTTATTTATTTGACAGAGAAAGACACACAGAGAGCAGGAACACAAGCATGGGGAGTGGGAGAGGGAGAAGCAGGCTTCCCGTGGAGCAGGGAGCCCGATGCAGGGCTCGATCCCAGAACCCTGGGATCATGACCTGAGCCGAAGGCAGACGTTTAACGACTGAGCCACCCAGGTGCCCCTGAGGTATCTGTTTAACAGGTGACATGGGGTTATGTGTCTCAGTTGGAGGAAGATAATATATTAAAATCCATATGTAAAGGGGGTTAGTCTCCCCTCCTCCCCTATTCTAAGTATGAAGCAGGAATTTGGGTAGGTGTGATTAGCCTATGGATTCACTTTCCCCTTGAATGCCAGGACTGGACTGAGAGTGGGGAAAGAAAAAGTCCTTATAAAGTCCAGTGTGTCCTTTCACTAAGCTATATCATCCCAATAACTTATAAGCACTAAAGGGGATATTTTTTTAAATCCACATACCTAACCCCTGTTTTCATCTCTCAGTGTTTTTGAACTTGTGTGGAAAAAGGGGAGTTTTATTTATTGATCCCTATCTTTCAGACCCCTGTGCTTGGCAGATTGAAGCATACTAACACATTTGCATGCCTCCCTTTACATGGATCTTTCTATAAGTCCGTTTCTATCCATTTACATGGTCATGTATACTTGTTTTCCTACCAAATTTTCCACTAATGAAGAAAAGTAGAAATTAATGGAAGTCTGAATGGAAAAGAGCAATTTACCATTCTAAACCATGCCAGAAAATAAAAGGCTCTAAACTACTGGGTAAATGTGAATTATTTTGTGCTAGCATTAAGCAGTTTAAACCAAGGCACCAAAAAACACAGCAGTGAATTTCTGGCAATGTAAGAGAAAAAGAAACTTATGTACAGAGTATCCTCAATTTATATTTGTGTTATGCTTATAAAGCCAACATCCCCCTGACTAGACTGGAGCTTATACTTTTTTTTTTTTAAAGATTTTATTTATTTATTTGACAGAGAGACACACAGTGAAAGAGGGAACACAAGCAGGGGGAGTGGGAGAGGGAGAAGCAGGCTTCCCGTGGAGCAGGGAGCCCAACCCTGGGATCATGACCTGAGCCGAAGGCAGACGCTTTATGACTGAGCCACCCAGGTGCTCCTGGAGCTTATACTTTTAAAGAAGCACAGCAGTCCCCCCCAAAGCCCCAATCTTTATTCACTTCTCTTGAAACCATTTAAAGGGGTTTCATATATACTCTCTACGACACCTCTTCTTAACCTCTCTTGTCCTATCCCTTCTCTAGCATTCCTACTTTGCAGAAGCCTTCCTCTCCCCTGAGCCAGAATATCTTTTTGATAGCATCTTATCCTACACACTCCCTCTCTTATCACTGTATCCTTCCAAAAAAAATGCCACTGGCACATCACATCTCCCTACCATGGAGAGCCCCATGGAGGTGGCTCATCTTTTTTTCTGGATTGTTTATGGATATTGTTTTTTGTCCACTTGGGTACAGAAGAGGGAGATGCAGGCTAAGTAAGCATGCCAGATAATTTTGTTTGGGGAATGTGTGTGGGGAAATGGCAGGAATGGGGTGGGAGTGGTAGGGAGGTTGAGGGAAAATTATGAGCCCCTACATCTCAGTAATGTTTTTGTTTCATCATCTTTGTACCATGGAAAACCACCAGAACTATCTAGATGCACTATATTAGCATGGCTGCCCATCTTCACAGAAAAGCATTTGTGAGTTGGCATTTTAATCTTCTGTATTCACTTTTATGAAGTACTCAATATTTGTCCAGGCTCCTGGATGGACTGTCTTTTCCTACAGTTTGAGACCTTGGGGGAAGAGGGAGTGGGGAGCGGAGTCATCCACTGGATCTGCTGAATCCAGCTCTAACAGTGAATGCTGTGACTTGGGGCATGAAATAGATTTGGATCAACATTTTTTAGATTGTCCACAGATCCTTTTGAAGAATTGGATGCCTCCGCCATCACATATACACACTATTTCTAAGTGGAATGTGCAGTTAGCAAGTTTACTTATGTTTCTGTCCTTACATGTTCTGACTCACGGGCACTTTGAAAAGAAAATCAAGAAAAATGTTTCCTTTGAAAATTTCCCTTTCTGGATACCTTCCCTCCCTCTCCCCTTCCCCCCTCTTTAACAGCAAGTTGAGGACCAGAAGAGATTACCCCAGGGTTTTAAGAACATCAATCAGTTTCACAGTTGGAGGCCAAACACTTTCCTTGGGGAGCATTTCTTAACACTAAGCAGAATACTTTGTTAGCCTCTGGCTGTGTTGAAAGGAGGGAGAACCAGAATTCACTTTTCTATTCCTGTTCAGTTGTATTTTTCTTCATTTCTCCCCTTCCCCCCCCCCCCCACCCCCGCTCTGGCTGTTGAGCTGTGAAGCTCTGTGACGGTCAGGAGAAAAGTCACTTCCAGCCTCGCCCAAAGACATTGGAGCACCAGTCAGAGCTGAAGAGCTGCCTGTCCTTGCTCTCTTGTCCAAAGCATGCTAAATCTCTTCTGAAACCCACAAGAGGGAAATAATTCTATAAATAAAAGCTGCTTTTAATTTCTGGGAAATTTATCTGTATCCGTCGACTGACCTACCTACCTATTTATCTCAGGCACAAACCCGTTTAGGCACTGGGAATATCATGGGTAAAGGGAAAACATGAGTAGACATATGTGTGGAAGAGCAGGCCAGATAACCTAAAGAACTGCTCAAATAATGAAATGATTTCTTAAACTTAGATGAATGTTGTGATGATTATCATTCAGCCATGATATTTATGCAGGCTAATAAGGAAAACATGTTTACATGTAACCAGGAGATCAAAATAGAAGGTTATCCCTTGCTTGGATTATTTTGTTTTAAAAAATCACAATAGGCCTTAAGTAACCCTTATTTGTATCTGCTTTACAGTGTTAATATTTGTCTTTAGAATTTGAGAAATGAGGCTGTACACACTCCTTAAGACTTTAAAAGGGTTCTAGTGATTATCTGTCCCTGGTGCATTTGGAGGGCAGTGCGGGAAGGCCCTTTCTAACACCTTTGGTGCTCCAGCAGAAGGAGCTCCTATGTTAAATTGTGTCTGTCTAAAAATACCCTGCCTGGAGAGGTGAACAGATATGAGGGTCACCTTACTTCTTAGCATTAGTCCTTCCATGTGGGTTTTACTTGGATTTTAACAAGAACTGTTATTTACAACCCATGTGCCTTCTGTGGCAGATAGATTCTACCTGAGGATGGCCCTTATTTTGCCAAACAAGGTAGCATGTAAGAATGCAATTTAAAGAAGCCGAAGAGTGTAAATTTCTCATATTGGGTCGAAATGCAGCATTGGTGGTAGTAGTGGTGGTGCATGGGGGCCCCCAGGATTGAAGGCCGCCGTGGAACGGCAGTGCTGCGTGGAGTCAGAGGAGACTGGGAGAGAGCAGCCAGAGTGGGAAGAACAACAGAAAAAGAAACCTTCCCTTCTACTTCCTGCAAAAGCTTCGGTGAAGTCTACTTTTGACTTTGAGTTCACTGATTGGATTTGTAGATTTGGGGAAGAAGGAGCTTGGGAGTCATGTTAGACCAAAGGCTGAGAGGAGCCTTGGGGCAGAAGAGTAAAACAACAGGCTGCCTTAGGAAGCCCGGATGTATCAGTCCCTGTATACCAGTACCAAGATATTTGTCCATCTGTCTGGCTATCTAGATCAAGAATACACAAAAATGCATAAAAACCAAACTAGAATAGCATTTTTCTGCTATTTACATGGTATTTAAAAAATAAGGATCTTAGAGTAGTGACTAGCAACCCATCAACCCGTGATGGATTTGCACTGAAAAAACCAGTTCAAATTTCTGATTTGATTCATGGAATGGGTCTCTAGCATTATGCAATCTATATCCCTCAACCAAACTTACGGTTTTGTGAAGTTTTTCTTATTATTTGCTACAGCCCCTCCCTTCGTTTCATTGATAGGACTCTGCACCTCCCCCTGCCTAAATGTCTTAACCTCCTTTATCAACACAGCACAGTCACTGGTGTAGTTTTCCCAAGCAACTACAAAGATTCCATTAGAGCCACAGGCACTTCACAGGCTTAAATTTCAAAAGTCTGTGTGTAAATCAATTGTTTCATAGTGTGGTTGCATTTTTCCCTTTGAAACTATATTATAAATTGTGTAGCAGACTTCATAAATCTGTGACCTAAAAACTCTTTAAAATGTGTTCTCTTCATGTGGTGAGATGGATCTTTTTTCCTTCTCCTGAGTCTGGCATATATTTAGCTAGGTTAACTGAAATAGGCCTTTGGTAAGGGAACTCAAGCCAGGGATGGAGACACTATTTAACAGAAGAACTTGGGTTAGGGGCGCCTGGGTGGCTCAGTTGGTTAAGCGGCTGCCTTCGGCTCAGGTCATGATCCTGGAGTCCCGGGATCGAGTCCCGCATTGGGCTCCCTGCTCAGCGGGGAGTCTGCCTCTCCCTCTGACCCTCCCCCGTCTCATGCTCTCTCTCTCTCTATCTCATTCTCTCTCTCAAATAAATTAATAAAAAAAATCTTTAAAAAAAAAAAAAAGAAGAAGAACTTGGGTTAGTCCACAGGAAAGGCCGATCTGGGCAGTGGGGCAGGGCTCATACTAGCTATTCTACCCTGAGGTTAGGTGAGACCATAGCAAGGCCTTTTCTCAGTCCTTCCCACTGTCCCTCACTTACAGGCTGGGTGCAGGCTGGGTGCAAGGGCAGGCAGGATGCCAACGAGGGCAGGGAAACAAAGGGGTTAAACGAATAATGGGCCATGAGGTTGTAGGAGAAGAGAGAAGGCCAAAGAAGGGGAGGTTTCCCTGACAACTGGATGTGGTGTTCACATGGGTGCCCCAACTGGAGAAGTCATACCCTCAGCCCATTAACTCAGGGACAGACATGGAAGGATGAGTAGAAAACAGATAAAAGCATGGCTAATAGGGGCGCCTGGGTGGCTCAGTTCGTTAAGCGTCTGCATTTGGCTCAGGTCATGATCCCGGAGTTCTGGGATCGAGCCCCACATCAGGCTCCCTGCTTAGCGGGTACTCTGCTTCTCCCTCTGCCCCTCTACCTGCTTGTGCACTCTCTCTGTCTGTCTCTCTCTCTCTCAAGTAAATAAAATCTTAAAAAAAAAAAAAAACAACCACATGGCTAATAGAGAATGGAAGGAAATTTTAGCAGTAGCTGGGATTATGTAACTTAAAATTCAATTCTGGGAACCTTTCTGTGTAGTACACTGTGTAAAACCCCTGAACTAGTCCTTACAAGAAATTTACAGAAAACTCTTTATTCTCTGATGCAGGTGAAGTCAGCTTTGACTGTGAGAGCCCAAGATTTGTCAGTTACAAAGGCAGAAATTGCATGTACCTATGAGAATTTACCTTTTGCCAACTCCAAGGAAACAAAAAGGAACAATTTGATTATGAATTAATCTTATAAATAGAGCTTATAATACATCACCAGATGCATTTATTGAAATTCCCAGTATCAGTACCATTTTTCCAATCATTTTAGGGCTCTAAGATTTGAATAATGGTAGACATAATTTGAGGTAAACCAATCTACAATATTTTTTTTTAGATTTTATTTATTCATTTAGAGAGAGAGAGGCAGAAGGAGAGGCAGAGATAGAATCCCAGGCAGACCCTGCACTGAGTGCAGAGCCCCACGTGGTGTTCAATCTCACGACCCTGAGACCAGGACCTGAGACGAAACCCAGGGTCGGCCACTTAACTGACTGAGCCACCCAGGCGCCCCCAATCTAGTTTCTATCAAAAGGAGAGAAGGCTGGGGTGCCTGGGTGGCTCAGTTGGCTAAGCATCTTTCTTCGGCTCAGGTCATGATCCTAGGGTCCTGGGATCAGGCTCTCTGCTCAGTGGGGAGCCTGCTTCTCCCTCTCCCTCTGCCTGCAGCTCCCCTGCTTGTGCTCTCTCTCTCTGTCAAACAAATAAAATCTTTAAAAAAAGAGAGAGAGAGAGAGAGAAGGCTGACAAAAACATTATTAGGCCTGAGACTTCTCTGTAGCTAGTTTTCCAAATGTCTTGAGTCCACAAGCACCTTTTGTGAGGTGAAGGGAGAAGAGGAGGGAAAAACAACACAGGAAGACTTTATTTCACTAAACCTGCATTTTAGGACATTATTTTTTCAGTGGTTTAGAAATATGCAGAATAGTATTACTCAACTTGGTTAGCAGTTTGTGTTAATGGAACCCCAGCTGTTGGTGTGGTTACCATGGAAGACTCTCATACAATGCCCCCAGGCTGTGTCCCTGAGCAAGGTGGGAATGACAATACAAACTTGTAAGAATGGCTGAGAAATCAATTTGGTATAGGCCCATCTATAAGGAGCAATGATCACCTTCATTTACAAAGGATAGCATCTCTTCACTCTCCTAGCCACCATTTTCTTTAATATCTACAAAGAGGGATTTAGTCCTCCATCCCACCTAAGCAGGAGAGTCGTGATTTCCCCCACAAGGGCAATGTGAGATGGTCCTTATCTTCTACCAGTGGTCAATGGTCTGTCAGCTTTTTCTCTGAACTCCCCCTCCCAACCCAAGTTCCAGGTTACCACTGGTGTATTAATCGTTACATCTTTGTGACCCAAATAGGGAGAGATACCCCCTGTTCTTTATTCCTCAAGGCATGAGACAATCACAGATCTCCTGTGTATAGTGCTTTTACTGAAGAATTAGGAATAATGGGTTGAAATTAGAGTAAAGAAATCATTTAAAATCAAGTGTTAGTATCACCATTCTTTAAATCTTTCTTCCAGCCCCACCACAGAGATTTGTTGCAGATGGAGTTTTTTAGGAAGCAGAGTCTAAGACAAAGTTTAGTGTGCACGATGGGAGGGCTCTTGGGATGGAAAGCTGTGGAAGGGGAGGTAAAGAAGCAGCATTAGGCAGAGAGGTTGGGCTGTGATGCATCTCAGTGAAGGCTCCAGATGACTCCATGGAGAACTCTGAACCTGGGATGGCCCTTCAAAGTTATCTCAAGTTGGGGCAAAAAGGAGAGGTCTTTATACTGCTTTGTCATTGGAGCTGAGTTGCTTCCGAAGGATGCCACTGGGTGAGGTAATGCTCTTCAGTCTAGCCTGTTTTCAGAGATAGCTGACAGCTGAGTGCTTTCTGTCGCAGTCCTCCTGCCAGCTAGAAGTCTTTGATTCCTAAAAGGGGATCTGATGGAGCATTACAGTGTCCACCACAGGAGGCTTTGACTGGCTATCTCTCTCCTTGTACATAGCTGAGGCCATGTGGCCAGATCCCACTTTCCCTGTACTTTTCCATTATCCTCTCTTCTCTCTGAGTCCAGGGAAGCTCCCCAAGTCCCAAAATCAGAGCATCGAAGGAAAAGTGACAACTGCCTGTTATTTATTGCTTTATTTTAGAGTCTCCACTCTAGGCAAAGTACTGTGTCTTGTCTTTAATACCAAAATTTCTACTAATGTTGTTTTCCTTAACAGAATAGCTTCCCTTTGGGACCACAGAAAACAACCAGAAACTTTGAAATCACAGATTTTCCTTAATGAATCTATAAATTCCATATTAAATTCTTAGGTGGTGTGCCCAAGATCAGATTCACTGCTTCTTTCACTTGTCTATACTGAATTTTAGATGAAAATGCTAGGCTGGGGCTGATGAAGAGTTATTCTCCCCCATTCCAGAGCAAATGTAATTTTTTTTTGTATTTTTTTAAAAACAAGAATAAATTTATTTAATTTCAAAGATTTATGATATACAAAATATATGTAGTATCGCATCTTTAATACATTTTTCTTTTTCCTCCCATTAATATTAAATGCTATTTAAATAACTTATCTTTTTTGCCTTGTCTGTATCTATATGAGATACACTACTGAATGAATACAAGTAAGAGTTACACTGCTCCTTCTTAAATAAAAATTAAAATTAGTACCTGGGAAACAAACAAAAAGAAAAAAAATCAAAGCATAAAACTTGAGTCAGATGAAAGCTTTTCTTGTTGAGTATTCAACAATATCTGGGGCAGTTAAATTACATTTTATTGGCATAAAGTTACATTGTAATCTCCAACATCCCATAATGATAATCCAACTCAGTTTCTTAAATAAGTACCACAAACAATACTCATGTTCAGATGTTCCTACACAATTTTAAATATATGCAAGAATTTATGTTTATATGCTGATTTGATATGCTGGTCAATGAAATCTTTAGAGAAGTATGTAGCTTCCAGGTTGTCACTACAGATATAGATACGAAAAAAACACTTTAACTTTTTTTTGTAAGGTAACTTCTCTTGAACAGTGAATTAAATCTCTCCTCTGGTATATTTAGGTTATACTAGTTACCATGGCTTTCTTCTACTTAACAATGACTTGATAAAACAATGTTAAAAAACCCACTAATACTTTTGCACAATTTAGTTCTGCTTAACAAAAAAAAACTGGCTCCATCTTTAAATAGAGCCTAATCCTGATTCATAAAGTCCCAGTTGTATGCATATTTCAATTTCTTTTTTTCCCTTCTCATTACAAACAGATAAGAGTAAGTGAAATAAATCTGCATTCAATACTACTAAAGTGATAGGACTTCATATACACACATACATACGTATTTATGTGTGTGTGCATGTGCATGTATACAAAAATAATGTATTCTTTAAAAAAATGGCTAGACGTTATCAATGACTAACATAATTCTACCTGACAATGAGATTTCATTCAATCAAGTTCTTATTTTCTATATGCAGAGAAATACTCAAAACATTTGTGACCTAGTGAATTATAGATGTAATATCTTGATTCAGGGGTAATTTTGGAGACATTGCAAATGTTTATCAGTACTAAACTTTATGAAGACCTTGAAAAATATAAATATGGCAACCATTTTTGAGGTTGTATTCCTAGCCACTTTGTATACGGTATCTCTTGTAAAAACTCTACAAGCAATTGTTGGTTTTGTTATCTTTTACATTCGAGAAATTTGAAGCTCAGAGAGGCTGATTTACCCAAAGTGATAGAGGTGATGAGATTTTAATCCAAAACTCCTTAGCCCCAAAGACCTTAGCATTTTCATTCTTCAACCATGATGCAGCTCAGGAGCCCATCTTCAAAGAACTGACTAGTCCTTGGCCTTGGAATGGTCAGTTTGGCATTTTTATCCATTATCATTTCATCTCTTAATTCAGTAAATGTTTATTTATACCTACCACTAGATGCTAGGAAATGTGATAGGATCCAGTGTGACTGAGCCAGCTAGATGATTTTGTGTGTATGGTTAATTGGGGGGGTGGGGGGGGACTTGCCTGTGGAGAATTTGCTCATGTCATCCAGTCCTGTTTGGAAGCATGCTTCTGGGATGGTTTTAGATATGAGCCTACTTAGAAACATGAGATTAATCCTGGTAACACCTTGAAGTGTCTGTAATCTTTTCCTTTCCATGATGAAATCATTTAAAGCTTGGGAAGAAATTTTATGTTGGCACAGAAAATTGAGGGAAAAATGTGTATTCATTAACTTCCTAATCTAATTGAAAGGACACCTGCAGGTTTTATTGATTAGGCATCTTAGCAATAACTCTGTTGCCTTAATTAGTTCTCTTATAATTGCATTGAGATTAATTTTCACTCTGAGTATCAAATCACAGAAATCAAATAAAAATATTTATTGAGTGTCTTCTGAGTATAAGTCATCATGAAATGAGAATTGGAAAAATCTAATGAGTTCATCACATCTGTCCTCCATTTAAGAATAATGTTATTTGTCTTCTCCAGTATTTCTTCTAGGATCTTTTCTGTGATGTGATTTTGACTCTCTTATTCTAAGTCACAAATTTTGCCAAAGAACTTTGTTTTTCCAGATGAGCAGCTGATTCTTTTTTTTTTTTTTAAAGATTTTATTTATTTGACAGAGCGAGATACACAGCGAGAGAGAGAACACAAGCAGGGGGAGTGGGAGAGGGAGAAGCAGGCTTCCCGCTGAGCAGGGAGCCCAATGCGGGGCTCGATCCCAGGACCCTGGGATCATGACCTGAGCTGAAGGCAGACGCTTAACGACTGAGCCACCCAGGCGCCACCACAGCTGATTCTTTTTTTACCCACTTGGAAAACCCTCTTGTTCTTATTTGGATAACCCTCCATTCTATTGTAAGCACTAATATTAGCACATAGTAGAGTAGCCAGCTCCATTCCCTAGTCTGTTACTAGCTCTCTGGTTATCCTTTTGAGACTCTTCCCACATCACTCCCACCATGGCATATAGTGGATCTGGCACTATCACAGGCTCCAGCAGAGACCTTGAGCAAAACTGGTTAAAACTTTGTTCACCTGGATTGGTTTAGGGTTGGGAATGTGACCAACTGAGTCAATGAGAACCCTTCCCCAGGATTTTCTGGAATTATTGAGGGGGAGAAACTCTCTTTAACCTCGGAAGATCTCAGTTTGCATCTGCCGGGTGCCACTATGTGGATAAAGTCTGTTGGTGAAGTGAGGCCAACACAGAGGAGGGTAGAGATAAGGAAGGAGAGAAGAAAATTAGACACTAGGTCTAGCTTACATCATTTCAGTCTTTGACTGGAACTAGACTTACTCCTGAACTTTTCTAATACATGAGCCAGTAAATTACCATTTTGAAATAACAAATTGAATTGGGCTTCAGTACTTAAAACTGAAAGCCACATGGTAAATATACACAGATCTGCCTGAACAAATGCATCAGTGGGAAGGAAGAGGCAGCACCACCCTTCTCGTACAGTCCTTGCTCTTCTCATCTATTCTGTCCTTGTCTTTTATGACATTTCCCTCTAACATGCTGCCTTGCCTTTAGCATCTTTACTAAGATGCTAATGGGGAATTTAGTTTGGAAAAGTTTCTCTTTGTAATCTGCTCTATACCTGAGCTACCACTGGTTGAGTAAGTTTGGGATCTGCCCAGACCACCTGAAATGGGAGTGGTGCAGGCATTGCATTTGTATGAGATCATTCATTCTATCTTAGGACTTTCTTCTGTAGTGCTTCGAAGCTGTCACCTTACTTTGTTCCTGTAGTTCACTGAATCTTGACAGCTGTCAGGCAAGACTTGATACAGTGACAATACAATCAATTAAAATGCCTGCAAAGAGACTGGGAAGAAGATGCTGGCTTCTTCCTAGCACATGAGTTCACCTGTCTTCACCAAGCACTAATTAATTATTCTGTTTGGAGAAGTGCGCCACAATGTGACAGATCACAAGGGTCTTCAGACAAGATTTTGATGAGGAGTTTTGTCTGGCTTGTCCAGTTGTGCCTATGAATCTTGTAGAGCTCAACTTTTCTCATATTGTTTAGCATCACTCACACTGGTGCAGTCATGTGCTGTAGTTACAGACTCATCTGGAATGGTGCTCCTTTACTTCAGGGCTCTTACTGCAGTCTTTGGTTATGCATTGTGTGTTTTTTGATGAAAGCTTACCTACCTGTCTGCACCATTAGCTCCATGAGACTAAGTCATCTTTGAATCCATAGCACTTATCACAGTGCCCGGCATATGAAGGCATTCTGTGGACACTTGTTGAAAAAAAGGATGCATAAATGATTAAAAGAACAAAAAGGGTATAAAGTCACATTTTAGGAGATGGACTGAAGATCCATTTGGTAAAAGGTGGGAAGGATAGGAAGCAGAATACATATGCAGTGAGATACAGAAATCTCTTTCACTGAGAAAGAGTACACATTCTACCCACAGGACCCCTTGTATCTACTCTTTCAACCTGAGTGACAGCTACCTCACAGTAAAACTGCAGTAAAGGCTACAGTCCCCATACTGCCCTGAGATTGGGGAGTCTTCATGAAGGCCTTGCTGAAAAGGGGGTGAGGTGAGACAAAAGGAGAGAAAAAGTTCACAAATGCATAGGTCTTGGTGCTAGAAAGGACTTGAGAAGACTACCTTGTATAGCCTCCAGCCTATGTTTGCATTTATAGATGTGGCATCCATAGGGGTTTGGTGACTTTTATGAAGTTCAAAGTCATGGTTATCTACAGGAAATGGTTTAAGCTGTTTCAGAAACAAACCGGTTTAGACTCTTCTTAGAGTACAATTAGGCAGTTCCCTGTTAGCCTAAAGATGGACACCCGAACTTTTTGAAACTTCTTTGGAAATGACAGATAGGAATGGAATGAATCACCATGTCTGTCCACACTGGGGGAATTTCCCACAGCTGTGATGTGGCACTAAGACAAGGTATGGGGGTTAGTGTGGAAAAAGGTATAGGGGTGTAAGAGTCACATAGGGTGGTTCAAATTCTCTCCTGAACCAGCAACAGCAGCAACACCACAAAACACAGAAACCCCAACTTTCATTGCACCAGCAGAGGAAGTTATTACGTGTGTAATGCAGAGCATGGCTGAATGTGGTGGTTTCAACACTGTGATGATGGAAAGCTCTCTGGAGGAGATCCTGCCAGCAATGTTGGAGATGCACAAGATGGCTGTGAAAATGAGCTCAGTGCTGCCCAGACACCTTTACACACCAACCCCACCCCCCACCCCCCGCCGCCGCCATGAAAGGACACATGTAACAGGAGGGAGACATATGCTTCTCTGCCTGACTGAATCCTAAATCGAAAGAACACTTCCCGAAGGGAGGAGAGCAGTGTCAAGACTGGCTGACAGCACCACAACATTGCAAATATGGGGAGGAACGGAGACCCTTTCTGATCAGGATTGTTGAAAATCCACGGAGGATCTGGGGGGGCCCGGCCCACCTTCCCTTTTAACCCCTGGGCAGTGCAGAGGCCAGAAGCAGTCTTCCGAAGGATGCAGGCATCAGAATGGTTCAGGAGGTCTGTCATGGGGGTCATGGGCATGAACAGTCAGGGAGCAGCCCTGGGTCAGGTCCTCCTGCTCCTTCACCAAGGGAGCCGCCGCAGGTCACACACAGGAATCTGCCTTGAGCGAGTCTAGTGCCAGGTGAAGAGAGATGTAGAAGATCAACTGGTGACCCATCCTTGAGGGCACTGCAAGATGTGGCACATCCAAGCTCCAGCCAATGAGGAACGGCTTCCCCCAACTGGCCACATTTAGGCTCATAATCCACATTCAAAATGGGCTCTGGGAGCAGGAGTAGGAGGCCGAGGCTGGTAAGGGAGCAGGCCAGGCCTATTGAGGTGGGAATGGGTGAGGTCTGGAGGACAGGAACAGTGTCTTCCTTCCCCAGTCTGAAATGCACAGACAATTAAAGTATGGTTTTTAATCAACAGCGAATGGCAACATTCTTGCCCAAACAGCCAAAGAAAGAATTGTTCTGCACCCATCCCCTTACGAGGCCATAGTGGGCTGAGACACCAGGCAAGTAAGAAGCAATAAAAATGGCAAGTTTCTTCGTGGGAAGACAGCTTTTGCTGCAGTCCTATACCTGAGTGTGCCTGTGCCAGGTATGCTGCTGAGAATGTGCTTCCAGGTGCCCCCTCCCCTCCTTTCCAAATGCAGGTTGAGGGGTCTGCCTGGCTTCTTCTAGACCCATGCTTCCTGAACTTTAATACGTTATAGACCACCTAGGGATGTTGTTAAAATACAGCTTCTGATTCAGCAGGTCTGGGGTAGAGCCTAAGACTCTGCATTTCTAACAAGTGCCCAAAACCACACCTGGAGTAGCAAATGTGTGGACCAGTAGTTTCCAGACTTTGCGCCACATTGGAATCACCTGGTGATCTTGTTGAAGTGCAGATTCTGATTCAGCAGGTCTGCACCGGGGCCTGAGATTCTGCATTTCTGTCAAGTTTCCTGATGATGTCCATGCCGCATCTCTGCAGGCCATACTTCAAGCAGCAAAGTCTTAGACGGCTAATTCTCAAGTTTTAGTGTGCCTAAGACTTGTTTGGGGAACTAACAAAAATGCAGATTCCTGAATCCCTCCCCCCACCCCCGAGAGTCTAAGAAACTCTAGGAGAGCCTGGAAATGCAAAGCCTGAGATTTTTTTTATTTCTATGAAAGTTATAATTAAGGGAACAAAAAATATATGTTGGGTTTTTCAAAATCTTTTTTTTTTTTTTTTTATGGTTTTTACAAATAGTTTGTTTATTTTAATGAAGCTGGTACAGACAATGTCCATTTAAAACCCATATCCCAGGCCAAAAAGTACAAACAAAATCTTTTTACTTTATATTATGACAATTTTTAATGCTTATACTTTTTCACATTTTTATTAATCCTGGAGGAAGCCTATCACTCACATAAGCAGGGAAAAGTTGTCATTGGATGGCATCATTGTCAATCATCTTGGATCAAGTGCAAGAAGCAGGTCACCTCAGCAGGGACAGGTTATTACTAAGTTGTGGGCTTTATTGGATTAAAAAACAAAAACAAAACCTTTCTGAGTGATATAACTCTTTCGATTCTGAAACTTTCAAGCCACAGTTTTACAAAGAGCGCCCGTGAATTACTTGGGGTATGGCAAGAATGGGAGTCTTTGGCTAAGAATTCCCCCAAAGAGCAGGTTAGGACTGGGGGACTGGAATCTGCATTTTTGCCAATGATTTATTTGATCCTTGTGCACACTTGCAGAAACACTCTAGAAAAAGGTCTTTGGGTGAAATGGTTCCACAATGTTCAGTTCTCTTTCTCTCTTTCTTCTTTTTCTTTTTCTTTCTTTCTTTCTTTCTTTCTTTCTTTTTTCTTTCTTTCTTTTTCTTTCTCTCTCTCTCTCTCTCTCTTCCTCCTTCCTTCCTTACTGTACTTCCATACTGTAGTAATCTTCAAACTGCTCCTGAGAGTCTTATGGATCCACAGAGGTATCTCTGGAGCCACCTACCAGAAGCCAGCAAAGAATCTAAAGACCCTAGTTCTTTGTACCTTGATCCCACATCAGAACATCTGAACTTTTATGTATATAGTCATTTATAAAGGGGTAACATACAAGAGTTCATCTGAAAAAAGAGTGCTACTGTTAACAGGAAAACAAAATAAAACACCACTGTGAGCAGTAACAACTTGAAAGTCTCTGGACCAAATAAGTTCATGGTAAAGCTCTCTGTGTCAGGCTCCAGCTGCCCCTCTGCCTTTGTCTTTCCAGCTTGCTGGAGCTAGATTCTCTCTGCACCTCACCTGCACACCTGATGGTGCCATTGCCAACCCTGTCTGGAGCAGGGAGCTGCTCGGCTGCCTCAGTGCCACCCTCTGGTGTGCATGGGATTCCATGGGGCTGCCTGCAATGGTGCCTGGGTCCTACTGTCACCAGCAGGTTGCTGTGGCCCCTACTGACAGGCTTGAGTGGGTGCCCAGTTTCCTGGGGAGACGCAGTAAGGCTTAAGAAAGAGGAAAGGCTTTGAAGTCAGACAGACTCAGAAGCTAGCTCTGAGTCTGCCACTTCTTAGCTCTTTGATCTTAAGCACACTGTCTCATGTCTCAAGGTCTGCTTTTCAAGTGCGAGCATAAGAACATTCACCTTTCAGGGTTGTTATGCGGTTCAATTAAATATGTAAAGAGCCTAGCATAGTACCTGGTGTTAGAAAGTGCTCCATGAGTGGTAGCTTCCTTTTAATTGCAGCTTAAGGCTTGTGCTGCCAAAGTGTTCTTGGTGCTTGATGTAACATCACTAGACATTCCAGACTTCCCTGGGGTTTCATGTTTAGTTTCAGATTGGAATTTGAAGTTATTTGGAGGTAAAAGATATTTAATGTGATAGCATTTAGTTGAGTATAAAATATTTGACAAATGTCTCATCATAGAAGATCAGGAGGAAAAAAATTAACCAAGAGCAAGTAAGGTTTGAGGAATATAATGGAGAAGTTTGGGGGAATCAGACATCAAGTAGGAGCTTATTGTCACTCCCAGGTTTGTAAAAACCTTCGCCCAGATTAGTAGCAATTTTTACCCTAGTTATAAAACATGTAGTGCCAATAATACATCATTTCAGCTTGAATTCACCGTTTTAACTCCTTATAAGGAATTCTGTAGTAACATTAGACTTTCAGATTCAAACTGCAAGGTGACCTACTTAACTATTATTATCATCTGAATTCTGTTGACTGCTTCAATGGCTAGGTATTAGGTTAAGCATTTCACACACTGATTTTCTGTAGACACCAACAACTCTCTGTTTTAGGTAGTATTGACATTCTCCTTTTGCATGGGTGGACACTGAGGTCCACAGGTAAAGAGCTTGGCAGGGTAACAAAGCTAGTGAGTGGCAGGGTGACACAGTGTCTGGCAGTGTGACAAGTCCACACTGAACCTTCGTGGACCCCAAGCCACTCAATGCCTTTCCGTCAAGGCTTAATCAGGAAATGAAGAACAGAGCTCTTCCTAACCCGGCAGCGGCCCCCTGTGCCTCTTATTTCTCTGATTCATCTATTCTCTTAACTAGCAACAATTCAACTCGAAATGATTAGGCATTTGAAAAATCAAATTAATCGAAAAATCAAATTAATTGATCTCGAAGGGGGGAAAGAGTGCTTATATTTCCAAGACTGAGACTATTTCCCTCGACATAAACATAGTATCTATCAGTATTGAATGCTTTCACCAAGAGGATGACATGTGTTGTTGCATGTGACATGCAGGTCACCCCAAGAGACCCCAGGAGACATGGTCACCCCGATGGAGCTGAGGCATAGACATTTTGAGTTACTTTATTTTTGAAGATTTTTTATTTATTTGAGGGAGCGACAAAGAGCACCAGCAGGGCAGAAAGGGAGTGGGAGAGGGAGAAGCAGACTCCCTGCCAAGCAGGGAGCCCAAAGCAGGGCTCTATCCCAGGACCCTGAGATCAGGACTTGAGCCAAAGGCACATGCTTAACCAACCAGCTGAGCCATCCAGGTGCCTCTTGCGTTACTTTAATGTGGTCACTTTGTCAGGAAGTGGGGGAGCCAGGAATCCAGCCCTGATCAATCTGATTCTGAAACTTGTGCGTTTAACCTCTATACCACATTGTCTTTAGTTTTTGTAAAAAAAAAAAAAAAAGAATTATTTCTCATTCACTTTTGTCTTCATTAGATACTAAGTACCTTGAAGACTTACTTTTTTGTTTCCTTTCACTTTCCTACAGGGTACACTTCAAAGTGGTCCACACAGCAGGGACTCTGAGTGACTTCTAAGATCTTCTGCTATACAAGGGGGTAAAGGGGGAGGTGCATTTATGACCTGAATCATACCACTGGCCACATTTGTTTTGTCCTACTGATTCCTGCGGACAAGCCCTCTCCCTTGGAGGAATCTCATCAGTCTTTCGAGATGTGTGATTAGATCTTCATTGGGCATGTGGTTTATCAGTCCACTTTTGTATCTTCCTGATAAGTGTGGACTGATTTACATGACTATCCCTGAGAGCAATGAATTACTAAGCAACACAGATGACTTGAAGAGTTTCTCTGAGTGGAAGTACACCAGGCTACGATCCATGGCATCTTGTTTACTCTTCATTCTAAACATTCATCAGCCCAGTGACAGTGCTTTTGCTTTATGCTCTACAGATGTTAGTGTCTTGTCTCTGCATTCTTTGACTTTTTATTGTCCTTGTAAAAAAACATAAGGCAACAAGGCCGACTGCATAACCCGGTCTCCTCCTAAACTTTCCTTCTGAAAACTCTCTTCTTCTTGAATTCCTATTTACAGTTCTTGGTAGCAATTCATTTGTTTATTAATTTTTTTTCACTCAACAAATACCTATAGAGCCCCTGAGCTAAAAACACAGATATGGTTTTCACCTTCATAAAACTCACAGCTCTATTCACTTAATAAGCTTGTGCCTCATGGCATTGAAATACACACACATATACACACACCTTTTATAGTGTTAAAAAACAAAATTTCAACTGAGTAAATTTGAACATGGAATTGGCTTTATTAAGCAATTCATGAATAGCAAGTGGATAGTTTGAAACTGTTATTAAGTCTTGGTTTGCTGTTGTGAGGGGCAAATGACTCTATTTGGGGCTTGTTTTTTTTCTTTTTTTAACGATATATATGTTTTTATAGTGTTGATTAGTAAAATTTATTAAAGTTTTCTACAAAATCTATCTCATTTAATCCTCAATTCAGGAGGCAGAGATTATTGTCAGACAATGTATAAATGAGGAAAATAAGGTTTTGGAGGTCAATAATTCACTTGACTAACAGAGCCAGTAAGTGGCATGTTTGGAATTTTAACCCAGTTCTTCAGAAAAGTCCACTGTCCTTTCTCAGTACTATGATGACGTCACCTTAGTTAGTGTTGCTTGGTACTGGCATTTATGTTTTTACTTGACTTTTAAAATCTTTCCATCTTATTTCTCTGTACTGAGTATTCACAGATCTCTTATGCATAATTATTGCTACAACACTGGAAAGTCCTAGCTAGCCCTTTGAGCCAGTTGGGATTTTTCACTCCCAACACTTCCCTCACTATAGCTCATCACAGCACTTCTCTGTGGTCCATCAAAGTCTAGGACTTCTTGGATGGTAGTTATGATTATCTGTGAAAAAGATTGAAACTTAGGCTGAAAGTTGTTCATGTTTTTAATGGAGTTGTATAACCAAATTCTTGGGTGAACTTAATAATGTGATAAAGATGGTGGTCTTCTTTTATTTCCTTTGGACTTGTTTTTCAAATATTAGGCTAGTCCAACAGAAGAAGCTCTTACGCAATATGAGAGCAAGTTGTATATGCTCTCTTGAGCCCTATGCAATAGAGAGGCAGAAGGAGGAAATAGATGGGCAGATGAGAGCTAAACATTGTAAAGGTTCTCTTGAATCCTAACTTAACCATGTCTAGAAGAACACCATTGTAGAGACTATGGTAGCATTAAAAAGATTGTTGCTAAAATAATAGTACAAATGTGTCTGAAAACTTACTAATGATTGTGACACGGTAATATAAAAAATGTTATATGACATAAATTATATGAGGGTTCTCATATGTTCTTGCAATGGGGTTTGGTAACACCAGGATTAGAATGAAAATATAGATTTCTGCTGCCTTAAATGCTTTTTGAAGTAAAATGGGTAAATAATAATTAAAAAAATTAATTTCTCTTGAAGTCAAACTGACTAACATAAGCCTGATTCACAATATCCTTTGGCTTTTTGTAGTTCATGTGGAATAAATATTCTCTAATTGGAACTTGGCTTTTGAACCAGTTGATAACAAGCAACTGTTTCATAATACTTTAAATCTATCACTCCAGGTGATCTTGATTATTGTGAAAGTACATGGCATTTATTGAAAGCATATTTATCGTGCATCTACTATAGGCATAACTATGAGGTTTTAATGGCATATGGTTTGGCTGCCACCACCATGCTCCTTCCCATTGACTGAAAGTTATCTTTAGTCTTTATGCAGGATTAATACTTAGAATGTCAGCAAATTCAGCCCATCACCTCTCTTACTACATTCATCTTCCTATCAGGGTAAGAGCAGTGATTTTTTAAGACCACGTCGGGGTGGGGGGCAGTTTCTATGACTTTGCATAGTTTCTGGTCCCTAGAGAACCCACTGGCTCCATCCTTTCCCAGCAACTGCACTCTAATGCACCTGCAGACTTCTCTTATTTAAATATTCTCCTGATTCCCAGACCCATACTATGTTTTACTTATAGTTTCAGACTCCCTTTAAATCTGAGTTGCAGTTCCTGTTTTGTCTGTGTTTCTTCCCATCCTGCCATCCGTAGAATTAAAGGGATCATTCATGTTTGACTCTTGTCAACACCTTAGCCAACCTTGTACCAAGAGTTATAACTAATGGCTACCATTTATTGAGGGCTTATTATGTGTCAAGTTGTATCCTAGGGAATTACAAATTTAAATTAGTAATATCATGATAATTTCAATTATTTGGTGTAGTTTTAATAATTAAGATATTAATGTTATCTATTATAAATTATAACTATAAATAGAGTTAATATTATAAGTTATTCATGTAATCTGCATAGTAACCTGGTGATATGCATGCCCATTTTGCAGATGAGAAAGCAGAGGCTAAAGAGATAAAAGTGACCACAGTTACATCATAACTACTATACAAACAACACAATTCTTTTTCTCTAGAATCTCACAGTCTAAATTTAAAGAGCTGTGTTATTGGGAATTGGTTGACTATTATCCACAAGAAATATAATGGGAGTTCAGATGAGAGAGAATATTTTGACCTTTGTTTTGGAAAGTTTTTTGGAGGTGACAGAATTGAGCTGATTATTGAATGGTGGATATGACATACAGTCCTTACTGAAGTTTTTCAGATTCATTCATATAAATCCTCCACGTTTCTTGTTAAATTTTTTGACATTATACTATGTATTTTTGAGTTATTGTGATAGCATAATTTTTTCATTATGTTTTCTCTAACTGGTCATGGCTGGTGTATAGGCAATTTATTGATTTTGGAATATTTATTTATAATCTGCAACCTTTGTGAGTTCTCTTATTCTACTACTTTTTTATTTGATTCCCTTAAGTTGCCTGAGTAGGCAACAATTATATCATCTTCAAATTAAGATATATTTGGCTCCTCTTTTCCAAAATACATATCTCTCAAATTCCATCACAGCATTGGGTAATATTGGTAACAGCCAACATCCTCCTCTTATTCTGAATTTTAATAGAAATACTTTATTTTTAATATTTTAAACTTCACAGTTAAATGTAATATTGACTATTGGTTTAAGATGATATTCCTTCAAGTTAGGGAAGCATCCCCCTGGTCCTAGGTAACTAAGGGTTTTAAGCAGTAGTGGATGTTGAATTTTATCCAAGATTTTTTGGCATCAGTTGCATAAGATGTAGATAGGATAGAGCTATTTGCTTAAAATAGGAAGAATGGCATAAGCAAATGTGCTGCAGTGGAAATGCACAAGACACATCTGAGCAGACAAATTTGGTTGAAGAGGTAGATTCATGTTGATGAAAGATGCAAAGAGATTAGAGATACAGATCTGAGTGGAGAACATTGAATTCTAGGCTGAGGAACTTGGCTTCACTCTGTAGAGTACATCGTGGGAAGACAGTGAAGAATTTTGGAGAGAAGGATGATATGAACAAGCAGGGTTTTGTTTGTGTTTGCTTTTTTGTTTGTTTCTTTGTTTGTTTTTTGGAAGCTTAATCTTCCATCTTTGTTCAGAACCCATTAGCTGATAATCTTGTGTGAAGGCCATTGTAATCATTGGGATGTAAGGTAATAAGGGCCTGACCCAATCTGGAGAAGAGTCTGAGTAGGAAACAAGTCCATTAATTCCATGGCCATGGAAGGTTATATACCTGGTATGTGGTGCCAAAATTCAACACCCAAAAAACAAATAATCAAGTCAAAAAATGGGCAGAAGACATGAACAGACACTTCTCAAAAGAAGACATGCAAATTGCTAACAGACACATGAAAAAATGGATGTTGTTCATTATCATTAGCCATCAGGGAAATTCAAATCAAAACCACATTGAGATACCACCTTACACCAGTTAGAATGGCAAAAATTGACAAGGCAAGAAACAACAAATGTTGGAGAGGTTGTGGAGAAAGGGGAACCCTCTTACACTGTTGGTGGGAATGCAAGTTGGTACAGCCACTTTGGAAAACAGTGTGGAGGTGCCTCAAAAAATTAAAAATAGAGCTACCCTATGACCCAGCAATTGCACTCCTGGGTATTTACCACAAAGACACAGATGTAGTGAAAAGAAGGGCCATATGCACCCCAACGTTCATAGCAGCAATGTCCGCAATAGCCAAACTGTGGAAAGAGCCAAGATGCCCTTCAACAGATGAATGGATAAAGAAGATGTGGTCCATATCTACAATGGAATATTACTCAGCCATCAGAAAGGATGAATACCCAACTTTTACATCAACATGGTTGGGACTGGAGGAGATTATACTAAGTGAAATAAGTCAAGCAGAGAAAGTCAATTATCATATGGTTTCACTTACTTGTGGAACGTAAGGAATAGCATGGAGGTCATTGGGAGAGGGAAGGGAAAAATGAAGGGGGTGAAATTGGAGGGGAGAGATGAACCATGAGAGACTATGGACTCTGAGAAACAGACTGAGGGTTTTGGAGGGGAGGGGGGTGAGAGGATGGGTTGGCCCAGTGGTGGGTATTAAGGAGGGCACATACTGCATGGAGCACTGGGTATTATATGAAAACAATGAATCATGGATCACTACATCAAAAACTAATGGTGTATTGTATGGTGACTAACATAATAAAATTAAATTAAATTTAAAAATATCCACTTCAAAAAAAAAAAATAGAAGAATGGTATTTGTTATATGGAAATGCTGATTTGAGCCACATTAGTATGTGAGGAAAGGATTATAGGAGTACTGCAGTTTTGAATAAATAAGGGTAGCGAGAAAAAAAATGAAATCAAGATATAACAAGTCAGGAAAAGAAAAATGAAAGGTGGTAAGAAATGTGAAATCGACTTTTCTTAAACTGACTGAACTAAACTGGAATGATCTTGAATAGAATTCAATAGACATTAGCTGTGGCTTATGAGAAAGGTACAGGTTGGAGGAAAAGGTCTGCAAAGGATTTGAACAACAGCAGTACCTCAAATATTGAGAGTTAATACACTTGCCAAGGGCCAAGGCCAGCTAAATGAGAATAAGCTGAAGGATGCTTTCCTCAAGAGGGTGGAGACCTGAGCATTTTTGAGGATAGGGAGCCAACAGAGAAAAATTTTGAGCAAACCAGATATTTAAGGAATTATTGACAGAAAAAAAATCTGCAGAGATAGGCAAGTAGGAGGTTTGGAAATGAAGAAGGGGAAATAGGACCAGGAAGCAGATGTAAGAGTTAATTTAGGAAAGGGTGAGTGTGTAAAAGTACATAGGAATGTGCCCCAAATATGTACATAGATATTTTCTGGGAGAGAAAAAGAAAAATGGCCTCAAGCTTCACAGTGGCATAACAGATGGGGTTATCTGCTCTGAAGATGGAACTAGACACAGGATAGAAGAAAAGCAGGACAACAACCACAATGTGGAATTTTCCAGAGTATTAATTAGGGGAAAAAGAATTTCTGAACATTAATTAGGAGCAACTGTCTGAATCTATCAAGGGCTAATGGGCTAGAAGATAAAGTTTACTCAGTGTGTGTGACCTTCTCTAGCTGTTTTCTAGGGCAGGGGGTGATCTAGGGTTGAGGACTGGCATGAGGAATGGGAAAGAAGTCCAACGAGGCAAAGGGATAAGGAGTTATAGTTTCTCTACTGTCAAAGGGCTGACCAAAGCTTCAAGCTGCAGTAGAAATTCAACCATAATCTAGTAGATTATTATAGATGATATGTAGTCAGCCTTCATTATATACAAGTTAACAGGAGAAAAATAGGCATAAAATCTTTAACTGCATAGTCCCACTGTAGACACACATCAATAAGGCTGGCCCTTGAGCTACCTAATCTCAGCAGTAGGAGTTTTGTTAACCATGTTTGTCTTTGAGTTGACTATATCATGACATTGCTATATATTTTTTGTCCCTGCCCAGTGAAGTAAAAAGAAAATTGAGCTAGTAATCAGTAAGTGTAGATTTTTACCATTATCTCTGCCACACAGCTGTGTAATTTGGAGTAGGCTGTATCATCATTTTGGATCTTTATTTCTTCATCTGTTAAATGGAGGGGATGGGGAGAGAGAGCAGGATGGGGGAGAAGTCAGAATGAGAAGGACTGAGACAGAAAGGGAGAGAGAGAGATTAAAGTAGGTGTGTTTAAAGATGTCCTCCTGGTTCTAACAGTTCATAACCATAAACCAATGAGCATTTTCTGTGGCCTTAGAATGCTTTTAACATTCTTTTTGAATGAGATCCTTTTCTTCCTCATTAACTCTTCATGAAAATTGTCCAGCATGTCTGCAATCATTTTCCTCTTTATTTAAAAATCTTCACCTACTCTTCCTTCCCTCTCCTCCCCCTCCTCCTCCTTCAACATGTGCTAAGAAAGATTAAGACCATAATTTCTCTAATAAAATTATTTATACAATCTATTTCCTTTTTCTCTTCCTTGGTTCCCTCTTACTAGGGTATCTTTTCACTATTTTTAAAAAATAAAGACATCATTTTTATTACCACTATCATGATTATGGCATTGATGCTGCTACAATGCTCTATAAATGAAATTTATTTATCTTCCAATATCTCATGTAGCTAAGTTCCTGCTAGAGAGACTAGCAGAACTCTAAAGAGGCCCCCAAGTTAAGCTTTTACTTCAAGAGTCAGCCAATGAATGTTGCCATTCTTTAATTAACAGGGAAAAGGTGAATTGGTTCCAAGTTCTAATTAAGAGCTTGTAATGGTCTTGCACTGGAATGTTTATTAAGGAACCAATGGTGACTTTAGGCAAATATGCTTTTTTTAAAAACATCAGTGTTACTTAAAGATAAATTGGTGACTATAGGTATTTTCCTCGGTGTACCTAAATGTAAAGATTGTATTTATGAAGACACAGATATAGAATTTAGTCCATCTAAAAGTGATAAGTTCAAACCCAATCAAAACAAGATCAAGGACTTAAATGTGTTCCTTTAATTTTGTTTTGATTAATTTATTTATATCTTATGTCATATCCACCCTCCCCTGCAAAAAAATCCCACAAAACTCAAAGCAACCTAATAAAGGTAATAAAATATAGCACGATAAAATAAGTCTAGACGTTCATATGCTATACTGCAATATGTTAACGATTGAGTGATGGGAAAATCTTTAATTTTCTTAAATATTGTCTATCTGTCTTCTCTAAATTTCTCATCAGTGAACACATATTAACAATATGACAAAAATAATATATGTAAAAATGTTAAAATACAGGAGCGATAATTTAAAATGAAGTTAAAGGTGAGATTAGTGCTTGGAATGCATGCTCTGATTTAAATATGCTTGTTTGATACCAGCCACAAATTTAACTATGAGTTTTCTAGTATCCAACGCAAAAAGGAAAACAGCCAAATCTATAATCCAGAAGGTGCATGAGTTTAAAAATCATCTATTTCTCAAGAGAGGAATACATAATCCTGTTGTTGATACTTAAGAAATATCTCATACCCGGATTACACTGTGTAATGTGATAAGTAATAACTCAAACAGTATTCTAGAAACCACAGTGATGAGTTGTCTGTGTAGCTCTCAATTCAGACTAATGACATTTTACCAAAGAATAATTTGGTGTAAAGCAATTGTCTAGGAGGTGGGCATGATGCCCGCAATATATTGGACAGAACTAATGACTTGGCTCATTCCAGACCTAGATTTTAGAGTATCTACAGGAATGGATATACTGCATATCCTTTAAGCAACTGTACATAAATATTGTTTCTTTCATTCAAACTTTTAAATAAGCAATAATAAATTTGTCATTATCTTTCCTGGTAAGCCTCGAGAATGCAATCATCTGATGAGATTAGTTAATACATAGACATGTTTTCTTCAAGAACATTAAAGTAGTAGAAGAATTTTATAAAAATTTAAGGTTTTAACAGGGACAGATTCATGAATAGATGACCATCCTATCTCTCTCAGAGGTTGTCAGCAAAAACACGTGTAGAAAGAACCAATGCTCTCCTTAAAAAGTGAAGTTGGACTTAACGCCTTAAATGGGGGTTTAGCTTTATTTTAAATGTGTAAAGTTAAAAACTGAGTTTAAATATGTTATTCCTAAAAATCCAAACTTGATGTTACCTTCATCCAGTTTCCCTTAATGTTAGCATCTTACATAACTCTAATGCATTTGTCAAAGCTAAAAAATTAATCTTGTTACAATACTATTAATTGAAATACAAACTTTATTTGTATTTAACCTGTTTTTTCCACTTATGTTCTTATTCTGTTGAAGGATTTGATCCAGGATACCATATTACATGTTGCCATAATGTCACCGTACTCTCTAGTCTGTGATAGTTTCTCAGTCTTCCTTTGTTCTTTATTTATTGGGAATTTTGAAGAGCAGTGGTCAGATATTTTGTAGAATGTCCCTTGGCTTCAGTTTGTCTGATGTTTCCTTATGATTAGACCCTAATGGATTTGGAGAAGAAATGCTAAGGAGGTCAGGGACCTTTTCATTGCATCATACCATATTGAGTACATATTATCAACATGATTTATCACTGGTGATGCTGCCATTGATCACTTGAGTAAGGTGGTATCTGCCAAGGCTCTCCTTCTAAAGTTATTATTTTTCCTTTCATACTCTATTCTTTGGAAGTGAGTCACTAAGTTCAACCAACATTCAAGGGGAGGGGAATTAAGCTCTGCTTCCTGGAAAGGGTAGTATCTACATATATTTCTTAGAATTCTTGTCTGTGGAAGATTTGTCTCTTCTCCCACATTTATTTCTCATTCAGTTATTTATTTACATCAGCATGGACACATGGATATTTGTTTAATTCTGCAAGTTTTAATCCAGTGCTATAGTTCTTTATTTTCTTGCTCAGATTGTTCCAGTTTTGGCCATTGGGAACTCTCTTGGGTTGGTTCCTGTGTCCTTTTGATATAAGTCCGTCTCTTTTCCTTTTTCTTTTGTTCTTTTCTCTTTCTTTTCTTTTTCTTTCTTTCTGGCACTACAAGATACTCCAGGTTCACCTTTCTTTTCCTGCCCCAGCCCAAGAATTTAGCCACATCTCCAAGGAACCCTGTTAACTAACTTATTTTTTATTCATGAGCTCAGAAACTTATAATAAGGTTTATTTTCACTTAAGTGTCTGAAAGCTGATTCAAATATGCAGATGGTCCATCTTATGCATATGGATCTTCCCTTGATCATTTAACTTTTACAGTGTCAGAAATCATATCTGACATGCAATTGAAGAACTTGCCAGTTATCAGAAAGCTTATTGTTATGGTTTTAACCAGATGAATGCCATTTATGCGAGGTCTGAAAAGGTATTATTCCTGTTCAGTCAGATCTTTGGTGACCAGGAATGATTTAATTAAATTCTGCTCTAAGAAATAGTGCAATGGCAATTTGTGTTTTTGAATCTAGTAGAGATTAGTGTACATTTCTTAGCTTGCACTTTCTAAATATATTTCCTAGTTTATATGTCCTGAAATATGTTACCAACATTGCTGAGCGCTGGACAGCTGGTCAGAGCTAAATGCAAGCTATTTTCCCCCACGAACCATATGTTCGGGGAATCACTTTGCTGATAGATTTATAACCCTTTGCTGTGATCAGGAAGAAAGTAGGTGTGTCTGAAATATACTATGCACAATCCAGGTACAACCAGGGAGAGGAATAATTTATTGGCACTTCTCTGGCCTTATGAATACAGAAAGGACAGAAAGTAGATTGTCAATGTGGAAAAAGACTATAGGGGAGATCACATTTTTTAAAATGTTCCATTGTTTAATCCAATTATTTTTAAAAAATATTATTGTAACCTTCCTAGATAAGTTCAATTTGCTTCGCTGACCCCCACATCAAAATATCTCACAGCACAATATCCTAATATTGCAAAGTTAGGAGAAAAATCTTTTTCTTAATAACCTTATAATCTCCTTATGACCTTATAATCTCCATGATGCAATGTTTATTTGATTTACTGCTTCAGTATGTTCTCTTTAAGGATAAGTTGCTTTGGTAATGGTCAAAAATCAGTAGTTTTATTGTCTTGTTCTTTAATTTTAGTGGCCTATATACTACTAGGAGACAGAAACTAGACATAAATAATAGTAAAAATATGTTGGGGAAGGAACTAATTCATGCTTACGTTTGAACATGGAGAACCAGTCTGGCCTTAAAAAACTAATTCGTCAAAACCTTGGTTTCAACACCCCTGCTTTTACATTATTGAAAGAAATTTCTGATAATCTGATTTTCTGAATAGTCTGAATGGGCCACACTTTCCATTCTGCCTCATCATTCACAATTGTCTTTAGCTCCATGGAAACAAGCAAAACAGAGAGAGGAAGAAAGAGAGGTTGGTCGCCATAATAATGTTAATTATATCACCATTACAGAATGTCTTATGTGCCATCTTTTTTGATACTCTTAATCAGTTTCACCCAAACACTGATTCAGGCAGAGCTTCTTGGGTGTTATTTCAAACTCTCAAGTGGTTTTACTAATGGCAGGACCAGAGCACCAAGTAAGGATAGATGAATCTCCAGGTCTTCATTATACGCCCAAGCAGCCTCAAGATTTCCAGGGAATATAGCTCTCCCTTGACCCAGAACACCTTCAGAAAATGCACTGAGTCAGAGACACTGGAAAATAAAGGGTACACAAATACAATTTGGGGGAGCAGATTAGTGGGATGGCGTCAACTTCATTGAAGAACTGAAAATATGAATGGCCTAAACATAAGGATATAAAAAGTCATACTTGCTGTTATTGTTTCCAGTTTTGTTAATTTGGTGAACAGCCCAAAGAGAGATACTGAAGATAGGACATGAGAGGGGCTCTGGTGACAGAGATCCTTTGAAGTAGCCAAGTACACCAAAACTCCCCCATTCCAATAGCACCACCTGCAGCCAGAGATACACTTAGTGTGATGGAAGTATCAGTTTCCAAAGTTAGAAGGAGCCTTAGCCATTTCCCCATTTTACAAATGATGAAACAAAGTTGAGAACTTGTCCGGCCCCACTCAGATCGTTTTTCCTACTTTTAAAGTCTCCACAAAAAGATAGTAGAACTCTTTCTTCTGTAACCCCTTCCAGACGTCATCATTGTTAACTATTATGGTATTTCTCCTGAGGTCTAGCTTGAATCACTCATGCTGCATTTTATGCCATTTCCCTTGAGAAATAGGATAAAAACAAAATACATATATCCTTGTTTGTGCATCTTCCTAACTGAATGGAACATTCTTCAAATTAAGGAGATATGATTTGGGAGAATCTGTCTTTAGAACTGGCAAAAAGAAAAATCTGATTCATACCTCATTAAAGCTTCTTTTTTCAAGAACGTCCTTTTACCCTTTTCACTAAAGCATTGCTTTTCACAATAGACTGCTCTCTTACACTAATATCTTTGTCTTAAGATGTTAAATATGTGGGGCACCTGGGTGGCTCAATTGGTTAAGCGTCTCACTCTTGATTTTGACTCAGGTCATGATCTCAGGGTTGTGAGATTGAGCCCTACATCAGGCTCACACACTGGTCACATGGAGCCTGTTTGGGATTCTCTCTGCCTCTCTCTCTGTCTCTCAAAAATAAAATGTTAAATGTGAATGATTCTTCATTTAGACAGACTTTTGTCAATCAAACCTATATCAAATGTAGCAAAAACACCTAAATTTTTATTTTTCATAGCTTTGCTCATTATTGCTCTGCAGCAGGATACCATTAACTTCATAGAACAATGAAAATCAAGACTCAACAGGGGAAATGCACCATCGCAAAGTTCTTGAAACCACATTGGCATAGGGAATTCTTGGCAAAAACTTACCTATGGATAGTAATAGAATGCAATTGTATGAAAAGCTATCCTTACATAAGTTAAATTTCTCTTACCAGGAATATGTAAACTAATGATCCAGGTATTAGTTTACATGTTAAACCAAATGTTATTTAGAATGGAAATAAGGAGACTTTTTTTTTTTCGCCCTAGAGAGACTCTGCTAGGTTATAGAATATCTTTTAAAGAAAGTAGCTGTTTGTTAAACATTAACACATCTAGTACAGTGAAGACCTGCCTAGTTCATCTACACATGGGAGGCACCAGTGAAGGTGTGTTGCTCAAGTTGACCTATAACAAGGAGAGTTAAGTAGCCCACAGTTACCAAATTACTGAGTATCCAAAAATGGCCACTTAACTCCTTGGATGTCTTTTAACCAAACTCACGACTATTGAGAACAGCTTCTCGTTGGCTAAAAGAATTACTTTAGAGCATTATGGGCATTACTTCCTGTTTGTCATTTTCCTTCTAGCCAAAGCTCATTATCTGGCCTTATGCAGCTGATGCTAGTTTGATGCCCAAGATGTGCTGAGAACGTTTTGGCAACTTCAATAATGAGTGCAGCTTCCCTAGGTGCTGCCAGTGCTTCATACTGCTGTGTTTGGAGAAGTCCTTGCATGGCATCCAATTCAATTATCTCTATTTTCAGATAAGAAACTCTGGCTGAGGCAGATTGAGTTACTTGCTCAGGACACCCAGCTTAGTAATGACAGAGCTTCAAAGAAAGCCCAGTATCCGACTTCCACCCTGGTGCTATCCAACTTGTAGATCACAAAACTGCCCCTTGATCCTCTAAGTGGGAGGGGAGAGGAACTTCTAGTTCAAAGTCATGGCAGCACCACATAAAACACAGTGTATTATAACTGGAAACACAGGGGGATGGAGTAGGATCTGGGTCTCATAATGAATGAGTGCAAAAGTGCTAGGGAGGGCTGCCTGGGAGATCATGGAGGTGAAGGCAGGGGAAGAGTAGGGACACCCCTGGGGTTAGGGAACAGTCCACTTTTTGTTTTGTTTTGTTTCTTTGTTGTTTTTGTTGTTTAGTCTCATCCCTTTATACTAGAAGCCAACCAAGCCTCAAATAAGGCCTTCAGTGTTTAAATTTCAGTGCCTTAAGCAACAAGAACAAAACCCCTAACATGTATTGAATGTCTGTTATGGGTCAAGAACTATGTTAAACTCTTGAACTGCCTTAGTCAATTTAATCACCATAGATTTCTGAGCATGCAGAAGGTACCATCTTTGCTGTTATCCAACCTTCCATCCAGGAGTTTGCCTTTCCAGCTTCATATCTAGATTCTCTCTCTTTGTCCAGCAATGGGACTGCATTTGGCTCTTCATTCTGTTTGCACCATGCACAGATTAAGGACCAATTTCCCCTGCAAACTGTACTCCATTCAAGCTCTAGAAACCCTTCACTGATCTGGCCTCCTGAAGATAATTGCTGGCCCTGGAGCTAGAGCCTCCATTGTGAAGCAACTTCTTCCTGAGATCTGAGAAAACTCACTGGTCCCTTGTTATCCTCTGTGTATATGTGATTTAATGTCATTTTTTTTCAATTAAGAAATTCCATTCTATTCAAAGTTAGTGGTGTGATGTGATAGTACGAACTTCACTGGGCTGGTGCTGCCATCATAGGCTTGAGCTCCTCTTGAGTGCCAAACTAGCCGTTTACCTGACGTTCACATACTCCATGCTAATTTACCTCTCTGTGACTTTGCACCTGCTCTCTTTTCTATTTAGAACACTTTTCTTCCTTCATCAGTCTGGAAGTTTGCACTCTGTCTTTCAAGCTCAGCTCAAACGTCCGGTCTTTTGACTTCTCTGATCACTCTTTTCCTCTTCCACTGTGGGGGGACTGTCTTTGCAGAGGAAGAAAAGAAATTGTGAAAATGGGGTTCTAAAGTTGTCAGGAACCTTAGAGATCAATTGCTCAAAATTACAATTTTACAGGATAAAAGATCAAAGAAATACAAGAGTGGTAAGAAGACCAATGAATACTTTTTGATACAGAACAGAAGTTATGATTTAAGTTGCCTCATTTCTAATCCAGGGTGTCTTCGAAATGTAGGCTGTGGCCACATTAGATTGTGAGCTTAACATTCTATACAGAGGAGTGCATTTGGCTGCCTGCCTTGACACTGTTCTGCGAATGCAGTGCGCAGAGCAGCATCTTCTCTTAAAAATGAGGTTGAGACAAGCATTTCACTTTGTGTTTCTGAACTAAGGCACATTAATGGAGCAGCCTAAATGTCAGATTCATATTAACAGAAAGGGTTAGCAAAATCTGCCTCCTCAGGAATCTGTGAGGCTTTGAAGAATGAGGGGAAAGAAACAAGGCCCAATGAAGATAGATCACTGAATAAGAAAAACAATGAGAAATTGTTTTTTTTGAATTAATGCATAAGGGAAAGATCTCCAGCATACCAGGCCTTTGTGATTGGTAGTTAAATGTCTATCTGTTGGTAGAAAAATATTCACTGGACAGTAAAGTGAACAGTAATATTTGAGAAAATGAGAAGCTATTGAACAGGAATAATAGAATCAAACAGGCAGTGAGAAGTTCAGAGAACTCTTCGACAAAAGGAAGGTAGCAACTTTCTAAAGACAACCTATTCTAAGTGTAGCTGTGTATCCAGAGGGGGGAAAAAAAAAACAAAACCAAATTCTCCAACAATTGAATTTATGGTAATGGAATATAAGCACATCGGCTCACCAGGACTGAGTACTCAACAAATAAGGAAGTAGGAAAAAAATAACTCTGCCCTTCAGAAATACATTTTTTCACTTTAGGTAGCAAGAGTTGAGAGATTTCTTGATGCAAAATGCCTGAAGTCCTGCTATTGCATTAGCCTTTATGGTTGGAAATTGGAGGATTCACTGGAAGCAGCCAGGGATCAAAGCAGAAGGTGAATGCCCTGAGTCTGATAGAGTGTCAGACACATGAGGAGAAGCAAAGGCGAGTTTTCTGTGAATGCCAAGTGCACGTTCCCCTGGGTAAAAGGGAGGACAGCTGTTGGGTTGCTGCCTGATGGGGTTAATCTTGACAAGCTTTTTTGCAGTTGTTTCATCTCTATACCACAAGATAAAAATAGTAGTATCTGTTAGAGCTTTTCAGTTTTTTAAATGCTTCAAATTACATGACTTTTAATAGCCTATGCTCACAATCACCCTGTGAGTTAATGCGTTTTTATTGTCTGCACTGATCTGTGGCAAGTCAGGGTCCCCTCCACTTTGTCCCCAGTCATCACCACTTCCATGTGATCCCGATCCTGTTGTTCCCTCCATTAAGGCCTGACTTGTGTCTGACCTTCGACTCTGACTCCCATTTTCTGGTCTGCCTTTGCTCTTTGAACTTCTTAAAATGCTTATGGGTGCACAACCAGACTCCCAAGTCCTCTAAACACTTGAGGCCACTCATCCAGTTCTTTACACTTTTCACCACCAGCCAAATCCCCCCATTCTCCCATCCCCATCCAGGTAACTCTCTCCTTAACCCATCCAGTGGGTGGGAAATAAACCTTAATACTTTTCTTACTGCCCAGTATTCTAACTGGGCTCATTTTTCAGACAAAGAAACTGAAGCTGAGAGAAGTTTCATTGGCTAAGATCACATATCTCATAAATGCTTGAATTACAACTCAAATTCAAGCTATCTTTAATTATCAATAGATTATACATTAACCACCCTTTGTATACTCCCCAGTCACATATCACTCAATAGCACATGCTCTTTCAATGTAAATTAACTGTCTTTCCTTTAAAAATTTCAAGACAGGGACAGCCTCCTACTTGTTAATTTTGCAAGTTTAGTAGTAGCAGGACCGAGCATGGGCTGGGTTGCTTTGGCTTGGTGTACGTGATATCAGATAGGGAAAATATCAGACAGATCCAGATAGAATTAGACAGTAAATCTATAACCCCAGTTAGGGAGCTGTGTCTACTCACATGTGTATATATACATGTCGCTTGGAGGGGAAGTTGGGAAGTGGTGGTCAGGGATCAAGTTAAGAAAGTGGTCGAGTGTCACGTCGTGGAGGGTCTTTATGCAATATTAAGAAATTTACGTCTTGAAGACTTGGATACTTGAGTGAGGCTTAAAGTGATTTTAAGCAAGAGAATAATGGAATCACATTTATGGTATTTATATTGCATCTCATGGCTTCACACTTCTGTGTACAATATATATACTCCCAACAGACTTAAAGACATAGACAAAAAGAGGTCAAAGTCCTGAGGGGATTCTGAAACCATAAGCAAAGCCAAAAGGATCATCTTTCATCACGCAAATGAATTCCAGCATCCCTCTTTATATCTTTTTGATAATTTATAAATTTCATACAAGACAAAGATTGAATTAAATTATGTGCAAAAAAATATTTTAAATCAGATATCAGCTCAAGGGTTTTGAACTATTTTCCATTTCATTTTAGAATATAATTGAAGAAAACATATTATGTGTTGTACACCATTTAATTTCCATTAATAATAGTACCTTTTTGGAGATGTCCTTGGATGACCTACCATGGTCTCCCAAAAGCAGAAAGATAGATAACAAGTAGATTGTTCATCAAGTGACATTGCTTTTATCTGGAAACATCCCATTGCTGTTGAAGGTTTTTTTTTTAAATAAGTTGAAAGTCCTGAATTGCCTGAGTTGCAGTTTTCTCATATGAATATATAATAAATCATCCTCAAAGTCTGACTGTATAAACAAACAGTTTCTGTTCTAAAAAGGGCTTGCTCTGAGGCCCAGAGAATCAAAACAACTTTCAGGGTAACTAAAATAATACTGTCAGCCTTTATAAATTATCTCTTGGATTGTAATAATAAAAAAGCCATGCTTAGACCCAAACAGTGGCATCTACTTTGGCCTATGCTTCTCCCTACAAGTACTAGGGGTGACCCATAACACAAAATAATCAGCATCCCAGATAACCAATCCCTGACAAGCAGAAAGATGGCTAATTTCTAGGAGATGTCTAGGGCAACAAACATAGATAGACACTTGGCCCTCGCACAGAGCGGCTGTGAAAAACCTCATTAATCATGAATAAGGCAGGAAGCCACCATTGGACATTTCAAGAGCTATAACTTCGTAAGAAACCTGAAGAGCAGGGTTTGATCAGTATGTTAGAAGCTGAACCACAGAGATCTAAGAACAGGTAATGCCAGGAGTTGGAGAATTTAGAGAACTTAATCCTGAAAACACATGGCTCTTGTTTATCGCAGCTCCCGTGTTACTATATAATTGAATGTTATTATGAAGACTCAGTTGCTTCCTGTGCATATCCCAGACAGACTGTTAATGTGGTAATCCTTAAAACTGATATGTTTCTAACTCATGGTTCAGAATTTACTTATAGGTATTGCTCAGGTGTGTGAGGGAAGGAAAGGGGAAAAGGGCCCCACTGGCAGGCCCAGATTCTGTACTCCACTCATCAAAACAGAAGGCTGGAGTTAATTTGTTTGATCCTTCTTAGAAAGCAGTTTAGGTACCATCTGTTGATACATATCCCTTGAAGGTCTACTTCACCCTAAGTGGCTTATCAAAATATTCCTCTCAAACACATGCAGACCTGTTCCCCACTTCTTCCCATTCAGGAGTTCTGATAAATAAACTTTTCTTCCTCTTTTTACACTCTATGTAACATTTTGATGCTCCAGTCAGTTGCCAGTTGACCTGACCCCGATCACAGCTGAATGTCATCCCTCCGAAGAGCAATACACACAGTCAGTGCAGCTTATTGTTTTATAGCATATTTATGGTTTATCAAGCTTATTCAAATACATTTCTTTATTTCTTTATTTACACACCCTTCTGAACATGAGAGAGAATAAATGGCATACCCAAAGTCATACAGATCGTAAATGGCAGAGCTAGAAACTCAGATCCTCTGGCTCTAAATTCCATAATCTGTCCTTTAAAGAATGCTTCTAGATTGGGCCTTATAACCCTTCTCTGTGCCTTCAGGTCATTGCAAAAGGAAAAAAACAAATAGCCCTTGCCTTAGGTAGTTATGATACACATGAAGGAGGACTTACGATCTAGGTCAATAGGTATGGCACCTTTGATGATAGAGCAGGCTGTGTACTCTAGCCCTTTTTAAAAGAAATACTAATTGTCTTCATGACTCTAAGAAGCAAAGATACTGATGGGTAAAGTAAATAACCCCTGGAGTAATCTATGATTTGAGGGCTCATTAACTCCTATATGTCTCTTGACAATAATGGAAATTTTGTAATTTGCTGACTCTTTAATAACATGACCAAGCTGAATGTTTCAGTATATATTGTGAGCAATTTGGTAGAGTGAAGTAAAGGAAATAAATATTTGTAGTTAACAAGAGCACAATTTCTAAGACTTTTCAAAATCCCATTTATTTACAAGTCGGTCTTTCTTTAAAATAATAATAGAGAATTTCAACTAGAGTAAGATTTGCACAAGTGAACAAAAAGCTGAAGTATAGATGTATTTTTTACATGTGAGTTTTATCACTTTCATCTACTCATAGTATCCAGAACTAAGATAATACAAAGTTCATAATTAGCATATTAAAGTAAGAACCAAAAACAGCTTAATTTTGATTTTATTTAGTTCTAAATCAAACATGTTTCTTGGGCACTAATTAAATAAAGAGCCCTGCAGATGACATATGAGTCCCTGCTCTCAAGGCACTTAAGGTGTGGCTTCATTGTATAAATATGGAAATTAATATGGTGGCAGGCTTGAAATGTTTATGACTGGTCTGCAACTTACCATTAAAATGTCCATGGAAAATACAAAAAAGTTTTTTTAAAAAAAGCTGGCAAAATCACTGTAAACTCAAGATAAGAGAAGACCATATGCCAAATCCGGGTGGAATTTCAACTAATTGCATCAGCCATGGGGATAAATTCAAGAAGTACATTTTTGAACTGCACAACACATGCTTTAATCTCTGAACCAGAACAGGCCAGATGGACCTAGTAAGGTTAGAAAAGGCTTTGATTCACCTTCTCTGTAAGTGCTTCATTCTGCAACAGTGAAGATGGACTGACTAGAAAAACAGGTGGCCATTCTCCAACTCCAGAGGAATTTTGTAGCCACATAGAGCCAAGGTCTATCCGCTCCACATTTATCCCTATTATATTCTTTTTACTGTCATCATTTCAAAATGGTAATTCCCAGAACACAGAACAGAAGGAAGTACATAGGAATGAGAAGAAACTTGATAAAACAGAAAATGTTTTGTACACTGAACCTGGGCAGAGATAAGAAGGATTTTAGAAGTGCACGCAGGAAGCCATCGTCTTTCATGTAATTCCACTGTTCAAAATACAAATTGCATCATACCGTCTAGTTTAGTGAGAGAATCTGACAGAGCAAGAAAAGATCCAGGAAACTTGCACTGAATTCTTGCCTTCTAACAATGATAAATTGAATAGGACAAAACTTAACGTTTATATTTTGGAGAAATAATTTTCTAGACCTTCAGGAGATGGTGATGGAGACCTTGAACATGCCACCAGTCCTTTCTGATAGCAAATCCTAACACTTCATTTATGTCTCCCCTGACAGCAAAGCTTAAAAAGACCCACACTGGGCCCATAAAAAAAGGTCACAATAAAGAGAACATATTAAGAATATGATTTTCTGTAACAAACCAATGGAAGTTTCAGAAGCCTCTGCTCTGAATCCTCAAAATGTTATTATAGAAGAGTATTTTCAGTTTTAAAATGGCAGTAAAAGATAGTGGTTTCTCATTTCCACTTTTAGATATCACACAAAACTCAAAGAAAATGAGAAACAAGAGTATGTATCTTCATTTTCAACAAAGCCAGGAGACATCTATAACTTACGAAAATTTCTAAGAACGAATTACTGAACACAGTCAAGGTCTAATAGCATTATGGAAGAAACCTAGAACATTTGCTCATATCTGTAAATGCCACACAAAGCTGTCAAAGCACAGATCTCCAAAGTAACTGGCACCCTCTAAGCAATGAGCTCTGGTTTGGAATAATGAGGATGGGAATGTTGTCTGGTAGCAATCACTTCTCTGATCTTATTTTACCACAATATCTTAAGCAACAGGGGAATTAAGGATAAGTAAGAGATCACACAGAGAAGACATACTTCTTGAAGATGTTTGTTGGTAAGGCAGGGGATGAGAGACTTTGCATATGGTGAGTTATCCAACCAAGTTAATTCTAGTAGGTTGAGGAAGGTAAAGGCAAAAAGAAGTCTCCCTCTCTCTCTCTCTCTTACACACACACACAGGAGAATTTCTACAAGCTTGGATTAGTCCTTAACCCATAGGAAGCTTCAAAAGCTAGGAAGTTATAATATGAATTTTATGAACAGTAAGAAAGTCAAAATAATTAACACAGGATCATTACAGAGATATTACAAATAAACAGAGGAAAGGAATATGGAAAGAACTTATAGATAAAATATACTCATTCTAAAAAGTTGTGATGGAACAAACACCAGTTGTGGGCAAATGCACTCCCATAAAAACAATAATTAAAAATTAGAAGCTTACTTGTCTCTAAATTGCTTTTAAAGAATTGTCTCTAAAATAAGAGGGAAGATATGACAAGGCAACAGAAGGAGATAAAATTCGAGCTTTCACCAGGTAAGTAGTAAACAAAAAAATGTTTAAAACCGTAACAGAAGTAAAAGATACACCAAAAGCAGAATATCAGAAACTGTTGAAAACATTTTTAAATAAATGAGGCAAATGACAGGCTTGAGGAAAAGGAGCAAAATAAAATGAAAATGAGTAAAATGAAAAGTACTAGAAAGAAGATTATCTATGTGGAAAACAGACATGGGAAATGCAGCACAAGTATAATATGTATCTCCCTCTGTGCCCACCATAAAAAAGAGATCTGACATAATGAGGCAGAATATATGTAAAGATATTTATGAGGTTGCCAAAAATAACCCTTTTGTCTGTGGACTATAAGAGCACACCATGCCATGGGAGAAATGTTTACATAATCATCAGCACTAAGAAATAATATTCTGGTAAAATGATCAGTTTCAAAGATAAGAAAATAAGACTGACCAGTGAAAGCTAGTCATCTGTTATGGGGACAAAATAAGATTCATTTCAGACTTTTCTACAGCAACTTTTAAATCTAAAAGTGTTATAAAATTCTCAAGGGAAGAAAATGTGATCCAAGTATTTTATATCTAGCTAATCTGTTATTAAGGGTTAAGGCTGACAGACAAATAGTTTGAAACATGCCAAGTCTAAGGATCCCTTGAGCTTGTTTTGAAGACACAAAAGAAAACTTTAGTCAACCAAGATATGTATGCAGAGCTTGCAGAAAAAGGTCTGGCAGTGAGCATTTACTTCATTTAGCTATAAATCTAAAACTAATGCAAATATGAGGATAATGATTACAGAGTAGAATATAGAGTTTATAAGCCAATGTAGAAATTAAGAATCTAATCAATACATCAGTAAAAGGAATTGCAAATAGTAATAAAAACCCTAAATAAGTGAGTAGGGATTAATGAGTTAAAAATCATAAATTGGTAGCATAAATCTAAGAGCTGATTCTTTAATAATAATGAAAATAATAAAAAAGATAAATTGATAGAAAACTAAATTAGGAAAAATGGGGATTGTACAAACTTACAAACTAATTATAGTAATTACAAGGATGATGTTATCAGCCTAAAGAGAATATATTTTAGGATTTAGATGAAATGGTTGATTTTCTAGGAAATTATAAATACCCAACATTGACCTTAAAAAGAGAAAATATGAGCAGATCAAGTACAATGCAGGAAATAGAGAAAGATGTTAAGAGATAATCTTTAAAAAAAAAAAAAAATGCACCAGTCCCCAGATGGTACCACAAGGGAATTCTGCTAAATGAAATTCTACTAAGGAGAAGATAACTTCAAAACTGCTTAAAATGTTCACTGAGATCGAATAAAAAGGACATCTACTAAATTCTTCTTACCAAGTGAGTATAACATCGATACCTAAACCCCAGGCAACAAAATGAAAACAAAAAAATTATTTACAAAGGAAAACAACCAGATGAACCTTAAACTTTTTTGACACTGAACACCAGGCAACCACAAAGCAGTGGAAAATGTCATGACCCAAGAATTTGAGTCAGCAAATGTGGTCACTTAGGTGTGAAGGTAATAGAAAAACAACCTTTTAGATATTCAGTGGCTCAGAAAATATACCATCTATCTATTATGCTTGAACAATCTATTTCAAGATATTTTAACCTACTGAAATAAATGAAATAAAGAATTAAGGAATGGGGAAAAGAATTATATAAGAAGATTATCATTAACACCGAAACCAATTTTTATATATGTGTGTGTGTGTGTAAAACATACATATATATGATTTTATATACAAAATATATATAGATATATAAATGTAAGTTTGATGCCAAATGTTCATCTATGAATTTAATAAATATGGCAACAAATAAAAATTTAAAGAGACACTTCCTATCAACTGGAAATGGACAAAAAATGTGTTAAACCACTGGATTGAAGAGGACAGCAAGAATACAGTTATAGATTTTTGGGTTCTTGTAGGTCAATTGCAGTTTCCTAATTCAAATCTCTCTACACATTGTCAAAAAAAAAAAAAGCATGCAGATCCACATGGAGAGTAAATAAAACTACCCACCACTCATTCTTACAGCAAAACTAGAAGACAGCATGTAATACATTAAATTACATGTGTATATGGGGAATAAATATTCCAAAATATTCCAAAGCCAGCTCTAGAGCCATGCCATAACAGAAAGTTCAGGGAAAACCAGTATGCAATGAGAAACCAGCATGGCAGTACACAGATAAAATCACACCCATAAAAGAGAGTCCCATCCCAAATGTGAAAATACTTAGAACAGGTCTGAGGCCAGATGGATCAGAACACAACTAGAGAAGGATCAAAAGGAAATAGCTTAAAGGATGAAGAAGAAATTTTGGCAGTCTTGGTAAAATATAATTTCTATGGGAGAAGAGCTGACTTGGAAAGGAGAGGCATTCTTTGGATGCTTGGAGATGAAAGAAGGAAGCCACTTATACACAGATTGTTTTCAGTACATATGGTTCAGTACTATAAATGTATTTTCTCTTCGATTTTCTTAACATTTTCTCTAGCTTTATTGTAAGAATATAATATATAATACATACAACATAGAAATTTGTGTTGACTGTTCATGTTATAAAGGCTTTCAGTCAGCAGTAGGCTATTAGTAATTAAATTGGGGGTGTCAAAACTTATACATGGATTTTCAACTGCATGGAGGGTTAGCACCCTTAACCCCCACATGGTCCATGGGTCAACTGTATACATAATCAGATTTCTAAAAAAGAGAAACAGAACAATGGACAAGAGAGCTAATATTTAAACTGTAATCCAAGAACATTTTCTGTAAATAAAAGAAAACTTTGGGCAGCTCTTTCTGCCCATAGGTCCTGTCCCTGTGCTTTAATAAAACCACCTTTTTGCACCAAAGATGTCTCAAGAATTCTTTCTTGGCCATCAGCTTCAAACCCTAACATCTTTCCTACATCATATGGCACCCAATGTGGGGCTTTGAGTCTTTTTCATCTGGACTCTGAGCCCCAGTGCAAACTTGGTTAATACTTTGTCTCCTCTTCCTTTACTCTCATTTCAGGAGCTCTTCAAGAGGTACGGTCTTATCGGAACACTTTCATGTCAGTTGCTCAGGCTGCTATCCTCTAGCCCGTGGCTACTCTATGGGGAGGAGAAAGCCTGCCTTTTGGCTGCAAGTCAGTACCCTAGCCGGGATAGTAATAAGACCCAGAAACTTGATGCTCTCTCTTAATTCCTGTGCTTATATGAAGTTTTCTGTCTTGGGCACGGGACAGCCACCTAAGCCACCTAAGTCACCAGCTGCCAATCTTAAGACTCCCATATGAGGTTTCCTCCTCATTGGTCTAATGTGATCCCCTTCACATCCCTGGTTTAGCTGCTTCTGGCCACGGGATCTCCACCGGGAGCTCGCCGAAACCAGTACCCAATTGAACTAAAACCCAGCTGGGGACTGTTTCCTAGGGAAGTTGGCTGTAAGGACCACATGTGTTGGAATGTTGCTTAGACCATGATGGATTTCCATCTTTACTGTTGTCTTTACTGTTAGTAGAGTGTCCTCTACTAACTACTTAAATTACAAAATTTGGTAATTTCCCCTTGTAAAATCTTTCTAGCCTAGTGTTCTCCAAGGGTTAAAAATGGTGGGTGCTTCAAGGCATGGGATTTTTGTCCATACACCAGGCACCCATCTGTAGCCTAGGATGCAATGGGGAAGCGGGGGTCGGGGTGGGGGAGGACGTTAGCATTCCTCCTACAAGGGCCTTTATTGGTGGTGGAGTTAATAGCGATTTTTGTTTGAGGGAAGCCTTTTGTTGCTTTGACACCAGGAACCTCTGACATATTCTGCCCGTGGGACACCACCTGCGCCTCGGGGGAGATTTTCTAGGTAATGGACCTTCTCTACTCCTCCTCCTCCTCCTCCTCCTCCTCCTCTTCCTCCTCCTCCTCTTCTTCTTCTTCTTCTTCTTCTTCTTCTTCTTCTTCTCCTTCTCCTTCTCCTTCTCCTCCTTCTCCTTCTCCTTCTCCTTCTCTTTTCCCAAGGACTGTTTCTTGAGGTGCCTTTTAACCCACTGGAAACAATTCAGATTGTAAAATTTAGGAAAGGACTGATCTCCTGTAACACACTGTATGGCCTCAGTGGGATCTATCAGTTAGATCTCTTCTGCGGGAAATAGGGTAAATGGACCTAGGGTATCTTCATTGCTCATACCTAGGCCTTCATTGCTCTACACTAGGACCCCAACCTAAGGGCCTCTTACACAATGTGTTTGGTGAAACGTGTGGGCTAGCAAACTCTCTCCTGATATACTGGATGATAATTATCTAAATAGACCTCCTCGAATAAACCCAGATTGCTGGAGGAAACACAGGCCATCCCTAGCAAAGGGGACTTTGACTCTCTCTCTCTCTCTCTCTCTCATTGTTCCTCCTCCTCATAGATGTGGGGGCTTCTCCCTCATTTCCTGGGTTAATGGCTATATTTGGAGCCAACTGCGGTTAGTCTACCTCAGGACAGGTACTTTAAGGAATGTTCCCAAGCAGCTGCTGAAACTCCCTTTGTTTTGTGGAAATTCCCTCCCTGTCTTCTCCATCCTGACATGGACTGCCTAATTCCACTTGTTGCTGGACTGAAACATGGCATCTGCTCATCTGAGCTGATGAGGTTTGGGATGGGAACCCTTTTCCTCTGCCTTCTGGCAGCACTTTGCCTCTTCTGTCTCTCCCTCCCTCCCCTCCTGTTTTCTGCACCACCTTGGGGTGTGGCCTACAAAACTGGCTTCTGTGCCATCCTCCATGCCTTGGTCACCGTGACTCCTTCTCCCCTCGCTATAAAGGAGCAAGAAGAGCACCACCTCGATTTAACACCACCCACTTCAGATTTCCCCACCAGTGTCTCAGGTAAAAAAAAAAAAAAAAAAAAAAAAAAAAATTGACAATGAGGAACAAATTGACTGACTTTTAAGTGGACCCAGGTGAAGAAAATGTGAGCCAACAATTTTATTTGTAGGCAAGCTGTCTTTTAAATATCAGTCCTATAGAAAAATAGTCTGATACAGACAAAAAAAAAAAATCAGTACTCTACACATGAACTCTTCCTAAGAAATTTATGAGATACATTTAAAGCAGTGATGAGAGGAAAATACAGAGCTCTACACACTTAATGATACTTAGATAAATAAAAAATTAAAAATGAAAATAAACCCAATTAAGTCCCCAACTCAGAAAGATAGGGGAGAAAAAGAAAAAAGAATATTTAAAAATAAGAAATAGAAATCAAAATAGGAAGTAGAAAAATGGTAAAACTAAATAAATCCAAATACTGATTCTAGCTGAAAATTAACAAAATAAACAAACGACTAGCTAATCTTACCCAGAAAAAGAGGATAAAGTGTAGATACATAAAATAAGAAATGTGGGGGAAATAACTTTTGAAAAAGAGTAAATTACAAAAGTCATAACATTTCGTACAACTCTGTGCACTATTTGAAAAATGAAATGGATAGTTTCCCACAAAAATACAATATGCCAAAATTGACCTCAATAGAGATAAAAGCTTTAAGCAAATAATTTTTCACAGGAAAAAACTGAGATGTGAAAGAATCATCCCACAAGAAGCATCAGATTAGTTATTATTCTCAAAGATATTCCATCATCCTTGCTCCTGAGCATAGAAAAAGTAGGGAAACTTCCAAATTTCTTTAATTAAGCAACTATGACATTGATGCCCAAATCACATAAAATATAAAAAGAAAACTTAAGAACCAGTCTCAGTTTTAAATATTGATGCCAAAATTCAAAGTTAAACACCAACAAACAGATTCCAATGGTATATTAATAAAATACACCATGATAAAGTGATTTATTCCAAAGTGTTTTAATATTAGAAAATCTAATATAGTTCATTACCATTAATAACTCTGGAGAAATAATGAATGATTATTTCTTATAGATACTAAAAAGGCCTTTGACAAAATTCAACATCCATTTCTGATTTAAAAAAGTATACACTCAATAAAATAAGTATTACTTCTTCTTTAACACTAAATATATATAACTCATTTCTAAAGCCATGTTTTTACCTAACAGGGAAACTTTAGAAGTATTCCCACTAGGGTCAGAATAAAGTTAAAGATGCCCACTCTTTTTTCCATTAACAACATATTCCAGGTATTAGCCAATATAATTAGACAAGAGAAAATGATTTCCAACATGAAAACTGGAAAAGGAAGAAGCAAAACTACATCTTTTTTGAGAGACTACAATAAAATACCTATGAAACTCAAAGGAATAAATGATAAAAGTAGTAACAATGTAGAAAGATACAAAATTAACATATGCAAATAAATAGCTTTCAGATATATAGCAATAACCAGTTAGAAGATATAATTATATAATGGAAAAGAAAACATATTTTATATTAACAATTAAAAAATGAAATACTTAAGAATAACCTTTAAAAGAAATACGCATATTGGTTCCAGTTCTATCATGGTGGCATAAGTCCACTATGGTCTACCTTTCCAGCTGATTACAACTAAAAACCCTAGATAAAAAGAAAAACAAACAAACAAACAAAACCTCTAAAATTAAACAACAGCTAGCAGATTGTGGAGGAAAATTTATCTTTCTGGTCAGAGGAACCAGGGAAAAGCCATCCTGGGTGCTGGAGCTTGAGGAAGGAAACTCCCATATCAGAAAGGGATCCCTAATTATGCATATAAACCTGAAGATTTTAGGCTGGCTCCTGAGTTGTGCATGTGTGGAAAAAACCCAAAGCAGCATAGCAGTGCCTTTGAGAACCCAACTTACATGTGAGCCATAACCATGGGAAAGTTAAACAGTACTTGGGTCTGAACCTATATGGTTAAGAACATATATGGTTCTTAAATCATTACATTCACAAAAAGATTATAACATATTTCAGGGTCTACACAACATAACATTCCACAATTTACAAAATACAATCATAAATTGCCTAGAAAATGTGAGCAATTCTCAAGAGAGAAGACAACCAACAAATGCTAACCACAAAATGACTTGGAGTTTAAAATATGAGAAAAAGATTTTAAAGCAGCTATTATAACTATATTCCATGAGGCCATGGAAAATGCACTTGAAAGCAATGGAAAGAAGTTCATTGAACCCCCAACAGGATATAAAAACAAAAGGAAAAAACAGCATGTCTCGACATAGCATAATCAAACTGCTGAAAAAACAAAGAATATAAAGACATAAATAGTTTTGAAAGCAGCTATGAAGTGATGCATGACATTTACTTCTTGCCATATGTAAAAATAAACTGGATTATAGACCTAAACATAAAAATTAAAATTATAAAACTTTAGAAGAAAACACAAGAGAAGTTCCTTATAATTCAGCAAAATCATAAAAAAAATAATTGGGACATCTCCACAGTTAAAAGCCTCTGTATATGGAAAATTAATTAAGAAGGAAAAAAAGGCAAGCCATAATATGAGAGGATATATTCAGATACGTATATCAGACAAAGGACTTGTATCCAGAATACATTAAAAAGCATATAACTTAACAGAAAGACAAAAGACCCTCATCATCACCCCCTCACCACCACCAAATGGGCAAAAGGTTTGAATGGACACCACAAATGAAGATACCAAAAGCAGAAAAGGACATAAGGACATGAAAAGATCATCATTAGTCATCATGAAAATGCAAATTAAAACTATGAGATTCTACTACACACCCATTAGAATGATGAAAATTAACAAACCTTAACTAGGTCAAGAGTGGGTGAGGATGGGAAGAAAGCAGAACTCTCATACACTGCTGGTGACAGTGTAAAACAGTAAAAGTATTTTGGAAAATGTTTTGGCAATTTAGGAAAAAGTTAAATACACACCTAGCAAAATACCTAACCATTCCTCTCCTAGGAATTGGCTCAAGGAAAAAAGAGGAAAATCTGCTCATGCAAAGTCTTACATACTTATGTTTATAGCAGCTTTATTTACAATAGTCAATAACTGAAAACCCAAATTTTGATCAACAGGCAAGTAGATAAACATTGTGGTATATCTAAACAATGGAATTCTACCCTGTTATAAAAAATAACAAACTGGGGGCGCCTGGGTGGCTCAGTCGTTAAGTGTCTGCCTTTGGCTCAGGTCATGATCCCAGGGTCCTGGGATCGAGCCCCACATCGGGCTCCCTGCTCCACGGGAAGCCTGCTTCTCCCTCTCCCACTCCCCCTGCTTGTGTTCCCTCTCTCACTGTGTCTCTCTCTGTCAAATAAATAAAATCTTTAAAAAAAAAATAACAAACTGGTGATACATGCAACAACATGGGTGAGTCTCAAAATTATGTGAAAGAGGCCACACACACCCCCCAAAAGTATATACCATATAGATAGAATTGAAAATTTGGAGACCTGATGTCTGGTCTGACATGTAAAGAATTTGGAAGTTGTCATCCCATGTTTACAATAAAGAAAAAGCTAAACAAACTAAAAAACAATAACTCTTCTTAGATTCATTGAACAATGACTTCACAATGCAAACCACTGCCCTGAAAACTGGAGTCAGAATTTAGGAAATCACAGCTTAGTGGGATCAGAAACCACTGCTGGAGCTGGTTAGAAACAATTAAAGGGTAATTGACTAATTGCTGGAGACTGAGCATGGACTAAGATAAGATAAAAACTCCTGGGTGCATCCCAGGTATAAATCCCATTTGATGATGAAGTATGATCATTTAAACATACAAAAACCAGTCACATCTATACGCTAAAAATAAACTACCTGAAAACGAAATTAGGAAAACAGTCTCATTTACAACAGCATCAAAAGGAATAAAATACTTGGGAATCAACTAAGATGAAATACTTGTATACTGAAAACTACAAAAATAATGATGAAGGATATTGAAGAAGAGATAAACAAATGGAAAGATTTCCAGTGTTCATGGATTGGAAGACTTAATATTGTAAAGTATCCCTACTACCCAAAGCTATCTACAGATTAATTCCAGTCCTATAAAAACCCTAATGCCACTTTTTACAGAAAGAGAAAAAAAATTCCAAAATTCATGTGGAACCATGAATAGCCAAGTAAGTCTTGAGAAGAACAATGAAGTTGGAGGCATCACACTTTCTGATTTCAAAATATATTTCAAAGTTACAGTAATCAAAACAGTATGGTACTGGCATAAAGATTGGCATACAAACCAATAGAACAGAATAGAAAAACCCAGAAATAAACCCTCACATATGCAATAAATTGACCTTCAATAAGTGTGTCAAGATACACAATAGGGAAAGGGTGATTTCTTCAAAAAATGGTGCTGTGAAAACTGGTTATCTGCATGCAAAATAACAAAATTAAAACCCTATACCATACACAAAATCAACTTCATATGGATTAAATACTTTGACATTAGACTTGAAACTGTAAAACCCCTAGAAGAAAATGGGAAAAACTTTTTGACATTGGTTATTGGTTGTGGCAATGATTTCATGGATATGACAACCAAAAGCATAGGCAATGAAACCAAAAATAAACAAATGGGACTACATCAAACTAAAAAGATTCTGCTCAGCAAAGAAAAAAAATCAAGAGTGAAAAGGCAACCTAGAGAATGGGAGAAAATATTTTCTAGCCATGTATCCCATATGGAATTAATCTCCAAAATATAAAAGGAACTCCTACAACTCAATAGCACAAAAAGTAATAACCTGATTAAATTGAAGAAATTTTGATATTGAAGCGGACACACATAAATGGAAAGATATTCCATGCTCATGGATTGGACCAGTCAATGTTAAGATGTTCATACTACCCAAATAAATCTACAGACTCAATGCAATCCCTATCAAAATTCCAATGCAGTTTTCAAAGAAATAGAGCAAATAACCGTAAAGTTTGTATGGAACCACAAAAAACACTGAGTAGCCAAAGCAATCTTGAAAAAGAAGAACAAAGCTGGAAGCATCATACTTCCTTATTTCAAGCCATACTATAAAACTATGGTAATTGAAACACTATGGTATTGGCATAAAAATAGATACATAGATCAATGGAATAGAAAAGAGAGCCCAGAAATAAACCTATGTATATATGATCAATTAATTTATGACAAAGGTGCCAAGAGTATACAATGGGGGAAAAACAGTTTCTTCAATAAATGGTGTTGGAAAAACTGGATTACCACAGGCAAAAGAATGAAACTAGACCACTATCTTACACCATACATAAAAATTAACTTAAAATGAATTAAAAACTTAAACATAAGACTTGAAACCATAAAACTCCTAGAAGATAACACAGGTGGTAAATGCCTTAACATAGGTCTTGATGATGATTTTTAAAATCTAACACCAAAAGCAAAAGCAACAAAAGCAAAAATGAATAAATGGGACTACATCATAATAAGAAGCTTCTTCAGGGGCGCCTGGGTGGCTCAGTCATTAAGCGTCTGCCTTCGACTCAGGTCATGATCCCAGGGTCCTGGGATCGAGCCCTGCATCGGGCTCCCTGCTCCGCGGGAAGCCTGCTTCTCCCTCCCCCACTCCCCCTGCTTGTGTTCCCTCTGTCGCTGTGTCTCTCTCTGTCAAATAAATAAATAAAATCTTTAAAAAAAAAAATAAATAAAAAGCTTCTTCATAGCAAAGGAAACAATAAAAAAAAATGAAAAGGCAACCTACTAAATGGAAGAAAATATTTGCAAATCATATATCTGATAAAGAACTAATATCCAAAATATATAAAGAACTCCTACAACCCAATCAAAAAAAAAAAAAAAAAAACCCACATACCCAATTAAAACATGGACAGAAGATCTGAGTACACATTTTCCAAAGAAGATGTACAGATGACCAACAGGTACATGAAAAGATGCTCAGCATCATTAATCATCAGGGAAATGCAAATCAGACCCACGATGAGATTTCACCTCACACCTGTTAGAATAACTATTATCAAAAAGACAAGAAATAACAAGTGTTGGTGAGGGTGTGAAGAAAAGGGAACCCTTGTGTACTGTTGGTGGGAATGTAAATTGGTGCAGCTGCTATGGAAAACAATATGGAGATTTCTCAAAAAATTAAAAATGTAACTACCATATGATCCAGCAATTCCACTTCTGGGTATTTATCTGAAGAAAAATGAAAGCATTAACTTGAAAAGATATATGCACTCCCATGTCCATTGCAGAATTATTTACAATTGTTAAGATATGGACCCTCAACAGATGACTAGTATAGAGATGTATTGTGGCATATATACACAATGGAATATTATTCAACCATAAAAAAGAATGAAATGTTGCCATTTGCAATGAATGGATGGACCGGACCTTGAGGGCATTATGCTAAGTGATATAAGTCAGAAAGAGAAAAAGAAATACCATGTGAGCTCTCTTATATGTGAAATCTGAAACAAAACAAAACGGCAACAACAACAAGTTCATAGATTCAGAGAACAGATTGGTAGTTGCCAGAGGAGAGGGGTGGGGGGAAAAAGAAATGAGTTAAGGGGGCCAAAGAAGAAAATTAAAATGGGTTAAAGACTTGAATAGACATTTTTCCAAAGAAGACATATAAATGGCCAATAGGTATATGAAAAACCCTCAATGTCACTAATCATCAGGAAAATGTAAATCAAAACCACAATGAGATAACATCTCACACCTGTTAGGGTGGCTTTTATCAAAAATACAAGAGGTAATGAGTGTTGGTGAGGATGTGGAAAAAAGAGAATCTTTGTGCACTGTTGGTGGGGATGCAAAATGGTGCACCTGCTATGGAAAACAGTATGGAGGTAACTCAAAAAATTAAAAATAGACTACCATATTATCCAGATATCCCACTTCTGGATATTTATCCAAAGGAATTGAAATCAAGATCTCAAAGTGATATTAGTACTCCCATGTTCATTTCAGCACCATTCATAATAGCCAGTGCATGAAAACAACCTGTCCATTGATGGATGAATGGATAAAAATGTATTTTATACATACAATGGCATATCATTCAGCCTTAAAAAAGTAGAGATTCTGCAATATGTCACAACATGAAAGAATCTTGAGAACATTATGCTAGGTGAAATAAGCCAGTCACAGAAAGAAAATACTACATGATTCCACTTACTTGAAGTATCCAAAATGATCCAATTCATAGAATCAAAGAGTAGAATGGTGATTGCCATGGCTAGGGGGAGAGGAGAAAAGGGATTACTAATCAACAGACAGAAAATTTCGATTAAGCAAGATGAGTAATTTCTAGAGATCTACCATACCACATTGTACCTATAGTCAATTCTATCATATTGTGAAGATGGTAGATCTCATGTTATGTTTTCTTGACATAATAAAAGTTCAAAGCACTATTCAAAACAAAAAGGGATTTTTCAGAGTTAAAAAAATGTTTTAAGTACCCAAATTTTTGAATCTCAATAATGTCTCCTTCACAGTAACATTGACAGGATTAAATCAGATAGATGTAAAAATGATTCCCCCTACATAATCTTTTTTTTAAAGATATATATGTTTAGAGAGAGGAGAGAGAGAGAGCCGAGGGGAGGGGCGGAGGGAGAGGGAGAGAGAATCTTAAGCAGACTCCTCACTGAGGGCAGAGCCCAATGTGGAACTTGATCTCAGGACCCTGAGATCATGACCTGAGCTAAAACCAAGAGTCATAATCTTATGTAAAAGTGGGATAGAGAGAAAAATTGCAAGGGACTAAAAGTACTGTTTTCTTTTTAGAATTTGTTTTCCCTTCAAATTTCACATTAAGACCTTACACACCTTTAGGTTGAGAAAGGAAGAACCAGTTAGCTGCTTCTCTTCAAGTTGTTGTTCGTGTTTGTCATTAGTATGAGAAGGGAGGCTCTGGCCTGGTACAGCAGCATTGCACCTCCAACTAGGTAAGACGAGAGAATGAGAGAATATCATCGTAAGTAACTAAGCTATAGTAGAAAATGACTGCTTAGAGACTTCTCTGTCGATACCCAGGCTATGATTTCAATGCAGAAAATCAAACCATGAGTTTCCTGAGGGGAAGAATCCTGTCTTACTGCTTTTTTTTCTCTTTCCGTCAATTAATAGTGTTTAACATATAGGAACCCCATAAATTCTTAATGTTTAGATAAGTAAATAGAAGAAAAAAATATTGTGGCAAATTATGCAAGGAAATCTTTGATTTTTATTTTTCACTGAGGAGAAATTTATGCCTAAAACCTAAATCAGTACAGTTTTACTCTATTTAAACAAAGCCGAAGATGAGATGGGATAAATTAAGAATAGATAAGGAATAAAGGAATGGTAATTCTTGTTTGCAGGAAATGACATCACTCAGGAGTTTCGTTTATTCTTTATCCTTCATTTTCAATGAGTATTTCAAGTTCTCCTGAGTCCCTGATAATACAGTCAGTTACAGCCTTGAGCTTTGCTAAATAAATGAACAATTATAAATTTCATAGTGAAGGTCTGTCTGACATACCATTCTCTTGTGGAGAGGTAGATAAGAGAAAAAGGTGGGGGAAATAGCATGATCACTTTTTTTCATTGCCCCTTTTAATTCTTGTCCATTGTGTGTTTTACTACCATCCATCATAGTTATGTCAAGAACAGGCTTTACCTAAAATAGCTGAAAAGTACCATAGTCTATCATTTACCCCAATCAACAAGTCAATTTGAAACTCACCGTCTTTTACTAGGTCAAAAGGAATTGCTAATATTTTTAGAGAACATGATGGATTGCTGTGAGAATTCTAACAAAAGGTGACCAAAATAAAACATCAACATCATTTTCATTTCTGAATTGGATGGAAGAAGAATGGGAAAAGCATAGACGACATTCCTCACTCAACCTTATTTGCGATTTATTTTAAAAGAGAGGGAGGAGGGCAATGGGGATAAATTTCAAGCCATCATTTAAAAATGTGGCCACAGGCAGTTGTTATTGATGTGTCATGGCATCATGCTTATTTGATACAATTTAAAATGCATTTTTCTTTCCTTGAGTTTAAGGTTGTCTGCCCAAAACTCCTCTAGGGGCACTCCCCTCTTTGTGTCTTCATTTTTCAAGGAATGTGAAGTTGACACAAAACTTAACGAATTTAGTCTTGAAGTCATTGAGGAAAGAAAATTGGTCATAGAGGAAAGAAAATCAGTCCCCTCTTTTATGGGTTATCTCTCTGAAACTCTTACGGTTTTCTTAACTGACTCCGGGACTAACTAGAACCATGGACACCCCAATCTCTAGCTATATTCAAGATTTGGCTTCTACTTCATCATTTCAAATGTATCTAGTTAGTTTCAAGTGCTTTATCCCCTATTTCCATAGTATAACAGTTTATAAGTTGGTGTCTCTGAAACATTCGAGGGGCCAGAGGAGTGTTGAAGAGAATACCAAGAAAATGTAAAATCTACCTCACACCTACAATTCATCCACAGAACATCTGCCTTTTTTTAATGTTAAGATTTATTTATATACCGTATGAAGTAAGGATACTACTGGTTTAAAAAGTTGGAAAACCATTGCTCTGCCCAATTTAGAACAACTGAAGAAAAGCAGAATCATAGAAATTTAGAGCAAAAAAGAGATTTAAGAGATGATTTAGTCCAATTCTCTGATTATATGGATGAGAAAATTGAGTTGGGGAGAAGTGAAGAAACATGTCTGAGGGATCATGGTGATTTGCAGACATAGATCTATTCATTTCTAGTCCAATATTCTTCCTTTCTAGTTTTATAATGTCAGTGATGTTTAAAGAATGGAAAGTGAGGAAACATATTTCTAGTGGCTAACTAAACTCCATGATGTTGTTCGCTACTTTAGAGATCCTATGAAATATTAAAACAGATTAGTCCCCATTTATTCATCGTTCTATCTATCCATCCACTCATCCATCTACCCAGCCTTAGCCAAAGAAATATAGGTTAATACTAGAAGACTATTCCTGATTATATTTTTTATAGCAGAAATACTATAATAAATTCACCAAATTCTCAGACACTCAAAGTCTAAAGACCAAAAGCATGTCTTGAATATCTATATGGAGGGCATATATTTCAGATCCTTCATTTAAGAGAACACTGAATCAGATAGTGGACATACATATAAGACTTCTGATCAAATATTCCTGGGGACTTCCAAAAATAATTCATATTAAAAAGAGGAACTTCTTACTTAGATTTTGCTATGAAAACCTGGATATCAGTATGTCAGGCTGAATCACATACTGATGTCACTTTTTGTCATAAGTGATCTGTGTGTCTTCAAGCCAGACATCCTTACTCCTGTACTTGTGTTGCCCTCTAGAAGAGCATCAAATCGAACATGGGAATTAAAGTTATATTAACAAACTTTTCACTGGCTCTTTCTGCAATCTGCTATTATAGTATCACTAGCTCCCGTATTAATCCCCTAGTTTGTAAGTGGTATCTCACCTATGCTTCAAATAATTCTTTCAGTGACCAAAAGTCATGTGCCTTTTTCTTATTCTTCTGATCCAGACTCACTCAGAGATGTCTGCTTCCAAGGCCTCCAGTCCATGTGAACCCTTGTGAAGGTGCCCTGCCTCAGCTGGCAGAGCCCACAGTAATTCTCTCTTACAGGGTATAGCTGCTTTCCTGGGTATCACCATCACCTCCATAGGGCCCTGATGTTGCCGCTGGGCATGGCCACTGCCTGTCCCTTGTACTGCTTCTTTCAAAGAGTGCTGTCAGGTGCTGCTGCTACAATATGCCACTAATGTCTCAATGTACTCTGTCACTTACTCTGACTACCATCACCTGCATTGGGGGCTGCTCTTGCATATGAATCCTCAAGGAACCCTGGCCAAAGCTATATGGGCCTCTGGGGAAAACTGTAAAGATCTCTTCTTTACAGCCTATGTTGTTTCTTTTAGTGGCATATTAAAAAGGGGGGGGGCTGTTTGGTTCCAAACTCTACAGGGTTTTTATTCAAAGAGCTGTGATAAGATAAGCCTAACATATAGATGCTCATAGTTTCTTTGCTTCCCTCCTGTCTGAAGAGACAAAGGACAAAATATAAGTGTATTGTTTGAGAAAAGCAATCAAGGAAATAGAACTACAAATCCAATTAGGGGATGGGGGACGTACGGTAGAGGGATATCCCATGTCAGATGCATATTGTGAATGCTCTGTGCAGAGGATGGGGAGGACAAGACTATGTAGATGGGAGAATTCTGTTAGGATACAAGAATGAGAAACTTCCAGGGATCTGGAGATGCTCAAGAATTTAGAGAGGACAGGAGGTTTTCATTAGAGTAGCTGTGGACTAAGTCTCTATTCACATGATGCTGGAAAGATACAGAAGTCTTAAATTTCAGTCTGGACTAGGTGCAGCTTTACATACACTGTGCAGTTATTTCCATAGTTTTGTACTGCACACCACCCTATCCCCTCCCTATTCTTCTCCCTTCCATAGACATGAGTTTAAAAGGACTAGGTCAGGAGACAAATGTGAAGGAGAGACACCAAGATGTATACAGAATTCCTGCTGCCTCTTGAGGCTGACGCTTCACTACAAAGTGGAGCGTGACCATCTCTCTGCTCCTCTGAGATAAATTCTCACCCAGATTATTCTTAGTCCCATAAACTTCTTGTAGATTTACTCTTGAGTTGGCCAGAGTTATCCAGCCTTGCCTTAGCCACAGCCAAAAGAGTTTAGGCTCAGCTCTCCTCACTTTCAATAAAAAAAACAGTATTGTCTCTTGGATCATGGGAAGTAACTTTTGCTCATGCAATTGAGTTCTTTGGGTGCCAGCGTAAACTGACACTTCCATTGTTTTCTCATTTGTATACTCCAATTTTATAATCCCCAAATTAATTCAGAACAGCTGAAGATGAATCTGCTTCAGAAGACTACATGCTTCCCAAAGTATCCCAGTTGATTCAAGGGCTGACTTACTGTAGACTTGTGGGCTCACCAGCTTTTAACCTCATTTTGCTTCCCAGATCAGCATCTGTGTTTGTTTAACAGCCATTGGCTGAATCACTCTGAGAATCATGGAAGCCATGTGGAAGGCCCAGGGGCCACATGGCTCATCTCCTGAGGTGACACTGTGGGGGTGTTTATATCACTCATCAGGTTAGGATTTGTCTCATGGTAATGGAGCTCAAAGGTTGAGTCTATCAGTTTCCTGGAAAAATAAATCTCAGAATTCTCAGTGACATAAGGTTTTCCCCAAGGATATCAACATTCTTTTGTCCTAAAGCCAAAGCGGAGATGATGCCATATCCTGATAACAAGGAGGCTGTATTTAATTCATGTTTCCAATGTTTATTGTGTTCCTACCATGTGCCAGGCCCAGCACTAGGTACAGAGATCATTGGAGCATATACATAGTCTCCATTCTTATCTCAAGGAGGTCACTGACTACTAGGGGAGCAGACAGGTACTCCCACAAGGCAGAGAGAAATACTAAGTAGAGGTGTACTCAAGGTATATGCCTGGATTCTGGTAGATGGGCAGTTAAGTTTGACTATGGAGGGAGGAAGAGCTAATGGTAGAGCAAAACAAGGTGAGGACACTTAGTCATTTCTTGCACGTGACCACATCTGTGCCATGAGGGGAGGCACTTGGCTTAGAAGCCATCATATCTGCCATTTGTAAAGTTCCTACTCTCTCCCCCCAAATACCCCCCACTCTGAGTTAGTGTGATGGCTGAATATCAAAGCATCTGAGGCACTTCTGAAAAATGGAGATGCCCAAGCCCCACCACAGATTGACTGAAAGAGGATCTCCAGGAGAGGATCTCTGTTTCTTAAAGCTTTCTCTCCAGAGGATTCCCTAGTAGTACAGCTAGCCAGCTTGGCACAGGCTTTCACACAGGCTTTTGAAAACCATTGCTCTGAGAGTTCTACCCAAATGGCCTCAACCGAAATCCCATATAGTTTGTCAGTGGGGCTGGGTGAGTACTCCCTGACGTGTGCCATGCGATGTTATCTGCTTTTAAAGATTCGGCTGCAAGCCCAATCTGAAGAAGAGGTGCCTGGGGGAAATATGGTATATATTAAACTTGGAAGTCCCCCAGGTCTTTTTTGATCCCGTCCATTATGCCTAGACTCTCACTTGCCACCATTGGGTAGGGCTATTTAGGACACAGTCAGACCACTGTGGGCTGTGGGGATATGTGTATGAGGCCAGCTCGAGGTTAGTTTCAAGGTTAGTCTTAGCCCTTCCATAAATTTCTGGAAGTATTTATTTGTCGGTCAGATTGAATGCTTGTTCTTCTGTTGTGATTTGAGTATATGCCGTTCAGCACCTTGCTGAGACCAATAAGCTGACTGAAAACTTGCAAGTGTCCCTAAGCCTTCAGACTTCATGGACACCCTGACCATTCACATTTCTTTTGCCCAGCTGCAGTAGTGTCAACATGGTAATTGGGAGCTCTAGAATCAAGGCAAGAGAGCTGGCTTCAAGTCCTGATTGTGCCACCATGTATATGTGTGACCTTGGTTGTCTCATTTAAGCTCTCTGGGTCAATTTCCTTGTCTATAAAATGAGGAAATTGGACTGGAAGATTGTCAAGGTCAAACCCCCTTTCACTGGGGTAGTGTATAATTGTCCTTTGAAGATTGCTACGAAATGACTTACACCGATGTTGTCTCTGCTAATGTTCTTAGTTAGAAGTATGACTCCTAGAAACAATTTTTCAAAAGCCATCCTTTCTTAATTAAAATGGGAAAGAAGAAAATTGCCTAGTATTTATCTGATGACTATCATGCACCAGGCATTGTGTTGGGTTCTTCTTCTTTTGTGAGTTCATCTAATCCCTCTAAAATTCCAGGAGAATTCCTATTCTAGTTGGAAGACCCTGGAAAATTCTCATTTCAGAAACTAAAAGAAGACTCAGAGGGTAAAATAACTTGTCCAAGTTCACAGAGCTAGTAAATGGTAGGAATAGGGCTCAGGTTAAGGTTTTGTGATTCTAAACCCGGTGCTGTTGATAGCTCAAATTCTGTTATAATCCTGCGGGTGGAAGAGGTCCTTCTCTGTAAATTAACTGGCTGGTCCACTTTGGTAGAGAATGACTGTGGACAACAACCTGTGAGAGCAGTGCTATTTGCCCTTCATTTCATGCTTCCCTTCAGGGTTCTCCATAAGGCTCACGTTAGTCTCTGACTGAGTTACCAAATGAAAATCTCTCTCTCCTTTCTGTTCTCACTAACTTTTCTTCCTTAAAAAGGAAAAATAAAAATAAAGCATAGTTAAGTATTAAGGCAAAATTAATGCTGTGTTTTTAATCCTGTAAATGCCAGTAAAAATCCCAAGTTTAAAATCCCAAGGCAAGCATAGCCGAGCCCATTGTACTAGGAGAAGAAGGAATTAATACCATTCCAGCTAATGAAAAATTTTAAGTACTGTTAGGACATCAGATTGTAGTAGAACAAGGAGTCACAACTTTGCATTTTCTGCCTTTCTGTAGGATTAAAATACCGATTTTGACTGCATTAATTTTCACCATAATTCTTTCCCATTTTATGAAACATTCTTTGAAAATGAGGCATTATTATAAAGACCTGAAATGTTAAAAAAAAATACATGAAGGTGTTATTGGATTAATTAATATTCATTAAAAAATGAGGAAACAGCTTGAAATGACTCTGAGGTCACACAGTAGGGACTTTAGGTTGTCAAACCCCAGGTCACAGTTGACAGCTAGCAAACATTTAAACAACACATCTGTGAACCACTTAGCTATTCTTTTGCATGACAGAAATGCTTCATATGGCATCTACTCTGGCAGAGGAGCCAGTTGAGCCGACATGCCATTTACCACAACATCAAGTCTGAGCGTTTTCATGTGGTGTTGGAGGAACACCAGTAGTATGTTCCGGGCTCAGCTGTCTCCTTGGCCCCCAACATTGTATCATTTACTTAGTGTTCAATTTTCCTTCTACCATCACCACCACCATCATTTCAATCTCTTCTAGTTCAGAAAATGTTGCTCTAATATTATCTACATTGGCCAATTCCAGAAGCTAATGGTCCTCACCAGTCTTGACCTAAGAGAAACATGTCTCGGGACACCTGGGTGGCTCAGTCGGTTAAGCATCTGCTTTTGGCTCAGGTCATGATCCCAGGGTGTTGGGATCGAGTCCCGCACCGGGCTCCCTGCTCATCGGGGAGCCTGCTTCTCCCTCTGCCTGCCGCTCTCACTCGCTCTCTCTCATTCTGACAAATAAATAAATAAAATCTTTAAAAAAGAGAGAGAAACATATTGGTCTTTTTTCTATCTGTCTGTCTGTCTAGACGCTAAGCAGGGTCTTTCCAGTCTGAGGCTGTGAGGTTTTTCAGGTATTTTATCTCCTATTTTCTATTTTATTCCTACTTATTTCCTATTAATTCCCTTAATTTTTCTGGTTTGTTTTCAATATAAACTCAGGTATGGCCAATAGATAAAGCAGATACAGTGTCACTGGCTTGTGAGAGTAATTGCTTTAATGAGGGGTCTGGTGAGCTTCTGTTGGTCCCCAGGAAGCATGGCAGAAGGGACTGTGTTTATAATTGACTCTAATCCACTCTAATCTTCCACTTTAACCTCACCAAGAATTAAGTGATTGATTTTGGGTCTCTTGAAAGAAAATAAAGACCTCCTGGGATGAAAGTTGGCAGCTGCCCAAAGACAATCAGACAATGGAGGGCTGGCACCATTTGTATTTGGATGTGGAGAACTGTCTTGATCTAATCAGGTGATTTCCCTCCCACATCTCCACACAATCCCAGTTTTTTGTCCCTAATTGAGCACTAGCATGATCCTGGGTCAGAGATGGACAAAATTGCATAACCATTTCTTTACCTCAATGCCAGATATGCATGAGACACAACACGGCCAGAATGGTGTAAGCAAAGCTTATTCTTTGGCATTCTGCTTCCTCTAAGGATCACCCCTCACTCTCTTGACCCCAAGTCCAAAGTTTGTGGTTCCCAATGTGCTGACCTTAGGCTGCAGGCACTACCCTTTTTCTCTTCAGCCCACTTGGAAAGGTTATATCATATAGTCTCCCTATAATAGAGGCCATTTTTCCATATATATTGGTGTTAGCTGCTACAACAATGAGTTGTCGAGATCAGAAGTAGCTAAATTTTAAATTGGATATTAATCACATGAGTCCTTTTAAAAAAAAGTTTACTATTGAAATTGGGTCAAAATTATAAACCAATAGGAATGGAAACAATCGGCAAGCATGGAGGGAGAGTTGACCTTCCTCTTCTTTACCTCCCTTTTCCCTCCAACACTCCTATTCTCCCCATTCTTCAGCCACCTTTCCAGTTTCCATTTGTCCCTAAATACCCCATAATCAGCAAATTTAGTTGTCCTCTGTCTTCTCTTTGTACCTGGGCCTCTCAGCCCCCTGACATCCCCACCTTGCTGAGCTGGAACCTCCTATCATGCATTCTCCTCTCCTGTTCCCTGACTTCAAGTATTGTTGATTTCAGTTCAAAGTCAACATATTATCTTCAACCACATTCTCATCTCTGCTCAGGAATCCTTTTATTTCTCTTGCCCTCCTGTCACCATCCTTCTGATCCATAGTCCAGAACTCCCTGCTCCAGTTTCCTCAGGGCTCCCCCTCACTGATTTTCTGCAAGTTACCCACCTGCTTTTCTATTTACATACAAGGCTGTGGGCTCAGATCTGAACTCCTCCAACTTTCTTACTCTTCACATACCAACCCTACAGTAATTTTTCTTCTCCTCCCTATCAGACCGGAAGCACTTCCCTTTTCCTTTGCAGTGTGGTCACTCCGTGTTCTGATCTCAGCCCTTCTCATTGTTTCCCAGACACTTTCCTGTGACTTTCCCCTTTTTTTTGCATTAGTCATCTCTTCCTCTTCACTCTCTGCTTCCCTTCAGCCTAAAATCAATACTCTACTACCCAAAATCTTATCCTAAAAATATTTAACTGCCCCCACTCCTGCTACCTCACACTCTCCCTTTCTTCTCAAAAGAATCCGCTACTCTTTCTGCCTCCCAACATGAAGCTCAGCCTCTGAGTATGCTATTACTCTGCTACCACCTACTTGAACTACTAGTGAGAAAAAGAGCTGGGAGGGTAGACAAAGAAGAAGAGAAGAAAGAAAACAGAACTTTGGGAAGGCCCATATTGTGGAGTGGAAGGTTGAATGACTTGCAAAAAAAGAGAAGGGCTGGTCACAGAAGTGTGCATGGGGTGGGGGATGGGAGCAGCAGAGTGCTGCCCTGGATTTGCCCACAGTTTCCCAGCAGTCCCACCTTCTGAGCGAGGGGAATCAGGACAGGAAAGAGCCAATGTTCCATTCCAGCCAGGTGGACCCTTAACACAGCCAATTCATGGGAAAGTTGCTGGGACAGGACATGGAGTCCCAGTGCAGCAGGTGCAGGGCTGACCTTAGTCCTCCTGCCATACACTGCTGGGCAGAGGGACCAGTCTGCTGCTGATGCCAGCGGGTCCAGAAATCCTGGATGAAGCTACTAGGGGATGAAGAAAACTTCTGGTTAGGTGGTGTGGTCTCCCCTCACCTCTTCCCCCCCCACACCCATTCACCCACACCTTCTAGCCCCAGGTACTTCAGTTTTAACAAAGCATTCTAAATTTCCAGGTTTTGCTCTCATCTAAGTTTGTCTGCTCTTTTCTCAGTGCCTGTCTCAGATGCTGTCTTTTTTTCTTTGAATTAATGGAAAATGTTCTTGATCTTCGACCTATCACCAAACTTCAGGACCTATCATAAAACTTAATTTTTAAGAAGCAAAGCCAGACCAAGGCTCCTGTATAACTCAAAGAGAAGAGAGTGCTTTATTGTTTTGTCACACTGAGGCCTTGAGCCAGACAGATCAAGCTTATATCAGAAGATATTAAAGACCAACTCTACAACATATGGATTTAGGGGCATGTGTCACGTTTGATATGGGAAAGAGAGGAGTAGCCATGGCTGGGTCAGAGGCAAGAGTACTCAGAAGCAACCTGAAAGGAATGGGGACCAGTGCAGAAAGAACCCTTGAGTCTTTCTCAGCCCAAAGAAACAAAGCTCCTCACTCAGACAATACTGAACCTGAGTAAATATCATCAGTAAGTGTATTCATCTTGGTGTTCCCACTTTCTTTTATGGTATCATTATTCTAGGCAAGGATCATTCCTGCCTAGTTTCCACTGAGCCCCCAAACATCACCGACACATAAACACTAACTTGCTTAGGGAACTCCACCGGCAGCAGAGCCCAGGGAAATTGTGTCATCCATTTAAGATGTCTCGTATCCTAGACACTCTGTTATCCCAGGCCATTGCTGGCTCCCTTGAAAGCAATAAGCTGACAACACAGGAAGCAGTCAGGAAATCCAATATCTAAACCCAATATGAAATTGTGGCCCCAATCTAATAAGAATAGATTCATTTTGTTTTATTCCCATTTTGTCACCTGCTTTGTGGGAAAAGTGAAACACGATAAATCAGAACATTATGGCCACTTCTGAGTACATATTGACTCATCATTCCCTGAACTTTTATACCAAACATTTTGAACCATGTAGATGCATGGAGACTGAACTTCTTAGCTGTCTTCTCCTATCATGGTGTTACAGTCGTCCTCTGCTGAGGAAGCTTAAAGACTTCCTCAGGGTTAGCTTAAAACCCTCAGTTGTCGAATGATCTGGGGCTGATTTAAATTCCCAAATGAATCTGATGGAGATGGAGACATTCATCTGATCTAGATTCATCTTCCTGGAGTGGCCCAGACCCAAGACCACTCCAGGAAGCAATTAGGGCAGGGGCATTGGCTCACTTGCCTAAGACTTTCATGGAATCTGTGGTTTTTATAAAACTTAAATTTTATTTGAGCAAAATTGCTAAGGAAGCAAAAAGATAAAGAATCTGAGATCCCAGCCTCTTCCAGTTTAGAAGGTTTCTTTTTAAGTAGATAGATTTATTAATTCAATTTTAACTGGATTTTATAGTGTCTCTATGCCCTAACCAGTACATCTGTATATTGGGTGGCTGTTTACTTTAGGCTTTCATGTAAGCCCTCGCAAGATCTTTCCATTAATCCAATCACTACAGCAGGCTATGATTAATTTACTATAGCATTGATTTTTAAGAATTAGAGAAAAAGCCTCCTTAGGGAGGAAAAAAAACATTAAGGGATTAGAGGCTGCATCTGCCAGAACTTAGATATTCATCCATATAATTTATTGTAATTTTCTATGTTTTATATGGCCTATCATCTTCTGTATATTTCATGGATATCTTATGTTTTGTAGCTTAATAGCAAGCCTAGCAGACTGCTATAATGTTGAAATCTCTAAAAGTCATTTAATGATGACCATTAGACTTGTCTTGAATCAGTGAGCTAGAAGGCCATTTTCATTTCTGTAATCTTTAGCAGTTTACTATTTTACTAATGAGGAAACGCAAGCCCAGAAAAGTTAAATGACCTATCTGTCCAACATCACTGAATTGAGGAAGAGCTGTGGCTAGAAAGTCTTCCTTGACTCCCTTCCTTTGCATCTTATTTTTATTACCATTATTGTGGCTTCATTAGCTTTACTATTGGCCAAACTCTGTACCAAGTGCTTTCACATGTGCAGTCTCACTGACTTCTCACAGCAACCTTGGAAGTGAGGTATTGTCATTACCCTCGTATGTGAGAAAACGAAGGCTCAAAGTTGTTACTTGACCAAGGTCATTTAATAGCTAGGGAATCCCAGATTTTAAAACTAAAGTTGGTTTTAATCCAAACTCTAAATTCCCAACCATACCCTATCCATAACATTGCTTAGAAAAATGACATTGCAATAGTCCCTCGCTTTTCTCTTTTTCCCAATGTCTCACTTAAGGCAAAATCTGATTTTCTAATTTGTTCATGCTCTGAAATCAAATCTTTGTCTGACAATCACTCTCTTTGACCCAGCCTTCCGCTCCTGCATTAGGGATTTAAAACATAGCTGGAAATTTTAGTTAATGATGGATGGCACTAACCAGAGCACAGATCACTTTTCTCTAACTCTTTTAAAACTAGCTGACAAACATTGAGAAAAATAAATTCAAATTGTTTTCATCAAGGAAAGAATTAGGTATAAATGCAAACTAACATTTGGCAAAAGTTATTGTTGTCATTATAAAAACAATATAATAGTACTAGGCACTTTGTGTTAATAACAGCTAATTTTGCAGTGGGTTTACTTTGGTGTCAGCTGCTTTACATGTCATGAATATTCACCCTCACCCTATTATCCCAATGATAGGACACAGCAGCTCAGAGAGGTTAAGCATTTGTTTAGGGTGGCAGTGATAGGAAATGGCAAAACCAAGAACTGAAGCAGATCTAACCATACAGCACATGCTCCAAATTAATACAGATATTTTTCTTTATATTTGTGTACAGGTTTGGGTGTGGTTTTCACATGTGGTTTGTGATTCTAACATGGCAATCCAATCTCCAGTGGAAAGATTTCTGATACATTTCTATCAAATACATCCACTGGAATTGTAGGCTTTAAGTTTCTGGAGGCCAAGCTAGATGTTACTTATAGTCTTCCCCACAGTGGTCACTATTAAGAAACCACACCTTTGGAAAGGTTGGTTGTTTTTGATATAAACCACTGGAGAGAAAGACTCCACCCCTCAGAACCCCTCTGTCACAACAGGGGACTGAACACTGTTGGAAACTTGTTTTATCCAAAGATTGATATAAACTCAAATGGCTTGTTAATTTCTAGCTCATTTATTCTTTTTCTCTTTCCATTCTTAGATTTTTTTTTTTTTTCTTATTCTCTCTTCTCAACATCCAGGACCTTTTGCTTTCCTTCTCTGTTTAAAAAATGTATCCTCTAATTCTTATTAATGTGACAAGATTTTGGTTTGATTTGTCTTACTAATACTCAGTACCTGCTAATCATCTATTTAGCCTCATAATTTTGAAAAATATTAGTTATATTTTTAAAAATGTTTTGTCCTTTTCCTTTTTGTGTGTTTAACTTCTTACTTCATGTTTCTAATCACAGGGATGATAATAGAGCAACGAGCTCACACAATGGAGGATAAGGTTTTCTTTTACCCAAGTTCTCCTTTGATCTTCCAATTGGCTCTCCCAGCCCATTGAGCAGATGGTTCTCCAAGAAGACTCCTTCTGAGCTACTTAGAATATCTATGGTTTATCTCATGTCAGGATGTGTCTTAGGTCAGGGTCTCTGGGAAACATATGTGGTGAGATTTGCCTGCAGGAGGTGTAATGAGGGCTGCTCTTGGGAACAACACCTACCAGGCAGTGAGGAAGCAAGGCAGAAAGAGAAGTTGATTTGTAATAAAGTTAAAGCAGAGGACTTACTCAGCCCGTCCTACAGGGGAGCTCTTGAGCTGGGATGACCCTTCAGAGTTGTCCAGAATTGAGGCAAAGACCAGGCCTTTGTACCTGCCCTTCATTATCTTCTCATTACATGTGGGCTTTTCCCAGGAAGGAAGCATAAACTTGGCAGAGGCAGCTCTCTTCAGATGAAGAAAATTCTTGGAGAGTGACTCAGTTATGAGCCATTAGCAGGCAACACTTTCAGCAGCAGGGGAAATGCATGATTCAGTCTTGGAAGAGGGAGTTTGTCAGCACACCACAGGAACCACCATAAGATGCCAGTTTTCTCAGTGCTGAGAGCATGCTTGATTATCTGGGATGATTTTGCTTCAAGATATCTTTAGTGGTTTGAAAGGTGACCCACCCCAAAGAAATGTGCAAGTCCTAATCTCCAGTACCTATAAATGTGACCTAATTTGAAAAAAGAGTCTTCGCAGATGTAATTAAGTTAAAAATCTCAAGATGAGATCATCCTGGATTAACAGTGTGGGCCCTAAATCCAGTGACTAATGTCTTTATAAGAAACAGAAGAGGAGATGACATGGGGAGAGGGGGAGAAGGCCATGTAAACACTGAAACAGACTGGGTTATGCTAACAGTCCCCAGAAGCTGAAGAATTAATGAACAGATTGTCCTGTAGAGCCTTCAGAGGAAGAGCTACCCTGCTGACACCTGATTCTGGACTTCTTGTTTCTAGAATTGTGAGAGAATGTATTTCTGTTGTTTTAGCCACAATTTTGCGGTAATTTATTACAGTGGCCCTAAGAAAACAAATATAATAATAAAAAAAAAAGAAAACAAATGTAATATACCATTTAATCCCTACATAAGAAATTATTCAAAATCCATAATCTCCAATATCTCTGTCCAATGGATTTAATGCAAACCATGACAACAATGTGTCAGGATCCAGGACTGCATGGACATCACATGGTGCTGCAGAATGTCTTGACAGATACTCATGAGAAAGGGTCTTAGTTCATAGTTTGTGGCTGGGTCCTGCTACCCACTTTGAACTCTCCATTTCTGGTTTGCTTCTTCTCAAGTATTCACTTCCCCTCCTAATGGGTCATGGGGGTATTTTCCTGATCTGTAATATTTCATGCTCCATAACAGGCTTCTTTTCCACATTATGGAGGTAGAAAATTCCTTGGAAAAATCCAAGACTTTTCCTAGATAAAGATTTCAAGTTGTTGCCTGTGCACACGCTTTTCCTCCAGGGGAAACTTGGTCCTACCTGGAATGTTGAGACCAAGTGAAAAGAGGAGGTCTATTAAGTGGTAACATTTGGTCTCCCCAGGGAATGCTCTTAACATACAAGGAGGTGACAAGAGGTGATGGAACTGAAGTTGAAAGGTGCTGATCATTTGTTTATCTTTAAAATCAAGAACTAAATCCTACTCTACAATGGTCATAGTCTCAAACAATGTCTTAGTCATTCTATATGCAGAACATAATGACACATTCTTCTGATTTCAACTATTTCTTCCATGAGATCTGAGATCCTCTTGCAGGCATTGCCAATTGGGGAGCTCTTTCTTATGGTAGGACTGAACCTCCTATTGCACAGGACTGAAGGAAGTGACATCTTTTTAAGTCTTTCTTGGAAGGGAAAGGATCCTCAACTGGCTCTCATCCATCACCCTGCTGCAAATTCTCTGACTGGTGGCTTCTGAGGTGACTCCTCTGAGGCTGGGCACTCAACAGTGAGTTCTGCCATGGTACAGGTGCACCAGCAAAGAAAGTCTACTACAGCCTTTTCTGTTAAAATAACTGAGGACCACATAGCTGGTATGCTGGATAGTACCTTTTTGTCCCTCCAGATCTACCATGTTTATTGGTCCAGGAGGCTAAGCTATGTGGACTGTAAATGAGCTCTCTTGACCCCTGGTTCTGCAAGTCTCCAATCTTACTCTCCTTCCTCCCTCTATGGAAAGTGAGGTTGATATATTTATGTCCCCAGCTCCCTATGCGAAGGGTTGCCATGACTTGCCTGCATTTCTATACTGAAGGCCACAGTTCCTGTCAGGAGACTTTTTCCCTATAGTTACTCTCTCCGGTGACCCTCTCCCAGTTCCCCTCAGTCCTGGGAAAGGAAATGGCTCCCTAGTGTTGCTAACCGTGAGGACTATGCTATCCCTTCTTGTTTCCCCTACACCCTACCATGCCTTATATATAAGCCCTATATTAAATTCAACTCAATTATCACTTTTGGGCACACCTTTTGTTTTTTCCTGGGATGAGGTTGGCTTACCAACTCTGGAGTAATGCAGCTCCCAGGAAGCAATAACTTCAGTAGGAGCTAAGCCTCTGGTGCCAGCAGAAGCTGTGCTGTGGCTTCTCTGATATTTTAAAATATTACCTGCCTATATGTAAGAGACCTACATTTTATCATATTCATTTCCCCAGAGTTACAGCATCATACTCCTTAGCTTTCTGGCTATCAGAGGAAAGAATCTTGTCATTGGTAGAGGTAGGTTTGTCACTTCTAGCTTAAGTACTGCTATTGAATTCCATGGCTCATGTGACAAGACTTTCTTTATTTTCTATAGTTCATTTGAGCATTTGGCAAGTCAGCCATGAAATGTCTTTAAGTTTATATTGACTTTGTCAAGGTATATATTGTCTGCTCCTTAATGAGCTGCTGATTTCCTTAGTCTTTTATACTTTAAAATGGACCTAAAGTTCATAATTGGTGGGGGACCCAATGGGGGTCTTTGAACTGCTCATACTTACCGTGGTCACCCCTCTCCTTGATAATGTTAAAATGATGTCAGTGGAGAGGTTCTTTTTCTTTGTCTCTGTAGATAGTCCTAGTGCCTGACCTGTAGTTGGAGCCCACTATTTGTTGAGAAACTCATCAGAATAAAGGATATATCTTATTTTTAAGACTATTTGACTAGCTTATTGCAATTTTGTAGACATTGTGAGATGAGTAGGCTATATTGTTCCCATTGACGGGAAATGGTATTACTTAGTAAAGAGAGTTTTACCAAAAAAAAAAAAAGAAAATTCATATAGTATCTGTTATGTGGCCAAAACCATTCTGGGGGCCGGAGATAGAGCAGTAAATAAGGAGACAGCCTTGGCATGCATTCCCCCCAAACGCACACCGTGAGATAAGAGCCTGTTTACAGCTACTTTACAGTGTTATTCTCTGGAACAGAAATGGGGGACTAAAAAGAGTCGAGCAGGGAAGGAGGAACAACCAATCCAAGGGCATACTATTAAGCAGCTTACACTGTGGGCGGATGTGTCTAGATCCCTCTGGGCACCTTCTAAGGAGTCCTGTAGAACACACCTCAGATTCAGCCACCTGAACATCAGAAGAGGAGGGATTTATGCACTAGTTCTTGCTCCTCATTGGCCACATGTCGCCCCATGGGACGTTAACTACCTTGCACTTTCAGGGTTGTTCATGTATCAGAATGGATGAGGCACTGTGTCTCTGCTCCAGAGACAGTCAGGTCAGAAAGTGAGGGGGCATTCAGGGCAGCTGAGGAGAGGTGCTTTCAGGTTGTATATGTAAGCGGCTGGTTACTTCCACAACAGCTGGAACGAAAAGGTGAGTCGAGGGGATGTTTGGTGAGGTGTGAGAGGTGATAATACACAAAATTCCTATCCCTGCAGAGTTTACATTCTAATGGGAAGTAAAGTGACAATACACCAACAAGAAAGTAAGCAACCTAACTTCTCATAGTCAATAAGCTCCATGGAGGAAATACGGCTGTTGATGTGAAAGAGACCCATGGAGAGGGGAAAGGGGGCGTGCTCCCTTATACAGTCATGGGGGTCAGAAAAGTCCTTGAAGAGGAAGGGGCATATGAATAACCCCAGAATGACAGAATCCAGTCATGTAACAAGGCTGTGGAAGAGTACTAAGCAGAGAAAATGGCGCACACAGAGACCCTGGGGTTTAAAGAACACAGAGAGCCCGAGGGACAGAAAGGAGAGGGGGGAGGGACTGTGGTGAGTGAGGGTCTCTGAGGCTGGGAGGGAGGAGACGGAGCCAGGGGCTTAGAGGTCGGTCGGTTGTACAGAGCCTGGCCAGCCACGATAAGGGGTTGAGTTCCTCTCAAGAACCTGTATGCCTTAGAGATGTATGGAAAGAGGAGCTTAGACATTTACAAAGCTGGCATTCGAGGTTTGCACCTCTTACAAGTAGGTGCCAGGTCTCTGATACATTGTTCTGTGCAATTTTATGTTCCAAAGGCACACATTTGAGTTACACGTCCTGTGAGGCTGGTATGTGGGGGTGAATCGCTTTGCTGGGACATGAGTCCAGTTGACAACCCAGCCTGGTTTTGTGATCCTTTTCTCAGGGTCCTGTAAATAGCAATATTTGTGATATGATTAGCCTTTGTTTCTGTATGAAAAAGTGGCCCAAGTTAAAGCCATGCCTTGGAGTTCAATATTTATAGTATACATAACTGTGTGACTTCAGGTTTACCATTTCCCTTCACTGGGCACCAGATGCCTTATTTATAAAATGAGGGGTTGATTATTCTGAAGTTCCAGGGGTCTATAACTATGGTTGAGTGTGGAACTGGTACAAATGCTGGTAATTCCAAGTAGATTCTAACATTCTCAAAAGCAACAAGGCATGATTTGGTTTTAGGGGGAAAAAAAAGAAAAAGAAAAACTTTTCTAACTTTCTCAAAAGTGACAAGGCATGATTTTGTTTTAGAAAAGAAAGCTTTGAGGATCTTCTGCTTGCTTCAGAGGACTCTCCACACAGTGTTTTGTGTTGTTCATTTGCTTGCATCATCATCTAGTTCTAGAAATGTGGCCTTCCCAGCTGGGTGCTGGGTAATTAGAGCAGCTTCCCCATCGGCCGGCTGTGTGCATTGAGGAGAGAGGAGAGGCCACAAAGAGAAAGCAAAGTGTTTGGAGAAGTAAATAAGAGATTTACTGTGCCTTCTCTGAGCAAAACGAAAGAGAAAAATACATAATAAATGGTGAAAGAACAGTGGCAATAAAATAAAATCAGTGCTGAGTTACATAACACCAGGTGAAGTTAACTCAATACCTTCAATGTAAAAATAGGCTGTGTGGTACACCCAGGGAGTTGGTCAGAATTCCTCCAGGAAATTAAATCGAAAAGCAAGCAAGCGAACAAATACACAAACAGAAACTTCTCAGACGAATATGTGTGTGTGTGTGTGTGTGTGTGTGTGTACATCTGTACATTCAGACATAAATTGCTCACTGTTGTTTCCTCTGTGACATACTAGAGCAGGTTAATGGAGAGAAATGTAATGGGAATAAAGAAAACCAAATGATTTCTAGATTGTTTCTTACTTGTTAAGATACTGGAGGCAGTTTGCCCTTTAATTTGAAGAATGGTTGGTTTCAACTGTGGAGCATACTGAACTGAATAGTTTAATAGTGTAAGAGAAGACTCAGTGTCTCAGTGTAACAAGTAGTACAGGGTTCTTTACAACAAACTCTTTGATCTTGGGCAACACACTTACCTCTGGAGCCTCAGTTTCTTCATCTGAAAAATGAAGAGCTCTGTCTATATTAGATAATCGGTACCGTTCCTTCTAGCTCCAACATTCTAAAGATTTGGGCAGAAAACAGACAACCTTTGTGTTGGGGCATGCTCGTGCCTCTGTTTTTGACTCTTCATAAAGAAGGCAAATTTTTCAAAAGTTAGACCTCTTTTTTTGGAGAAGGGGAGCATGTTTTTATTCACAACAATCCTCTATATTCTTAGACCAGTCTGGGGTCTGAAGTTCAAAAGAATGTCTGTGGTCTCTGTAAGATCCTCAATCACCACATAAACTGAAGTAATGTTTATTACAAGGTTTTCATTGAGCCAGAAATGTGAAATAATACATTTTTAAGAGATGTTCAGCATGAGGACTGACTATCTTTCTCACTTAACCTTCCCATGACAATTCTTCTTGCCCCAAGAAAAGAATTTGATTTAGCTCTCAGTTACCCAGGAAATGCTATTAATCACAATCTCCTATTTCCTGATAACATTACCTAACTGAGGTTGTTTTGAACCACACCGTTACAAAAAATAGCAAATACCAAAGTGGCCTCTATCCTCTGTCTGCCTTCCTCTCTCACTCACTGGCTCTGGCTCTTGCTCTCGCTCTCAAACTCAGAACTCCATTTAAAAGGAAATCATTGGTGGGACGGATTACTCGCAAAAGGTCAGATCCAGTCCTTGGTTGACGTGACTTAGTCTATTGTTTTCACCAAGTGTAGGAACACAGCATCTGTATGTGAATCTATACACATTGTTGTAAAAACACAATGTGGTTAAGAACATATTTGGATCACAGTATGTGATTTGGCTCCATACTATCTTTTTTTAAGCTCTAAAATCAATTGGAACACTTCTCAGTTTTTCAGGTGGTACTTTTTTTCCCCCATTGCATGTGAAGAGACGTTTTAAATAAATTTCAATGTTTTGAAACTGGGTAAAATATAGACTCTAGAAGATTTCTTTTATTCTATATTAATCCTAGTAATCTTAATAGTTTTTAAAATGTATTCCTGCAAAAATCAACATTATTTAATTATGAGTGAGCTAGCATTAGCTTCCCAGGGCTTTGGCAAAACCAAGCTCTCTCTCCTGTCGGTCACTCTTTTTCTCTTTCCTTATTTTAGCTTGCCACCGGAAAATGTTCAAAGGTTACTAACTATAATTATTCAATTGAATTTTTAAGTCCTATTTCTTAAAGTAAAACATTAGGTAGATATTTTATAATTATTTTACTTAAAAATTATATTTTATACATCTATACAATAAAATACCATGCAACTACTTCAAAAGAAGGAAGTTTATCTTTGTTTTATAACGTGTATATGTCTGCAATATATTATGAAGTAAAACAAAAGGGACAGGCTGGAGCGCATGTGGTAAACACAGTAAAAATCAATTTTCCTCATTCATACATATTTATGTAAAAGTCCAAAGAGATGTAAGACAAAATATAAGTACTCGTTGTCTGTGGGTGGTTAGGATTCCAGCTGATTTTTATTTTCTTTGTTAACCTTTTATAAATGCATTCTGGTAATGAACAGATATTGATGTTGTCACTGGAAAAATGTATTACATTAAAATCAGTCTTTAATGGATGGCATTGAGCATGGTGGAAATGATGGTGATAAAATAGATTGCTATCTGCTGAAAGTGTCATGAAATTCTTTCTCTCCCATTAGAGGGTAATTCTTAAATCTCATAAAATCTGAGTGAAAACCGAAAAGGGGAACTTGATTCTTATGAAGGCAGGGCCTCTACCTGTACCCTAACAGGCTAAACCTCCCTTTCCATCCAAAGTCCAGTGATCCCTTGCCAACTGCTCCTTGGGTAGGGTGGTTCTTCCAGCAGGGACTCATTACACTTAATCCATGACACTTCTTCGTGGTTTTACAGCCCTTACATCTACTACAGTTTTTCTTTTCTCCTCATTCTGATGCATGAAACTTTCCAGCAGATTTTGACTCCATGTCCAGTTGGACACCAAGCCTTATCTCCCCTTTCTTTGTAACGTCCATGCCCCCGTCACCCTCATCTATAACCAGTCAGTGGACTCTTGTCCTCTGCTGCTTAAGGAAATATAAGACCCCAAACAGGTCTTCCTCCTCTCTTTCCTCCACCTTATTTTATTCACAAGTCCACCCAATTTGTCTTTCTAAGATGTTATTTTATATATGTTACTCTTTTGTTGAAAACCTGTAACTCTCTCTGACATGAAGAAAAAATCTATAGCTCGGAATTCAAAGCCCTCCATAATCTAATCTTACCCCTTGGACAGCTTTGTCTGGCTCCAAGCACCTCCATAAAGCCTCTGTTCCATGATAACAACTGACTCACTGAGTTGGCCTTGAACTTCAGCAGTTCCAACTGATGGCTCTTACTGTTTCCTCTGCCTGGAATGACGTACCTTGTGGTTTCCACCAGACTCGCCTTTACAATATGAAGCCAAGTTTAGGTTCCCCACTGACTTGATCCCTACATCTCCTCCTTTCCTAAAATCCTGGGCTACCTACTCATTTAGTTCTGTGCCTTATGTTTCTTGACTCCTTTATGGTGTGCATGGATGTTTCTCTTTAGCAAAATAATAAGTGCCATAAGAACAAGAGTTGTGTTTTATCATTTGCATTTTAAAATCACCTAAAACTGGTGCACCTGAGTGGCTTAGTCGGTCTGACTCTTGATTTCAGCTCAGGTCATGATCTCAGGGTCCTGAGATCAAGCCCTGCACAGGACTCTTTACTGGCCTCTGGTCTGCTTGAGATTCTCTCTCTCTCCCTCTGGCCCTCCCTCTGCTTGTATGCATGCCCACTCTCTTGCTCAAAAATAAATAAGTAAAATCACCTAAAACTATGCCTCTTCAGTAATCCCTTAAGAGTTGGCACTCAATAAATATCTCTTGATTAATTGAAACATTAAACAGCATTTTTTCTTTTTTTTAATTTTATGTTACGTTAATCACCATACATTACATCATTAGTTTTTGATGTAGTGTTCCATGATTCATTGTTTGCGCATAACACCCAGTGCTCCATTCAGTATGTGCCCTCTTTAAAACAGCATGTTTTCTAAGCATTTGGGGAGAGAAACATGTACAAAGGTATAACACTCCACATTTGAATTTTTATATATAATAATTAAAGAATAAAACCCAACACAAATCAGTACCTGAGTTAACCTCTATGGAAACCACAAAAGTAAGTTTACCTTTTGCTCAACTTCCTACTTCTGAAAATGTCCTTTTCTCATTGAGGGTCAGTGTTTAGATGAAGCATTTAAAAAGTTTGCTCAAAACACACAATTACGGCTTGCCTCCAGCAGAAATAATGCGTGCCCCTGCTTCTCTTTGTAAATAATTGAATTTGCCTCTGAAGTTCAAGAAGTTCAAGATTTCTTTTTGTGTGTGAAACTGACGGCTTCTGTTTTCTCTTTATATGCAGCGGACTCTAATCTGAGGCAGAAGAAATGCTGTGCAATTGGGATTTGGTGAGCAGGGAGGATAATAGAGATTTTCAAGACTTCCACAGAGGAGTTATTTTTAAGTACAGAGAATGCCTATCCCCACGCTCAAAGAGCCTTTAGAAAGTGTTACTGGAATTGAAAAGCCACGGGGGAAGGTCCCATCACCTGGGAGAGCAGTGCCGGTCCGCAGGGCGTTGCTGCCACCTGCTGCATGCAGGCGGCCATGGAGGGGCTGTCGCGCGGGGCTTGTTGCGCGGGGCTTGCCGCCCGTAGGACACCAGGTGCGCTCCATTAATATTCTGTGGGCATCGGAAATGTTTTCTTCTCTTAGAGCCTGGGTGAAACCCAAAGGAAAACGAGTCAAATCTGACGACTCCGGGCCACCGAGGTTTCTAGCTCTAAAACCCACGAACCAAGCTCTAAGTCACACCCCGAGAGGGCAGGTTTGCCCAGCAGCCCCTGAGTGGGTGCCTTGGGCAGCCCGACCGCAATGGAAGGCAAGGATTCCAAGTGTCTGTAGCTCTGGAAAATAAGTGATGTTTTCCCTTATTCTGAATTTGAGGGATTTTTTTTTTTTTTTTTAAAGATGTTTTAGTTTAAAGCACTAGGAGACAGGAGACCACTAACTGCTTCAAGAGGAGGTATTGTTCTTAGAGAATTCGATAAGTTTAGATTTTTATGTATTTCATGTAGGTAAATCCTCTTAATAGGACAGGTGGAGTGAGGTGACTGAAATCCTTTCCCAGGCTTGTCATGTGTCCCAGCGGAATGGGAACACCAACCTGCTGATCAGGATCTCTTAGCCTACGTTTGCCACTATTCTCCATCATTGTGATTTACTAGAATTTCCAGGGGTAAAGGGGAAGAGACGAAGGCAGTCAGAGCAGTGAGGTCTCCTTTCAGTCTAAGTCTTCGCACTCCCCAGCCTCCCTGAAAGCATCCCTGTCAACACCACCTGACCCAACACCCCCAGGGATCTGAAACTAAGTGTGGAAGTAGGGATGGGGATGGGACTAAAGGTCTGGGGAGCCCTGAGCCAGGAAATAAGTAACTCCATCTTCTGGCCTTTGCAAGAAACATCATGAGCTTTGTAGTGAGGAATTGGTATGACAGTTGTCATGGCAGGTGTTCACAGTGGTGCCACAGGGGGTAGCCTGGTGTCGAGGGTAGAGGGTAGCCTGGACATCCAGGATGGAACCCCTGTTTCACCACATGCAAATCTCTGTTCCCCCAGCTAAATTCTGGTCTTCTAAATGGCAAAGGTGATGCCTTATGCATCATCCATATTCCAATCCCAAGTCCTCGTACAGGGACAGATCAGTATCTGCATGATAGGTCAGGATATCATGATGTCATGACAATATATGTGATGACAACGTGGCCAGAATTATCTCCCGGTGACCCCAAAAGAACTACCACCTCAGGAATACAGCTCAGCCTTCTTGTTTGTCTTCAGGCTTGCTGGCTGGGGCCTTGATGGTAGTAGTGAAATTAGGGTCATGGGATGTTTCACCAATTGTTCATATGGTTACCTGTAAACATGTTTATTTATTTGGTTTTATTCTTTGTCCATCAACCCTATGCTGTAGTCCTCAGCCTAATGCTTGTTCTCTTAAGTTTGGAAGGTTATTTTATCTCAAGCTGGAAAACCACTTTGTGACATCTTACCTGGCAGGGAAGTCATCATATACTAGGAGTCGCTTCCCTAAACCCCAGTCTCAGTCCTCTGTAAATGGAAGTAATGGGGCAGATATCACAGGCCTGGTAGCTGGCTGGAGTAGGAGGTTCTCTGCCTTTGGAATTCAGATTATTTCAGCCTTACTCTGTCTGGTTTTTGGCTGGGGCACAGACAAGTTCTTCTGGTGTCAGAAAAAAAAAATCCTCTGGCTGGTAGGGTGGGAGATTTCCCTGCCTGACCTCCAGCCTAGCCCAGACAGGGGGTGGAAAAGGAGCCCTCCCTTCTCAACACCACCCCGCCCCCGCCCCCGCCCCCGCCCCCGCCCAGGAAATGTGGGCTTTCCTGCATTAGGGGTGACAATAAAATTCGGTTTGATAGCTGATGTTACCCTCCGTTACTTTTCAGATTTTATTAAAATTAAATGTGTTAATTCTTTGTTCTTTCACCCGGGAGCCATTCTGGAAGGAAAACGTATTTTAGAAGTGAACAGAAAAACTGTTATGAAAGACACGAAGCTCACGTTTGTTAAATGACTTCGTGTTCTTGAAAAGAAATGTATAAAAAGCACATTATGAATCGCTCTGCATGATTTCCTTTGTTTGGATTTTAGAAGCAGCATGACTGACACAGAGATCCTGAAGGAGAGAATCTTTGGATCCTGAGAAGTCTTTTAACGAAGGTGATACACAAAATTTCAGAGAACAATTGTAACATCGTTCTGGTGAAGGTTATACTTAGCTCTGAACCACATTACTTTCCTGTCTACGTTTCATTTCCTGGGGTCTTGCCAAGTGATAAACAGACCCAGGCGTGCAGTAGGTTTGGGGTTTTCCTGCACAAATAGGGTAGCTGGAGTTTGCTTCAAGGCATCAGTTGACTTCCGTGATTATGGAGATGCTGGTATAAGGCCTTCAGGAGACTATGGAGAAAAAATGGACCTACTGTGCTGTCTGTTCCATCATCCAGATACATTTCATCACGGGTAAGGCTTCCAGTTGTCTTCTCTTGTCAAATCGGCAGCTTTAGGGGCGAGGGGGGGCCTCTGTTCGTTTAAAATGCGAGTGACTACTGCTGACATTGATCACCGAAGGCAGATCGTTGCTAAGGTTTTCAGTTACAAATTTAAGTGGCAGCTATCGGAGAGATGTTAGAGTCTAGAAATGATTACTAACGAACACTAAAAACGAGAAGAGAATGAGTGGTTTGTGCCACTGCTCTGAGACTTTTTCACCCATTTCATTCCTAAGAGGATCTCTGGAGTAACTGGGAAATTGTGCTTCTTGGAAATGAAATGCTCCCCACATGGTCGTCAGAACAACTCCGGAATACTAAAAAAATCACAAAGCCCATCAGTGCTGCGGGATCCTTGCTCAACTTTTTCTCTCTCGAGCATCCTTTTTCTTTTGTATATAACAAGCATTACTCCTCCAGATATGAATGTCTTTGGGAGTTGAACATATGTTGAATTTTAATGAGGCATGTGTAGGTATGGACCTGGAAGACAGAGTAGGGGCCTTACAACCGGTGCCTTCAGGGCCTATTTAAAAATAGCGGGAGGAAAGATTAGTTCTGCATTCCATAGCCTGGGGGAATTATAGGAAGCCTGAGTGTCTGAAGAATTAACTATGCTTTACAGATAGAGCTACAAAGGTTTTAAGGAGAATTTCTAAATTAAAGGAGACTTTGGAACCCAATGCTGTGGATAGAATCAGAGGCATATTACCAGGTGAAGGAAAGCGTACAGGGAGAGACATTAAACTGTACTAACCTCTGCCTACCCAAACTTTTGAATCCATAAAAGTGTAATAATTCCCATTTGTCAAGTACCTTAGAGAGCCTTGTTTCTTCTCCATTGCTTGTCATCTTTTTATCTTTTTCCTTTGTGAGCTTCGGTGGTACTTGTCATAATAATATATCATTCCTGGAACAGTGTTCCATTAACGCGAAAATTGAGGCCTCCACTATTGAAGGCATGTCAAAGGCTCAATGCTTAACATATTTTAAGTGCCTTGTACCATGTGGTCAGAGAGATGATGGGAGAGAATCTTCTTCTTTTGTGTCTCAGAGTTCAAAGTGTTGATGATGGACGATGGTGACCATAGTTTTTCTTTAGTGGAAAGTCTACCTCAGGTATTTTCTCCCGTCCTCCCCTTAGGAGCCCTAACTGCATGGACACGAAGGTCTTTTTGAGCTCCATAGTGAATGTCAAATTTCTTACTCTTCTCAACCAATTTGGGAGGCAGTTTGGATGTTAATGAAGGTTAGAGAAAGAGCATGGACTTTAGGCAACCAAGTACATGTTCTTTTACTGAGGTGTGACTTGAAGCTGGTCATTTAATCATGCTGTGCCTCAGTTTCCTCTTTGATAGAATGTTAACAACATCATTCTGTGGTATGTGAGGATTAAATAAAATAGTCTATAGAAAAACCTCTTGTGAACATAGATTTTTAAAAACAGCTATACACATATCAGTTATTTTTTCTGTTTCAGAAAATATTACTGGTGTGTTATATGCAGCTGTTGGTTCATAAAACCAAAAAAAAAAAAGTCAGTTATATTCATTGTAAAAATAGTTGTCATAATAAGTTTGCTGGTGGGCTTCAGTTTCTAGATAGGCTTAATTTGATTCACAGGTAGTTATCCTTTGGACAGCCCAACAGACAAAGAGAGGAATATCTCTCTAGTGTCCTTAAGCAAATGCCTCCTCATTTGTACTGAGTCTCTGCTTCTCTATTGGGACTGTGCACAGGCTCCCTCCTACACGTAAGGCAGCCAGAGAGAAAGTTCCTCAGTTGCTCCCTCACCTCACCAAAGTGACCAAGGTTTTTAAATAAGAGTCATCCCACATGAATCATGTAAACTAATGGCTCATGTCCTTCCTTTTCAGGAGTATGGGAAAAAACATCCAATACAGAAGACATCTATGCTTTCCCTGGCTCTGATGTCAACCTGACCTGTCAAACATGGAAGAAAGGCTTCTTGGTGCAGATACAATGGTCCAAGGTCACTGATAAATTGGATCTGATTGCCCTTTATCATCCGCAGTATGGCTTGCACTGTGCTAATGGCGGTCCCTGTGAGTCACTGGTGACTTTCACAGAAACTTCCAGAAATGTGTCAACGTGGACTCTGCACTTAAAGAACGTGTCCTCCTCACTCACTGGGAAGTATGAGTGTGGCTTTACTCTGTATCCGGAGGGTGTTCGGACTAAAATCTACAACCTACTCATTCAGACAAATGGTAAGCATAACTGTAGAGGGAAAGGAGCACACCCTTTCATTCAGCTCTCAGTCATTTGACAGATACGTATTTTGAGCCAACCATGTGCTAGATGTGGTGCTAAGTACACAGAGGTTGAGCAGAAAGAGGTATTGCCTGGAAAGAAAGACAGGAATTAATCAAATAATTCCACAAATAAATGTAAAAGTGCAACAGTGATAAGTGGTAAGGATAAGTGGTAATGGTCTTGAAAGAGCATGTAATAGAGGCCAGGGAAACTGACCCTGAGAAGGCAACACCCGAGCGGAGGTCTGAAGAAGGGGTAGACATTAACACCATTTAGGAGCTGGGAGGTTTGTGAGTGATCCAGGGAGAGGGAAGAGCTTGTGAGAGGGGCTTAGTCGTGTTTGAGGACATGGGACAATGCCAGCAGTCTGCGGCACAGAGGTGAAGGGAGGAGGTGGGAGACATGGCAAGGACCAGATTGTGTCAGATCTTGTCAGCCATATTTGAAGGTTTGCTTTTTATCTAAGACTGTAGGAAGACATTGAAGTGTTCGCAACAAAAGGATGGCACGACATTTATAGCCCGGTTGTACTTGTGTCAGAAAACGATCATGCCAGCTTCAGTAGGAGAATGGAACAAAAATGGGCAGGAAGGAAAAGGTGGGCGTGAGCTAGGAGACAGTTCCAGTAGCCCAGAGGAGACAGAGTGGTAGTTTGGGTAGACATGGAAAGAAACGACAAATCAAATGCTTCGGGCATAACATAGGTGTGACTTGCTAATAGAATGGATATAGGACAATGGTAGTATGAGTGAAGGGGAGAAAAAAATTTAAGGTGACATGGGAGGAGGTGCCATTCACTGAAGGCAGAGGGAGCAGAGCAGGTTTGTGGGGGGATATATGCAAGTGGCTTTGGATATATGGTGTATTTAGTATTGGGCAGGGAAAGGTACCAAGGAAGTTGCTAGACATGTAGCATTCACACATATGGGCCTTGGAGAGCTGCATTTGGAGGCAGGAATCCTAGGCTTAAGTTCTAGCTCCTTTCTGGCCAGAAATAAATTTCACCTAGGGCCTGTCATGTACATTCTCTGAGCCCATCTGGAAAATGATGATAATAATGCCTACCCTAAATTAGTTGGTCCTACAGTAAATGATTTCCATTTATACTAATGGAAAAGAATGAAAATGAAAGCCAACAAATGGAAAATGCACTGGAAATGAAATGTCCTTAACGCAGGGGCAAAGTGGCCTGGTAATGTAAGAGGAAAAACAACAAAAATTAACTCATGAAGGCTGTGCTAAAAGAGGCCTGAGCACGGAACTGCCCAGGACAGGCAACAGGGATGGATTTATTACCTCATCTCCATTTCTTATCAAGAGATAAGACCATGGTGTTGGAACAGTCCACCTGGAAACCAGGAGCTCCTCCACCACTACTTTACGATGCCCTATTCCCATTGCTGTTTTCCAGGAAAAAAGAAACACTTGAGTTCAAATTGGGGATGGTGTGGGGTGGGGTTGAACGAACAGAAATGAGGAGACCTGTGTAGAACAATGCTTCGCTACACATACTTTGGAGTCAGGTAGCCTGGATTTGAGTGTTGGCTCTGTTGTTTACTATATATCATCTTTGTCAAGTTATTTCAAGTCTCTAAGCCTTTGTTTTCTTATATAGCAAATATGGATAATTATAGTACCGACTTTACAGGTACCATTATTTTGATGATTAAATGGGATAATTTGTGTAAAGCACTTAGCATAGTTCCTGCCAGAGAGTCAGAGTTTGGAAAAGGGTAGTTTTCATTAAGAAGAGTAATAACAATAATGAGTGAACTCTATTTATCAGTTCTTATTTAAAATGGGTCCTCCTCCCTCTCTTTTTATATTTGCCTAATTTAGAACCCAATGGAACATTGAACATACATTAGCACAAGTACACATTGACCTTGGCTTTAGATAAAGATTTTGTACCTTCTGCCTAAATCTATAAACTGTACTATTGCATCTCTGAGGATCTAAAGCCCACCCCATCGAGAATTGGCAACATGGATTGATGTACCCTATAGGAAATAAGGGATATGGGATAGCTCAACATGAGGACAGCGCTGGAGAAGCGGTAGTATGTTACCCTGAAAGGAGAGTGGTGTTGCCTTTAAGTAAAGCATATTTCTTAAAATAAAGGGCAACTCAAAGAAGCCAAATTTGTAGCTACTAAAAACTGCAAATCTCTGTAGAGGCAGAAGCCATGTCTACATGCTTTGTGGTTGGAAATTTCCCAGTCTTCTTTGCTGTCAGTCAGCTGGACCAGATTTGGAAAAAAAAAAAAATAGCCTCAATGTTAAAGAAATAGTTCTGATATTGTGTACTGAGTACAAAGTCATTACAGAGTGACCAAAAGTGTAAGCCTGGTAGAGAGTGAAGGGGTAGACACTTAACTCAGATGAGGCAATTGCCAGTCAAAAGCCCTGTCACATCCCCACCAATGACACATCTTTTCCCCCGGTATTCCTTTGATCTTCACTCACTTCTTCTCTCACTTGTGCCATTTCCCTTGTACATTCCTGGAGGTCTTCGTGTTCATAAGCTGGTTGGGTAAGCAAAGCACACACAAAGTGTAAACACTTATGAAGCACATGAACAAAAGCAAATTGAGATGGTGTAGAAGAATCTAAATATGAAAATCTGAAGGACCACAGGCATTGGGACCTCTTGTCTCCTTTCTGTTGTCTTCTGAGCCATTCTCTTCCCTGTCTGTTCACAAAACAGTGTATGTCTAAATTCTGTCCTCATGTTCCTGGAAGGCCTGAGAGTGGATTCTGTTCTCTTTTCACAATATTTTGTTCCTCTGTGTGAGCTAGTGCTCTGAGGCTGTGGATGAGGGTAGAAATTACAATGAACAGTTGGGCATTTGCTTCTTTTTCATTTTCACCTGACAGGGTTTCCTCCTGGGTTAGCTTTCAAGTTATCCCAAGAAAAGCAGTTTTCTGAGTTAAGCCCTTAGTTGCTGTATTTAATCCAGATTTCCTGGATTTTGTTTTCTTATATAAGTGCCTGAGACTGTATGATTTTTGATGTATTTAACATTTTTTTATTATTACGTTATGTTAATCACCATACATTACATCATTAGTTTTTGATGTAGTGTTCCATGATTCATTGTTTGCGTATAACACCCAGTGCTCCATGCAGAACGTGCCCTCTTTAATACCCATCACCAGGCTAACCCATCCTCCCATCCCCCTCCCCTCTTGAACCCTCAGTTTGTTTTTCAGAGTCCATCGTCTCTCATGGTTCGTCTCCCCCTCCAATTTCCCCCCCTTCATTCTTCCCCTCCTGCTGTCTTCTTTTTTTTTTTTTTTTAACATATATTGCATTATTTGTTTCAGAGGTACAGATCTGTGATTCAACAGTCTTGCACAATTCACAGCGCTCACCATAGCACATACCCTCCCCAATGTCTATCACCCAGCCACCCCATCCCTCCCAGCCCCCACCACTCCAGCAACCCTCAGTTTGTTTCCTGAGATTAAGAATTCCTCATATCAGTGAGGTCATATGACACATGTCTTTCTCTGATTGACTTATTTTGCTCAGCATAACACCCTCCAGTTCCATCCACGTCATTGCAGATGGCAAGATTTCATTCCTTTTGATGGCCGCATAATATTCCATTGTATATATATACCACATCTTCTTTATCCATTCATCTGTCGATGGACAGCTTGGCTCTTTCCATAGTTTGGCTATTGTGGACATTGCTGCTATAAACATCAGGGTGCATGTGCCCCTTCGGATCCCTACATTTGTATCTTTGGGGTAAATACCCAGTAGTGCAATTGCTGGGTCATAGGGTATCTCTATTTTCAACTTTTTGAGGAACCTCTATGCTGTTTTCCAGAGTGGCTGCACCAGCTTGCATTCCCACCAACAGTGTAGGAGGGTTCCCCTTTCTCCGCATCCTCGCCAACATCTGTCATTTCCTGACTTGTTAATTTTAGCCATTCTGACTGGTATGAGGTGATATCTCATTGAGGTTTTGATTTGTATTTCCCTGATGCCGAGTGATGCTGAGCACTTTTCCATGTGTCTCTTGGCCATTTGGATGTCTTCTTTGCAGAAATGTCTGTTCATGTCTTCTGCCCATTTCTTGATTGGATTAGTTGTTCTTTGGGTGTTGAGCTTAAGAAGTTCTTTATAGCTTTTGGATACTAGCCCATTATCTGATATGTCATTTGCAAATATCTTCTCCCATTCTGTCGGTTGTCTTTTGGTTTTGTGGACTGTTTCTTTTGCTCTGCAAAAGCTTTTTATCTTGATGAAGTTCCAATAGTTCATTTTTGCCATTGCTTCCCTTGTCTTTGGTGATGTTTCTAGGAAGAAGTTGCTGTGGCTGAGGTCAAAGAGGTTGCTGCCTGTGTTCTCCTTTAGGATTTTGATGGAATCCTGTCTCAGTTGTAGGTCCTTTAACCATTTTGGGTCTATTTTTGTGTGTGGTGTAAGGAAACGGTCCAGTTTCATTCTTCTGCATGTGGCTGTCCAATTTTCCCAACACCATTTGTTGAAGAGACTGTCTCTTTTCCATTGGACATTCTTTCCTGTTTTGTTGAAGATTAGTTGACCATAGAGTTGAGGGTCCATTTCTGGGCTCTCTATTCTGTTCCATTGATCAATGTTTTTGTGCCAGTACCATACTGTCTTGATGATGACAGCTTTGTAATAGAGCTTGAAGTCCGGAATTGTGATGCCACAAGCTTTGCTTTTCTTTTTCAACATTATTCTGGCTATTCGGGGTCTTTTCTGGTTCCATACAAAGATTAGGATTATTTGTTCCTGTTCTGTGAAAAAAAAGTTGATGGTATTTTGATAGGGATTTCATTAAATGTGTAGATTGCTCTAGGTAGCAATGACATCTTCACAATATTTGTTCTTCCAATCCATGAGCATGATACATTTTTCCATTTCTTTGTGTCTTCCTCAATTTCTTTCATGAGTATTCTATAGTTTTGTGAGTACAGATTCTTTGCCTCTTTGGTTAGATTTATTCCTAGGTATCTTATGGTTTTGGGTGCAATTGTAAGTGGGATCAACTCCTTAATTTCTCTTTCTTCTGTCTTGTTGTTGGTGTATAGAAATGCAACTGATTTCTGTGCATTGATTTTATATCCTGCCAGATGTATTTTAAAATTTGAAGTTACTAATATCTGTTATAAAAGTGCAACATGATTTTAATTTCCCAGATCATGACAAAAGCCTCAGAGGGCTGTTAATGTTGTTATTGGAAGCAATAGGAGGGGAAGAAGTAATGGTAATACAAGGAGGAGGAGGAGGGAGAATAGAAGTAGTATAGAATATAATAAAAGAACTATTATATTACTAGTAATAGAATATAATATCTGGATAATATAATCTTGATAATTTGACTACCCTGTCTAGAGGCATAATTTGCTCTTTGACTCTTTTCCAGTTTTATTGAGATATAACTGACATATGACATTGTATTTGTTTTAGGTGTACAACAGTTGATTTGATACTTATATATATCATGAAATGATCACCACAATAAGTTTAGTTAATATCCATCACCTCACAGAGTTAAATTTTTTTCTTGTGATGAGAACTTTTAAGATTTACTCTCTTAGCAACTTTCAAACATATGATACAATATTGTTAACTTTAGTCACCATACTGTATATTTTATCTCCAGAATTTATTTATCTTATAATTGGAAATTTGTACTTTTTGACCCTCTTCACCCATTTCACCCCCATGCCCACCTCTGGCAACCGCCAACCTGTTTTCTGTATCTATGAGTTCATTTTGTTTTGTTTTTCAAGTTCCACATACAAATGAAATCATACAGTATTTGTCTTTCTTTATTAATGTAGCATAATGCCCTCAAGGTCCATCCATGTTGTCACAAATGGCAGGATTCCCTTCTTTTTTATGAATGAATAATATTTCCTCGTATATTAGAATGTTTTCTTTGTCCATTCGTCCATCAGTGGACACTTGGGTTGTTTCTATGTCTTAGCTATTGTAAATAGTGCTGCAGTGAACATGGGGATGCATATATCTTTTCAAGATAGTGATTTTATTTCCTTTAGATATATACCCAGAAGTGGAAATGCTGGATCATATGGTAGTTCTAATTTTATTTATTTTAATAATTTTATTTTTAAGATTTTATTTATTTATTTGAGAGAGAGAGAGAAAGAGAGAATCTTCAAGCAGACTCCTCACTGAGTGAGGAGCCCGAGGCTGGGCTCAATCCCACCACCCATGAGATCATGACCTGAGCCAAAACCAAGAGCGGGAAGCTTAACTGACTGAGCTGCCCTGATAGTTCTATTTTTAACTTTCTGAGGACCTCCATACTGTTTTCCAGAGTGGCTGTACCAATTTACATTTCCACCAACCATGCACAAGTGCTGCCTTTTCTCCATATCTTTTCCAAATATTTGTTATCTTATCTTTTTGATAATAGCCATTTTAACAGGTGTGAGGTGATATCTAATTGTGGTTTTGATTTGCATTTCCCTGATGATTAGTGATGGGGGGGGAGCGGTTTTCCTTGCCTATTGGATATTTGGATGTCTTATCTGGAAAAATATCTAATCAATTTCTCTGGCCATTTTTAAATTAGATTGTTTTGTTGTTGTTGTTGAGTTGTATGACTTGTTTGTATATTTTGGATATTAACCCCGTATCAGATATGTGATTTATAAATATTTTCTCCCATTCCATAGATTGCCTTTTCATTTTATTGATGTTTTCCTTTGCTGGGAAGAAGCTTTTTAGTTTGATGCAGTCCCATTGCTTATTTTTGCTTTTTTTGCATTTGCTTTTGGTGTCAAATCCAAAAAACCATTGCCAAGGCCAAAAAATCATTGCCCCTATGTTTTCTTTTACAGGTGTTATGGTTTGGGGTTTTATGTTTTAATCCATTTTGATTTGATCTTTATGTATGGTGGGAGACAGGAGTCCAGTTTCATTCTTTTGCATACAGCTATCCAGGTTCCCCAACATCATTTATCAAAGAGCCTATCCTTTCCCCATTGCATATTCTTGGCTCCTTTCATAATAATATTGTTATAAATTAATTGATCCTATATGTAGGTTTGTTTCTGGGCTCTCTGTTTCATTGTTCTATGTGTCTTTTTATAGCATAGTTTGTTCTTGAACTTAAATGCTAGCTCTTCTTAAATTCTTGTATTCAATCTTTATCCAAAAAATATTTTTGAGTGCTTATGGGTGCTAGGCACCAGGGATGCAATACAGACATGATTCTGTCATCAGGAATCATAAAGTCCTATGGGAAGAGACAAAATAACCAAATAAGCAAAAAAAAGGGGGGGCCAAATGGCAACAGTGAGAAGTGCTCTTGCAGTAAGAAAGTAGTGTTTTGAGAGGATATAATAGGAAAATCAAGAAGGGTTTCCTGGGGAAGTGATGCTTGAGCAGGAGTTAACCAGGTAAATATGGGGAAGACAACTTTACACAAAACAGGATGTGTAAAGGCTCTGTGGTGGTAAGGAGATACTGCAACTGTGGGGGGTTTTCAGAGGTATTATGGCTTGAGCAAAAGGATTGAAAGGGAAGCCTTTGAAGAAGAGGCTAGAGAGATTGAGTAGTCCAATTAAATTTTATCTTTATCCTAGGAACTGTGGAAACTAATTGGAAGGTGGTTGTTGATTTTTTTTTTTTAATTTTGCATTCCAAAAAGATCTTTGTGGCAAAAGTGTAGAGAATGAATTGAAAAAAGGTAGAGAGGATAATGCAGATCAGTTAAGAGAGGACAGAAATCTAAGTGAGAGATGCTAGTAACATTGAGTAGAGTGACACAGAGGTACCTGGGGAGGAGTGTTCAAATTAGGAGATTCACCCTACAGGATTTGGTGATGGACTGCACATGTGGAATGAGGCACAGTATAAAGCATGTATCAAGAATGATGCTCTGGTTTCAAATGTGTGGAACAGGAAAAAAATGGGGGAATGACTCATCGTATTAGGAAGAACTGAAGGACAACCCGATCGTGTAGGGATTGTTTGGAGTTTGACTGAATTTTATTTTGTACATGTCGAGTTAGACAGGAAGTTGACACATTCAGGAGATGTCAAGGAAATAGGTAGATATACAATTCCTGTTCTAGAAGAGAGGTTTAAGCTGAAGATACAAATTGGTGAGCTATATGAGTGTATGCTAACTGAGGTTTTGGGAGTGGAAGAGATCACGTAGGCAGAGAAAATCCAGTGAGAAAAGCGATGTGACCCTTCAACTAAGACAGATGGCAAAAGATAAATCTTCAAAGGATTTAGAAGAGAGACGAAAGAATCAGCAGGAGAGAAATTGGCTCACAAAAGAACTAGAATGATAGTATTTTGTGAAAGGAGTAGCTATCAATTCTGATGTTTCTGAGAGGACAACATGGTTATTGGATTGTATTTAGGAAAAGGATGTTATTGATCACCTTAACAGAAGCTGTTTCTGTGGCACGGAAGAGAGATGGAAGTCAGACTCGGGGGGAGCAGAGGAGTGAGTAAGAGGCAAGGAAATGGAGACACCAAATGTCGACACAACTTCTAAGAAATCCGTCAGGAGTAAGGGGAAGGGTATGAGTGCTCAAATGAGGGTTTGCATCGGTGTTGTGCAGGTAGTGGGGTGGTTTTAATTAATGCAAGATGCTTGGCTAAGCTTCAAAACCAAGTCAGAGTTGAAAGAGAGTAGTTAAATACACCATAGAGAAGGTACAATAAATAAACTAAGGTTTCTGAGAATATAGGGGCAATGAGATCTAGAACATTAGTACTATGGGTATCCTGAAATTGGACAAAAGGACAGTTTTCAAAAATTATATAACAGGAGAGAAGGAAATTGGAATAAGTGCATATGACGAGGGCAATGCTCTTTTCTATTTTCTCTAAAATAGGAAACATGGGGCACCTGGGTGGCGCAGTTGGTTAAGCGTCCACCTCTTGGTTTTGGCTCAGGTTGTGATCTCAGGGTCATGAGATGGAGCCCCCGCATCCGGCTCTGGTTTGGTGCGGAGTCCACTTGGGATACTCCCTCTCCCGCTGCCCCTCCTGCTTGTTCTCTTTCTCTCTCTTTCAAATAAATAAATAAATCTTTAAAAATTAATTAATTAATTAATTAAAAAATAGGAAACAAAGTCATCTTCAGGTAGAGAGAGGGAGGAGGCTTCAGAAAAGAGATTGAAGAAAGTTTGAAATAGCTTCTATGTATAGAGGGAAAATGAGTTCACTAGGTAAATATGTTTGAATTTTCAGTTAGTGTTGAATATACATTTGAGTATGGTAAGAAGTTGTAGTGAAGACAATTTGCTTTCACCAGTAGTGCTCGGCTGCTTGGTTCTGGGCATTAAAAAGTAGGTAGTTGGAGTTCACTATTGGATTCCCTGTATATTAATGGGGGATGGGGGTGGGGGGACGGGAAGAGCCAAGGGATTTGGGATTAGCAAGAATGTTACTGAAATGATGGACTGTAGAACTTTAGCTAGGTAATGAGGGAAGCAAAGCAAAGAAAGCTGAGGGATTGGGAGAATGTAGAGATCAACTCATTTAAAGACTCACTGAGGACAAAGAACAGTTGAGGCAAAATTAGTTGCACAAAACAGCCAGCAGGAGTGTTTGTAGGTTCGTCGTGATTTTGTAGGTGGAGCAATTACGTGTGGCACAGAAGGTCCAAACACGATCGTGAAAGTGGACGGCAGAAATGGAGTGGAGACAGTGGGGATAACAGTGGCAGACTGAGGGGCAGGTAGTGGATAGGGCAACGCCATGGTAACTGAAAGCGCTGGGGATTGTATCCGGATTGCAATCTGGATACCGAGATCTTCAGAGAACAATGGATGAGGACTGGGGCGTCAGAGTTGGAGCGGGCGACCCTGACGGACCGCACAGCAGATGTTTTAGGCTTTGACCATACCGCCCGTACAGCCTCTGTCAAAACCGTTCGACTCTGCTGTAGCAGGAAAGCACCTCTAGATGGTATGTAAGCGGAGGGGCCTGGCTGTGTTCCCGTAGCACTTGATTACAAAAATAGCCGCCAGATTCGACCCACAGGCCAGAGTTTTACAGTCCCTGAATTAGAGGATAATAGCAGTGAATCTGGAGAGAGAGGGATTAGTTTTTCTCAGACTGTGTTACATAAAGCTGGCAATACTCGAGATGATTTCAGATGATTCATGAAAAGATTTTAAAACCTCTAATTGTGGAAAATTTCAAACACGCAAAATTATATAGAATAGTATAATGAGCTCCCATGTAGTGAACATGCAACTTCAATCATTATTAACTCACAGTCTTGTTTCATTTAAACCCTTAGCAACTACCACCTCCCAGATTAAACAATTCCAAAATATCTCACTTATTTTAGAATGATTCTTTAAAAGCTAAAGATGATGTGTATATATATGTGTGTGTGTGTGTGTGTGTGTGTATATATATATATATATATATATATATAGCCATGATACCACTATCAGAACTAAAAATAACTAGTAAATTCTTAATACCATGAAATACCCAGTTGGCCTTATAGTTGTTATTTTTATATTTTGGTTATTTAAACTGGATTCGAATAAACTCCAAGTATTGTGATCATTGGAAAACTCTCTTTTATTTTTTTTTAAAGATTTTATTTATTTATTTGAGAGAGAGAGAGAAAGAGATCAGTGTGGGGAGGGGAGGGACAGAGGGAGAGGGAGAAGCAGATTCCCCGCTGAGCAGAGAGCCGGACGCCCCAAAACTCTCTTTTAATCTGAAGGTTGTTTTATATTTCTTATTTTTCTTTTCCAAAATATTTGTTAAATAAATTTGGCTCTTTATCCTGTAAAATTACCCACAGCCTGGATTTTGCTCCTATATCCCTTGGTATCTCCATGTTCCCCTTTCACTATTTAGTTAGGTATAGAGATTTGATCACATTAACATTTTGTTTTTATTTTTTAGTATTTCATAGATGATATTGCATAGTTACATCAGAGGTACATAATATCTGGTTGTGTGATGTTAAGCACCATTGATAAGTATTGCCTAGATCCATTAATTCTTTGTGGGTTGACAAAGAGTGATGCTCAAATTCTATCATTCTTTTATTTATTACCTGAAGTCTTCTTATAGAGAAATCTCCTCTCATGAACCAATTATTTATTAGATGTACAGTTTGTATAAGAAAAACAAACAGATGCTTGATTCTTTCCCTTTATTTATCAGTTTTAAAAATTAGTTGGTTCACTAGCACTCTTATAAGGTGACCAAAAGTATTTTGTAGTAAGTATTATGAATTCATATGAATTTGAACATATTGATGAATTTCAGTTCATTACGGTTGTTATCCTTGTTATGCTGAAAATGTCCCATGTATAAAATCTATTAATCCTTTGTGATGTAAGTTGCAAATATTTTCCCAGTTTTTCATCTGTCCTTACTTGCTTGTGATATTGTTTCCAATGCAGTGTAATTCTTACTTTTATGGAAAAAGTTTTCCCCATTCTCAGATTATATAGAAATTCACTCATGTTATTTCTAACACTTGCATGGATTTTTATTAGCATTTAAATTTGTGATGCCAGGTTTCAAGTATTTAAAAGTGTCTAAATTTCTGCTTTCGTATATCTCTAATGCTTTTTTCTATATCTTCTCTGTTTTTCCTTTCTGTAGTTTAGTTTAGAAATTTTCTATTGACCTATACTCCAATTCACAAATCTTATTTTTTGTGCTGTCCAATTAAGTTTTCAACCCAATCAAATTAGTTCTTAATTTCTGATCTTATATTTTTAGTTATTGTTTTTGGTAGATTTTTTAGTCTTTGATGAAATTGTCCATCTTTTCGTTTACTCCCTTCATCTTTTTCTCTATTCTTGGATATACCAAAAAGAGCTATTTTAATATTCTTATTGGATAACTTCAATGTCAGGATCATTCTGATGTCTGTTTCTATGTTTATTTTCTCTCTCTCTCTCTGTCTCTTTTTCTCTCTCTTTTTGCAACTTCTTCCAGCATATATTTTCCTTTCATTATTACTGTCAAAGAGATATATATAATATACATGTTATATATATTATATATTTATAAAATAAACCGAACAGAACAATGCTAAAATTAATGGATTAAAAATTTCTGTTCTTAAAGAAATTAAGAGAAAAAAAGAGAGAGAACTGTATATGTAATCTTTTATATTTACCCATATGTTTACCATTTCCTGTGCTCTTCATTCTACCTCATGGAGTGAAGTTACTATTTGGTATCATTTCCTTTCAGCCTAAAGAACTTTAGAATTTCATATAAGACAAATCTACCTGCAGTAAATCCTGTTTGTTTTTTTTTTTTTCGTTTTTACTTTTGAAGGATAGTTTCACTGAATGCAGCAAATTTTAGTGGGCTGCTTTTTCTTTCATATTTTTTTAATTTTTTATTGTTATGTTAATCACCATACATTACAACATTAGTTTTTGATGTAGTGTTCCATGATTCATTGTTTGCGTATAACACCCAGTGCTCCATGCAGAACGTGCCCTCTTTAATACCCATCACCAGGCTAACCCATCCTCCCACCCTCCTCCCCTCTTGAACCCTCAGTTTGTTTCTCAGAGTCCATCGTCTCTCATGGTTCGTCTCCCCCTCCAATTTCCCCCCCTTCATTCTTCCCCTCCGGCTATCTTCTTCTTTTTTTTTTTTTTTAATGTATATTGCATTATTTGTTTCAGAGGTACAGATCTGTGATTCAACAGTCTTGCACAATTCACAGCGCTCACCATAGCACATACCCTCCCCAATGTCTATCACCCAGCCACCCCATCCCTCCCAGCCCCCACCACTCCAGCAACCCTCAGTTTGTTTCCTGAGATTAAGAATTCCTCATATCAGTGAGGTCATATGATACATGTCTTTCTCTGATTGACTTATTTCGCTCAGCATAACACCCTCCAGTTCCATCCACGTCATTGCAGATGGCAAGATTTCATTCCTTTTGATGGCTGCATAATATTCCATTGTATATATACCACATCTTCTTTATCCATTCAACTGTCAGTGGACAACTTGGCTCTTTCCACAGTTTGGCTATTGTGGACATTGCTGCTGTAAACATCAGGGTGCATGTGCCCCTTCGGATCCCTACATTTGTATCTTTGGGGTAAATACCCAGTAGTGCAATTGCTGGATCATATGGTAGCTCTATTTTCAACTTTTTGAGGAACCTCCATACTGTTTTCCAGAGTGACTGAACCAGCTTGCATTCCCACCAACAGTGTAGGAGGGTCCCCTTTCTCCGCATCCTCGCCAACATTTGTCGTTTCCTGACTTGTTAATTTTAGCCATTCTGACTGGTGAGAGGTGATATTTCATTGAGGTTTTGATTTGTATTTCCCTGATGCTGAGCAATGCTGAGCACTTTTTCATGTGTTTGTTGTCCATTTGGATGTCTTCTTTGCAGAAATGTCTGTTCATGTCTTCTGCCCATTTCTTGATTGGATCATTTGTTCTTTGGGTGTTGACCTTAAGAAGTTCTTTATAGCTTTTGGATACTAGTCCTTTATCTGATATGACATTTGCAAATATCTTCTCCCATTCTGTCGGTTGTCTTTTGGTTTTGTTGACTGTTTCTTTTGCTCTGCAAAAGCTTTTTATCTTGATGAAGTCCCAATAATTCATTTTTGCCCTTGCTTCCCTTGCCTTTGGCGATGTTTCTAGGAAGAAGTTGCTGTAGCTGAGGTCAAAGAGGTTGCTGCCTGTGTTCTCCTTTAGGATGTTGATGGAATCCTGTCTGACTTGTAGGTCTTTCAACCATTTTGAGTCTATTTTTGTGTGTGGTGTAAGGAAACGGTCCAGTTTCATTCTTCTGCATGTGGCTGTCCAATTTTCCCAACACCATTTGTTGAAGAGACTGTCTCTTTTCCATTGGACATTCTTTCCTGTTTTGTTGAAGATTAGTTGACCATAGAGTTGAGGGTCCATTTCTGGGCTCTCTATTCTGTTCCATTGATCGATGTGTCTGTTTTTGTGCCAGTACCATACTGTCTTGATGATGACAGCTTTGTAATAGAGCTTGAAGTCTGGAATTGTGATACCGCCAGCTTTGCTTTGCTTTTTCAACATTCCTCTGGCTATTCGGGGACTTCTCTGGTTCCATACAAATTTTAGGATTATTTGTTCCATTTCTTTGAAAAAAGTTGATGGTATTTTGATGGGGATTGCATTGAATGTGTAGATTGCTCTAGGTAGCATTGACATCTTCACAATATTTGTTCTTCCAATCCATGAGCATGGAACGTTTTTCCATTTCTTTGTGTCTTCCTCAATTTCTTTTGTGAGTATTTTATAGTTTTGTGAGTACAGATTCTTTGCCTCTTTGGTTAGATTTATTCCTAGGTATCTTATGGTTTTGGGTGCAATTGTAAGTGGGATCGACTCCTTAATTTCTCTTTCTTTTGTCTTGTTGTTGGTGTATAGGAATGCCACTGATTTCTGTGCATTGATTTTATATCCTGCCACCTTACTGAATTCCTGTATGAGTTCTAGCAGTTTTGGGATGGAGTCCTTTGGGTTTTCCACATAAAGTATCGTATCATCTGCAAAGAGTGAGAGTTTGACTTCTTCTTTGCCGATTCGGATGCCTTTTATTTCTTTTTGTTGTCTGATTGCTGTGGCTAGGACTTCTAATACTGTGTTGAATAGCAGTGGTGATTGTGGACATCCCTGCCGCGTTCCTGACCTTAGGGGGAAAGCTCTCAGTTTTTCCCCATTCAGAATGATATTCGCTGTGGGTTTTTCATAGATGGCTTTTATGATATTGAGGTATGTACCCTCTATCCCTACATTCTGAAGAGTTTTGATCAAGAAAGGATGCTGCACTTTGTCAAATGCTTTTTCTGCATCTTTTGAGAGGATCATATGGTTCTTGTTCTTTCTTTTATTAATGTATTGTATCACATTGATTGATTTGTGGACATTGAACCAACCTTGCAGCCCAGGGATAAATCCCACTTGGTTGTGGTGAATAATCCTTTTAATGTACTGTTGGATCCTATTGGCTAGTATTTTGGTGAGAATTTTTGCATCCATGTTCATCAGGGATATTGGTCTGTAATTCTTTTTGATGGGGTTTTTGTCTGGTTTTGGGATCAAGGTAATGGTGGCCTCATAAAATGAGTTTGGAAGTTTTCCTTCCATTTCTATTTTTTGGAACAGTTTCAGAAGAATAGGTATTAATTCTTCTTTAAATGTTTGGTAGAATTCCCCTGGGAAGCCATCTGGCCCTGGGCTTTTATTTGTTGGGAGATTTTTAATGACTGCTTCAATTTCCTTAGTGGTTATAGGTCTGTTCAGGTTTTCTATTTCTTCCTGGTTTGGTTTTGGTAGTTGATACATCTCTAGGAATGCATCCATTTCTTCCAGGTTATCTAATTTGCTGGCATAGAGTTGCTCATAATATGTTCTTATAATTGTTTGTATTTCTTTGGTGTTGGTTGTGATCTCTCTTCTTTCATTCATGGTTTTGTTGATTTGGGTCATTTCTCTTTTCTTTTTGATAAGTCTGGCCAGGGGTTTATCAATCTTGTTAATTCTTTCAAAGAACCAGCTCCTAGTTTCGTTGATCTGTTCTACTGTTCTTTTGGTTTCTATTTCATTGATTTCTGCTCTGATCTTTATTATTTCTCTTCTCCTGCTGGGTATAGGCTTTATTTGCTGTTCTTTCTCCAGCTCCTTTAGGTGTAGGGTTAGGTTGTGTATTTGAGACCTTTCTTGTTTCTTGAGAAAGGCTTGTATTGCTATATACTTTACTCTTAGGACCGCCTTTGCTGCATCCCAAAGATTTTGAACAGTTTTGTTTTCATTTTCATTGGTTTCCATGAATTTTTTAAATTCTTCTTTAATTTCCTGGTTGACCCATTCATTCTTTAGTAGGATGCTCTTTAGCCTCCATGTATTTGAGTTCTTTCCGACTTTCCTCTTGTGATTGAGTCCTGGTTTCAAAGCATTGTGGTCTGAAAATATGCAGGGAATGATCCCAATCTTTTGGTACCGGTTGAGACCTGATTTGTGACCTAGGATGTGATCTATTCTGGAGAATGTTCCATGGGCACTAGAGAAGGATGTGTATTCTGTTGCTTTGGGATGGAATGTTCTGAATATATCTGTCAAGTCCATTTGGTCCAGTGTGTCATTTAAAGTCTTTATTTCCTTGTTGATCTTTTGCTTAGATGATCTGTCCATTTCAGTGAGGGGGTGTTAAAGTCCCCCACTATTATTGTATTATTGTCGATGTGTTTCTTTGCTTTTGTTATTAATTGGCTTATATAATTGGCTGCTCCCATGTTAGGGGCATAGATATTTACAATTGTTAGATCTTCTTGTTGGATAGACCCTTTAAGTAGGATATAGTGTCCTTCCTCATCTCTTATTACACTCTTTGGTTTAAAATCTAATTTGACTGATATAAGGATTGCCACCCCAGCTTTCTTTTGGTGTCCATTAGCATGGTAAATGGTTTTCCACCCCCTCACTTTCAATCTGGAGGTGTCTTTGGGTCTAAAATGAGTCTCTTACAGACAGCATATTGATGGGTATTGTTTTTTAATCCAATCTGATAGCCTGTGTCTTTTGATTGGGGCATTTAACCCATTTACATTCAGGGCAACTATTGAAAGATATGAATTTAGTGCCATTGTATTGCCTGTAAGGTGACTGTTACTGTATATTGTCTGTGTTCCTTTCTGGTCTATGTTGCTTTTAGGCTCTCTCTTTGCTTAGAGGACCCCTTTCAATATTTCTTGTAGGGCTGGTTTCATGTTTGCAAATTCCTTTGTTTGTCCTGGAATCTTTTTATCTCTCCTTCTATTTTCAATGACAGCCTAGCTGGATATAGTATTCTTGGCTGCATATTTTTCTTGTTTAGTGCTCTGAATATATCATCCCAGTCCTTTCTGGCCTGCCAGGTCTCTGTGCATAGGTCTGTTGCCAATCTAATGTTTCTACCATTGTGGTTACAGATCTCTTCTCCCAAGCTGCTTTCAGGATTTTCTCTTTGTCTCTGAGACTCGTAAGTTTTACTATTAGATGTCGGGGTGTTGACCTATTTTTATTGATTTTGAGAGGGGTTCTCTGTGCCTCCTGGATTTTGATGCCTGTTTCCTTCCCCAAATTAGGGAAGTTCTCTGCTATAATTTGCTCCAACATACCTTCTGCCCCTCTCTCTCTTTCTTCTTTTTCTGGGATCCCAGTTATTCTAATGTTTTGTCTTATGGTATCACTTATCTCTCGAATTCTGCCCTCGTGATCCAGTAGTTGTTTCTCTCTCTTTTTCTCAGCTTCTTTATTTTCCATCATTTGGTCTTCTATATCACTGATTCTCTCTTCTGCCTCATTTATCCTAGCAGTTAGCACCCCCATTTTTGATTGCACCTCATTAATAGCCTTTTTGATTTTGACTTGGTTAGATTTTAGTTCTTTTATTTCTCCAGAAAGGGTTTCTGTAATAACTTCCATGCTTTTTTCAAGCCTAGCTAGTATCTTTAAAATCATCATTCTGAACTCTAAGAACGACATTGTACTAATGTCCGTATTGAGTAGGTCCCTGGCAGTCGGTTACTGCCTCTTTTTCTTTTTGTTGAGGTGATTTTTTCCATCTTGTCATTATGTCCTAGAGGAGAATAGGTGAATGAGAGAACAAAATGCTAACAGGGTAACAACATCCCCAGAGAATATACTCTAAACAAATCAGAAAAAACCTGAAAATGAGGGAAAAGAAAGGGAAAGAAAGAAAAAAGAAAAAGAAAAAAAAAAAAGAAAAAGATAAAAACAAACAAAAATGGAACAAAACAAAAAAAACAGAATATGATCAAATATAATCAGGCTGGTGCATAGATCAGTGCCATACACTAGATTTTGGGTGTATTTTGGTCTGTTTGAAGAAAGTGCCTCCCAAAATTTTAAAGAAAGAAAAACATATATGTACAAAAATAAGGGTTAATATGATGAAGAGATGGAATATGACTGTAAAGATGAAAATTATAAAAAATTTTATAAAAGGAATTGATAAGATAAGAAGTTGTTTGATAAAAGAAAGAAGAGGATTTAAAAAAGAAAAAAAAGGGAGAGAATGTGATCAGGCAGGAGATTAGAACAAAGCCATACACTAGAGATTTAGGGTATATTTTGATCTGTTAGAAGAAACTGTATCTCAAAATTTTAAAGAGAGAACAACTTATATATATATGCCAAAAATAAGGGAAACTACTATGAAGGGATAGAATATGACTCTAAAGATGAAAAATAAAAATGTTTTTTAAAAAAGGGATTGATAAGATGTTGGTTGAAAAAGGGAAAAAGAAAAATTCAAAAAAAAAAAGACAGCTAAGAAAAAATTAACTTCGAAAGACTAAAGAATCATGGGAAAAAAGCCATGAATTCTATGTGCTGTATTCCCTTAGCGCTGGAGTTCTGCCGTTCTCATTGATCGGTAAACTTGGTCTTGGCTGGCGGTTCTTGCTGATCTTCTGGGGGAGGGGCCTGTTGCCGTGGTTCCCAAATGTCTTTGCCGGAGCAGAATTGCTCCGCCCTTGCCCTCCGGGCTAAGTAATCTGCTCGGGTTTGCTCTCCGGAGCTGTTGTTCCCTGCAAGCTTTCCGTACAGCTTTGGAGGAGAGAGTGAAAATGGCGGCCTCCCAATCTCCGCCCCGGAGGAGCCGAGAACTCGGGGCCCCGCTCCTCAGTGCACCACCAGAGAAAAGCAGTCAATCACTCCCGTCTCCGTGGCCTCTGGCCACACTCCGTGCTCACCCGGCCTGTGACCGAGTGTTTCTATCTCTGGCACACGACCCCATGTGGAGTCTCCAAACCCAGCAGATTCCTGTGGTGCACTCCTGCGCCACTCCTCCCGGGGGAGGAAGGGGAGTCTCCCCGGATCTGCCTCTTGTCGGGTCCCTGCTGGAGGAGCAGTGGTCCGACTGGGCCGCGGATCACGGTTTATGGCAACCCCGAGCTGAGAGCCCATGCCTCAGCTCCGTCTCTGCAGCCGGCTTCCCCGCTCCGATACCTGGGAGCTCTGCCGCACTCAGGCACCCCTGGTCTTTCTGTGACCCCGAGGGTCCTGAGACCCCACTGTCCCTGCAAGGGTTCCACCCCCCCGCTTAGCCACTGGAGCGACGTCCCTCAGCGGAGCCGACTTCTAAAAGTTCCGATTTTGTGCTCCAGGGCTCTATCACTTGCCAGAAGCGGCCAACAGAGGCCCCCTCTCCTGCCGTCTATCCTCCCGAATATCCCCTCGGATTCACTTCTCCTCACATCCTACCTTCCAGAAAGTGATCGCTTTTCTGTTCAGAGAGTTGTTGCTGTTCTTTTCTTCGATCTCCTGTTGAGTTTGTAGGTGTTCAGAATGGTTTGATCCCTATCCAGCTGAATTCCTGGGACCAGACAAAATCCAGGTTTCCTACTCCTCCGCGTAGTGGGCTGCTTTTTCTTTCAGCATTTTGAATATATCTTCTGATTTCCGTTGTTTCTGGTGAGAAATGAGCCATTAATTGTATTATTGGTCTCCACATGTGATTGTTTTGTTTTGTTTTTCTTGCTGATTTCAATTGCTGCTTCCATAATTCCCTCTTTGTTTTTGGCTTCCAGCAGGTTGATTATAATATGCCTAGGTGGGTTTCTCTTTGTGTTTAACTTTTTTGAGTTTTAAGATTCCTGGAGGTATAGATTAACTTTACGGAAAGTTTTTTAAAATTAAATATGAAGTTTTGGACCATTATTTCTTCAAACATTTGTTCTGTCCCACTCTTTCATCTCTCCTGCTGTGACTCCCATTGCATACATGTTAGGACACTTGAGCTCTGAAGCTCTGTTTTCCTTCAATCCTCTTTCTCCCTTTTCTTCAGATTAGATCATTTGTATATATATATATATATATATATATATATATATATATATATATATTTAGATTATTTATTTGGAGAAAGGGAGAGAGAGCACAGGTGGGAGGGGCAGAGGGAGAGGGAGAGAGAGTCCTAAGCAGACTCCACGCTGAGTGCACAAAGCCCTATGCGGGGCTCAGTCTCACGACCCTGAGATCACGACCTGAGCCGAAACCAAGTGTCAGATGCTTAACCGACTGTACCACCCAGGTGCCCCAGGTCATTTATATTAATCAATATTCAAATACACTGATTCTTTCTTCTACCATCTCAAATTGGCTGTTGACAATCCCTAGTAAATTTTTCATCATTTTTTGTTACTGACTTTTCAACTCTAGAATAATTATTTGGTTCATTTGATAGTTTTCTACTTCTCCACTAGGATCCCCTATTTATTGAGTCATTTTCATCATCTTTTGTTTTAATCCCATGAGCATACTTATAAGAGCTGCTTTAATGTCTGTTAAATCCAATGTAGGACCCAATCAGAATCAGTTTCAACTAACTGCTTTTTTTCCTGAGTATGGATCACACTTTCCTCTTTTCTTCATGTATAACCTTTTTTTTGTTGTTGTTGAAAACTAGACATAAAAATAATAATAATGGAACAACTGTAGATCAGTGGGGTTTTTTTTTCTTTTTTTTTTTTAATTTTGGTAACTACCCATATCTAAATTATAAAATCTGTTTCCTCTTCAGTATGTGGATATTGATTTTTCTGCTCAACTTTTTATTATAATTATTATGTCTTTAGTTTCCAAGGAATTGCCCCTTTGTTTGTCCACCAATGAATTTGACAAAAGTTGTACTCAAATTCCTCAAGCCTGTTAGTTAGACTTCCACATCTGTGTTGGGTTGGGGGGGGCGGTAGTTAGAGGGTGCAAAGTTGCAGACCATAACACAGTCTCCCTTGGCTTTTGCTTTTCAATAAGCTCTCTGAGGTCTCTGCACTCACCTGTGTATTTTCCCAGTCAGCCTGGGGTGGGTAGACAACTTATCTCAGCTATTCCGTGACTCTCTAATTTCCAGAATCTCTGTGTTAAATGTCTATCTGCTCTGCTACTCACCCCAAATGGGATTTGCAAACCCATGCTAAAGCTTGTTTTTCTCTGTTTCCTACCGAGTTTGTGCCTGTTAGCTAACAAAGTGAAGGATCTTCATACTCAGACCTAATTTAAGTCTGCCTCTTCCAGAAGAAAAGCTGCTGTTTCTTGCAGCCAGCTCCAAGATGGTAAAGCTACCTGTCTCACTGACAACACTGGGGAAGGGGAATGGAAGGATTCCTAGGCAAGAGGAATATAGACTCCTGCTATTCTTACTGAAGTTCTAGCATTTTTCCAAGAAGAGATGTTTCTCAATTACATGTTTGCCTTTGGTCTTGAAATGATGGTTTTTATACATTTGCTCAGTTTTATACATGGCTTTTTTCACTGACCTTTTCATGGCCATATAGCCACAAGCACCTCAACCCTCTCCCTGCCTCATTTGTGATCCTTATATTTTCTCTTTATTTCAAAATATATATTTATTACTACTCTCTTTCTTATAGCAATGATTTATTTTTAGTGCTAAAGGCGAACATAGATTCAACACTCACCACAGGCTTTATATAAATGCCTCTCCAGTCTGAAGTGTATTCGATTGGCAAATCCTCAGGAAGTGCTCATGGGAGCAATATTCCCTGACTTCTTACACATGGCTCTAACAGGTTTTATGTAGTCTTCATCTCAAAAGGCTAATTTTGCTGAATATAAAATCCTTAGCTCACATTTTCTTTCCTTGAATACATTAAATATGTTGCTACATTATTTTCTGGCATAAAGAGTTGCTGTCAAAAAGCTAATAATAATCCTATTTTCTTTCCTATAACTGACTTTTAAAAAATACCATTATAATAATTTGCTTAATGTCTATTCTGAGCCTATTTTCCTACTTTTTCAGTATAATCTTTCAATATGTATTTTCTAATCATTTTTTACTTTAAAAAATTGTACTTGTATTATAATTTTTAGTATTTTTTTCTGTCTACTGCTTATTTCCTTTGGTGCCTTCTATTATACATGCTTTTAATCTTCTTTGCTTATCACTTTCTTTGAAAGTGATACTTTTTATTTTAAAATTTATTATTTCTTAATTTATTTTAAAATTTCCCTTTATTGGATTTTAAAATTTCTTTTAGTGCATTAACTTTTGGGCCAAATGTTCTTGTTTTTCTTCTAGTTTGCTCTTAATTTCCACAATGAGTTGTTATTTCCAACCCTTTCCTGAATTCACTCACCTGTCTCTGCTGAGCTTCCTTTTTTCCAGTTGACTCATTTACCAGTCTTGCTAAAATTTTTTGCAGTTCATATCATTTTCCTTATTTCTTTTACCTGATTTTGAGTTATTAGGCTACAGTTTTTATTTATTGTGAAATTATCTTTTTCTAATATGCTGCCATTGTTGAGGGGATGTTCTTTTGTTCCCTTTTCTCTTTTTTCTTATAGTATCTTTATGTGTGATTCTACCCCATTCCTTTTCTATTGCTCACACTTAAGGTAAATGCATGTTGATTTTTGCCATGGAAGGGTGGGCCGGGCTAGCTTTTATAAAGTGTTCAGTGTCTCTGGAGCAGTCTCTTCTGTTATTTTCAAGGTAAATAATATGCCATTGTACTTATGAGATATACTTCCTTCCCTCCTATCCCTCACTTTTATCTAAATTGCCTGTTTGCTTTCTCCTATTGGACCTATCCTGTTTAATTTGGATTCGACTCCCAGGGGTTTCTTCTCAGTATGGGATCTGTCTGAAAAGCACCCTCTGTTCCAGCACTGACAAGCCTCCTCTTGTTTCCCTTGAGGGCACTGGTAATCTGGTGCCTGCAAACTCCTTTCTCCATTTCTGCTGCTATTCTCAGATTAGTCTGCATGTCTTTGCAGTGATTACCTGTTGCTTTGGGCTGGGGGGGGGGGGTGGTGGGTGGAGTTCTCTAGTTCTGAGGGGCATCCGAAGCTCAGTCGATTTTCCTCTCTTTCTTTCTGCTCAGTTGCTGATACCACAGTGGTCCAGTTATTTGTCCCCATCTATTAATGGGGATATATTGTTAATTAGTGTTCCTATACATATTGCCTATATGTTTTTAGGTCTGCTACTCTAGTTACTTTGTCTGTTTTTGTAGGGAGTTTCAGGAATATTAAAAAAGTTAGGTCGGTTGCATTCCCAACTTCCCAGAATCTGGATCAACTTTACAAAAATTTAATACTTATATATTTGGGTAATGTACATTAAAATATAATTAACATATCAAGTGGATTTCATGCACTTCCCAAATATTAGTGCCTAGATCATTCTCTGTTGAAAATAAACTTATGTAAGTAAAACAATTACAAAAAAACAATTAAAATAATATCAAGAATAAAATTAAATAGTGGTAATGGTGGTAAGCAGTCCTGGCAAACAATTTTGGTGGTAGTATACAAATAAATCATTTGGAATTACTGTTATAGCTAAATTCTCTTAACCATAAATGGCAGGGCTTTTTTTTTTTTTTTTAATTATGGGGTTGGAATAACATTTGGAAACAGTAATGAGGAGCAAGGAAGGCACTGATCCCACCTCCTAATTTTGAGGAAATAAGGGCACAAAAAAATAAACGGCCACTATTTGAGAATGATGCAAGGAAGATATGCCCTAATGGAGAGGCCTGGTTTCAGGTAAGGAAGGGAGGAGGAATGAATTATCAGTAAACAGGGTAGCTTCTATTGCTGAGAGATTGGAGTATAACAAAGTCCTAAAGGCTAGCTATAACATTCCAAACTGAGAAATATTCCGCTTAAAAATATATGCCATTGATAATAATGAGAATACTCATACCCATTAAATTCACGGAATTTAAGTAGCTGAATGGTCAGAAGAAAGCTCTTAGTATAAGGAGGATCCTTGCTTTATTGGTTATAGTAGTTTATATAAACTAAAAACCCAAATTGAAAGAACACACAGTTCAGTAACTGGAAATGACAAAATAGATGACGATATGTATATATGATAGCATGACATAAAGTTTCTGAAAATTTCAACCACCAATAGCTTAAGAATCATGCAAAACATTTTAAGTAAGAATACGGGTAACATTTGTTGGTTAAAAGGATTGCAACGTATGAGAAAATGTATGCATACAAACAAGATTTATATAGACATGGAAAAAAGAAAATCAGATTTTTGGGATATTAGGATGATAGAATTCATTTATAAATTATTCTTGGATGTTATTATAGTTTAGTCACAAATGGGTATGTGTATGTCTATGACTTTCCCAAAGAGAGGCTGTGAAACTGATATTTATGTCATATTCCTTTTAAAATGAAAAATAAATAGATGAAAATGAAAATAATCCATTAACAATGCCTTCTTCAGAGTTTCCTTATATATTTTTCTATATCATTCCATCTTTGGAGGAATATTTGTAAGCTCAAAAAGACAACTCATAAGGGCAGTAAGGCAGTAAAAAGATCAGCGAATGTCAGAGTTTGGCAGGAGGGAGGGAGGATTCCAGCACAGAGGATTTTTAGGGCAGTGGAACTCTTCTGTATGATATTGCAATGGTGAATACATGTCATTATACATCCCTCAAAACCCATAGAATGTACAGTACCAATAGTGAACTCTAATGTAAATAAGCTATGGACTTGAAGTGATAATGATGTTCAATGTGTCATTGTAGTTTTATCAGTTGTAACAAATGTACCGCTGTGGTTAAGGATGTTAGTAGTGGGGGAGGTTGGGCATGCATAGGGGACAAGGGATATATGGGAACTTTTTCTACTTTCCATTCAGTTTTGCTATGAACCTAAAACGTCTCTAAAAAAAAACTTTAAACCTATTAGAATTTTTAGTAAGATAATTAGAGGCTAGGTTATAAAGTTTTATATTCTAACTGATCAAAAAAATATCTGAAGCCTAAAGCATTATTTTGGGGTTAAAGCAGAGGAACATACCAAATTGTGAGGTAGATTCTTTTGGGGCAGCTTCCCTGTAATTTTTCAGTGGTAAGCAAGTCTCTCTGATTCTCAGTAGTTCCGTTTTGCCATTTATACAATGAGGGCTGTTAGTGGGGTTTTGCCTTGTCATAGGTGAGACCTGAGGGCAGATGAGTATCTACACTAACACTGTTCCTGTTTCTGTCACAAAAAGCATTTTATAAACCAATCACATATTCCTGTCTCTTCCACCTATATTTCGTTATAGTTACACAGAATGAATGGAGAAGCAGCAATATAATAGAAGTACAGATAAATCAGACTGTGGAAATACCATGCTTTCAAAATATCTCCTCAGAAATTTCGTCTGAGTTCACCTTTGCATGGTTGGTGGTAAGTGTTGCCCTTTTCAGTGAATAACCACAATGCTCTTTAAATATTAATGAAATAAAAATGAATAGCAAGTAATACTAGGGAAGGAAGCACACAGATGGAAGGTTGGGAACTGGAGGGGGAGGGGCGGTGGGGGGGCACTAAGATTCCTTCCAACTCAGCAAGCCTCCAGGTCTATGAAGACAGTAATTTAAAAATTAGTTCCTAAAGGTTAGTTTCTATTTCAAGCTATATACCAAACCCTGATTACAGAGAGAAAAGAGTGTAATGGTGCACTGGAGAGGAGCCCCATGCAGCAGAAACCCCTACGCACAAATATGTGTTTTATAAACAACATATGGAGGGGCGCCTGGGTGGCTCAGTTGTTGGGCGTCTGCCTTCGGCTCGGGTCATGATCCCAGGGTCCTGGGATCGAGCCCCGCATCGGGCTCCCTGCTCGGCGGGAAGCCTGCTTCTCCCTCTCCCACTCCCCCTGCTTGTGTTCCCTCTGTCGCTGTGTCTCTCTCTGTCAAACAAATAAATAAAATCTTTAAAAAAAAAATAAATAAATAAACAACATATGGAGAGGGAAGAAACCCCTTTTCCTAGGATGCTTGCTACTGCATCCTGGAGAACACGCAACATTCCTTTAGATGGGGAGACACAAACTCTAATGCTTATAAGATACAGGCAGAAAACATACACGAGAGAAGCAGGACCTGTGTGGGAAGCAGCCACTCAGCAGCCTGCTCGGTTTTATTATTGCCACAGATTGTGGTAGACCCATAGTTGCCATGTTTTCTGACAGAGAGAGAGAAGGAGAGAGAGAGGGAGAAAGAAAGAGAGAGAGAGAGAGAGGAAAAAGAGAAGCCAGAAATCTAGATTTTTATGAGAAACTTTCCAAGGCAATCCAACCAAACGGCAGCTAGCTTTAATCTAAATCTATAGTGGACCTCTAATATTGTTAAACTGGCTGATGACACAAGACTAACACAAAGATAAACATAAGCACAGTTTTGAGAATCACATAATGGGGTGTTGACTTAGATGATCCAGAACATGATTATGATAATTTTTAGATGGTCATCAAGATGAAAACACAAGATTCAAAAATTCTTGCAGAACTCCTAGATCTCCATGAATATAGTGGCTGATACAGTTTGCAAAATACTATATCCACATAAATGATAACTCATATTACAAGTTACCTAAATTTTTGTGGACTGTTTTGGAAACTAGACCATTTGTCTGAGGATGTGCCAAATCCAGAATAATGGACTTGCAAGGAGGCCTCAGAATACAACCTACTGCTGAGTTGTCACTGTCTAGATAATTTTTGGGATAGTCAGTAGGATGAAAAGAAACAGATGTTCTAAAATACTTTTCTCAGACTGTTCTAAAATCTACAGTGTCTCTTTGTCATCTGTCAAAAAACACTTTTTCCCCCCTTTAATAGGGTTTGGTTTCCAAAATATAAGTCTTCCTATCATTACGTCTATCATTAGTATAAGTCAATTGTTCTTAACCAACATGACACAAAGTGGTTCTCAGACAAAAGTTGAAAAGAGGAGATGATCTCAAGAAGGCAGGAACTGGCCGTACTAAACATTACAGCAATGGAAGTGCACCATCTACACCTTGCTTGCGTTATTCGTAGTTCCCACCAATGGGTGAACATCTCCACTCTAATTACCACAGTTTCACTATTAAGGGGAATCATCAAGTTTAATAATAATAAATAATAATACAGTTTAATAAAGCTTGACTGTAGGGATTTATACTGGCTAGTAAGTTGATCTATAGTGTTCTTATCAAAAGGCTGGGTTATCTGTTTTTCCAAGCAAGTGTCAATACTTCAGCCAGCCTGTGTCTTTTGTGTGACTCTGAGTTTCTCCAGGGCAAAAAGCTATGCCACTCATTTAAAAAAATCCCTAGCATCTCCTTTAGTACATAGGCACTCAATAAAGAATAAATAATTGATTGGATCTGTTTCTCTTTGTCCCACTCCCCCACAGTCCTGTTCATTGGCCTCATATTAAACTGATGGTCACTAAATTCATGCTGGCTGTTCAACTGGTTAATGAGCATCTCATTAGGTATCAACAACTAGATAACTGATAAGGCATCTTCTATGCACTGGTTGTCTTCAAAGAAGCGAGAAGGCTAGGCAGACGTTATCTGTGGATCCTGCCAGGGCATGTAGGATAAATGAGGGATGGAGAGAGTGCACCTAAGGTCACGTGGTGAGGCAATCCTAAACGTCGAGAACCTCCAGCCACGCTGTCACTTTGAAGAATGCACCATGATACAGACAACTTGAGGAATCTTTTTGAAAGAAACCTCTCTTCAAAGGGAACATTGTATTGCCAAATGTGCTGAGTAAATTCCTACTGCACATTCCCCTTTTAAATGTCAAAATCTATTTGCTCCTCCGATTTACATCTGTGCTCCGCACTGTTGGCAGCTGTGGGATTCAGCAGGTCTGAGAGGAGATCAGCTAATGTGCTCATATGAGGGAGTCAACCGCAATTCTTCGAGTCACAACTATTAGAGGCCTGCAGAGGACACAAATACCCCCTCAGTCCATATTTTCATTCTTTTCTCTCTTGTTAAACTGGCAGTAATAATCATAATAAGCCAGTTGTTCTTAAAAACATGATACAATGTGGCTTTTAGAAAAAGATTAAAGAGTGAAGGTGGTGAAGATGAGCTGAGGAGGGTGGGAGCCTGCTGGACTGAGCTGGGAAACTCCAGGAAGCTGCAAAGTGCTCCCCCACTTCAAATGCCCCACTAAAGCCCTAGAAACAATTTTATAAACTAAAATTATTTTAATCTAGGTCACTGAAAAACAGAAGTCATGTCTCCTTGTATGTGGGATTTTATAAAATCTAATTAATTCTGTTATGACCCTCATGGGAAAGGTGATCATTGGGATCCTCAGTTATCATAAAAATGTCATTTGCCTTGTGTACCCAACCCCATGCAAAGGCTGTGTCAAATGTGTCCGTGGGGTGGTTTCTTGGCATTTGGGGAAGTTACATTCCAGGATGGCGACTGCACTGAAGCAGAGAAGCATCAGATGCAAATAGCGTATCCAACATTGATCTAGCATGAGAGGTAATTAAATAAACACAAAGGGTTAATCCTTCAGTGGACGCTGAGGGTTTATGTACATGATGGGATGATGAATAAGAAGTCATAGGATATTTGTGTTTAGGTGGTGTGCAGTTGGTAAATAAAGGACAAGTAATAGTTTTTCCAGTTTATGTCCTGAGGCACAAGGATAGAGTCATCTGGGAAATTCTGCAGGCTTATTCTGGGAGCTTCTAAATACAGTCTAATATTCAGCTGAGCAGGGAGCCTGATGTGGGGCTCCATCCCAGGACCCTGGGATCACGACCTGAGCCGAAGGCAGACGCTTAACAACTGAGCCACTCAGGTGCCCCTAATATTCTGTTTTCATTCCAAGGTATCACCCTGATTTCCTACAACATAAATTTCAATTCAGTCCAACAAACATATATGAATCTGTTTTGAGTGTTAAGTCCTACAGGGATACAAAACTACATCAAATATATTTCCTGCCATGAAATACAGCTTTAATAAAAACAAAAAATGGCAGCCGAGAGGGAAAATAGTTTGATTCTGCATAAATGGACCTGGAAAAGCTTCTTAGGTTATATTTGAGCTGGATAATTAAAGAACAGTTGGCCAGCAAACATCAGACATGTACTACACCAAGACCCTGGGACCTTGAATACAAGTTGGTAGTGGAGGTGGAGAGAGTTATCGAAGAAATGTTTGTTTTCAAATTTGGTGGATAAAGAGAAACCCTGATTTTTCTCCTTAAAATCATGAAAAGAAGGAGAAGACTATATCAAATTCAAACAGTTCAATATTTGTGATAAAGGCACAAAACTAAAACCTAGATGCTTATATTTCTTTACATTTCTGTCTATATCTTTTCCATATACTCTTCTTCAATATTTGTAATGTTTTATATTTAAACAAAAAGCGAACTGGCATTAAAAACAATGTTGGTTTCCCATGCCTGTGGGAAGCCTAGCTATTCAGAAAACAAAACTCACCTTCTACCTGATGGCAGCTGACCCTGTCTTCACTATAATCAGAAATAAAGTGGTAGCCAACTCACAAAGGACTAACAACCAATTGTGATGATTAGAAAAATATTGTTCCAGTGTTCTACAAAGGAGACGTGGGGAGCTTTGCAAACCGCCCACTTTGACAGCACCGAGTAGATAGAAAATAAATGGAAGAAATGTGAAGATAGGAAGCAGGTTGGAGATAAAGAAGTAGCAGTTGATACAATTAACAGAATTTATTGAATGTGCTCTGTACACTCAACACCTGCCATGGGCTGTGGTCAGCACAGCCAGGTCCGACATGGCGCTCAGGCCAGCCTGGAGATGAGATAACATCACTAAATCAAATAGTAACAAAGTCTCTCTTCTGTATTGGAAATTCTGAGTCTATACAAAAACAGGAAAGCCTTCACAAATTATTTTAAGGTTTGTCATTAAGGTCATTAAGGGACATATAGGAAGAGCTTTTCATGATTCGATAAGACCCTGCCCAACCCTCATCGTGCTAATTATTTTATCCAACTCCTGCCCAAAATTTAATTATACGTTTATTTCTCTTCTATGGGTCCTGATTTTTTGTTTTTCTTGTGAATTTACTCTTCCCCTCAAATAGACTATAAGCAGAAAAGGCAAGGACTGTTTGTTCTACTACTGTTATAAGGCTGAATATAGCAAAATCATTAATAGCATGACTTTTGGAAGGAAATTGTTGTTTTCAAATTCTGGCTCTTCTGTTTACTAACAGTGTGACCTGGGAGCTAGGATTAGGGTGAGGTGAGCAAGGCCCTCTCCTTAAGTACAAAATTTAAGGGACTGCCCCAAAAATCAGCAATTAAGATACATATTTTAATGAATTATTTTTTTAAAACCAAAATTTAGGGGAAATGCATGATGAACAAAATATCAAAATTTTAAATAAAGGTAGGCAGTGTTTTTGTCTGTTTTGAGACCCAGGTATGCTGTTCAAGGAGAAGTATTTTCCAATTAGCCTGTGGTTTCTGGGACTTCATGATATTGTATCCCCCATGGGCACAACTTTACACAGTCATAAAAAATTTTTTAATTGTAGATTTTTTATTAATTTTTTCCACTTGGTCAAGATATGGGAGAATATTTTAAGAAGTGTATATAGGGGCACATGTTGTTCCTTTTGTCTCAGAATTCAGTATGACTTTGGATATGTTGCCTAAATTAAGTTTTAGTTCCCTCATGTGTAAAAGGGGATGATCATAGCATTGACCTGATGGTGGCATTGTGAAGTATAAATAAGGTAATTCAAACTAAATAATTTAGCATAGTACCTGTACTCAGTACCTATTGAAAGTTCATCTTTAAAGGATCCATTTTATGACTCTCCGTAATTCTTCAGTTTAGCCTTGCAGATCGTGAATTCTCATGAAATACAGACTGATCATCAGTGAGGCTGGAGGACAGTAAGTTTGTATTACTTGAGTGTCTACAGAGTGTCGACTGAGGGTGCAGCATAGTGTACCATATATGTTAGCTGGTTCAGGCTGCGTTCCTCATTAAATCATATGGGTCCTCCAATTTGAGAATCCCATTAAGTTTTAGAAATATTTATTAATATTTTAAAAAGTTGTCAATTTTTTTTCTTTGAAGAACAAGAAAAAAAAAACAACACCCAAACAGGTAAGAATAAAGACTCTGTACAAGACCTCTTACCAGTCTGTTTCCAGCAGACCAGGTTACCTAAGGTCATTATTATCAGGTAGGAGTTGAGGTATACTCTCTGACCCCTATCACCATAGGTGGATCAATATATCATAAAAGAGCTCTTTCAGTCAACAAATTGCCCACACCTCTATAATCTGCAGATTCTATAAAGGCCTCCGGCTTCCTGGAATTTCTTCTAAATTTTTCATTCCAGATACTCAAAAAAAATTCTTTTTATTATTTTGTGATGGTTTGGTTTTTATTAGTACATGTTGTCTCTGAGACTTAATTGTCCCTGGACCTGGGCGTCTCTGCTTTTTGATGCTGTGACTTAAGTACCTTGCTTTGTTTGACCTTTGCACAAATTACTTAGCCTTAGTTTATTCCGGATTGTCATAAGGAATAAATAAGACTTGAAAGAACTTTGCAGAGTGTCTAAAACATAGTAGGTGCTAAATAAATAAAAATAAAATACCCCAGCCTGAGTCTCATCCCAGAATAACTGAGGTAGAATCTTCAGAGGAGAGACTTTGTGCATCAGAATGTTTTCAAAGCAGCTCAGTTGAGAATATTAAGTTATACCAAAGAAGAATGAGGGCATAACCCTTCCTCTACCCTTGTGCCCCTCAAGAGTCTCCTCCCCACTGGCCCTTAGCACATTTACTGACACTGACCAGCACGGTGATACCCCAGGGATCTTGTCCATGGAAATTCTGGGTATGGCAAGAATAATAGGAGCTTTCCTTCACAGACCCAAGAAAGGATATGGAATAGAAGAACCAAGTACTTCAAATACACTCTGATCTGTGGAACTCAGATTAACATTTACAGTCTACCCTATAAGTGTCCTCCTTGAAGGTAACATAGAAATAAGGACAGAGGGCAAGGACCATGACTAGGAGGTGTCTAGGGCACAAAATTTAAGGAGGCACTTACTCTCAGATGCCCGCCCTGCACTTACAAGTCCCTGAGACTAAGTGCCTCCTTAAATGTTATGCCCTAGGGGTCTCTTCACCTCCTCCTAGTGCTGGCCCCTAGGGGAGCTAAAATGAGACCTTTTCTAAGGGGAAGGTTGAAGGGAGGACAACTGTAATCATCCAGTTCTGGTGAAGATTTCAAACAAAACTGATACAGCACATCTTAGCATTAAGATTCTTGAACTTAAAATGAGATTTATGATCTTTCATTAGCCCCCAGTGCTGTGCCCTCCAAATCCCACCCCCGATATGCAGCTTATGGAAAGTTATGAAGGGGAAGTTGTAGTCAGAAGAGCATCAAGTTTCTATTCATGTTAGGAGAGGGTGACTATAGTTGTCAGCTGAAAGTCAAGTGTAAAGATCTTTTCTCTAGTAACATACTAAATCTCTCTTAATTTCAATTCTTCATTCATCATCTCTATTTTTACAGATATAAATGAATTAATGCATGGAGAACATCTAGCCCAGAGCTGGCATGATTGAGTGCACAGTAACCAGTAACTATTTCTTTCAGCAGGAGGATAATGGAACTCGGGAAACACTTATCACCCAAGGTCAATCCATCAGCAATTCCACATTATTTAAAGACAGAGTCAAGCTAGGTACAGACTATAAACTCTACCTCTCTCCAGTCCAAATCCACGATGATGACCAGAAGTTCTCCTGCCACGTTATGGTCAGACCTGGCAAAATCTTGAGGAGTTCCACCACAGTCAAGGTTTTTGGTAAGATTTTTTGTTCTCTGAGCTCCCTGCCGTCTTTCTGTCCATTTCTCCTGCCTTGCTCCACCCTGGAAAGAAAGTGCCCTGTTAACTGGAGAGTAGCCCTCCAGGGTAGCTACTCTAGAGCTGTTTCCCTTGAGACTGTCATTCATGTTAGGGGTGAGGATAAGGATAGAAGTTAAAAAACAATGATTGAGTTGATAGAACAAAATCACACAGAAAGCCATAGATTGGCCAGTTTCCTGGTGACCACTCCTTATTTACAACTTTAATCTTTCCTGAGAATACTGGAAATCTCTTTAATTATGACTGCCAAAATCTAATTACTTAGTTGTCTAACTGTCTTGGTTGCTTGCTGGAGGAAGGCGGAATGGGGACAGTGTGAGGAAAGGAAAATGATAAACACAGCTCCAAAGAAACTGCAGGAGTCTCCCCACCCCCAGCAGGGCCAGCTCCTCAGCAAAGGAGCCTGCAGGGATGGCCCTCTATCCCTGCCTTCACAAAAGTGTAGAGCAGAGCTGAAATATCCACTGTGGCCTCACTCAAATTGCACAGACTTTGCAGGGAGTAAATTTGGGGGAAATGTGAAAATCCTACTTTGCTCAGTGATGCATGGCAATATTAATAAATACAAACCCCTGGCTTTGGATTTTTTTTATCTTTGTCGCCAAAAACTGTGTTTTTTAAAAAGTGATTTTTAAATGAAGGCAAAGGGAAAAGCAGTGATGTGGATGAACAATTAATTATTTTTGCAAATGAGGTAAACAGAGAGAAAATAACTTCACAAAATCTAAGGGCATGAGCTACTAGATTTTCCTTCAGTTCTCTGAATGACTGGACAAGTGAATAATCTTTGTTTTTACTTAGAATCATATTGCATTATTTTTAAAGATCAGAGAATCCAGTATTTTGAGGGAAATGCAAACCCTGTGGTGCATAAAGATAGAAGCAGCTACAGCCAAGATTTCTGTAGTTTGAAGTCTTTTGCTTATAGCTCTTCCTATCTCTCTCTCTGGCTCGCCCTCCTTCCCTCCCTTTCCCTCCACCTCTCCTTGGGGGATGGGCTAAGAGATAATGGATCACCCCTGATGATCAGCTTGCTTATGGAGCCTGAACAGTGCACTGTGAAGAGGTGGGAAAGACTGTTCATCTCTCATCGATATCACCCTCCGCTTACTTACTGGGGCGTGACTGTCTTCGACCCAACATGAAACTGACTCATTCGGCCTGACTTTTGGCAAATCAATGAAGGCAGCTATCCAGGATGTGAAAAGAAATGTCGACTCTAAGTTAGGTGAACTATGTCCCATTTGACCAAGGGTTTTTGCACCACAGCTTGATCTAACTGCCTTGTCAACATTTAACCGTGCCCCATATCGCTCTGCGGCAGATACTTCCATCTTCGTCTTGAAAGCTTTTCACTCTTTGACGTCTCGCTCTTCTGGCCCTGTTTGTGTCTACATCTCCCTCTCTGTTTCTTCTTTGATCTCCTTTCAGTGGATGCTTAAAAATAAGAGGTTCTGCCTGCTCGTTCATTAGATTTTCCCTGCTTCCTGGCTTTCCTCTTTAGCGAATGGGCCAGCCAGGCTGTGCTTGGCCAGTCTCATCCAGTCCTTAGATGATGTGTGTGTGCCACCAAGTGCATATTATAGTGGTCCTGGCATGGCGATAAAATACATGTCTTATTCAGGACCCACTCAGCATCCCTCAGTGATTCCTCAAATAGAACAAGCCAAAAATAAAACCTTGAAAACCTTGAAATAAATACCCAAGTGTAGCAGAGACCCACTCCAGCTTGGATGCCCTAAATCCAGCTATTTCTTCTTCCTTAATAATGCCTCCATTCTCTAACAGTCCAGGAACCAGAAGCTTCCCCAGCTCCCTTGCTACTTCCTGCCCCTCTCTCACTAATCTCCTCTGACTTGACTTTCCTTATCAGGGAACCTGCCATCACAGGTTTGCTCCTGCCCCCTCCTAAGCCCTAAACCTGATTGTCCTGAGCTTCAAAAGGAATGTCTCTCTAGTACCCTTGCAACTTTCAGTAACTGTTTTTTCTTTCAGGTCCTTCATTCCAATAGTATCTATTGCTAATATGAGGTCAGAATACCCCTCCTCCCTTTAGTGTATTTTGGTTTAGGTTGTATTTTGGTTTGGGTTCTGCTGAAAGAAAACACTGAGACAAGGATTTGAGTTAAATTAATTTATTTGAGAAGTATTTATTGAGGGAATTTATGGAGGGAAACATCAGAAGAGGAGTGGAAAAGCCAAGGAAGGGAAGGAAGATAATGAAATGTACATGATCATGCTGGTTACCAGTGTGGACTTAGAGCTCACTCCCACCAGAGAACTCCAGAAGAACACACATCAGAGTTCTCCCATATAAAGGCAAGGAAGTTGGGGTATTATCCACCAACTCGCCATCTGTTATCACCATTAGCTCTCTAGACTTCCAGTTTGCCCTACTTGTGGACTAAGTGTGCTCCCATAAATCCTTAGGAGGGACTCATTAGGTATGCCCAACGAGAGGCCTTCAGCAAGTAGAAGCAAGTGCCAAGTGGATGTAGCAGACAGTGACAGCACCTGTGACAGGCTTACTGTTTCTCCGCTGGTTCATAGACAGCTCTGTCTGCCGTCAAGAACTGACTTGAAGCCACTTCAGTTCAACATCATGTACTCAGTGTCTATTTTGTGCTGGGCACTGTTAAGTGCTAGAGATGGAGAGATGAATGAAACAGCCTGGCTTCTAGGCACTGACAGTCTAGCAGGACATCAAAATCACTGAAATATTCTCTGACTTTCTAAGATCTGTATTTTCCATGAAAATGTAAATTTCTTAAGGACAGTGAAGTTGAGGGGCGCCTGGGTGGCTCAGTCGTTAAGCGTCTGCCTTCAGCTCAGGTCATGATCTCAGGGTCCTGGGCTAGAGCCCCGTATCGGGCTCCCTGCTTAGCGGGGGGCCTGCTTCTCCCTCTCTCACTCCCCCTGTTTGTGTTCCCTCTCTTGCTGTGTCTCTCTGTCAAATAAATAAAATCTTAAAAAAAAAAAGAAGACAGTGAAGTTGATCTGTCCACCTTTGTTTCTATGTATCTAGCATACTGCTGGGTACATGGTGGGTGTTTAATAAATATTTGATGAATGGTGAATTTTACATGTACGCATGCACACACACACACACACACACACACACACTAGTGGCCAGGTCAGATGACAGTCAGTGCCACTAACTATGTTTTATTTGCCTTTAAGCTAAGCCAGAAATCCCCACGATTGTGGAAAATAACTCTACGGATGTCTTGAGAGAGGTGAGTCACATTAAAACCTTTGATAATCTATAGTATAATATGCCAAGATGTGTTGTGTTGCATCATTGTCCAGAATGTTTTCTCAAAGGACCTTATTCCTTGGCCCTCAGTCAATTAATTTCTGGTGAAGAAGGGAAGCTGAGTTGATCCTAGAAACCAAATGGGAATCCTTACTTCCTGACTTTAGGCTCTTAGGACATGTGATCTGTAATCCTTAGTCCTTAAATTTTCTGGAAAAATAGTCTCAATAGTTTCAGTTTCTCCTTGATAAAAACTGGAGAAGATAGGGAAAGAAAAGTAGGACAGAAAGTAGTGTGAATCCTGGTGTAAGAATGAGGCTTTTGTTCAGCTGCATTTAATTTGTTCTAGTCCATTTCCTATACCAGCTTTCCTATAGTTTTTATTTAGAAGTAACAAGAGGAAAGCTGCCCTTCTGTAAGTCCTTCAGAACCTGGCTATTTCTCAGGCAGTAGGGGAAGGGGCAGGTGGAAAAGGAAAGTAGTGTAGGGCTATCTGACTTCAGTTTCTTGTTGATAGTTCCCAGCCTCAAGTCACTGGGATCTGGGCTCACTTGCCAGCTCTTCTTGCTGGCTGTGACCTTGGGCAAATAACTTCAATCTTTGTGGTCAGTTTTTCTATCTCTATGAAGAGGATAAGAAGGGTATCTGCATATTGTTGTTGTTCTTAAGAATTAAACGAAACAATGTATGGAAAGTTCTTGTATAAATATGGCAGGTATTAAGCACTCAATGAACATTATGATTGTTGTTATATTGTTATTACTATTAGTGTTAATCAGCTATCTTGGGGCACTTTGACTTAATTCAAGCTTTTTAAAATCCCAAGTTATAAAATAAATATTCCCACGAATTCTCAAACATTCCTTGCTACATGAGATGAGAGAAAATTATACTCATATTCTAGTTTCTTCTAGTCCTACGAACACTAAATAACTTATGATTTCTGATCCTGCTGCATATCAGTCATTTAATTTGACAGCTGCATACAAATCATAGCTCAAACTCTGTGGGATGGTTTTAAATGAGAATATATTTGTGTCTTCTGTTGATTTTATGTATTAGTCTCTTAGATAATTGCTGTTGTAGTCCTGAGTATATAAAAAAGATTTAAAATTTTTTGTTCTTTCACAATTAATTCCAATTTTATTAGTGGACTTCATTTCAATAGTTTAAATAAAACAAACTAATGGCACAATGTTTGATAGGTGTTTTTGGTTCTTCTAAGGATTTCTTGAAGGTTCTTTATGCCAGTGTTTACAGGTAATAAGGACTCAATCCAGATACGGAATAAATCTATAAGATTGGATCCAAGAATTCCAGTTAAAAAGAAAAAGGACTTTCTCTTACACGTTATCAAATTTCCTCTTCTGTATCCATGCTTACCTAGGCTCTGACTAGGAAAATCGGAGAACCTTCCTTCCTGGGGAATTAGTGAGTAATCTCTCACCGACTCTACATAACCAGTGACAGGACACAGCTTGTCTGTGGATCTTTTAAGATTTTGCCAAACATTAGTAATTCTTTACCCTAATATTCTTAGAGTCCCCATTGTATTTTTAAAAGCTTCTTAACTCTTCAAAGTCCTTTTACATGCTTTTATCGAGTCATGCTTTCATTGAGCCTCTGAAGAAGGTAGGGCATCAGTCATTTTACAGATGAGAAATTGGGGCCCAGAGAGTCTACACAACTGACTGAGTCACTAATAAAAGGCAGAGCAAGGATGAAAATTTAGCATGCCCCATTCCAGGCAGGATGGTATAATGAGAGGAGCCTATGGTTCAGGGGCAGAGAGAACTAATGTCAAATCCTAATTTGACCACTTCCTGGCTACATATCTTCATCCAGTAGTTCACCTCCACGAGTCTCAGCTAAGTCATCTAAAACTGAGATCAAGATTAATATTTCACAGGATTCTTAGGTGAATTAAATTTATGCACACTAATGGAGTACTTTGCACATAATAGATGTCTTGAGAATATTTCTTTCCTCCCACTATTTATCATTCACCTATTCTCTTTCACCCATCCCTTCATCTGAATATATATTCATAAATCTCCTGTGTGATTGATTTTAGGAGATAGTATGAGATAATGAAAAAACAGAATATTGATTGTGGAATCCAATAGACCTGGGTCTGGATTCTCCTCCATCACTTATTAACTCTGGCCCCTGGGACCTCGATTCCTTAGGTTCCTCATCCTTAGCTTCCTCATCAGGGACAATGATCCCAAACTCCCAAGAGTGATATAAAGACCAAATGAAAGAACATATGCGAAGTATCTACCATCTGGCATCCATAAGTGTTGGGTAATGGTAATTTCCAACCCCCCCTTCATTCCTTAGAAATTAACTAATTCAACATGTTCATATTGGATACCTACTATGTGCTGCATATTCACTACACCAGCAGCCCTTGGTGTTAAAGTAATGGGGATTTGGTCAGTTGTGAGTTATGTTTTCCAGCATTACTAAAGCGATAAAGTTTATGGTTAATTGGCTTTTCCTGAAAAATAGAAAAGCCCCCAAATTACCCTAACAATGATGCTTCTCAGGCTTTGACATGCCAGGGTTGTCCAAGGAGAGTGTCACACCTGTGGGTGTCATATTCTTGTGAGTTCCAGGGCAAGACTTCACCAGGGCCCCAGCATGGTGCACAGCCTCGCCCCTGCAGCTGAGATGGAAAGGGAGTCTTTACTGAAACCACAGGGCCCCTTCATGTACCAGACTTTGTATTCCAAAAAAAGATGCTGGCCTAGAGAGCCATCAGCCCACAGCCCTGGCCCTGCATAACCCACTGTGAAGATGCAGCAAAAGAAGGTACAGAGAGAGGCATGAAAACTCCAGAGTTTACTCAATAGTTCGATCTTTCCACGAGCCACATGTCTCTGTTGATGCCTCTTTTTATTTAACGCCATCATCTCTCTGGATCTCGTCCTTGTTACTCTCCACGTTTATGATGTTTGACAAAAGTTAGGTGAAAAAAAATATAAAACTACTTAACATGACACAGGAAACAAAAGTAGTTGGGGTTAAAATGCCTGAAAAGGGGGCGCCTGCATGGCTCAGTTGGTTAAGCATTAGACTCTTGATTTTGGCTCAGGTCATGATCTCAGGGTCGTGGGATTGAGCCCTGGGTCAGGCTCCAAGCTCAGCTCTGCTTCTCTCCCTCTCCCTCTGCCCCTCCCCCATGCTCGTGCATGCTCTCTCTCTAAAATAAATAAATAAATCTTAAAAAAAAAAATGCCTGAAAATGAAGAGAAGCTAAAATCGTAAGGGACATATGAAGCAGACACCATAATCTAAAACCACATATTACCATTCAGCAGTATAGCTCTGGTGGCTGTTTGCAGATTTTCATTGTTGCTGTTTATTTAATTGTGATTTTGCAAAGCCTGAAACTTTGTGGATTCTTTGTCTTTCTTAAACTCCATTTCAAATGTATGTATGTGTGTTTAAGATTATGTATTAGAGCTTCTTTTCCCCTTCCTTCCTTCCATCTTATGACACAGTGCGGCTCTGATTTCCAGTGTCCAGCCATGGGACTCCCAGTGGCCATCTTCATTTACAGTGGTGAGTCCCTGAGCTTTCACCGCAGCTGGAGAGGGCCCTAAAAATGGCACCATACCCCTTTGGGAATTCATATGGGAAGTGAAATCTCTAATATCAGGCAGGTTTCTAGAACAAAAAGGGAGATTATAAGCCTGCAGTACAGTCCGGGTTTTTCACAAGTTTGTGTTTGGACTTGTGCTTGTTCCACACACAGCTCACAGGGAAGACAGATGTGGCTGTTAGAGCTGCTGACAGTCTAAGAACAAGCACTAAGAGGGAGCCACACACAGGTAAGGATGGAGCGAGGCAAGAAGCCATTATTATACCAGGATCTTGTCCGCTTTCTGGAAGGTTGATGCCCATAAAGGGCTTGGGCTTATTTACGAGACAATGAAAGACTGTGTTTATTAGCTCTTGTCTCCCCAGCTCCCACCACCCCTCACCCCATCCCCAACCCAGTAAAAACAAAAAACAAAAAACATTAGGTTCTAGAGGAATCATTCAAAATAAAAGTCAGCTCCAGCACAAAGGCCACAGTCCTTGCCAGTTGGTTTTATTCTATTCCAGAGTGAACATATTAGGCATATTCTCAACAGCCCAGGGAATTGTTCTCTCCCTATAGACTATTAGGTTTCCTTTTTTCAAAGCATCTCTGAGTATTTTATTTTTTTTAAAGATTTTATTTATTCATTTGAGACGCAGAGATACAGAGAGAGAGAGAGAGCATGAACAGGGAGAGAGGCAGAGGGAGAGGGAGAAGCAGGCTCCCCGCTGAGCCAGGAGCCTGATGCAGGGCTTGATCCCAGGACCCTGGGATCATGACCTGAGCCGAAGGCAGACGCTTAACCATCTGAGCCACCCAGGCACCCCATCTCTGAGTATTCTAAAATGAACATTAAAAAAAAAAAAAAAAAAAAAAACAGGGAAGAATTGGCATGCAGCCAGCATCTCAAAGACAAGGATAAAATCCCAAACCTACTGCTCAAATGAATGAGTGGTCTGTCGGGACAAAACAAAAGCAACCTGAGTGTTAAAATTGACCTCAGAACCTAGGAAAATGTTCTCTGTCCTTCAGTCTCCCAGTCATGGTCTCTCATCTTTTCATGGTGAATTTTTTTTTTTTTGGGGGGGGGAATGGGAATCTGTCTCTCTTCTGTGTTCACACTTATTCTCTATCCCTTTTTCTTTTGGTTTTCTGCCTCTGTTCTTTATTTCTCCTCCCTCACCCCATCTCTCTACCTTTCTCTTTTCCTTCCTGAGTTTCTCTCATCTCTTCTTCATGAACTCCCTCTTTAATAGACCTTAATATGAAATTGGATTATATTTTAAAATATTTATGAATAAGTTTCTATATCCTCTGTTCTTAATGTTTCACCCGAGTAAGTTGAAAAGTCTTTAATTCTCTCTGTGCTGATTACACATTACTGACGTATGTGTTAGGTTGTTGAAAAGACTTACAGGATTAAGACAGGTTCTGCTGGTGACACAGCTTTAATATGTGCAGGTGGTACAACACAGCACCAGTGGGAGAAACACCTGCACTGGATGGGGCCTGAAATCTCAGGCGCAAGCTTCTATGTCCTTCCACAGCTGGGCCCCACAGAACAAGCTCTGTACCCAGTTCTCAACTCACCACCAGGATGTCTGCAACCACCTGGGCCCCAGGAAGCCTAAGCTCCACTCCTGGTGGAGTCTCTTAGAGTGAGCTGGTCATGTAGGCACATTCCAGCCACCTGACCAGCCTCAACTGTCAGAACCCTCAGCTCCACCAAAACCAAGTGCAAAGCATAAATCCCGTTATTTTCACTCAGCAACACAGCAGGATGGTACATTCTGCACCCAAACTCACAGACCCATGGTGGCAAAACAACCTTTATCTTCAGTTAATACATTTTGAAGTTTTGGTCAGGACAGCTTTAGGGACCCTGTAGGTAAGTGTTTGGTCAGTTGATACCTGCTGAGATTAACTCATACTATGCACTCTTTCTCTTAAAAACACAAATACTTTCTTTCTATTTATCCTAACGTGGCTCTTTGCTGTGAGCCTCAGTCTGTGTTTTCAGAATAGATACCTCCCAGGCTGATTACACAAAATGGAAGGGATGAGCCACGGCAAGCTGCTCTTGCTGTCTCTGACAGGCTTCCTTCTCAGCCCTCAGCTTCCACTTCATCTCCAGGATGGTCCTCTCTACCTCCTCCAGGGCTCGCTCTCGCCTTTCCACTGCCCTCTCCCGCCATTCCACTGCCCTCTCCCTCCTCAGCACCTCCTTTTCCCTTTGGCTGGCCCACAGAGCCAGGGCCCCCACCTGCTCCAGGAGCTGGGCCCAGTCGCCCTCGATACCCATGGGGAGTTGGGGCCCCTGGGGCCTCAGGTCCTTGCGCTGCCCCACCTGACCGTGGCCGGTCTTCTCCAGCTCCTCTCTATGCATGCTCTTCAGATGTTTCCACAAGGCTGTGGTGCCCACGTTCACCCCGGGGCCACGGCTCACCTGCCTGCCACACAGGCGGCAGGTGGCATATTGGTTGGGGTGGTGGCCAGCACGAACAGGGGCCAGGTGGAAATACTCCCATACCTCAGAAAACCGGGTGCCCTTGTTGTGGGGTGTAGGGGCAGGCATGGCGCTTGCGAAAGGGCCAACCAGTTCTCCCTTCTCACTGACTGCCTCTTCCTCCTTCATCTCTAGGTCTCTTTTTACCTTCATCTTGGTTCCCTCCTCTTCCTCCTCTTCCCGCCTCATCCTGTGTCCTCTTCTACAGCTTTCCTTGAGCCAGAAGTCTTAGCTGAACCACAGCTAAAGCGAAATGAGTAATTGGGAAGGGACTGTGGTAACTCTTGGGGATTCACAACAAAGGTCAAAGGCTGGCCACACCTGAGTGGTATGAAGTTTCCACTTCACAGAGAGTCAGGGTGAGTCAGAGCCACATGAAATGGCCTCTGAGGCTCCCGTGTACATTCCCTCCAGGCCCCAGATATGTATTGATCCCTCCTTGTCTAGACCAGAAAGGCAAAGCAAATGAGTCCAGGAATCACAAAGAATTCAGTGTTCTCTACATTAAGTACCACCCTGAGTTTTTGAACATTGGAAATTTTAGGTTTTCTCTTGATTCCCTCCTGGCTGCTTCCACTGTTTCTGTGTCCTGGATGCCTATATATGGGTTTTGGAGGCTTCGAACCCTTGGGCTGCTCACGACGTCCCGGGCTGGGGCCTCACTGGCCTTCCTCAGGGTAGGGAGAAGCACGCCCCGGAGAGAGAGAGAGACGCTGATGGTGGGAGACACCCACACTTCCTGAGAACTGTTGCAACAGAGAGTCCAAACTCTGGGTAATAAAGTTCCCAGTGTAAGGTCAGTCTGGCCCTAGAGAGGTCCCTCTGGGGCTGAGATTCTGAGAATTCCGAACAGCAGGCTTAGCTGTTTTCAGCAGGAGGAACTGGCATGCACAGAGGAGGGAGAGGTGGAGCACATCTCCACAGACTTGTCGCCCGACGGTCCTTAGCGAGCAGCTTACCCTGCACCTTCCCTCGCACCATCACCTGCAAAGCCAAGAGCCGATAAGACTTTCCCGACAGCCGCTTACTCCGGGAGCTTGCCTGATTCACCCCCATTGAAATAAATAGATGGACAATTAAATTACATTGTAAAAAATAGCCTGACATCTCTCTCTACTTTTGGGGATCATTTCTTAAGTAATGGAGAGCCTTGTTCGTCAAGCTTTGCAACCGCAAAGAGTTAGGAAACACTCCCACCCCCAGCCCTCCAAGTGGGGACTTACTCACAGGCAAGCAGGGCTCTGAAGATGTGCCTGAGGCTCTGGTGCTGGGTGAGGGCTCCTGCACGCTGTGGGCGGCCAGTAGCTGACTCCTGCCCCCAGGAGGAGGGCGCCTGCAATCCTGTTCCTCCCGCTTCCACAGGTGCCTCCTTTCCAAGTGGGTGTGTCCCTGCCTGCCCACACACAGACGCCAACTTTCTCTCCGCCCCCCTTCCACACCCCCGAGAAAAGAGGTTCCTGGCACAGGGCTGGTAATAAAATAGTAAGTCGAGCACCTACAAGTCTTAGTTCTGTTTCCAGATAACTCCATCATCTGGCCTCTTAAGCAAAGGAAAATATGGAAGGGGGGGAAAGGGTGAGATTTCAGCAGAGAAACCACAGGCCTCAACGACATCTGTGCTTTCAAGTATCTTGTCCAATTGTCAGACCGTGAGTCTCAACAGTGGGTTTGGAAACTATGGATGTTGTAAATACAGTCAGTGGAAAAGCCAAAGAACTTGCAGAAAAGGGAAGATTAAGTGAGAGGAAACCTCCCAAGTTTAAAGAAATATGACAAGTTGAGAGACAGATTTGAGGTTGCTTTTTATTATATTATGTAACTGGAATTAGAAAAGCTCAATCACTATTGGCTTGTATTCTCAGTTGGAGTGAAATAAAAGAATAGTCACAGTTTAAGCAAAAATTTTATATTTACATAAATACTATATTTATATATATGTATATTTAGGAAGGAGAACCTACCAAGAGGAGACAGGAACATTTTGAAGAAGGTGTCTGTGGAAGAAAAATGCTTGAGTTATAGAAGAAAAGATAGAAATGACAGTAGAAAACAGACTGAAAGATAAATTTCAAGTGAAGAAAGAATGTTGAGAGGAAGAAAGACTCCAAATAGAAATGAAGAGTTGGTAAACAAATAGGGGAACTTTAAAAAAAAAAAATTCCTCCTTCTAAACTAAAAAGCTAAATGTTTTTTTAAATGGTTCTGTGGAAAGCCCTTATGAAAAGGTTCTGCCCAAACTTAGGCAAACTGAATCTGGGCTAATTTACAAAATGGTCAGCATTTCAGTATTTCATCTGCGGAAAAAAGGAAATGATCATTCTTACAGCCAGATGTGGACTCAATTTTCCTGACTCCTCAATCTCATCATGCTCCAGCCTCCCGCTGGCTTCCCTCTGCTGCCAGGACAACGTGCCCAACTCACATGTCGGCCTACGAACCCTTTCCGTCTATCCACCTTTGTGAATTCCCCACTATTTTCCACCACAGGCCACCTGTGGAGTCCAGGCCCATGTCTTCCCTGTCTGCAAAATATAACTCCATTCACTAAGTTATTCCCAGAGTTCACCCTTCTCTGTTCTCCTACAGAACTGCCCAAATACTTTTTGCCACTTACGACATCATTCTTTGTGCTATTGCGCATGTATTCCGTGTGTACTTAGAACAATGTGTGTTGGAGAAACCAGTTCTTTGGCTTGGTCGTGAATGCAGCAGCCACACATTAAGTGAGTGAGTGATTTTGACTTCGCAACAGAGGGATGTGTGTGTGTACACTCGTGGGTGTGTACACACAGACTCTTGTCCATATTTACTTCATATATATATATTTTTAATTTAAGATGTTTTTCTTCTTACTCATTTGGAAATTCCCAAACAGCAGTAGCTCTGCTTGCTCAGCAAAACCCTATAAACTTGATGTTTCATAGGAGGTTTGACTTGAGTTTGAACTAGTTAAGTCTGTGGCTTTTCAATTTTAGAGAGACTGGGAGGGAGGAGTTCAGGACGAGAACCACATTCTGACACAAAAATCTTAGAACACAGTCTGGAGGTGGTAGAGAGTATTTGAAATCTGACTCACTCCATAAGATCTGAATTCAGAGAATCCACAGAGTTAAAGCTTTTTAATATTTTTTTTAGTTGACAAGAGATTTCTTCAGTAAGCATGTTGCCTTTATAAAATAATGGAACCCCTACTTATTCCTGATATTACCATATCATCATCTTATGGTGGGTTAACTGAGCATGGAGAAAATGAGTCATGAGAGTGGTTAAAGGTATTGGCATTAATAAAAACCTTTACCACTTTTTTTTTTTTTTTTAACATTTCATTTCCTGTAACTCTTACATCCCTTCCTGGACCACCTGAAGATAAACATCAATCTTTGGCATTTTATTGGATTAAATAAATTGAACTCTCTTTTCTTTACTAAATAAGAATATATTTTAGGGGACCTGGTTTTACTTTTGATTTTCCAGGACAAAAAGTGACATAATGTCATGGATCTGCATTGCTGATGCATGCACGTGTCCCCATTGTCAAGTGTGGAATGAGTGGAAAACCTGGCAGCTGCAGTGTTCACTACCTACCATTTTGGATTCCACAGATAGTCCCCTCCAAAAGTCTCATGATTTCCTTGGGCTTTTTGTAGGGATGTATGGGAGGGTGCTAAACTGCACCTCACTAGGACCTCACCAGAAAGATGCTACTTCGGCACCCTTAAATTTGGTTTCTCAACTCTGCTCAGGACCAAACTCTTTGGGTATAACTAGTCTGTGGGGAAATTGGCACACCAAGTATTACATATAGTTCATTGTTCTTTACTAGTTAACTAGTGAATCCATCCATTGTGGAAAATATTTGAGAACTAAGAACCAGGGCTGGTTATATGTAAAATACATATATCTCTTGATGAGAAAACAGATAACTATGAATGGGATTATAATTTTGCAGTGTCTCAGATAAAATGATGAGGAACCAATAAGGATATTTTCACCAGGCTGTTGAAATAAACTATCATCTCAAAAAGAGCAAATACGGTGTTGGAAATAAAACATAACTGACCCTACCTCTAAGCTTTCTGGCTTTGTAACATAAGCTACCTGTTCTGTCTCTTTCATGTTTCAGTACAATGTGTTTTACCAGGAAATACCTTGGACTGGGACTGGAGTAAGAGTTCCCAATTGTGCCATTGACTACATTCCACTCCCTTTAACCACCCTTGTGATTTGGTGCCTTGGTTTCCCCATCTGTCAAATGGCAATGATAAAGCATGTCCTATCTGCCCTATGGGATTTTTAAGATGATAAAATGAAAAATCAATTACATAAATTCTCTACAAGTCAAAAGTGAGATATTTACAATAATGGTTTCTGTGGTTGTTGCTATAAATAGTACTTTACATTATTTTGGGAGTGGAAACAACCAAAATGCATATATCTTTTAGCTTTTAGTATAACAGAATATTCTTTTCTGGCCTCTGACTGTTAGAGCTTCTTCCATCTTTCTAGTCTTTGGCTTCCATTTAGTATTATTTTATTCTTCCTATATAGAGTTGTGATCTCCCTTCTCCAGAACCCAGAATCCAGACTTGCAACATTAGTCTAGTTCTAGATTCTTCATAGGTTAACCTATGATTCCAGCCATGAAATCATGACATCTCTGTAGGAGACAGCCTATTTGTAGCTCACATTTTCACATAACCTCTGAAAGGTAAACGCAGCTTTGTTGAAAGTGGAGAAAATCATTTCCTGCCAATTTGCCTCATGTGACAGTTGGTGGGGATGTAAAGGGTACCAGTTTCTTCTGAATTTGCAAATAAGCCTTTCTATGTTCTGCCTTCACCCCCAGAGAACATTTACCTGCTCCCAGAGGAATGTATTTCCCACAGCAAATCTCACGTGGTTTATAGAAGGAGGCTTTCCTCAAGGTGAAAAAGAAGGTAAGGAAATCAGTCAGTGGAAATGGGTTTGGCAAAGAAAGAAAGAAAACAAGGAAGAATAGAAATTGCCATTGCCCAAGTTGATCTTGGCATTTAAGGACAGTTCTAATTCCAAAACAAACATCGTCTTGCCTACCAGATGGCATTTTCTGATACCGCATCTAGTGCCTCCAAGAATCAGTGTGGGTCACATTTCCCAGAATTAAGAAATACACCTGACTTTTTTTTTTTTTTTTAGGTTCATTTATTTTAGAGAGACAGAGAGAGAGTATGTGTGAGCAGGGAGAGGAATAGAGGGGAAGGAAGAGGGGAAGCAGATTCCCTGCTTGATCCCAGGACCCTGAGATCATGACCTGAGCCAAAACCAAAAGTCAGATGTTTAACCAACTGAGCCACCCAGGCGCCCACACCTGACTTCTTTAACTCGCTTATAAATACTAATGTTTTATTCAACTGTTAGTAAAAGCAGATCTTTTATATGACGGCAAAAAAGTTTAACTCAACATACATTTATTAATAATTTCATTTAGTTCAAATAACTTAGCACCACTGCTTTAAGTCAAGAACCAAATACGTTCGACTTGTTCTTGTAAGGCTCTGAGTGGGGTGGGGTGGGGAAGGCTAGAGGAAGTATACATAAAGGACTGGGCTTTATGACAAGGAACTCCTCCAGGAGGATTAAAAATTCTTGGAACAGGAACACACATTGAGGCAAGCTCAGGTGAGAACATACAAAGCCGTATTTTTCATAGGTAGTAAACGGGCAGCACCTGCCAGAACAATCCCAGACATTCCCTGCCCAGGACAACAGCCCTTCTCCTTTCTCTTGAGTCATTTTTTTTTCTCAAAGCTCAGTATGTTTTCAACAGTAACTGAGTCCCATAGCTCTTGCTACATTATTATTTTTAACTGATAAAATAAAAAGTTCATGTTGATGAACGATTGTATCGATCCACTTGATTCATTTTGAGACTGTTACTGGTTTTGTTATTCACTTAGAAAACAATTCACCCATAATAATGATTGATGCAATCCTGAAAATATCTCTTAAAGGTCATTATAGATATGTTCTCCTGTTAAGTAAGCCCTGGTTTGATGTGCTGGTTACCCTCCCAACCATGAGGCCAGACAGTGTGGTACAACTGCATTTAGTTATTACTTTGGCAAGTAACAACTTCAAAATTAGCATTTAGAGCCTGTAGTGTAAAAAAGCTATGAGATTTCAGAAAGTTCAGGCCTACAGTGACAGATGGTTTTACATTAATTTCCTGCTACCATGTATGCTATTTGGAGATTGGACCAACAGGGGCAGTTAAACAGTTTCTATTTCTAAAGGAGACTCACAGGACCCAAAATGACAACGGTTATAAATCTCCACCTTATTTCAGGAAAAAGATACAATATAACAACACCATTAAAGTAAGGATATACATCTCATGTATAGATTTACAGCAAGGGGGCCAGGGAAATCAGGCATGGGGCTCTCTGTAAAGGGCGGGGAGATGACCAACATGGCACAGAACACCTCCGAAGTGGGGAGCCCAAAATGGAGTCTTGGTTGAGGTTGTTTTAGATTTTACTTAGACATATTCCTGCTGTGTAGCCAGACTCGACAGCAGAGCCTTACCAGGTTCTAGCCCCGGTTAGGTGCAAATCATCAGTCTCACTGTTATCAATAAACAATGCTGGTGAATGAGGACAACCGGCCCCCAACTCCCTCAGACCCGTGATCACAAATAAAGCAACACTATTAATCAATACATTTTGTACCTTGACCATTGATCAATACCATGCAGGAGCTTGAGCAAAACAGTTTCGGTTAACAGTTTAGGCCTGCTGGAATAAACCCTCAGTGTGCAGAAGCTGTGGTTTGACCACTTTAGACTCTGTTACTGTCAACTGAACCATCCCCAGCCATGCCTTGACATCATTTTATGGCTCATACAGAAATCGCTGGTGACTGATCTTATTCTGAATCTGTCCTGTAGGAATATACATTACTAATGAAGAGAGAAAAATCAAAGGTGGATTTTTGGAGCTGAAGTCTGTTTTGACAAGGGTGTATGGTAATAAACCAGCCCAAGCAAATAACCTGACCATCTGGTGTATGGCCCTATCTCCAGTCCCCGGAAATAAAGTGTGGAACATCTCATCTGAAAAGATCACTTTTTCCTTGGGTGAGTTGTCTATTTAATAAGGTCAACCAGGGGTGGCCAAGACTGCCATAAGCTCAAAACACTTCTAATTAGAACAAATAGAACCACTCATTATTTCCATGGTATTTTAATCTCGGAAAACTTTACACAACTCAAAATTATTAAATTTCATACTATCAAAACTTTTTTGACAAAACAGTGGGACTCTGCTTAAAAGAATTTCTTCAAATAAAAAGTAGCTGATTCCTGTTTCTGAGAATTTCTGGTGAATATGGCAATTTTTTTTTCAAATTTCATTTAATAACTTTTTGTTAATGTACCATATAATGAAAATTAACACTAATATATTGATGATCAAGAGAGGTTCTTAAAATCCTAAAATCCCTTCTGAGTCACAAAAAACCTTCAATTATATATAGCATTTATAATTGTAATACCTAGGAATGGACAAGCCATGTATGAGATATAAATAGCTTGAGGATAAGGACTATATCCTAATGATTTTCATGCCCCTAGGTTGAAGCACAGAATTTGGCACATTGAAGATTTTTATGACTTGAAAATTGATATGCAGGATCATTCTACTTATCACAATATTTGATTAACCAGAATATTCACTACTCTAAACCTGACCAAATAATAGAGATTTTACTGCATAAAAGATGTGAACAAATGTCTCAACAAATACAGCGACAACAGATTGCCTATAAAAAGTAGAAGTTTGTAATGACAACTATCAAACATGCATATCTAACAGTAAAGTAATACTTAAGCAGATTTGTTAGCCATTATTACAACTCTGCAGGACCATTAACGTCTTTTACCACCTTCCTATTTTCAGAGATTCTGTAGTCTGTGACATACTCATAAAACCCAGGATAGCTTATAAGGGAAAGTTTCCCTTTGTTTCAAGGCCACTGTCTGCATGTTGGGTCCTACCCAGCCCTTTCACAAATGCAGGCAGTTGGTTCCTGGGAACCTTGGATGGGAAGGATATGTGGCTCAATGCGAATCCATCCCCACTATTCAGAAGCCGGTGCCATTCTGAATCTGGGACAGTGGCATCATGCCTATAATACTGCCTGTGTGTGTGTATATCCATACACACACAAACACATCTCCCTGTGAACTCTGAGTTAATCACTCAGAAATGGTCATGGCTTTACACTGGAACATCCATACTCAATTCTGTCTAGTTCCCTCAGAAATAAATGCACTTCCTTTCTAGAAGGCTGAACACAGTTAAGGGCTACAGGCTTGGAACAGGGTAAAGGTAACTGGTTCTCACATAGTTTGCCAGTAACTTTGGCAGACTCTAAAGACGTGAGCTGAAAACAAAACAACCTTAAATTCCTAAATCCCATCACAGACAGAACCATGTTTGAAATTCCAATCTTTTCTGATGTTAAAACTGAGCTTTTCTTGATTTAAAGATTTTATTTATTTATTTTTAGAGCAGTTTTAGGTTGACGGCAAAAGAGGAAGGTGCAGAGATTTCCTATACACCCTCTCACACACATGAATATTCTCCCTCTCTATCAGCTTCATGCACTGGAATGGTTCATTTGTTACAACTGATGAACCTACACTGACACATCATAATCACCCAAAGTCCATAATTTGCCTTATGATTCAACACTTGGTATTGTATATTCTATGGATTTGGACAAACGTATATTGACATGTACCCATCAGTGGCTTCAAACCGCCTTAAATTTTCACTGCCCTAAAAATCCTTTGTGCTCCACCTATCCATCCTTTACCCCCCAACCCCAACCCCTGGCAACCACTGATTTTTTTAGTCTTTAGAGTTTTGCCTTTTCCAAATGTCATATAGTTGGAATCATACGGTATGTAGCCTTCCCAGATTGGCTTCTTTCAATTCCTGATACGCGTTTAGGTTTCCTCCATGTTGTTTTATGGCTTGATAGCCTATTTTTTATAGTACTGAATAATATTCCATTTTATGCATGTACCAGTTTATATATCTGTTCACCTACTGAAATGTATTTCGGTTGCCTCCAAGTTTGGGCAATTATGAATAAAGCTGCTGTGAACATCCCCGTGGAGGTTTTTGTGTGGGCATGAGTTTTCAACTCCTTTGAATGAATACAAAGGAGTACAATTGCTGGACTGTAGGTAAGAGTATGTTTAGTTTTGTAAGAAGCCTCCCAACTGTCTTCCAAAGTGACCGTACCATTTTTGCATTCCTGCCAGCAGTGCATGAGAGTTCCTGTTGCTCCACATCCTCACCAGCATTTCATATTGTCAGTGTTATGGATTTTGGCCATTCTAGTAGCTGTGTAGTGGTATCTCTTTTTGTTTGAATTTGCATTGGTCGATGACATATTATGTGAATCATCTTTTCATATGCTTATTTGCCATCAATTTATCTTCTTTAGTGAGGTGTCTATTAAAATCTTTGGCCCATTTTTTAATCAGGCTGGTTGTTATCTTACTGTTGAGTTTTAAGAGTTCTTTGTATATTTCGAAAAATAGTCCTTTACCAGTTGAGTCTTTTGCAAATATTTTCCTCCCAGTCTGTGGCTTGTCTTCTCATTCTCTTGAACTGTGCTCAGTTTTAAGATCAGAAAATAATGAATAATTTTAGGATAATAAGGAAGGGCACTGATCCTGATACCCAAAGCACACCATAATTCCAATTTACAGGACAGCCCTTGATCTAATATAATTTTAGGTTCTGAGCAGATGGTTATTTTTCAATTATCAAATGAATTTTTATCCTTTATGATCAAATATTAAAGCCAATAAATCTTGAAGAGTTCAGTTTCCCAAAATTATAGGTTACATTCTAGTCACATTCTAGCATGTGTCTTTGGGAATGACTTAGAAGATGCAGTTGAGACTCTGGAAAGCAATGTCATCACTGGATCATACTCCCTTACTTGTAAGTTCTTAAACACTTACTTCCAAACATTCTTTCTGCTTGTGGTAGTACTGCTGGGTGCTTTATGAACTCTGGGAAAACTTCTGATGCCTTGTGCAAGAGTTATTGCTTTATCAAGCCATTATTGTTGACAGATATTGAGATGAAAATACAGAAGAAAAATCTAAAGTAGAGAAATTCTGAGAATATTACAGAGCAAAAAGGAGATTTAGTAAGAGGAGAGGAGCTTTTGCTCCCCTTTGTTCCCAGAGAAGAGTTGGAAGCCTGCAAGCTAACAGTCCTCCGAGATGCTTCCTTCCCCACCTACCTCACAGTCTCCCAGGAAGTTCAGATGCTCAGTGATTCTTATTCTAGTAAACTCAGAAAAGGAGAGGGGTCAGTATAGGGTGATCAGTGGCTCATCAGGCAGCTGTTTGAGTAACCAGAGCCTACAGATTCCTGTGATTCAACAATAAATATATTTTTTAAAAGTTCTTTCCAAAATATCCTACCCTGCTGTTACCAAACCGCATGTTTGGCTGCCCCTCGCTCAATAGGCCAATACTCAGAAGAGGAGTTTTGATTGGAAAGGAATATGAGCTTTATTCAGCAGGCTGGCCAACTGGGGAGAAGGCAGACTCTTGTCCAAAAGCCAACTCCAAGGTTTCTGCCTGGCCCAGGGATTTTTAAAGGGGTTCAGGGCAGTTAGTTGGTAAGGGAGTGCAGTAGTCTGTAACATTTCTTGATGATGTGAAGACTTGGTGGTCCCAGCTAGAGAGGTTGTCTCAGTGATCCCAGTGCTGGGGGGCTGTGCAAGGGGGTCTGCTTCCTGTTTCAGGAGGTATAGGAGTGCTCTGTTCTTCCTAGGAAAGAATGAAAGAACTAGATATTCAAAGGAAAGTTAATCAATCACATGGCCTAAAGGCATTTGCTAAAGTTTAAAGACTACTAGGTTAGCAGGAGGGGCCAAAGTAGCTTCACTGCTGGCCTAGCTTATCAGAATGTCTAAAATTATAGCACTGTAAGGTCAATTTTTTGGCATGTACAAAGAGTTGTTTTGTTTTGTTTTGTTTTGTTTTGTTTTGTTTTGTTTTGAGGTGGAGGGGATTTTTTTCAAAAATCTTAAAACAAAAGTTGAATGCAAATACCCCCTGGGGTAAGTAATGTCTTTGCCATCTTCAGCTATTATTCATCATTAAATGGATTTCCATTTGGGATAGAGAGAGAGTTAGGGGTTAATGAGTCATATGTGTTTGAGTGTGCATGTATATTTCGGGATATGGAGAAAGGATTAAAAAGGGATATCTCAGTAGTGGGGCAAGAGAACCACTTGAATATTGAGGAAGAATATGCCAGACAAATACTTCCTATTTCATGATTTTTCTCAAACCCTGACTGATCCTAGGTATCCTAAGGACTTTATCAGTTAAGGACTGATCAGTTAAGGACTTTAATATACATAGAAATCACCCAAGGATCTTGTTAAAAAGCAGATTCTGATTCACTAAGTTGAGGTGGAGGAGCAGGGCCTGAGAGTCTACATTTCTAACAAGTTCCTAAGAGAAGCCACAGGTCACATTTTGAGAAGCAAGGATCTAGCAAGGCCTGGAGTTTGGTTCATTTCTAGGTGGACCAGCTAAGGGCTGATTCAATCTCTGAGGAAGCCCTAGAACTGACCAGCTGCCCTGTGGGACAGACAGACACCTGGCCACTGCTGCCCATGAGGGTGGTCCTGAGTGCCCTGCCAGGCCTGCTGCAGAGGGGACACACTCAGGAGCCCATGAAGTTGCCTTAGGCCAGCAGCTTAATCCCTTACAACACAATGGCAAATGTAATGGCCTAAAAACTGGCTGATACGTTTCTGCTAAATTCTGCTTTTGAGTTTTGGGAAATAGTGTTTTTCTGTGAGGTTTTAGCCACTTCTTTCTACACCCCTGAGTTTTGTTTTGACCAAGGCAGAGTTTCTACTTTACGGGACAATCTGAAACCAGAGGGACTTTTTTTTTTTTTTTTTTTTTTTTGGGCTGCAGGTTTCATGTTGAAAGCTATGCATCATTTTTGTTACATGGCAAAGAGTTCATCTTAAAATACAAATCTTGCAGTAGCAACTTCCTAATACACTGTAAGGATATGTATGCCAAGAACCCCTCAGATTACAAAGCTGTGTGGTGTTAAATATGGCAGAATAATATCTTAAAATAGAAATATTCAATAAATGAAAAATAAATGTTTCCCATTGTCAAAATCTAGGATTAAGAATAACCTATCAACATCTTCTTTTCCAGGAGTCAGCAAACATTTTCTGTTTTTATCTGCCAGATAGTAAATATTGTATGCTTTGTGGCCATATGGTCTCTATCACAGTTACTCAGCTCTGCCGTTATAATACAAAAACAGCCATAGACATACATAAACAAATGGACGTGGCTGTGTTCCAGTAAAACTTTATTTACAAACATAGGCAGTGGGTGGAATTGGACTTGGGGGCCATAATTTCCCACCCTTTGTTCCAATCAATCTACAGAGAAAAACACCTAGGCATTATTTTTCCAGGTCCATGCTTATTAAGGTTGCTACTTTGGAAGATGATGCTTATTATGTACCAGCCGTCAAATATGTACTTAAAGTTGGTCTTCTCCCTTTCAGTGTTTAGAAGGAATCCATATGCATTCATTCGTCCACTTGCATTTGCCAGGAACCAGAAATACAGTGAGGAGCAACACAATCACTTCTCTTGAAGGGTATACTGATGATGTAGAGTACTAAGGCCTTTGCTAAGTTAAACATTAAGGCTATGAGCACATCACAAAGATCCCTGGGATTCTTCAAGTTTGAGAAGGTGCATACCAGGCAGTTTGTAGTGGGAAAGTGTAAGGAAACAGCATGCACACAAAGCAAGAATCCATGGAGATCGGGTTGAAATATCACCTGTTAGATTGAGGGTATGATTTGAGATATAAAAGATGATAGGCAGCATCAGGAAATGAAGTGGGAAGTGTAATGGGGGGAGGAAAATAATGATCAGATTTGAATGTCATGCTGAAGTGTTCAAACATGTTTCAGATGGTATGGGTGGAAGAGGATGGTCATTCCACCAACCTATTTGTATACTCTCCAGGTACCTTTCTCCCTACCCCACACCTACTTCCTCAGAGCTTAATAGCAAGGGATCGTTTATATGATAACAAGTCAGAGCCAGCTGTAAGCATCACCTACGGCCAAGAGCAATAACAACACTACCAACACTGAAAATAAAACATAGATACATCTCGATTACAAAACACAAATCCCTTCCAATGTGCTATGTGCTATCAGGTGACATAATTTATATAATATATACTTTTCTCTTAAAATAAATTATAGAATAGAGCCAATAGTATAATTTACAATTAAATGTCCAAATAATTGACACAGCTCATCAGATGTGAAAGAAAGAAAATCACAAAATTCCCTAGCCTCTGAATCATTTAACAATATTTAACCCAGGCCTTCCTAAAGTCAATAGATCCTTCTGGCATTTGTAAATTGTCTTATACTGCTAATAGGGCTATTTTACAGTTCAGTAATGGGAGCTTTAAGGAACTGACATAAATGTATAATATGATAAAACAATATATTCTAGCCTCTCTTTCATCCCTACCTGCCCACACACACAGAGAGAAAAGTTATAGCCAGATAAAAATTTTCTGACAAAAACAAGCATTTTAGAAAAGGCAGTAATAATACCATTAATCTTCAGCTCATTGATGTTACTTCCAGTTGGATAGTTACATCATCGTTTCTACTCTTGCCAATAAAATTTAGCAGGCTTGCGGATTTGTGAATTGTATGATTACTTTCCAAATACTTTGAAATATTAGCTGCTATAATTGTTTTACCAGGGCTTGGTTAAATGTTATTTTCTCCAGGAAGCTTCCCCTGACCTCCCAATCATGGCTGGTGCCCTTTCTTTGCATCCCCGTGGTACCCTACACTCAACACAATGCCTGGCTCCCTGCCTATTACCTAAGGTCTGGTCCTTAAAGACAGCCTGATGTCTTCCACCACCATATCCCACGGCCTTGCATTAACAGACCTTCGATAACGATTTCTGAGAGGAATGGATAAAGTTGTGGGGGATATTAAGTCAACACATCATCTTTCTATTATGATATTTTGTTCATCATTATTATCCATTTCATCTTTTCAGGCTCAGTGAACCCTTCAGCAAGTCCTCCGCTTGATGTTGTCACATCGACCCTTGGCACCCGACCTTCTCCAGTCAACAGCATGTCTCCTACAAGTAAGAATGTTTTCACAGTCTTACTTTCTTTTTTTTAATTATCTTTTTTAGTATAGTTGACACACAATGTTACATTAGTTTCAGGTGTACAACATAGTGCTTCAGCTACTCTCTGTGTTTTGCTGTGCTCAGCACACTGGTAGCCACCGTCTGTCACCATACAACACTGTTAAAATACCACTGACTATATTCCCTATGCTGTGCCTTTCATCCCATGACCTACTCCCTCCGTAACTAGAAACCTGTATCTCATACTCCCCTTCACCAGTTTTGCCCATTCCCCACCCCCATCGCCTCTCACAACCATCAGTTTGTTCTCTGTATTTATAGGTCTGATTCAGCTTGTTTGTTTATTTGTGTTTGTTTTTAGAGTCCACATATAAGTGAAATCATATGGTATTTGTCTTTCCCTGTCTGACTCATTTCATGTAGCAGAATACCTTCAAGGTCCATCCATGTTGTTGCAAATAGCACAGTTTCATCCTTTTTTTAAGGATGCATAAAATTCCATCTTCCTTATCCACTCATCTATTGATAGACCCTTGGGTGGCTTCCATATCTTGGCTATTGTAAATAATGCTGCAATAAACATAGGGGTACCTATCATATCTCTTTTCAAATTCATGTTTTCATTTTCTTTGGGTAAATACCCAGTGGTGAAATTATTGGATTATATGGTATTTCACTTTTTATTTTTTTCTTCATACTATTTTTTCACAGTGGCTGTACCAATTAACATTCTCACTGTCAGTGCACAAAGGTTCTTTTTTCTCCACATCTTCTCCAGCACTTGTTATTTCTTGTCTTTCTGATTTTGCCATTGTGACAGGGGTAAGGTGATATCTCACTGTGGTTTCGATTTGCATTTCCCTGTATGTCTTCTATAGAAAAAATGTCTGTTCAAGTTCTCTACCCATTTTTTTAAATTGGATTGTTTGTTTTTTTGGTGTTGAGTTGTATAAGTTCTTTATTTTATTTTATTTTATTTTATTTTTTATGTTTTTATTTTAATTCCAGTTAGTTAACATACAGTGTTATATTAATTTCAGGTGTACAATATGGTTATTCAACAGTTCCATACATCATCTGCTGCTCATCATGACAAGTGTACTCCTTAATCCCCATCACCTATTTCACTCATCCCCCCACACCCTCCCCTCTGGTAACCATCATTTGTTCTCTATAGTTAAGAGTCTGTTTCTTGATTTATCTCTCTCTCTCTTTTTCCCTCTGCTCATGTTTTGTTTCTTAAATTCCACATGAATGAGATCATACGGTATTTGTCTTTCTCTGACTGACTTACTTTGCTCATCATTATACTCCCAAGCTCTGTCCATGTTGCTGCAAATGGCAAGATTTCATTCTTTGTTATGGTTGAATAACATTCCATTATATATATCATATCTTCTTTATCCATTCATCTGGATAAATGGACACTTTGGCTGCTTCCACAGTTTGACTATTGTAAGTAATGCTGCCAACATGTCCCTTTAAATTAGTGTTTTTTTTTTTTTTTTTTTTAAAGATTTTATTTATTTATTTGAGAGAGAATGAGAGAGAGCACATGAGAGGGGGGAGGGTCAGAGGGAGAAGCAGACTCCCTGCTGAGCAGGGAGCCCGATGCGGGACTCGATCCAGGGACTCCAGGATCATGACCTGAGCCGAAGGCAGTCGCTTAACCAACTGAGCCACCCAGGCTCCCTAAATTAGTGTTTTTGTGGGTTTTTTGGTAAATACCCAGTAGCACGATTATTGGATCATAGGGTGGTTCTATTTTTAATTTTTTGAGGAACCTCCATACTGTTTTCCATGGCGGCTGCACCAGTTGCATTCCCACCAACAGTACATGAGGGTTCCTTTTTCTCCACATCCTTGCCAACATTTATTGTTTCTTGTTTTTGATTTTAGCCATTCTGATAGGTGTAAGGTGATATCTCATTGTAGTTTTGATTTGCATTTCCCTAATGATGAGATGTTGAACATCTTTTCATGCATCTATTAGCCACCTAGATGCCTTCTTTGGAGAAATGTCTATTCATGTCTTCTGCCCATTTTTGTTTTTTGGGTGTTGAGTTTTAGAAGTTATTTAAATATTTTGGATATTAACCTCTTATTGGATATATCATTTGCATATATCTTCTCCCATTCAGTAGGTTTACTTTTTGTTTTATTGATGGTTTCCTTTGTTGTTCAAAAGCTTTTTATTTTTACGTAGTCCCAATAGTTTACTTTTGCTTTTGTTTCCCTTGCCTTAGGAAACATACCTAGAAAAATGTTGCTTACAGCCAATGTCAGAGAAATTACTGACTGTGTTCTCTTCTAGGATTTTTATGGTTTTAGGTCTCACATTTAGATCTTCAATAATTCATTTTCAGTTTATTTTTGTGTTTGAAAATGGTTCAGTTTCATTCTTTCACATGTAGCTCTCCAGTTTTCCCAGCACTATTTGTTGAAGAGATTTTTTTTTCCCATTGTATATTCTTGCCTTCTTTGTCATAGATTAATTGACCATATAAGCATGGGTTTATTTCTGAGCTTTCTATTCTGTTCCACAATCCATGTGTCTGTTTTTGTGCCAGTATCATACTCTTTTGATTAACTATAGCTTTGTAGTATATCTTGAAAAATGGAATTGTGATACCTCCAGCTTTGTTCTTAAGATTGTTTTGGCTATTTCAGGGTCTTTTGTGATTGTGTGCAAATTTTAGTATTATTTGTTTTAGTTCTGTGAAAAACGATGTTGGTATTTTGATAGGGATTGCACTGAATCTGTAAATTGCATTGGGTAGTGTGGATATTTTAACAATATTAATTCTTCCATTCAATGAGCATGGAATCCTTTCTATTTATTTGTGTCATCTTCAGTTCGTTTCATCAGTATTTTATAGTTTTCAGAATATAGGTCTTTCACCTTTTTGGTTAAGTTTATTCTTAGGGTTTTTATGTTTTTGTTTTTGTTTTTTTGGTACAATTATAAATGGAATTGTTTCTTAATTTCTCTTTCTGAGACTTCTTTTTTAGTATATAGAAAAGCTACTGGTTTCTGGGTATTAATTAAGTATCCTGCAACTCTGTTGAATTCATTTATTACTTCTAGTGGTTTTTTGGTGGAGGCTTTAGGATTTTCTATATATAGTAGCATGTCATCTTCGACTAGTGACTACACTGTTTTATTTTCCATGAGCTATTAATCCTTTAACCAAGCAGATTAATAAAGAAAACATTTTCAGTAAATTTGTATGATTCATGTTCTTTTATTATCTATAACATTTTAGGCAAATATATTAAGTACTATTCTTATGGCTTTAAAGAGTTAACATAGCTTCCAAAGCCCTTCACTTGAAACCCTGGCAAAATTAGGGTCAATAAATATGCAGTGAGAAATTTAAATTATGTATTTATTATTAAATAGGTTAATAAATTGACAGTCTTCCTCCACAACTGTGTTCTCAGTGGGGTGTTTAAGAAATTGGTTATAAATGGGCATCCTGTGGACCAGATGTAGTTAGATAGTTTTAAATTTAAATTTGTTCTGGTTCAAATTAATTTTGACAAAGTTGACTGGTGAGGACTATGAATTCAGCCTCCCAGTGGCATTATTAATAATGGAGGCCAGGCTGGGTCAGTGTTACTATGGCAAAGGGATAGCAGTGACTTTCAGAAGGTCGCAATGATGCAAACAAATCATAAATCCCATGTCTATAGCCTTTGTGTTTAACAAAGAACCATGGTTACTTTCTTTAGTATAAAAATAAAGTATATTCTATGTAGAGGAGAAGTACAGTTCTCATTTCTTATTTAATTAAAACTATCAATTTTAGCTCAGAATGAGAACCGAAAATGAAATAAAACAAAAGCAGTCAGGAGAAATGAACAGTTCTTTCAGGTTGTAGCCTTTTGGCATGTAGCCTGCAGTCACTGTCGCAGGTTGATACCTCGCAGAAAATGAAGCATGTGGCAGGGTGAAAAATGTCTGCAAATCACCCGTCAGAAATTTTACATCCATCTGATTTTTCCTAGTTTTTAATGTTTTGCAATTTTTATTGGAAGCTGCTTTTCCTTCCACTTCTAACTCATCATTCAGCAGTAAACTCTAGTAGATTATGTTATTCTTCATTCAACAAGTATTAGAATAGTCAAAAATAATACCTTAAATCTCTTTACTACTCTACATATTATCCAGCTCTCCCTGACCAATTACCCCCAAATTAGCGACTTTTAAAACATATATTGTCTTACATGATTTTGGGGTCAGAAAGTCAGGAGCAGCTGAGCTGGGTGGTATGGCTCAGGTCTTTTCATGAGGTTATAGTCAAGTGGGGCTGGTTGGGGCTTCAGTTATCTGAAGGCTTGACTGGGGCTGAGGGTTCTGCTTCCAAGTTTGAGCATGTTGTCAGGAGGCCCTAGTTCCTCACCATATGAGTCTCTCCATAAGGCTTCTCACATCATGACAGCTGCCCTCCCTCAGACCAAGTAATTCAAGAAATAGAGTAACCAAGACAAAAGTCGCACTGCCGTTTTATTGCACATCATTTTGCTTTATTGCACCTGTTAGAAGCGAGTCACTAAGTCCAGCTCAGACTCAAGAAGAGGAGAATTAGGCTCCACTTCTTGAAGGGAAGAGTATCAAAGAATTTGTGGACAAAGTAAAACTACCGTATCTTGTCATTTAGAAAAATTTGCACATAAAATACAATACAGTTTGATCTTTATTATGAGAGGTAGACAGAGCAAGCATTATCACCCCATTTTCCAGATGAAGTCACAGAGATGACCACACAACTAGTAAGTGGCAAAGTTAGTATTCACACCAAAGTCTTCTGACTCAAATCTAGTTCTTACCACATTCAATACCAGGGTTTCTCCAACTGGTTTGAACACTTTGTGAGGACAGGGGACATACGCCCAGCATGGAGTAGATGCACAAAAGTACTAGTTGAATAAATGAATGAATAAAAGAATTAATGAGAATACTGTTCCTTTACTATGTAAGCGTCATTTAATAGACTCCATGATGTCTACAAAAAGAGATGATAATTTATTTCTGCCTTCAAAAAGGTTGCAGTGTACTTGGAAAGAGATGATATGTGCACATGAAAATGATAATTCAAAATAGTAAGGTGAAAGGTGCTGCATCGTATAGAATTAAAATACTCAAGGAGAGGTGCAGACCAGAAAATTTTGGACTTTGAGTAAGGAGATGTCCCTATGGGTTCTTGGAGTCAGGAAATGTTACCAAAAAGAGGAAATAAGACGACTGACCCTTTAAGTATGTGTTGCATTTATTTGACTCAGTTGAGAGCTTCAAAAAACATTCTAAGCAAAGAGAACAAAGTGAGTAGTTAGTTGTGCATTGGCAAGGATGTTTGTGGGAATTTGAGAAAATATTAGGAGATAAGCTTGGATCAGGGGCTGGGATTGTGTAGCACAGAAGCAGGGAAAAGTATTAGAAAATGCAGAATAAAGAGAGCTTTAAGCTCCAGCCTAAGAATTCTCAGTGTTATCCCTTAGGAAATGGGGCTGGGAGCCCAATAAATATTTTTTGGAAAGGAAGTGATATAATTCATTTACCAAATATTTATTAAGCCATGACTATGTACCAGGTATTCTTCTAGGTACTGGGAATACAACAGTGACCAAAAGAGAAAACAACTATGCTCTCATGACATTAACCTTCTACCAGTTGAAAGCAGAAATGAGTTTCTTCTAGCTGAGTTTTCCACAGGGTTAGTTGACATACATTAAATGCATCCATCAGACCATATACCACTCTTATTTCTGTGAAGAAATTTAAGGAAAGGAAAAGAACATTTGTTACCTTAAGGAGCCTGCATTATAAAATAGCTCTAGTATTAAGGAATGAGAATAAAGTCAAATGAACATATTTGTTAAAAAGCAGGAAAAAAAATGTTACTTGATCTACTATTACACTAAGATGATATGGTTGGGAAATTTCTGGAGAGTCACAAGAGTTCCTTAAAATAAGATCCTACCGGGTGCCTGGGTGGCTCAGTCCTTAAGCGTCTGCCTTCGGCTCAGGTCATGATCCCAGGGTCCTGGGATGGAGCCCCGCATCGGGCTCCCTGCTTGGCGGGAAGCCTGCTTCTCCCTCTCCCACTCCCCCTGCTTGTGTTCCCTCTCTCGCTGTGCCTCTCTCTGTCAAATAAATAAAAAAAATCTTAAAAAAGAAAAAAAAAGATCGTACCACACTGAACCTCAGGACTGTTTTAGATCAGTGGTTCTCAGCAGGGAAATTTTGCCGCCCCCCTCCCAAGGACATTTGGCAGTGTCTGGGGGCGTTTTTGGTTGCCACAATTGGCGGGGGGGGGGGGGTGCTACCTGCCAAAGCCAAGGATGCTACATATAATATAGCACAAGACAGGCAGCCTCCACAACAAAGAATTATCTGGTCCAAAATGTCAATAGTGCCGAGATTTTAGATCAAGGCTCAGGTATAAAAGTAGCCGTTTCTCACTTTAGAAAATCTGGACCTCTGTTAAAATAGTAACAAATTATGTTTGGAACAATTTTTGGTCTAAAATGTCAAAAAAAATGTTAAATTAATGGCTCTTTTAGGCTAAATAAAACTTATTTTCTTAGAATAAACACTAAATTACAACTGAAAAATCCAAATTTTGTCTTGGAAATCTGGAAGGTAATTGTGAAATCACATGATGACTGGCTGCCTCATGTCTCAGAAGCTAAAAGGATTCACCCTTTGTGTTCTTTTAAGAAAGGAAGCAAGATGGAACATGTCATGGAAACCAGCTTCAAAAGGCTATGGTTTCATTCCAAATTCTAAGATGGAATGCATTATATAATTCAGTCATAATTATTAAGCTAGCTACACGTCTTGCTGCAAACATCCAGTTTGTATTTTTTTCTTCCTCAGTGGAAGGATATTTTTTAAATAAATGTAAGGTAATGGAAATAATATTCTTTGATTAGAGAAGGAGAACCTTATAACATAACAAACTGTAAGAGTTACCCAGGGAGCCCAGCGCAATTCAGCCTGAACTGATGGGTGTTTTCTTTTTTTTTTTCCTGTTTTTTTGTTGTTGTTGTTGTTTATTTGTTTTAATTTATTTGACAGAGAGAGAGACAGCCAGAGAGGGGACACAAGCAGGGGGAGTGGGAGAGGGAGAAGCAGGCTTCCCACTGAGCAGGGAGCCTGATGCGGGGCTCGATCCCAGGACCCTGGGATCACGACCTGAGGCGAAGGCAGACGCTCAACGACTGAGCCACCCAGGTGCCCCTGATGGGTGTTTCCTGAGTCCCAACTGCATCTGCAGCACTGTCCTAGGAAAAGACGAGGCTGAGAAGCTAAATGGGGAGATGAGGCAAGCCAGTGGGATAGAACAATCAGAGACACCTGACCAATCTCAGGTGGGGCAATCTATAACTCAGGGGCTCCCGGTGCTCTGAGTAGTGCCCTATGCCTTCTAACTCTGGCTTTGAACTGGCTTCAGGGTGTGTGTAACTAATAGAACAGACCTCAGAAATGCCAGTCCTGGGGCGCCTGGGTGGCTCAGTCATTAAACGTCTGCCTTCGGCTCAGGTCATGATCCCAGGGTCCTGGGATCGAGCCCTGCATCGGGCTCCCTGCTCGGCGGGGAGGCTGCTTCTCCCTCTCCCACTCCCCCGCTTGTGTTCCCTCTCTTACTATGTCTCTCTGTGTCAAATAAATAAATAAAATCTTTAAAAAAAAAAAAAAGAAATGCCAGTCCTGATGGTGGCAATCATCTAAGACATTCATTCATTCAACAAATACACATTGAGTGCCTACAAGGTACCCGGAATTTTAGAGGAGCTGGGATACAGTGATGAACAAGACAAAGGCCCCAGTTGCACAGAGCTCACACTCTAGCATGACCTTCTTGCCTACCCTCCCATTTCACTGTCCACCATGGCACAGGCCTTTGGGCTCTGCCTCCGATTTTTATGTCTGCACATGAACCCTTGGATCTGATGGTGTTGGTTTTGATATTTAACCTTCTCTAAAGCTTTAGCTGATCCTCACAGTCTAGATCTTTCTACTCCTGAACACTTCAGATAAAATACCAGGTCCAGTCTGGCCCTAATCATTGGCTAGCTCTGCAAGTAAGGACACCTAATGCTCAGTAGGTGGGGATCAGACACTGAGGGGTACAGACTGAAGGAAGCAGCTGCCTAGGGGATGCAACAAAACTACTGATTTATGAGAAAGCATGTCAGAATGGCTGGGGGATTACACTGGAAGATATGCCATTGGACAAGATTGTCAAATATAAATCACAGCAGAAAGCAGATCAGAAGATCAGTTGCAGGTTGGGATGTTGGGTTTTAAAGTAAGAGGGGGATCTAGAGAAAGCCTGCTGGTCTACCAAAGTAGATGTGTGCTGGGAACAGAGGAGGGTGGAATCAGGGAAGTCTACACAGAGGGCTGGAAGGAAATATAGACACGGATGGAAGAAAGATGAGAGATGGATCTCAGACAATCGTCCTGAGTAAAGAAATAAAATAAAATGAGTGTCGGGCTTGAGAACACCAGCAGAGTGAGTGCTGCCAGTGGTAGTTGGGAGGGCATGGCTTGCTTATGTGAGGTGGATCCCGGTGAAGGTGAGCTTCAGTTATGGGCTAAGGATTTGGGCTGGAACAGAATGACAATGAAGAGGCACTGTGGCTTTGTGAGTATGTGAAGAATGTGGGTGAAACAGAGGTGGTGTGTATGATAAGTGGTAGCAGTAAGAACAGAGAGCAAGAAAACCAAATGGTGCAGATATTAAGTGATTTAACTGATAAGGGTCTGAACTTGAGGGGGCATATATAGAAATGGAGAGTGCTACAACAGAAGACTCAGCATTGTCTGCCTAGATAGGAGGGATAAATAAAAGGGTTTTAGAAGACTGTCATACCAGCTTTTTTTTTTTCCTAGTAATTATCTAAATTTTTAACCAACTCCCTTGATTATATTATAGTATTAAGCAATAGTATTAACAATATTTGTTAGTATTTGAGTGCCTCTGGTGTGCCTGGTTCCATTTTAAACTGGTAAATGTATTATCTCATTTAATTCCCCAACAACACAATGCTATAGGCAACAATTATTATCCCCATTTTACAGATGAAGATACTGAGGCACAAAAAGGGTAGATCACTTAACCAAAGTCATGCAAAAAGTGCAAGATCCAAGATGGAACTTGGACAAGCTTCAGAGCCTAAGTCCTACTGTCTCTGACAGGACACGATGGGTGCTCAATAAATGTCTTTAGACACAAAATAAATCCGTTCCTGTGTGAAGCTGGTATAGCTAATATGAAAAGGTCAACATGACAGTTGTGCCTATATTAATCTCTCTCTTCTCTGGACCAGTGTTTTCTGAGAAATGCAGCCCCCAGAAGTGGGGCTAACATTTCCTCAGTCAGAAATAAGCTGGAGAAAAAGGCCTCCTCCATTCATCACCCCCTCCCTTCTCAACATTATTATAATATAATCTCATTGCCCAAGGATATGTACAGAATCCATACAAAACTCCAGCATTGTCCCTTTAATCCTGGGAAATTCTGGGCATTACATCTTCCCAACCACCTTGCACCTGGGGCGATGTTGCAGGTTGTTAAAGAATTTCTCATTTTTTTTTGCATACCTGTCACCCATAAGTCAAGGGTAGCTTTCTTGATGACGAGTTTACTTTGAGTATTTGTTTATCCAGTCTTCCCTCTTTGAAACAAGGTAGCTCTGGGGAAAGAGCTATTGGATGGCCTATTCTTGCATTCATTTCGTGAATTACTGAGTATCTATAAACACACCCCACGTGTGATGAGCTCTGTCCTGCTTACTGCCATTTCCACCACACACACCCCCCGCCCCGCACCCCAGAGAGGGGGGCAGTCCTGAAAATCCTTTCTAGACCAGTAATCCGGCAATACACATTGCCTTAGTCATTCGGTGAGCACATGTTCCTCAAATAATCTGCCTCCCCTGGGCAAACAGTCTTGTGCAGAGATCAAGATTTAACACCATATATTTCCTTTATGCTGGTCTGAAGGTCAATATCCACCTAATCCTGACATCAGGGGTTGATGAAGCTGGCACAGATATGTTTAGATGTAGTTGATGGCCTATATTCTTTTAAGTGCAGTGCTCCAGTTTATGTCATTATGGATTTAAAGGCTCTTTGTGCTGCAGGTGAATTGATGGAGTACAATTTATACATTTGCCAAGGAAACTAGGTGGCTATGTGGATAGACACTATGTCAACAGGTGGAAGGTCAAGTAAAAATATTACTATTTGAAAAAATAAATTTTCAGGTTCAGTTTTACCTAGAAATAAGGCAAAGTCTTGGACAATTGAGCTTGACAAACCAGATCACTCTGACAGCAGCAGCCTGAACTTACAAATAACTTCTACCTTTATGTCTAGTTGAATAAATAAGCTGAACTGGGTACATGAGTAAAAAAAGATTTTTCTTTTCCCCATTATTCCCTGTCCAAATGAGCTCTCTTGAATAATTCCTTCTTAGCCTCCGAAGGCTTTTTTGGTGATTTTCATCTAATAAATGTTGTCTTGTCCCTTTCAGATTCAAGAACAGACTTGTGTCAATAATTTAAAAAGCTTGTCAAATGTAATGTCAAAACTTGCAAAAATTAATTTGATCCAGAACTTCCCACCCTCTCCTGCCCACCACGTGTGGGTGTACCTCAGCTGCAGAAGCCTGCGTGTGAGGTTGTGTGCTTTATGTCTGTGGGGGGTGGAAGAAATGTCTCTGATTTCCCAGCTCAATCCTCTCCTCCACCCCTGCTTAGTGGTTTGGACCTCTCTTTTGGGGTCATATCATGTGGAAAAGAGGAGAGAGGTAGGTAGGAAAAGACCTTCTTTTCAGGCTGACTGTAATCTGACCTAAGTGCCCTCTAGATGGAGAAAATAAAAAATGCGCCATCTTGACGTCAGAGGGCACTCTGGCAGATTCCTCAGAAGTCTGTGACTGGCTTGTGGCTATTGTCCCCCTGATGCAGGCCCGGCCTCTCCTCCAATCTTATGTTTATTATCCCCCTACAGCCCGTGAGCTTCTGGAGGTCTCTCTCTTAGGAGCTTTTTGTTCCTGTAGATATTCTTCCTGGGTGAGATTTCTTTCCATGGCATCCTGTTTTGTCTGGGAGAACATGCACCTTTGTATCCTATTTGGGGGAAGTGCTCTTCCTCTCCAATATGGCCATATCTCTCTTCTCTATGCCCATTCAACACTACTAGTCAAGCATAGGCTCCCAATGTAGTCTCTTCAGCTTGAGTCAGGCCTGGTCCTCTTCATCCCAAACTCCAGGACACATAGACCAACAGCTCTGAGTGGTTCTCTTGAAACCACACTTCACTTGGACTAAGGTAAGGGGACAGATTCTTCTTTCACCCTCTCCCCTACCCACCCCCCCCCCATGAGAGGGGACCTGACCCATAGCACCCTGACAACTCTCTTTTTAAAAATCCTCACCTGGGTTACTTCTGCCCCTTACATAGTCTTGAGTTTGATGATGGACTAGAGTTAATGGAACCCACTCCACATGCCCTTCATAGGTGGTCTAGAACTCTGCTTTAGAAGTGAGGATGACTTGCCCTATAATATCATTCTTAGTCTTTGGAACCTCATCTAAAACAAAGGTACAAAGAGCTCCATTTGAAATTTCTGTTCTGTATTATCCATTAAAATTCAGCTTTTAAAAGAAACTCAGTGAGACCAACAATGATCTATCCAAAAAGGAAATCAAGAAAACAATCCCATTTATAATAGCATCAAAAAGACTAAAATATTTAAGAATAAATTCAAGTGAGGAGGTGAAAGACCTGTACACTGAAAACCAAAAACATTGGTGAAAGAATTTGAAGGAGACACAAACAAATGGAAAGACATCTGATGCTCCTGGATTGGAAGAATTAATATTGTTAAATTGTCCATGCTACTCAAAGTAATATACAAATTTAGTGTAGTCCCTATCAAAATTCCAATGGCATTTTTCACAGAAATAGAAAAACAATCCTAAAAGTTATAGTCACAAAAGACACCATATAGCCAAAGCAATCTTGAGAGAGAACAAAGTTGGAGGCATCACACTTCCTGATTTCTCACTATACTACAAAGCTGTAGTAACCAAAATAGTATGGTACTGGCATACATACAGACAGATAGATCAACAGAACAGAATAGAGAGCCCAGAAATAAACTTCAGTGTATATGGTCAACTAGTTTTTAACAAGGGTGCCAAGAATACACAACGGAAAAGGATAGACTCTTCAGTAAATGGTGTTTGGAAAACTAGATCTCTACATACAGAAGAATGAAATTATCTTACAGCATACACAAAAATCTCCTCAAAATAGGGTAAAGACTAAAACATAAGACCTGAAACTATAAAACTCCTAGAAGAACACATAGGGGAGAAGCTCCTTGACATTGGCCTTGGCTTTAAGTTTTTAAATATGACACCAAAGCTTAGGCAACAAAAGCAAAAGCAAACAAGTGTACTATATCAAACTAAAAAACTTCTGTGCAGCAAAGGAAACAAACAACAAAATGTAAAGGCAACCTATACACTGGGAGAAAATATTTTAAGTCATATATATGATAAGGGGTTAATATCCACAATATATAAGGAACTCATTCAACTCAATAGCAAAACAAGAAACAACTCATTAAAAATGGGCAAAGGACCTGAATAGACATTTTTCCAAAAGAGACAAACAAATATCCATCAAGTACATGAAAAGATCTTCAACATCACTAATCATTAGGGAAATGCATTTCATAACCACCATGAGACATCACTTCCCACCTTGTAGAATGGCTTTTACCAAAAAAATAAAAGATAAAAAGTGTTGGTGAGGGCACCTGGGTGGCTCAGTTGGTTAAGCGACTGCCTTCGGCTCAGGTCATGATCCTGGAGTCCCGGGATCGAGTCCCGCTCGGGCTCCCTGCTCGGCAGGGAGTCTGCTTCTCCCTCTGACCCTCCTCTCTCTCATGCTCTCTGTCTCTCATTCTCTCTCTCTCAAATAAATAAATAAAATCTTTAAAAAAAAAAAAAAAGTGTTGGTGAGGATATGGAGAAAAGAGAACTCTTGTCACTCTTGGTGGGAATGTAAATTTATGCAGCCATTATGGAAAACAATATAAAAAACATAATGGAAAACAGTTTTTGAGGTTCATCAAAAAAGTAAAAATAGAATACTATATGATCCAATAATCTCTAATCTGGGTATTACACAAAGAAGAGAGAATCAGTCACATCTAAGAGATAGGGAAACAACCTAAGCTTCCATTGACAGATGAATGGATAAAGAAAGTGTGTGTGTGTGTGTGTGTGTGTGTGTGTGTGTGTGTGTGTGTGTGTAATTCAGCCTTAAAAAAGAAGGAGATTTTGCCATTTGCAACAACATGGATGACCCTGGACAACACTATAATAAGTGAAATAGGCCAGACACAGAAAAAGAAACCTGCTTTGGGGCACCTGGATGGCTCATTCGTTAAGCGTCTGCCTTCGGCTCAGGTCATGGACCCAGGGTCCTGGGATCGAGCCCCGAGCCCCGCATCCATCGGGCTCCCTGCTCAGCGGGGAGCCTGCCTCTCCCTCTCCTACTCCCCCTGCTTGTGTTCCTCCTCTCACTGTGTCTCTCTCTGTCAAATAAATAAATAAAATCTTAAAAAAAGAAAAAAGAAACCTGCATCTCACTTATAGTAGAATTTAAAAGAGTGAAATATATGGAAGCAGAGTAGAACACTAATTACTGGGGTGGGGAAGTGGGATAATGGGGAGATGTTGGTCAAAGGTACAAAGTTGGAGTTATGTAAGATTGATAAGTCTGGAGATCTAATGTACAGCATGATGACTATAATAATACTGTGTTGAATATTGGAAATTTGCTAAGAGTAGATTTTAGGTGCTCTCATTATATAAAAAAACAAATGGTAACTATGTGAGGAGGGATATGTTAATTAGCTGAGTGTACTAATCATTTCAGTATGTATGTATATATAGAATCATGTTGTACACCTTAAATATAGACACTTTTTATTTAAAAAATAAAATCCTGAGGCAAGGGAAATAAAAGCAAAGATAAACTATTGATGCTACATCAAAATAAAAAGCTTCTGCACAGCAAAAGAAACAGTCAACAAAACTGAAAGGCAACCTACTGAATGGGAGAAGATATTTGCAAATGATATATCTGATAAAGGGTTATCCAAATGTATAAAGAACTGATACAACTCAATACCAAAAAACAAATAATCCAATTAAAATGGGCAGAAGACATGAACAGAGATTTCTCCAAAGAAGACATAGATGGCCAACAGACACATAAAAAGATGCTCAACATCACTAATCGTGAGGGAAATTTAAAAACTACAATGAGCTGTCACCTCACACCTGTCAGAATAGCTAAAATCAAAAACACAAGAAACATTGTTGGTGGGAATGCAATTTGGTGCCACCATCATGGAAAACTGTATGGACGTTCTCCCCCAGATTAAAAAAAACAAACAAAACTACCCTACAATCCAGGAATGGCACTACGGGGTATTTACCAAATTACACTAATTCAAAGGGATATATGCATCCCTATGTTTATTGCAGCATTATTTACAATAGCCAAAATATGGAAACAGCCCAAGCATCCATCAATAGAGGAATGGATAAAGAAGATGTAGTATATATATACAATGGACTATCTTTCAGCCATAAAAAAGGAATGAAATCTTGCCATTTGCAACAACATGGTTAGAGCTAGAGAGTGTAATGCTGAGCGAAACAAGTCCGTCAGAGAAAGACAAATACCATATGATTTCACTCATATGTGGCATTTAAGAAACAAAGCACATAAGCAAAGGAAACGATAGAGAAAGGGAGAGGCAAACCAAGAAACAGACTCTTAACTATAGAGAGCAAACTGACAATTACCAGAGGGGAGGTAGGTGGGGAAAATGGGTGAAATAGATGATGGGGTTTATCATCACTTATCACAATGAAAAAAATGATAAAAAATTAAAATAAATTACTAAATAAAATAATTTTGTGAAAATGAGCAACCATGATGTGATGGCTTACCCACTGAGATGATCCACAGAAAACTGTAGCTCTTGGCAACAGTGTGATGGACTGGCAAATAATGAACAGAGTTCTAAAGGCATGGCCAAAGGTGAGGGTGCTTGAAGAAAATGGGGGAAAACAAGAGGAAGAAGAAAAGGAAGAACATTAGTATGGGTAGTTCCTTCCTCAATGAATTATTAAGAGCAACAGAAGGGACTAGGCATGGAAAACACCTAATATAGTAGCTGATTCATAAGTGTCAAAATGTTACACTGTGTTATTTGTCCCCTTAAATCCCTTGGAACATGGTAGGAACCTACGGTAGGAAATAGAGTGGTTGATTAATTAACCAGTCTATCTAAGTCGTGTGTGTGTGTGTGCGTGTGTGTGTGTGTGTGTTTTAATAAAAACAAATACTCTAGCCCTAGAATTATGTGTCTACTTCTACTTGTGATGGATACTGATGTAAATAAAACCCACCAGGATCATGGTCATGTGAGTGGAGGAAGAACAGGGGTGGTGAGGAAGGGCAAATATCTGCAAAATTAGCCTGAAAGTTCTCGTGTTATATCCAGTTTCTTATATTTCCACTACTCTCCTCTCCTTTTCGCTCACTTTGCATCATGCAAATTGGCCTCCTCACTGTTCCCACAGCATGTTAGTGGTGCCTTCACCTCAGGGCCTTTGTACTTTTTCCCTCTGCCTGGAAAATTCTTTCTCCCCAAATCCATATGGCTCACACTCCCATCTCCCAATCTTTGTTCAAATGTCATCTTCTCCATGGGGCTAATTGAAAACTGTAACCTCCTCTGTTTCACTTCCTATTCCCTTTTCCTGTTTTATTTTTCCCCACAACATTTGTTAACATCCTGTTATATATATAATGCACTAGTTTGACTTCTCCCCACAAGAAAGTGAATCCCATAGGGCATTTGGGGGTCTGATTTGTCTACTGATGTATCTCTATCACCTGGAACAGTGATAACACATGGTCGTCCCTAAGATTGATAACTCAGTAAATATTCTGGGGGTTAAGGATATTTTTCTGTAAATATTTTGTCAGTAAGTATTGATAGCTCAGTAAATATTCTGGGGCTTAAGGATATTTTTTCAAGCACAAAGGAGGAATTGATTAACAAAAGAAGGGTGAAGAGATCCCATTCTGCTTCATAATGTCATGAGAAGCCAACCAGAATTAGCTCTTAGAGAACATGTTTCTGTCTTCCATTTAACTCAGAACTGAACAGAGCTGTCTTCTGACTTAATTGAATTTCTAGTGATAATATAAAGGGGTAATTTTTAATTTTAGTGAAAAAAAATTTTTTTAAGCTGAAATAGAAATGGGCTAGGAAAGTTTTGAAACTTCTCATCTAACCTCATGGCAGTTTTCAAATTAATATAAGCAAGACATTTTGTACAAAGTAGTGTTTTCTTCTAACCCCCTTCTTCTTTCCTGGAAACATGGGTCATTATTATGTATTTCTGGATGCTTGCAAGGTTTAATAACAATAAGCATTCAAACTGAAGAACAAATAAACAACCAGCAGACAAAGCAAGCAACTCTTTGTCACTGGGTCTGGCATATTAGTCGCCTACACGGCATGTTATAATACAGAACTAACTATTGAGTGCTGAAGAGGCTTTGCTGTATTGTAAATGTAAATGTAACCTTGAAACAGAAAACACAAAAAATAAGCTGTCTTATTCGCATGCTGAAATAGATGATCAATATGAATCTCAAAGACTTGGCTCAGAGGAATATAAATATAATTCTTTTAAAATGCTCTATTTGATGTCAAAAGACAGCCAATTACGTGCTCTTATAGTTACAGATCTCCAGGTCAGGCTCTAGGAAGAGACTTCTTTTAAAAACAAAAACAACAGGGACTCCTGGGTGGCTCAGTTGGTTAAAGGTCGGCCTTCAATTCAGGTCATGATCCCAGGGTCCTGGGATGGAGTCCCACATCAGGGAGCCCGCATCTCCCTCTGCCTGCCGCTCCCCCTGGTTAGGCTTCTCTCTCTCTCTCTGACAAATAGATAAATAAAATCGTTCAACACACACACACACACACACACACACACACACACACACACATCCCTGAGAAAGAAGCAGTGTTCCTGCTACTGGTATGCTACAGTTTGATCACTGTCCTCTGCTGCTGGGGCCATGGGTATGCACTGTGACAAGTGATGCCTTGCAATCTCATACTCAGTCCAATTCAATGCACAGAACAAACCCTCGTTGAGGGCTTATAAAGCCCTAGCTCTGAATAGACACACACGTACCACACAGTGCTGTTACTAACAGTGCATGAGACCTCCCACTGGGCCTTTGCAATGTGTCCTCTGCCTGGAGGCTCCCACCTCCCCTCCCCTGCCCCCACTTCCCCACCCCATTCCTCAGGGAAGCCTTCCTGGGACTCTAAATAAGCCATTCCCTCTTTCATGTGTTCTCATATTTAGATTGATTTCTGTGAATCTCTGGTTGATGTCCATATCCTCTATGAATTCCAGTTCCAAGGGAGGTGATCATTGTGCCCTCGGTGCTAAATGCAATGCCTGGAAGATAGAGGCTCCCAAATGCTGGGTCAATAAGTGAAAGAACATAGGAAGGGAGTAGCAAGATATAACAATGTGGAGATTGTTAGAGGTCAGGTCATGTAATGCCAAGGAACCTTAACCTTGAAGCATAGTGTAAAGCCAAGACGAGTGGGTGGCATTTAATTAACCTAAAGAAGTAGATAGTTTTCTAAATGGCTTTAGCGCTGACTTGCACGTGAGGAACAAGACCTCACAGTAAAGGGATCATTTTTTCAATAACCTGTGCAACCTGGTACAGACCCTCAGGCCAAGACCGAAACAAAATTCAGCCGGAGACCGAGAAGACTGAATTGAGCTTGAGATCCCTGGGGATATTGACGGGTGTCATTGATCTTTTTGTTTCTGGAAGCTTATTGGCACACATTCAGCCCTCAATATAGTCTACAGGCCCATGAGAGGAAGCATAGAGCAGCGCTGATATCTATGCCAGGCAAGAGGCACAGCAACACAAAGATCACGGCAGTGCGTGAGGCTGGGGCCGTCACTGTTCCTCCTCCCGTGTGGTCCAAGAACAACACGTTAGGTGGAATCGAATGAATGAATTCTCCTTTCCCTGCAGTAAAGTTGCAGTATCTAGCAAGGATTTATGTCACCTCAGTTTCCGATTCTCCAGAAAAGAAATTTGATCAGTCATTTTGATATAAATGAAATTCTCAGTCAAATTATCATACTTCATCAGGATTCCACTGATTCCTGACAGAATTAAATCACATGGAGCTAATGGTCAGTGTGGGCAATTGGACTGGCTGGGGACAATGTCCATTGCTTGTTAAGTAAGAGGTGTTTTAAAAGGTGACTGACAGTTGCTTATTAGACTGAGATTTCTAGGTAACGGTAATATTGCCTACAAATAAATACAAAGTTCTCTGATGATTACCTCTTACCTCTTTTTCTATATCATTATTCTCACCATTATTATCACATCACTACTTTAAAACCATTCCTTTCTGCTTTCACTTACTAAATCCCTCAGTGAATTCTATGGAGGTCAGTTCTCAGAGTGGAGGAGAGGGAGGGAGGAAGGGAGGAAGGGAGGGAGGGAGGGAGGGAGGGAGGAAGGAAGGAAGGAAGGAAGGAAGGTCCTCCATGGGAGGTGAGCTAAGAGACTGTTGACGAACAATGAAAGCTTCACTCTCTCCTATGTAAGGAATCCCAGGGTAAAGGGATCATTCTTTTCATCCTTCTGAGAATCTTTTAAAACCTGGAAAGAGTTTTTCTTCTCTTTCCCCTCCCTTCTCCCTTCCTCTCTCACCTTTTCTTCCTCTATTAATTAGGAGAAACACATCATATCTCTCAGTATCTCTTAGTATCCAAAGATTACTTATGACTAGTTGTTCTATCCCTCTATGCATTTTTTATCTTGCCTTATTTTTAAAAGGATATGAGGTAACTTTAAAAATATGTAACAATACAAAGATTTTAAAATATGTTACTGCTGCTTCATTACTGGCATAAAGAAATGCAACAGATTTCTGCACAGTTGATTTTATATCCTGCAACTTTGCCAAATTCATGTATTAGTTCTAGCAATTTTTTGGTGGAGTCTTTGGGGTTTTTTACATAGAGTATCATGTCTGCACATAGTGCAAGTTTGACTTCTTCCTTGCCAATTTGGACGCCTTTTATTTCTTTTTGTTGTCTCATTGCTGAGGCTAAGTCTTCCAATACTATGTTAAATAGCAGTGGTGAGAGTGGACTTTGCAACGATATGGATGGAGCTAGAGTGTATTATGCCAAGTGAAATAAGTCAGAGAAAGACAATACCATATGCTTTCACACATATGTGGAATTTAAGAAACAAAGCAGATGAATATATGGAAAGGGAAAAAAAGAGAGGGAAACAACAACAACAAAAAAAACCGTCTCTCGCTGTGTCTCTCTGTCAAATAAATAAAATCTTAAAAAAAAAAAAAAACCCTCTCTCACTGTGTCTCTCTGTCAAATAAATAAAATCTTAAAAAAAAAAAAAAAAGAGAGAGGGAAACAAACCATAAGAGACTCTTAACTGTAGAGAACAAACTGAGGGTTGCTGGAGGGATGTGGGTGGGGGGATGGGCTAAATGGTGATGGGCATTAAGAAGGGCACTTGTTGTGTTGAGCACTAGGTGTTGTATGTAAGTGATGAATCACTATAAATTCTACTCCTGAAACCAATATTACACTATATGTTAACAAACTAGAATTTAAATAGAACTTGAAAAATAAATAAATAAAATAAAATAGGTGAGTGAAGGAATTGCTGCAGATAAGGATGAAGATAAAGCCATCTCAATGAGAGAAATACAATTCAAATTCACTCTGTGATCCGTGGCTGGGTGTTCTGTTCCACATAGTCTTTCAAGAACCCAGGCTTCTAGTGGGTCTGTCATCTTTAAGTTGTGACTTCTAAGTCCCCCTGCATCATAATATCTGATAGCACATGAGGGAAGTCATGGAGGATCTTACATGGAAGGTTTTACACATCAGGTCTTGAAATGACAACCATCACTCCCACTCATGTTCCATTGGCTAAGACTTAGTACACGGCCACACCTAACCAACCACACAGGAGGCTAAGAGATATAGTTCATCTGTACCAGAGAGAAGAATGGGTTTGGTGACCAGCTGATAGTCTGACACACTGACCTATATTCTCACTAAATTGTGGGGGCAAGAGCAATATTTCTCTCTTCACTTCATCCCCAATTCTCGTACACACTGAGCACTCAATAAATATTTGTTGGATAAATGAAGCTGTGCATGTTCAGTATTTAAAACATTTTATCTGCCATCCTGATGCTGGTTGCCCGTTTTAGTTCCTCATATAGCACCATGTGAGGCAGGCAGCCTCTAATGCATCTGCCCATGTCTGACTGTATTCCTGGAGCTCAGGTGGAGGGTGTCGTTGGTGTCCGTTAGCAGCCTGCATTGCAAAATGATTGATGTTAATCATTTCTGTACATCACTTACAGGTGATTGGTATAAACCATGAGGCCAGTTTATTTATGTATCCTACATATATTTTTTTCAGAGATTTGATTATCCATGTTTTTTTTTATTTAAGTATGTCATTTTCCAGAACTGAGGTGCCTGGGAAGGTGGGATGCCATTCATTACTAACTCAAGCCTACAAGCGAACGAGCGTACTGTCATAAGGATATTGTTAAGAATATTAGACACAGTATACAGTATTCTTTTTTAAAAGGCTGGGGAGGGGGCGCCTGGGTGGTTCAGTCAGTTAAGCATCTGCCTTCGGCTCAGGTCATGATCCCAAGGTCCTGGGATAGAGTCCTGCCTTGGGCTTCATGCTCAGTGGGGAGCCTGCTTCGCCCTCTCCCTCTGCCCCTCCCCCCTGCTTGTTCTCTCTGTCTCTCTGTCTCTCTCTCTCAAATGAATAATTAAATGAAATTTTTAAAAAGGATTAAAAAAAAAGACTGGGGAGAAATTTGTTTTTAATCACAATAAAAAGAGTAGCTGTGTTTCTCTTGAAAATGGACTGGTTTTATCCTATGATAGCCATTAATGGCATAACATATATTCTTTATTTCTTAGCATCGTTACTAGAAAGTTCTGACTAAATTTTGGACCCGTATCTATTAAGAGTACACAACATCAAGAAATGCATTTTGTGTACTATCCCCACCCAGGTTTCGACAGGGATCAACATACTTTTTCTAACTCTATTTTCCTTGCCTTGAGTTTCCCTTTCTATCTACTTCTGTTATCTTCTTGAATTGAGTATTTATGGAAGCAACCTTAAATATATTTGTTTTCCAAGAGATATGACCATGTTTTCAATGGAGTGTATTGGGTATTGCTTCAACCCTAGAGATATTTTCAAATGAATATGAATAAGTCTTTCATTTTGGGAGGAAGAGAGAGAGGAGAAGAATGGGAAATGATGGACTATAAAGATGAGGATGATTTTGAAAGCTAAGAACTAAAGTAGATAAGTAACCATATTGCACATATGAAAATTTGTGTACAATTGTGAAAACTCACGACAAGGTAAGTTCCATGAGGGCAAGAACCTCGTCTTCATTGTTGTGTGTAGACTGGAGTCTGGCACACAGTGGACACTAAAACAACGTATTTTGAAAGTGTGAATGTACTACACTTGGAGATAGGAGAACTGGATTAATATCATATAGATGATATTGAATATTGGTTATGTAGCCACAGGCATATGCTTTTTGGACTCAGTTTCATAGTTGATAAAATGAAGTCATTGGACTACATATTCACTAAGGTTCTTTCCTTCTTGAATATTCCCGCTCTGCATGCCACCCTTGTTAGTTACAGCAGCATATTAAACATGGGAATGTAAACGCCTACAATAATTTGGGAATTTTGTTTTCAAAATAGGATATCCAGCTGTATCTTCCACAGCCCTTGGAGAAGTGGGTACTCCGACTCCAAATACCACCCCTCAAAGTGAGTATAGCAGGGCTTTCCTTATGTGACTGAAAAAAGACAAAACACAAGTTTTAGTACAGCTCTGACAATGTTGAGGTTTGGGCAAAAGGCTATGTTTTTCATTTGATGTTGATATTTTGGTTTCAAGCTTCTCTGTGGCAAATTGTAATGTAAATGGTGGCTGTACGTTGATATGACAATCACTGTAATCTTTAAAATATGGGTTGGTGAATTATTATACTATACTTCTCATTTCTCGTGGAATTTTAAGATAACATGAAAGTAGTCTTGACAGTACTCCCAGTGATCTAGGTTGGCAACAAGAACAGAAAAAGAAAGAAAATCAGTGACGAGTTGGCATTAAACATAAACTACAGAGCTTTTGCTTAATATGCCAGCTATGTCCCTGTGTAGGAAAGCACGTTTTCAATTTCAGATTTCCCCAAAGTCACATAGATTAAAAATTCAGCACATCAAAGTAAAGTGAAATTACAGCTGTATAAGAAGTTTGGTTTCTGAGAATTTTGTCTTCCAGCCAGCAATTCCAGTGTGACTACCCAAGGCTTCAACTACTCCTGGACCCCCAGCAGGCAAGATACCAAAAACTGTAAGTGTAACTGTGAGTCCCTTGGGGTCTTCTGGGCCTCATTAATTCATCCAACACGTATAATGAGCAACTACGACGTGCTCTGCTCATAATCATATTAACAAATACTTACGAAACATCTACTGTGTTTAAAGCATTGTTGTAGTTGCTGGGGATACATCTGTGAACAAAACGGATCTAAGTTGCAAATTCTGGGGGAAGAGAGACAGGCAAATGGTGATGAGCGATAGGGAACAAAGCAAGCAGTGGAGGGGGACATTGAGGATCAGGTGGGAGAGTGGGCTGCCATTTTAAGTAGGGTGGTTTTGCAAGGCCTTCCTGAGCAAGGTGACATCTGAGTAAAGATCTAACCCAGGGAGAAGAAAGAGCAAGCTATGAGGATATCGGAGTAGAGAGTGAACCAGCCAGAATACACATATCACTAAAAGCAGTGAGAAGAGGGAGCCCAGTGCGAGGCACAGAAATGGTTTGGCCATTGCCTCTGGCCACCTAGCAGCAGTGTGTGCTGATGCTGCTTCAGCAGGGAGCCGCAGCATCTGAAGAGGAAGTATACTGCCTCCTAGTGGTACAAGACGGAGATCTGCGTGGTAGGGAAGTGGCAGGGGATGTGGCTGCAGCAAAGACCCCGGACGCCGCTGCTGCAGAACTCTGGGTTTAACTGCTAGGCCCTTGGCCACAAGGAGTAAATGCTAGCATTTAAGTTGTACGTTTAGAGCCTCTAGAAGTCTTTTACACCTGCTGGCTCAGTCATCTCACTGCTGGGAATGTGTCCTCAGGAAATAAAGAGCAAAGGGAACATGTATAATGTTGCTCTTTGTCGCATTAGTTATTTATTTTATCTCCTTTATGGACCTCAGGTTCACAGATCTGGATTAATCATAATCCTTAATTCATGACACACTTTGACCATTTGTGTATGACCCTCTATAATTTATTTTAACGTGTGTCTTTTAACAAATACGTTAATAGTGTAACAGACACCTGTGAATTCAGTGCCCAAATACGAGAGATGAAAAGGGGAGGATCAGAAGAGAGAGCACACCCAGAGATCCACAAATAAGCATAACCTTATGTTGCCAGAGGCAACATGGCAGATTCCTGTGAAAAGAGAAGGCAATCAGCAAAGGGATCTGCAAACCTTGACTATTTATAAGAAAAAAAGGTATTAAAATGTATGCCTGTCATGCACATTACATTAAAATAGGCTCCATAGAATATGAGATCTTTATGTCAAAAGCAAACATTAAAGCATGTAATAAAATAAAGGTGAATTTCTTTCTGGCTTTGGGGTAAGGAAGGGCTTAAAGAAGAGACATAAAGCACTAACCATAAAAATGAGGGAAACATTAGAATACCATAAAGTTAAGAAAATTCTATCAAAAGACACCTTAGCAGAAGTGAAAAAAAAAAAGGCAAGCTATAGTGTAGGAGAAGATATTTGCAACATATGTAATTGAAAAATGATCAGGAATATATAATTGATAAGGAATTAAAACTTTATATCAAGTATATAAAGAATGGCTAGAAATCAATTTTTAAAAATATAAAAACATTAGAAAATGAGCAGAGAGGCACATCACAAAAGTTGTAATGCGGTGGCTAGAAAACATCCAAAGAGATGCTTAGCCTCCCTGGCAATCAGGAAATGCAAACGAAGACGAGAATCAGATAACCATTTCATATATCGTCAATCGGCAAAAATTAACAAGTCTGGAATTATCAAGTGTTAGATAGGATGTAGATCAATATAATTTTTTATATGTTGCTGGTGAAAGTACAAGTTGGTACCATCACTTTCCACCATTTTGACATGGTATTTTAATGCCAAACAATTTCATATCCTACAGCCCAACAATTCCACTCCTAGATATATACTCCACCCCTCTACACACACGCTAGTACATGTTACCAGGAGATGTGCACACAAATGTCAGGGGAAAACAGTATTCATAATAGCAGAAACTGTAAATAACCTAAATCATCATAGCCAAGAGAATAGATAAATAAATTGTTGCATAGCCATATAATAAAATATTATAGAACAATGAAAAATGAGTGAATGACAGCCACATAACAGCATGAATGGATCTTAATAACATTGTGCTGAGTCAGAAAAGTAAATGCTAGGTGACAATATATGGAATGATGTATATATATATTTTAAAGATTTTATTTATTTAGAGAGAGAGCGCAAGTGGGGGGAAAAGGCAGAGGGAGAAGGAAAGAGAATCTCAAGCAGTCTCTGCACTGAGAGAGGAACCCAACATGGGGCACGAGCTCATGGCCCTGAGTTTGCAATCTGAGCCAGACGCCCAACTGACTGAGCCACACAGGCACCCCTGGAATGAGATTTTTATATAAATTATTAAAGCAAGTACAACCAAACACCATGTGGCTTAGGCATAACGTGATAAAAACTTAAAAACTATATAAGTAAGTGAGTAATAGACAGAACATTCAGAAGAGCATTTGCTTTGGAATGGGCATACAAGGGATGAGCCAGGGAGAAGACATAATGTTACTTACAGTAGTCCAACAATCTGTGTATAAGAGTGGGGGTGAGAGAGTGTTAAAGAAAAATATATCTGAATGTAAAATAGGATTAGATAATAATTCAATGCAATGTTATGAAGCCAATCCAAGCAATAGACATAATGTACTAAGCTAGCCAGTACATCTTATTGTATAGACAATTTTCAGCCCTCTGTTATAAATTGAAAATAAAATATATTAGCTAGACTGGGGATGAAAGTCCATACTTAACAGACTAACATTTATCCTACATGGTGTTAACATAAAATTGAGTTTGTAATGAACTATACTGAAACTCTCCTTTACCTACACTAGTTTGTCATCCTTTATTCTCAATGGTATAATACAAGTTCCATATCTTTTGTTGTTGTTGTTGCTTACCTTTATCCCCAGTACCTAAGGAAATGCCTGGCATATAGTTGGTGCTCAACAAATATTGTTGAATGGATAAATGAATCAATACTTGTTGGTTGTAGAGGGAAATTCTGTAGCAATGGTGATAAAAGATTTTTGGAGGGGCTCCTGGGTGGCTCAGTCAGTTAAGCTTCCAACTCTTGATTTCGGCTCAGGTCATAATCTCAGGGTTGTGAGATCCAACCCTGTGTTGGGCTCCATGACCAGTGTGGAGTCTGCTTATCCCTTTCCCTCTGCTCCTCCCACCTCTCTCTATCTCAAATAAATGAATAAATAAAATCTTTAAAAAAATAAAAAATAAAAGATTATTAGACAATACTATAGGATAAAGCTGAACTCCAATTTATTTATTTTTTTAAAAGATTTTATTTATTTATTTGAGAGAGAAAGAGAGATAGTGAGAGAGAGAGAGCATGAGCAAGGGGGAGAGGGACAAGCAGACTTCCCGATGAGCGGGGAGCCTGACATGGGGCTCCATCCCAGGGCCCTGGGATCATGACCTGAGCGGAAGACAGAAAGCTTAACCGACTGAGCCACCCAGGCATCCCTGAATTCCAATTTAAATTTATGCTATGATTACATATAAATTATCCCATATTTTCAATCTCAGCATAATACTTGGTGTCTGATGATTTTCTTTATTTTATTTATTTGATTTTTTTGTTGAAATTATGCTGAGATGTAAGATACACAATAACAGGGACGTAAAACTTTTCCTGTCTTGCTCACTGTAGTAATCATAATGTCTGTAGCAGTGGCAGGCATACAAGAGGTGCTCAGCAAATATTTCTTGAACAATTGAAAGAATATGTGTACATATGGACAAGGACAAGGAAGAAAACACACACAAACATACACAGTGAAAAGAAATGATCTGCATAAATGGAATTTTTGAACTTTTTGTTTGCTTTATTTAAATTGTTATTACAATATTATGTGTGCCCAGAATAAAAAAGAAATCCTGTTCATTCCATGCATCATATCATTATGAAGCATAGAGGCCACCCAAAATATTTTCTGCCCCAGAAATTGGAAAACTGAAAGGTCTTGCATGAAAGTGCTTTATAATTTACACAAGTATATTCTTGGTCGTTTTAGTAGATTTCATAATGAAATGAACTACTGCAATTCCTCATATCTTCTGCCCTACCCCACTTGAAAGCTTCATTTATCCTCAGACATCTCTTTATCATTCTTACCATGAAATAGCCTTAGAAATTGTGAAATCTAGGAAGGGACTCTAAAACCCAACAAACAAAATTTTCCTCGCTGTGAAAACTCACATTCTTACTTATGCAAATAAGAATATGTTGTTTACTAGTTGCCATTTTTTATCCGTAAGCTTAGAGAAAAAAATTCCCTGCAGGAAGTTGCTCTATTTATAATCATTCACAAAAACACATTAGGATCCAACAAGTTAATATTGATTGCTCACTCCCAAACTATTTGTGAAACGTGTTTCTACTCGTTGGATTGGACTGTATTGTGACATCCAATATTAGATGATGCATTTGGCAAGATTCGTGACAGGCATTGGTAATGGGACTTTTTTTCCTTCCAGTATGTTTATTTCAATAGATTTATGAAATGTTCACAGGCAGAAAAAGAATGATAATGGATGGATTTCTGGTGAAATAAACCCACTAGCAGTGTTTCTAAAGCTCTTGCAATTTGTGAGCACATTCTAATGGGATATTTGCTTATACATGCATTTTGTGTAGCTTACATATATTTGGATGTCACTAGAAGATTCTGGGTGCATTGCATTTACACTAAATTTATAAGTATGTGTTTTAATATATTCTTTTGTTGTCATTTTATCAACTTTAGAATATTAGCATCTAATCCTAGTTCAGCTTCCAAGTTTCCAACAGCCTGGAACAGAAATGCATATTTTACTTTAACCACCTATGAAATGGGGATATCAAATCTGACCATCTAAATAACCCAAGTATATAAGGTTAATAACATCCTGGGATATTTTCATCCTGACACTCAGGTGATCAGGCCATGGAACAGAAAAGTGAAGCTTAATTACTTTTTTCTTTCTGTTTTTCCCTGCCATCCATCTGGTCCAGTGGAGCCTAAAGCCACACTGAAATCAGTCACTCTGGCTAAGTTAGACAAGCAGAAAAATGATATGGGTCTCCATAGGCTCCTTTGCCTCCAATTTGCCCCATTACCAAAATCAGCAAGCGTATCATTACCTCACCACATGTGTCCATGCATGCGTGCACACTCGCACGCATGTGCGCACGCACACACACACACACACTCACACACACACACACACACACACACCTGGGCCTCAGAGTACATCTTAAAGACCTCACATAGCGTCTTTATTTTGTTCTTTGACCATACATTCCTTATTCTTCAAAATTTATCTACTCTTCTTTGTAAATCTTGCAATTCCATTGTTTACCCTGTCCCTGGTCCTGGTTGGTTCTTCTCAGGCCCTTGGTAGCTGTGCCTAATAATTTCATAGCAACCCCTTCTACTTTCCATAGGCAGAAGGGATGGAGAGGCTGGAGTTGAGGGGTTGAGAGTCAATTACAGGGACATAGCAATGCCAGAACCTACAGCAATGTTGGGCCCTGCTCTTCTTTCAGGCTATAGGATAATCCCCGAAGCCCTGCTGCTCCCTGTTGGCTGCGATGCTGAGTCTCTAAACTCACCACTCTTACCCTCAAGTTCTAAAATCTTATATGTCTCAGATCACTTCTCATTCTACTTTCCTCTTCTCTAAAACACTGTTCTCCAATTCTGTTACCTGGTTCCTGATTAGGTCAACCACAAATTCAAGATTTCTTTCTCCGATTTTATTTTCTATTGTCTGTTAAAACACCAAGTTCTGGGGGTTTCATGAGTTTCTCCACAGCTACCACACAAGCCCTGCATTTCCAAAGATCATGAGTGTCATCTTTTTTCCATGGTCAGGAAGAGTATGAGGGTCCCATCTATAGATGAAGTGGTCATGGCAAGAATAAACAGGGTAGCTGGTGTCAGCATGTGCATCCTGGTGTAAGGGGTGGTGCTGGCCCAGTACATATTCACCCTGAAGAGGAGGATGGGGCAGAAAACCAAGATCATTGAGATTCCTGTACCCAGGTCCTGCATCTCTGAATATTGCTTGCCACCCATGCCATCATTCCAGGACAAAACCAAGAACAGAAGAACTCAGAATGTCTTAAGAAAGATTGGATAACTGAGACAAGTCTCAGTAAATTTACATGTAAAGATGATGTCCAAATTCCAGAAAAGTTCAGCTTGCATCAGCTTGCCCTGTAAAAGTAACAGAAATTATCTGTAGTTTGATCAAAAAAGGAGCTATCAAACTTCAGATAACCATGGATTTTGATATGACACTAAGTACATTTTCCTACAAAGGGAAAAGATGCCCAACATGTCATAATAGTATTGCCCACTGTAAAATGGTTACAAAAGAATGTCAAGAAAGTTTTTGCATGTTGTGAAATTGATTCTGTTTTTACCATAGGATGAAATATCCCATTATGGTATAAAGAGATGCTAAAGCACATAGTTTCCTTGTTGAATAAGCTTCATCCAATGATAAATTTAAATAAATTGAAGAATCCAGTGTTATGCTCCAGGAAGGATATAAAAATTTATTTGAGAAACTCCGGCAACACAGCATCCTTGTGTTTGTATTTTCAGCTGATAATGGTGATGTACTCAAGAAGATTATCCATCAAGCTGGTGTTTATCATCCAAATGTCAAAGTAATGTTTATTCATGGATTTTGATGAAAATGGAGTCTCAAAAGATTTAAAGGAAAAATAACTAATGTATTTAACAAACAGAATGGTAGTATAAAGAACACAAAATATTTCAATCAATTAAAAGACATAAAAACATAATTCTGCTGAGAGACTCTCAAGGAAACTTAAGAATGGCAGATCGAATAGCCAGTGTGGAGCACATTCTGAAAATTGGATATCTAAATGATAGAGTGGATAAGCTTTTAGAAAAGTATTATGTTAGTGAAAGATGAATCTTTAGAAGTAGCCAACTCTATCTTACTGAGGATTCTTCAGGAAGACCTCTTTCCTGTGGGGGCAATTGATACAAGAATTGCTCATCTCTTCATCTTGCTGAAAGGCTCAGGTATAATACATTCTCCCTCTTGAAGTTTTTTCTTTATGTTACTTAAGTATTTTCAGACATGTTGAATCCATCAACTGGAACCTCCTTTTTCTTCACCTCTATCAACACACTCCCATTATATTTTTTAACAGATTAAAAACAAATCTTAAAATCAAAACTAGAAAAATAACTCCCTGCTTTTCCAAAGTGGATTCTGTAGCTTAATTTTATCACACATTTTCTGAGGAGTAGAAGTGTAAAAAGGAAGATTTAAAAAGTGGTCAACGAATTTGCATAATTTTAAATACTGCCAATTTTGTAATTTGGATGGATCATGCTGATGGTATCACCATCTCCTGAAATTGTGCTATGCTTGGTTATTTTGCCTGAGGAAAATTAATATTGAGCAGAAAAGATTGGCATTCTATATTTGGTGAAAAAACTGTGGGTACCCACATGTAACTGACCATTACAAAATGTTCTGTATTCGGGCGCCTGGCTGGCTCAGTCAGTAGAGCAGGTAATGCTTGATCTTGGGGTTGTAAGATGGAGCCCCATGTTGGGTGTAGAGACTATTTAAAAATAAAATCTTAAGAACAATGTTCTGTATTTACTTGCTGATGAGATAAATATGAAATGGAAAAAATTAAATACCCACTTACCTCAAAGGGATAGCACTTGTTCAACTATTTATATCTTAGCATAAATTAATTTATCACATCCTTTCTTGCAAACAGACTTTGAAAAGATAAAAAATAAAGGTATCAAGCCCTAAAAGTAACAAGTAAAGGAGGCACCATGTTGGGCAAAATATCTTGTAAGGTTCTTCATAATTTTACCTAAATCCAGGCCTAGTCCCAATTTCTTTTTAATTAGTTGTTGTTCTTTGTTAGTCAAATCTCCACCATTAAGGCTTAGCCTTTAAAAATGGGCTTTTGAAACACTCAGTCCATCATCTATTGACCTTGGTATTCTGTCTAGAACAGCACCAACAAAAAGTAGTGAAGACCACATGTTCAGGGTCAGATAATTATACTGAAAATAAGAACATTTCCCTGACCTAGTCAAATTCAAAATAGCTGTGTATAAAACTGCCCTTACCTCTGGGGTGACCCCAAGTCAGCTGGCTATGGCAGACTGTACTGTAAGCAGTCCCTGGAAAGCATGAAGTTATACCTCTCCTGAAGGGCCTGATAATGTCTACAGCTGCAACTGCCATTGGCATCTAGGGAGAAACCAAGAAAAGGGGAGGACTAAGGGTTTTTGGTTTTGGGGGGTTTTTTCAATGTTTGTTTTGGTCTGGTTTGGTTTTGCTTATTTGTTTTGGTCTTGACACACAAGAAAGCACTTAACTTGGAAAATCATACATGCTAATGTTTTAAATAAATGAGCATAATCTTTTTCTACTGATCGCAACTACGTGTAACTATAGCTATTTTACTTTACACTACATTATAGGCCTGTTATCAAATACAGAAATGCAGAGCCTGCCAAGAAGTGGAACTTTCTTGCCAGAGATGGGGAACTAAACAAAATCAGTTGATAGATCTACTCCAAAAGCTATAGGTACTGCCTGAGTTTGCTGCCATCCACTCAAGGGGAAGGTTTGCTTCTGAATCCATCAAGACAACTCAGCACAGCAGCTAGCGAGGCCTATGACTAGAGGGGTCTGAAAATTCACTGTTGACACAGTTCAGTTGTCATGGCCAAACAAAAATATCAGCTTATGCACAATTACAAACTGTTTTGTTCCCTCATGCATGTTCTACCAAGGTCTTCAGAGTCCTTTTGGCACCTTTGCTTGACTAAAGGCCACCATAACACACCTGGGCTTTCATTCTCTCCCATATATTGGATGGACACGAGAATAGTCACAACACACGCTCTGTGGCTAGAGAAACCTCTCCTAGTGTTTTGCTTCCATTTCTTCTTCCTGCTTCTAAGTGGCTATAATCAAAACCTCCCCTATTTGAGACATCAGGATCACAAGTTTTCCCTCAACTCCCACTTTATTTTGGGACATTCTAATGTGTGCAGGAGAATAGTTCAGTGATTTTGCTTTACATATTCATTAATAACCTTTTTTTCATTTTATTATTTTACTATAAATTATTAGATTCAATTAAAAGTCAAGAAGAGACAATAAAATAACTAGTCTTATACAGGTTGACTCTTCCAATATCTTCTTTAGCAGCTTCATGGATGCCCAGTGAAACATATAGTTCATCCCCTTCAGGTGCAAGCTCAACAATTCATGGTGAGTACTTGGGGGAAGATTTAGGGTCAGGAAAGATAGTGGCCTGCTTTATTTGGGCAAAGGTGGAAAAACAAGAACTGGTAAGAAACCGATCTCAGATAGGTATTGAAAAGTGCACCTTGATGATGAAAATGGTAATAAATAAAACCAAAATTTTTCCCAGCCACAGTCACTCAAAGAAGCTAGTCAGAGACCAAGTCCTAGATTTTTTTTCCTCTATTTTATTTCAAAATGAAATCTACAAAATAGCATTTCTTGGCTAATTAAATCCATTAAAATTGCATTTTCATTAGAAATTGAGATGATTTGTCAACACAGATTTGTCTACCAAAATGTTGCAAAGGAAGTTTTATTGACCTTATCAAACACATTATAGTGGGAGAATTGGCATTTGATTGTCTGAATCTCTGATACCCTGGGAGAATAAGAAAGGGCCCATTTTTCTGTGGCTCCAACATAAGACATTTTCCCATAACCACTTAAATTTCTCATGGGGATTCTTTAGCAGATATTGTTTTGTTATGTGTGCTGTACAGCTTCTCTTTTCTTCTTTAAACCAATAGAGAGTTTCACTTCTTTGGTAGTTATTAGATTCTAAGGTCCAAGCCTTGCTGTAAATTGGTCCTTAGTAAACTGTATACGTAGTACTGTAGGAGCATTTAGGCCATTAAAATTGAGCTCTTCCTAATAGCAAGTGAAATCCAATCATGATTTTACAGCACTTCATTGGTTTGAGATGGCTGTTAGGATCAGTTCCCATATCCCCTGTGTATCCCTAGGTGATGTCTTCACCAGCACAACCAGAACATTTTCAGAGGTTCCCACAACTGCCAATGGATCGACAAAAAATATTCACATCCGTATCACTGGTGAGTCATTTACTTTTTTCTAAATTTTGTGTTTTATTCACTCAACGAATATTTGTTGAGTACCTACCATTTGCCAGACACTGTACCAGTTGTTGGGTATACACTGTGAAAGAAGTAGATCTTCCTTGTCTTGTATACAGAAGAGACCTTGAAAACACAGGCCTTCTGAAGATTATAATCTATTGAAGATAATATACATAAGTAAGTAATCATATAATTAAACTTATTTGTGACAGATACTATGATATAGTATAAGGGATTGTCAGAATGTAACAGAAAGATCTAATTTTAACTGGCAACAGGAAAGGAGCCTCTAAGGATCTACTTAAGTTAAAATCTGAAAAATGAATAAAAATTAGCCAGATGAAAAGTAGTGAGAAACATTCTATCCTATGAAAATATATCTGAGACAAGAAAGATTGTTGGAACAAAGAGTATTTCCATAATTAAACTAATAAAATTTTGTCAATACTGAATATAATTTCTTGTTTTATATCATAAGAGGTCAAGACCCTCCCAACCCAGGTCTTGATTGTAAGTTCAGAGACATAATCAACTCTTTCACCTCAGTGGGTGTTCTCTTGACTGGTGAACACTCCACTTGAATACTCAGCTTATTCTATATCGAAGGTCATCTAGTCCTCAGATCTTTGGAGCATCATCCTGCATACAACATGCCAGTAGAACAAACTGAAGTTCTACCAATGCCTTTCAGATATTGGTACCTTAAAAAACTGCCTAGTTCAGAGAAGGGACAAGATTGGAGCTCTGCTTCTCCACTAGGATATTCCTGAAGTCAGTGGTCTCATTTTCTATATGTGGTAGGGAGAAAAATATTAAGCATTGATGTAAAACCCATTTAAAACCTTTTGTTCTTTTATTTCTCTGAAACTTTAGGGGTAAAATGTTATATCCCACCATGTTACCAGTGTAGAGCCTAGTAAATTTTGACTTGACTAAAACAGAACTTTGTGTAGCTTGGGTTGACCATCTGTATGATTGTTTCTTTTATGATCATGATACTCTAGTCTTTCACAGTTCCACTACTACCATGAACTAGTGTGAACTAGTCACCTGCACATACAACATAGCATATAGGTATGTATTATAGGACTACGTGGGCTTCCAGAGTACTCAGCATCTGCTTAGACTAGGCTGATGTTGGGTGAGCATCAGAAAGACCCCAAGTGTCTGGATATGTGTTATAAACATAACAACATCATATTGCTGCGGTCCAACCTATGCTAAATATAGAAAAGATTTGGTAACTAATATTTTGAATCCACTTTTTTTGGCCTATGGATTTTGAGACTTTGCTTTATAAAAAGCACTATAATAAATATGAGGCAATAAAAGAAAATAAAAACCCAGTCTCCACCTACAAACAGTTCACAATCTAGAAAATCAATCCAGATAATTCTGATACAAAATGGACTTTTTGCCTAAATGATCTAAATAATCTGAAGAGCTAAAGATCTATCCATAATGTATAAGGAATTTCACTGGGGTGTTGTTAGAAATAACAAAAGCCTGAAACAATTTAACCCTCGAACATTAAGAGACCAATTAAATAAACCATGATACATCTATGCATTGGGGAACTATCCACTCATTTAATCAAAGAAGGTAAATCTCTATGCACTTTCGTGGAAAGTATTCCAAGAGCATTTTTAAAAAAAGAAAGACGCAAGGGACAGAACAATATGTATTGCCCTCATTTCTAAGAAAAAAAGATATATATTCATGATACATATATATGTTTATATATGCATAGAAAATTCCAGTGAGATACATAATTAACTATTAAAAGTTATTGCCTCTAATATGGATAGCTGGCATCTGAAGTCAGTCCTTTTAAAAAGGAAAATATTAAGTAACTATGTAATTATAAACATTCCCTTTTATTCCCTGCAGTAGAATTTGACAACCTTATTTCCTAAGAGAATTTTCTTAATTCTTCCTTCATGTTAGAAAAAAGGTAAAACAGTCCAGAATATGATATTTATATGGCCTCTGGTCTAAAATCAACAATAATTGAAAGTCTTTGATTCACACAGTTTGACTTGGTGTACAAATGCTAGAAATGCAATGAATGAATTGAGTGTGGATATAATCAGAAGGGGTAAGAAAAATCAGTCCATTTATCACCCACCAATATAATTTCTCCCAGCCCTTTACTTTTGACTTCCTCCCTTTGCAGACCATAGAAAGAGCAAAATAACTGGTTTCAGTTTTACCCCTTTTGTCACTTCTCTCCTTTCTATTGCTGAAATGTGTAAAAGGGGAAAGAAAGAAAAAAGGGGAGGTGGTAGAAAGGATTAGAAAATCTCTATTCTGGATATCATTCCTCGAATGACATCCAAATGAAAAGTCTTGGATGATGATCTTTTGAGCACTACAACTTGACACGTAGTAGCCAGGACTTTTCAGTTTGGGATTTTCAGGGCACTGGAATGTTATAGTATTATAATGCTTTTTACTCTTTCTTCCTCCCCCTAATACACTAATATTCCATAAAGCATTTAATGGCTTCTTAAAGAATAAGAGAATCAAAGCTAGGCCATTATTTCACATAAAGTTTCCTTTACTGGAGTAAATTTGGAATACAGATTTAGAGCTTACTCCTTTTATTTATTCATCCTTACAAATGACATTTCATTGGCCATCATGTGCCAGGGATTGTCCAGGACCTTGGGAAAATGAAAGAAAAAAAAAAAAGATTCATTCTGGAACATTCTAACAAGAAAGACATTCACATAAAAAGTAACTGCAGACATGCAAAAACAGAAGTGAGAACGAGGCATAGATATGATCCCAGAGCATGACTGTGGTCAGTGATGGCCCGTGGAGAAAACAGGTAAGAGAGATAGTTCAATTCATCCTGCTTTCTAATTGCCAAAGTTTGGCATTAAAGTTCATCTCTCTTTATGCCCTTTGCAGGTATTGTGGCCAATAAACCTAAAGATGGAATGTCCTGGCCGGTGATTGTAGCAGCTTTGCTCTCTTTCTGCATAGCATTGTTTGGTCTTGCAGTGAGAAAATGGTGTCAATACCAGAAGGAAATGTGAGTATAATCCTGAATCTGCAGGAACAGAGACACTTTTTCAGTACAACACATTCACTCAGCACTTTAAATATCACTCCTATATGGAGTTCTCATATAGAACTGAGGAAAAGGTGCTCAGAGAAGCTCAGAGAAGCTCCACAGCTTGCCCAGCACCACCCAGCTGGGATGAGTTGCGCAACCTCTGACTCAGTGTCCCCCTCTGCCTGTTCGGTCTCTGACATTCGTCAGATGGAACAAGTCAGTGGGCATGAAATGAGAACTGAGCCTTGCCTCACCTCAAACACTAAAACTGATTTTTCTTTTAATCTTCCTTACTTTTTCATGTTCATGCATCTCTGAACTGCCTGGGCCCACCTGGGCCCAGATTCTCAAGTGTGAAATGGAGTGAGAAAGGTAATTTTAAGAAACTCCAGCTGCTTTTCAGCAGAATGGGCTTTTACCAGCCTTTTCCTTTTTCCCCGAGGACAAAAGAAAGTCAACAGTGGGTTACCCCTCCTTTGTCTTATTGAAATATATTCCAAAATTCTTTTCCCTCCGCTCCGCAATCTGAAATGACTTGTCAGATTAAGCCTCGCTTTTCTGACTTGGCTATTTTGGATCCAGAGTAGACCATGACTAGAGGAGACCCCTACAGCATACAGAGCTACTCTTCCACTCCTTCTGCTGCTGCTCTCTAAGATGCCAGTGACCACTGTGCAGTACCTTCGACTTAGACTGTCCTCAAAGACTCTATAACCACTGTGCAGCGAGTGTTCATGGTGAAAAACAAAACACTAGGGACGCCTGGGGGGCTCAGTCGGTTAAGCGGCTGCCTTCGGCCCGGGTCATGTTCCCAGGGTCCTGGGATTGAGTCCCACATCGGGCTCCTTGCCCAGCAGGGAGCCTGCTTCTCCCTCTCTCTCCCTCTGCTTGTGCTCTCTCTGTCAAATAAATAAAATCTTAAAAAAAGAAAAAACACACGCTAAAGCGGTAGTCTGAAATTCTGGACTCTCGTCCAAGGACTACACTTCAGCTACCATATGACCTGGAGGACTTCATAATTTCCCTGAAAAAACAGAAGTGCAAATTTCTTAGAATTTTATCTACCTGTTGAAATATATTGTCTGCATCGAGGCATCAGAAAAAAACAGGTAATAGGCATTAGATATTTTTATTAAAACGGGAAAATGGGAATCTGAAATTTTGAATTGATTTTTTTAATTCTGTATTCAAATGTTTGTGTTATATAGAGATGAGAATCTCTGTGTGTGTGTGTGTGTGTGTGTGTGTGTGTCCTTCTCCATGTCCATGTCCATCTCTATCTCTCTGGAGAAATTAAGGTGCTATGGATTTACCAACAAGGGGTGGAGATGTTTGAGTCAAGGACAGAAATCTGCTCACAGATGAATTTCTGGCGTCTTGATATCAAGAGAGCTGGAATATTCGTACAGCTAAATCCCAAACTCACACGTATGCCTGATGCATTTCAGACAAAGAGATGAGTTGTGCTAACGTAGAACAGTACTTTATATAAAGATGATTTTAAGAATGTTCGCTGATTCAAATGTAAGGGATTCCTGCATTAACCATCCAGTATCAACCAATTCAAGGATCTAGAAGAGCTTTTCTTCCCACCTCAACCCTATCCTCACAGTATACAGTAAATGTGTGGGTGAAGGCTGGGGGTAAAGTTGGCAAAGGGATTATTTGAAAACCTTCAGTCTTTAGTCCCAGAATTTAAAAATTTTGTCTCTGGAGGAGTGTTTTAACCCACATAAGAGGAACGCTTCTTCTATTAGGAGGCAGTTTCCATGGAGAATATGGGTTCTGGTTAAAAGACCAGAATTGCTGGTCTGGTTCTCTTTGGCAAGTTGCTGAAGACCTCTGAGCCTCAGTATTATCTATAGAATGGTGACAATAATGTCCAATCCCTAGATACAAATTAAATAATGTTATGATAAAAATGCTTTGCAAACTATAAAATACCATATAAATATTAATTAATGATATTATCATAACACAGCTAATAAGCAGACGGAAAAATTCTGAGGGGACTGGTGGGCATGTCTCTTTCTCTGTTTCCTACTTTCCTGTTTCCTTGAATCACCGCCTCACATTCTTAGCATTGAAAGAGCAATGTTTTGTTCCTAGCATGGAAAGACCCCCACCTTTCAAGCCACCTCCACCTCCCATCAAGTACACTTGCATTCAAGAGTCCATTGGAAGTGATCTGCCTTGTCATGAGATGGAGACACTCTAGCCCCCTTGAGACTTTGCCGTATAGAATTCTGCTAGAATCCTGTGAGAAGGTGGATATTGTGCTTTATTAATATAATTGCCCTCTAGCCAAGCCTGTACTGCAGCTGCAATGGATGTCAGAAGTGAATGACCTGTTTTCCCAGCACCTCAGCCTCTTTCATCTGCACGTGCCTGAAATTGAGCAAGAATGAGAGACGAAGTCATGCTCATACCCAATGCGATCTGTAGGAATGTTCTCGCTTATGTAGAAAGTGCAAATTAGGCTGCTGTTATTAAAAAGTACTTGCAGTGTTTTTATTTTTCACTTTAGTTCTCTGACTGAGGTGACGACAGTGGTTTCAAGCATATGTCCATGCCAGATCCTCTTCTATTTGGACATCTGCTAACATTCTAAACTATTTGCCAAAAGTATGATCATCTCTGAGGTTTGTTGCATTCCCTAGGAAAATTACAAAAAGAAGAAAATGTGAAAGTTCTAGCAAGAGTTCCAAATAAGTGCAAGTAGTCTTTGTACTGAAAATATTTTGCTTATTTTCACTAGAGAAAATCCTAATACCTTGCACAAGACACCAGTCCCAGTCCCCCTTCCTCCCACCATGTTCTGCCCAGCATCCTGCCCCATGGAATGAGGAGGGGTCAAAGGGAAAACTAGCCAACAACCAAGTAGCCTAGTAGACATAGGTAATATTTCATTGGCCTCTAAATGATATGAACTAAGAGTGGTCTCATCCTCAGCTTTACCTCTGTGTGTGTGTGAGTGTGTGTGTGTGTGCGCATGGGTACGTCAAACTATTACCAAACTGTTACATGAATAAACAGGCAACCTAGCCCCAATCCAACTCCTGTAATTCCTATTATTCTCTTTTTCATCTGGGCACTCTCCTGTTCATCCAATCTGCATGTTTTTATCTGTCTTGAAATAAATACAGGCTCAAATCATTCTAGCACTGATGAATTAATCCTGCTCCTACCAATCTTTTACAAAAATAGTTCAAACAGAATGTATAGGTAATAGAGACAAAAGCTAGCTAGCCAAACCTGTTCTGTATTCAACGAGAGTTCCTAAGTGAATAAATTACTGATGCTCCTTGTTCCTCTGAACCACCCAAACACCCCTGCCCGAGGAAGGAGCAACAGATGTTGCTGTCAGCTATGACAGGCAAATGCTGTACCGGCTTTAGTCTCAAAAGGAACATTTATTCATTTGCAGTGTACTTATCCCTGACCACATGTGTGAATAACTTGGAGAGTTTTTTGAGTTTTTTTGAACATCAGGACTGTCCCACTCCAGAACAATGAAATCAGAATCCCTGTGGAGTGAGGCCCAGGCATCAGCACTTCCAGGTGATTCGAGAGTTCAGCCAAAGTTGAGAACTGCTGAAACCAGTGGAGGTCCCTTCTCATTAATCAGAATCTCGGTTAGGTACTTATTTCTTGTGGTGACCAGCCTCTAATGTGTCCGTCATGATTCTTGCCTCTTACATAGTCCCCTCTGATAGTGAATGCAACTGACTTATATATAGCTGGCCAGGACTAGGGTAAGGCAAGGAAGACACCTAGGGTATAAAATTTAAGGAGATATTCAAATCCAGGGCCATGCACTTGTACAGTCTTGTGAGTACCAGCTGCAGGCCCAGTATAACCAATAAGATAAGCAGAAGTCACCAGAGTGTGACTTCCAAGGCTAGGTCACAAGATACATGGTAGCTTCTGCCTTGATCTCTCTTTGATCACTCTCTCTGGAAGAATCTCTTTGCCATGATGTGAGGACACTCAAGCAGCCCTATTTGGAGGGCCACCTGTCAAGGAACTGAAGCCTCTTGCTAACAACAAGTATCAACTAGCCAGCCATATGAGCGAGCCATCTTGGAAGCATGTCCTCCAGTCTCCATTCAAGTCTTTACTTAACTGCAACCTCAGTTGATCTTTTGACTGGGACCTCATGAGAGCCAGAACCACTCAGCTAACCTCTTCTGAATTCCTGACCCACAGACACTGTGTGGGATAACAAATACTTATTATTTAACACCACTGTCTTTAGGTATAATATGTTACAACAGCAATAGATAACTAATACAGCCCAATGAATGGAAAAATAATGTTTGTCTGCCTTAATTACCCTCGATTCCTCATTAATTCTCAAGAAATAAATAAGACTAACTTCATATATATATGACTGTTGCTTCATATGTAGTTATTTTTATTTAATACAACTTAATCATCAGTAATTTGTGTTCAGTTCATTGTGGCTTTATTTTACTGCTTCATTAGGAGACATGAATACAAGTAGAGGTATTAGGGTAAAAGTAGCAGAGTTGGAGCACGTTGAGATGGTTTCAGTAAAGGGATGGACAGTTTTACAGTATAACACAAGTCCATGTCATTTTTCAGTCTATCCTTTGACATCATGGTGTTTTTATATCAGCTCCTCTTTGAAGTGACCCAGTTTTGTCTTAAAAATAAGTTCTGGTCAGCATTTGCAAAGTCATCTCTAATGTGAATACAGGGAACAGCTGCTTACCCGTGGAGGGATATTCATGCAGTGGTTCAGAGGGAATTTTTCACAGATCTGCTTTTCAGGCAGTGCTGTGATTTTGATCTCCCTCATTTGACTAAAATGACCATTTCTCCTGCACCTCAAAATTGTGTGTAAGTAAGTCCATAGAACCTATCTTAAACCAGCAACTCCTCTCCCCAGAGGTGGATGTAGTTCTGTCCCACATAAGAAATAGCAACACTAGACTCTAATCCCGGAGGTTTCTGGATGTCTTCATCACTGCCCTCGTTTTTACTGAGAAGAAGCCATGTGTAAGCATTTTCATCACTTATTTCCAAAGCACAGTGTGTTAGATGACATTATTGTTCAGAAACATCCTCTTCCTTATCCACCTTCACCATGAGCACCCCTTGACTTTGGGCTTGGCCATGTGATTTGTTTTGGACAACGGAATATCATGGGCATGACTAAGCCAAGGCTTGAAAGGTGCTTGTATGATTGGACTCACTCTGGTTCTCTGCCATTACCATGAGAAGAACATTTTCAGGCTAGCCTGCCAGCTCCAAGAAGATGAGAGACCCATAGAGCAAAGCAGAACCACCCAAGCCAAGCCCAGTCTAGACCAACCAACTCTAGCCTGCCTCAGAGGTGCATGAATTAAATATTATTGTATGCTGCTGAAATTGTGTAACTGTTCTACAGCATTGTTGCAGCAATAGCAATAACTATACAGTTAAGTCCAGGGGTAGGCATATTTTGGATCATATGCAAGTGCCCAGAATGAGAGATAAAATGTGCCTTTGTCAAAAATAGTCACTTTTTTTTTTTTGATTCGGCAGAAGTTTTGTTTTAACTGAAGAACATATGGTTGGCTTGACCAAATTCACTTTGTATTATAGGTCTTTAAAACATTAACATTTTGCCAGGATGGGCATTAGAGGTCCTATTACAAAAAGGGAGTTAAGACACTATGTAAATATGAGTTGCCCAACATCACATAATCAGACGTGATAGAGCCAAAATGATGGAAATCCATCTCTGATTTCCAGTCCGTGGTGTGATAAATCTCCATTATATCATAATATTTAATTGTTTTGGTGTCTCCTCTTACTATAGACAAGAGATGTTGTCTATGGCCATACCACCCTGAACGCGCCCGATCTCGTCTGATCTCGGAAGCTAAGCAGGGTCGGGCCTGGTTAGTACTTGGATGGGAGACAAGAGATGTTTTGTGTACATTTAAGTAAATATTGATTTTTTTAATGCCTAAAAATTGTTGACAGAAAACAAAGAAAAGTAGAAATAATTGACCCCTGAAGGTAGAATAGCCAAGGAAGTGTGAAAAAAAAAATGACTAAGAAAAGAAAAAAGAATAATCAAGATCAGAAGCCAAAAGAAGTTTAGAGAATCTGACCAAGGCCAGAGATAATGAAAGAGCATTGTCTCAGAAGCTCTGAGCAAGCCAGAGGTTCTTGAAGGCAGCCCTCTTGGCACACTGATTTAGGAGAGTTGGCTTTGGCTTGAACTTGAAGATTGAATCTGCAGAAATACAGAAACTTTGTTCTCTGAGGGCTGACGTACAGAGTTTTTGATAACAGCAATCATGGCTGTGTTGACCAGACAAAGCTTGAGTGTCCAGCGGAGACAGCTGAAATGGTGAGTGAAAGTTCCCCCATGGGAGAAAAAGACATTAACTGGCAGAAATGGGCTGATGTTCCAAGGAGAAACACAAGATGAGACGGTAAGAGCAGGACATTTTATTTCCCAGCTTCTGCAAAGGGACTTCTTTTCCAGGATTCTGTGATTACTAACAAGGCAGCATGCTGCAGCCAGGAAGGCATGACCAAAGAGAGCAGGAGACTATATGACCTTAGGTAAGATCAGGGCCAGAGAACACTTTTGAAATGACTGAATACAATTTTTCTCCCCAACTGGCATCTCTGTAGTTTTCTAACTTCTGTTACATTCTTTGCCTGGTCTGCTCACTCAGACTCCTCATGTCTGCTCAAAGGCTCTGTGAGATTGATTATATGGTGGCACACTGAGGAAAATAAAGGAGAAGAGTAACATACCCAAGATCGCAACGTAAAGACAAGAACATGGGGGCACCTGGGTGGCTCAGTAAGTTAAGCGTCTGCCTTTGGCTCAGGTCGTGATCCCAGGGTCCTGGGATGGAGTCCTGCATTGGCCTTCCTGCTCTGCGGGGAGCCTGCTTCTCTCCCTCTGCCGCTCCCCCTGCTTGTGCATGCTCTCTCTCTCAAATAAATAAATAATCTTTAAAAGAAAAAAGAGAGAGAGAGAGAACATGGAAGGGGCTGCATCCAGCAACCCTTGGTAAATGCCAGGTACATGTGCACATTTGCCCTGAGTTCTGTCAGAAACTCCCCATTTACTGTCCAAAGAAGTCCTACCGACAAATAAAACTGGTTACAGTAATAATGCCATTTAGCTGTCACCAGAAAATACTCAAAAGTGCTGGGAAGGCAGAGTGGAGGGGATGAAATAACAGTTACATGAATTGTGAGGAGAGATTTGGTGGTGAACCTGATAACCTGGGAACCATGTACAAGACTTAGCCTCTCTATCCTGCACTTTCTTTCATTAAGGCATAAATATCTGTTCATGGTGAATGGGAAGAGGAAAAGGGATTGGAGAATTCCATCTATGGTAGAACCATTTTTGCACTAGTTTGTGGATCAGCATAATTCCACTCTTATAGATAATTGGGTTTGGGATCAGCATAATTCCACTCTTACAGATAATTGAGTTGCATCAGATTTTTCTTATACATAAAGCTGTTGCACTGATTCAAAGGGACATGCTTTGATGCCTAATAGATCTGAATCTGGCATAATTTTAATAGGAATTGATTTTAATTTCTGTGGCTAGTTAATAGAAAAGTATGACAAGCACTGCTCCTGAGTACCTCTTTTGGATAGCCATTTAGGGTTTATGCATTCCACACTCAAGAAACTGATCTGAAAAATAAGAACCACACCCTCCATACCCTCAGTGAGTGTAGAGTTTAATGGGAGAGACAGACATTTAAACAAATAAATACATATGAAAATAAAAGTATGTGCAAGGAAGAGAAACAAAGAAGAGGGTATCATTTCAGAGACAGAGTGTAATATTTTCAAAAGGTTTCAGAGAGACAAGGTCAGTAGAGACAAAGGCACTGAGACATAGTAATGGGACTTGAAAACCTTACCTAAAAATTATGTATACCAAGAATGAGAGAAGGGCTCAATAACAGAAAATCTCATAATATAATTTACCATATAAATAGGGCTTCAGAGGAAAAGCATATAATTAATCTTAAAAGATGAAGATGCTTAAGAGGCCTCTGGCAAAATCCATTGCCCATTCCTAACAAAAACTCTTGAGAAAATGGTATATTTCTTTAACTAAATGTTTACACATAATATGTGTGTGCATATTTATATTTATATATAAGTATATCTCTATATATGTACATACATATACACTATTGTAGTGTATAGATATTATAACTAGTTATATATATACATATACTATGGTACATATACATATATACATGTGCTATAATATATACTATAGTCATAGTACATACATACTGTAACTATTACTACAAACCTAACTTTACAAATATATGTCCAGGGACACCTGGGTGGTTCAGTCGGTTAAGCATCTGCCTTTGGCTCAGGTCATGATCTCAGGGTCCTTGCTCGGTGGGGAACCTGCTTCTCCCTCTGCCTGCTGCTCCCCCTGCTTGTGTTCTCTCTCTGTCTCTTTCTCTCTTTCACACACACAAATAAATAAGTAAAATCTTTAACAAAAGAAACAAATGTATGTGTCCAGATACAATGAAAGCAATGATGGATACATTTGACTACTAAAAATAAAAAGCAGTTTGCATGACAAAATAGCAAAGTCAAAGGCAAATGATAAGCTAGGTGAAACTATTCACAACATATATTACAGATAAAGACTGATAAAGAACTTAACAAATATTGAGGATAAATAAGCTTTAAAAACGGGCCAAAGATATGAACCAATGATTGACAAAAAAAGATATAAAACGGACTCTTAAACACTTGAAAAAAATTCAGTCATTGATATTAAAAGAAATGCAAATTAAAACTTCACTAAGACATCATTTCTTCCTCATTCACTTGTGAAGAATTTCAAACCTTGGATAACATGCTCTGTTATCAAGGCTGTGGGGAAACAGGTACTCTCATATGTTGTTGAAAGGAATGCAAGATGGCACAACAACTATGGAGAGGAATTTGACAGTATCTAACAAAACTGCATATTACATTATCCTTTGACATAGCAATTTCTCCTCAGGAATTTACCCTAAAGCTCTATTTCCAGCAATATATGCAAGAATATATATATTCTTGGCAGCATTATTTGTAATTGCCAAGAATTGAAAACCATCTAAATGTCCAAAAGTAGGAGATTGGTTGAATAAACTATAGTAAATACACAAAATAGAAAACCGTATAGCTGTCAGTTAAGCTGTCAGGAAAGAAGAAAATCTCCATTCACTGGTATAGAGTGATTTCCAGGAGACAGTATAGTATTCGGAAGGAAAAGCAAAGTACAAAGACTATATAATAAGCTACCTGTGTGTAAAAATGAAAGAAAAATTACGTATAATTTATGTAATACGATGTCCAACCGTCTCTCATTGGTGGTGTTGATTTTGATTGTGTGTGTGTATGTGTTGTATTTTAAGTCTATATATACTGCCTGTCTTCCCCAGATACGTCTTTTCAAAGGACCACAGAGCAAAGATGCCCCAGTAGCAATGAGCACATCTGACAGTCAGCTCTTCTCATTAACATAATTCCCTGCTGAAAGGAATCAGAACTTTTCAAAGAAATCTCTGATTAAGGGCAAAGAAGATATAGCGTGAGATGGAGTATTTTGTTATGTCAGGAAATAAGAATTTATTCCAAAAAAAAAAAAAAAAATGCTGGGGTTTGCTAGAGGATGCGAGAGTCAGCTTGAAGGGACTCTTAATGGCTAAATCTGGGATAATTTGAGCGCCAATATAATTAAGTATACTAATGAATTAGAAACCATTGAAAAAAATCAGGAATTTTGGTTGTGTGGGTGGCTCAAGTCGGTTAAACGTCTGCCTTCGGCTCAGGTCATGATCCCAGGGGTCCTGGATGAGTCCCGCATCGGGCTCCCCACTCGGCGGGGAGTCTGCTTCTCCCTCTGCCCCTCCCCCATTCCTGCTTGTGCTCACGCACTCTCTCTCTCTCAAAATTAAATAAATAATATCTTAAAAAAAAAAAAAAGCAGGAATTTATGAGTCCTTACCAGAAATAGGTGCTCGAAATATAGGTAAGGAGAGACAGAGAAAAAGAGAAAGGGGAGGTGAGGGAGGAATTGTAGTAAAGATGGGGCCAGGCTGGATTCATCAACAGATGCTAAATCAAGGAGGAAGTTTTGATGACAATTAGGATATTTTCATGGTCTCTAAGGATCTGCCAGAAGTATACTTATTGGTGACAAGCGGTGGGGGGAGACACAGTAATTATGTAGTGGAGAACAACAACTTGACCAAGTGATCAAAATTAACATCACTAGTGAGGAATAGGTGAACATCATGCTCGCCCGGATGTGATAGCAGGAAGGACACAATATCACCGATGCAGTATTCAGGCAGAGAACAAATAAACTGAATCCAATCACAAAGTGACATTGAATAAATACAAAATAAGAAATGTCTTAAAGATAAAGAAAGGCTCTAAAAATATTCCAGATTAAAGGAAGCTAAAAAAACGTGAAAAATAACTGCAAATATCTAACTCCAGACTGGATCCTTTTTACTGGAGGGGAAGAAAAGCTACACAAAAAATCTGACAAATCAGATCTGACATTTGTCAGGTCAGCTGACAAAATTGGAATATGGGCAGAAGACTGGAGAAAAGTATTGATAACTCAACTGTGGCTATATAAAAGAATGTTCCTTTTCTCGGGAAATACACGTTGAAGTATTTAGGGGTAAATGGCCATAATGTATATTACTTACTCTCAAACGGGTGTGTGAGTGTATATGTAATACACACATATTATACACAGAGAGAGAAACAATACTAATACATACAGAGAGAGATATTAGCAATAGATGAATCTAGGTAAAAGGAATATGTGGGGTTTTTTTTCTGTTTTTATTTTTGCAGTCATTTTTAATGTTTGAAATAGGACATTTTTTAAGTGCTTAAGATCCTAATAAATAATGCATAATTTGACTCTAAACCAGCCTATTTTTTTTCAAACAAGCCTCTTTTTTCAAACACTGCAACCCTCAGATGGTATGACAAGAGGCAAAGATCTGTTCTTTCGGGGAGTTTCGTTTGACTGTTCGCTGGGAGTTACTTAATCTGAAAGTTCAGGAGAAAAATAAATGAGGATTCATCATGCAAGTTGGCTGTTTTTGTTTCATTTCTGGGTCTTATTCTGCCTTAGGTATTGGCTGGGATCCACCAAAACTTCAATCAATTTTTCTTTCTTAAGAAAATGAATAGAGCCCTTTGATTTTCCCAGAACTCCACGGCAAGCTTTTGCTCTCACCATTAAACCATTTCATATCAAAGGAGACTAAGTTGTGTCACTCCAGACTTCACCCAGAGAGGGACTTCAGTTCCTCCTCAAACCCTTGGGCAGTGGTTTTTGTTGACACCCTACTAGACATTATGGAAACAGTTTATGATTTATAGCAGGCCCTACCTCCAGATCCCGCACGCAGGGCAGTAGCCGATGTTGCCTTTCCCAAGCAGGTGCTGGGGCTCCAAGGCTCGCTTCCCCTTCCCCTCCTAGAGTACTTTGTCCATCACCCCAAATTTTCAATATAAACAGCTTGACCGATATGTGTTAGTTCAAGAAATGCTTAATTTGAAGATACTCTCTATTTTCCTGAGACCAAACTGTTTAGTTTGCTGTTTTTGCTTTAGTGTAATGTTTCAGTGAAAACTTGCAGTTAAGGAAATGCGGGCCATGAACTCCTCTGTTGGACTCGAATGTCCTCAAGGGTGTTGGGTAGCTTTGTATATCTCAGCACCCTCAGAGGGAGGGAGAGGCCTGGGACAAGTTAGCTCTCAAGTATTGTGTGAGTGAATGACAGGTGACGGCCAATGAGTGAATAAGAGAGAGAAAAATGGCTTGTGGAACAGAGAATTTAGCTGACAGGTAACAGTCTCTCACTCACTGTGGTGAGCTGAGAGTTGTTTGGTTTTTTTGTTTTGTTTTGTTTTGTTTTGTTTTACTCTGTGTCATAAATGAACACATCCCCTTGACATCTGTGTTCTTCAAAATCTTATTGTGGCAGGTTAGTCAGGCGAGGGCCTAAATCTAGGTGGTTTGGCAGATGCCTTAGACTGAACTTGCCTCTGGGTCAGTGTTGAAGTTTCACTCAGATTGGTAGAATCAGGCATGTATCCACGGGTGCTAAGAAAAGGCCAGATCCTGGGAATCAGTGAAGACTAATATAAGTAAACGCAAACACCACAGTCAGGGGGCGGGAAGTGGTGGTGAGGGGAAATGAGATGTTGGTCAAAGGGTACAAACTTCCAGTTGTAAGAGAAATAAGTTCTGGAGACCTAGCAAATAGCATGGTGACTATAGTTAACAATACTGTATTGTATACTTATGAGTTGTGGAAAGAATAGATCTTAAATGTTCTCACCAAAAATGTAGCTATGTGACGTGAAGGGTGTGTTAACTAACCTTATTGTGGTAAACATTTCCCTGTACATACGTGTTCACAAATCATTACATCATACACCTTAAATGTATACAATGTTATGTGTCAGTAATATCTCAGTAAACCTGGAAAACAAAAAAGAAACCCAGTTAGCCTGGTGAGGAACGATGGTCTGAAACTTTGAGAGCAAGAACAGATCTCAGTGGGTCAAAGAATAGCCACAGGAGTCCTATGGGTGAAGTTTTTTTCCTGATCAAGTCAAGAGCAGAGAGTTAAGTCCTAGTTGGGAAGTCTTTGGTTCTCTACTCTCCTTAAGGAGGTAGTTGTGTCTCTCATGGCAAGAAAAATTTGGCCCATGTCCCTGATTCACGACCAGCTGTTGCCCCATGTTTCTCAAGGTTTGGAAAATGGGCACTATTTCAAGTTTTCGCCTCAAAACCACCTGTAGTCTTGTACTTTGCTGAACCAGTTTGGATACTAAACCAAGAGAGTTTCACCTTGTATAATTGGATTCATGATGCATTTCTCTCAGACCTGAGACTTTCATATTAGGGAACATGAATGCCTGGGGATATGGATGTGTGCCAGGGAGGACGCAAAGCCACGAGATAAACATAGCACATCTAGAACTCAACTTTATTCAAATTATATATACATATATAACAAAATTGGAATGGATTTGTAAAAAAACAAACCATGCCACTAGAAAGAAATGCCATGATCAGTGCTGGCCATATGGGGCTCTGGAAAGTGTGTATTTATTCTTCTTCATGCTTGGGGCATCTCAGGAGGAAAGCTGGAGAAGTTCTGCCCTAGGATTGCACACACACCAGTCCTACCACTGTGAGGGTGTTGGAAGCACAGAGAGGTGACTCCCACCCAGGCCAGTCCTACTCCTCATTCTGAGAACTTTTAGTAAGTATTTCCTGAGGCTCACTTCCTGAGGCCCGAGCATCTCATCCTGGGTACTGAATGTGAGGAAGGGGCAGAGAACATTTTGGGCTGTCCCACAGGTGAGAGTGTGTGACCAATATAAAGGCTTTATTAGAAAACTCCCAAAAGCAGGGGTGCCTGGGTGGCTCAGATGGTTAAGCGTCTGCCTTTGGCTCAGGTCATGATCTCAGGGTCCTGGGATCGAGTCCCGCATTGGGCTCCTGGCTCAGCAGGGAGTCTGTTTCTCCCTCTACCTCTCCCTCTGCTCATGCTCTCTCTGTCTCTGTCTCAAATGAATAAATAAAATCTTTTAAAAAAAACAAATAATCAAAAAAACCTCCCAAAAGCACAGTGTTAAGATTTTGCTGGTAGCAGCAAACTTTAAAATATCGGATCCATATTTATATGTTAGACGTTCCACTAGACCCAGTTCCAGCCAAAGAAGTTGAAGATTTAAGTAAGAAAAGATAATAGAGAGGAGAGGAAGGAAAGGCCCAACTGTGAAAAGGTAAAAAGTATCTACAGCCGGAGGAGGGGGAAAAAACAATATGGTTCGAGAGACCATAAAACTCATCTAGTCTAATCTTCTATCAAATGCTTCAACCCCCTCTATCATAATATTGCCAAACTCGGCTTGGATATTTCCAATTGCAGGGACTCATATCTGTCCCTATTTCATTCTGTTGCCCAACTCTGACTCCTAGAACATTCATTTTTATACTTGGCTGAAGCAAAGATGTGTGGGATAAACTTTACTTTTTTTACTTCTGCTACTAAAAGGAAGCGGAAGCTGTGGGCCCTGATAGATTGTTACGACAAACTATGAACTTCCTCCATGAAGCAAGACATGTGGCTGAGTTGGGGGGTTAGCTGCAGAAACTTCAGATCAGAATCCTTTGAAACCAAATCATCAAACAGTCAAGAAATATACTAACAGCTTTTGACTATGACCTACCATTCAGAGAGAACTGATAAGGGAAAAACACTAAAGACTCATTATTTTTATTTACACTAAAATTGATTACCTTGTTTTTTTTAAAAAAAAAAACAATTTTTGTTGGTTGAAGTTGATTTCTCAAACTTGTAATTTTAGTAAGGTTGGCAGAGAATGATAATATCTGCTCTCAATTACTCTGATATTTACTCCGTAGATAATGTGTCATCGTTCTATTTCCAAATGATGTCTGCAACCCCACATGCAGAGTCACGTCATTAAAAAGAATGCATTCCTTTTTAAGATCAAATTTGCTCAATGAATAACGAATGTACAGAAGTCATTCTAATTGTGACTGAAGGTCAAGTGTTTACTAATATACAGTAGTACACACAAACTCTCCTCATAGCTGATGTCATTCTTGATTCCGGGGAACTTGGGGTGGGTCAAATAAGGAGAGCGGTTGGTTTTGCTGCCAATCAATCCGAGATCAAGCATTTCTGCCAAAATATTCTCCTCTAATTGCATAAATTTACACACAACATGGATAAGAGTTGCTTACTTTATCATTCTTCCTATTCTAACTTTTTCTGAAAGAGAAATTGTTCAACATTTCAAAGTCTTGCTATAAATAAAGCATTTGGGACATTAAAACCCCCCTGGGAACCTTTTTAAAAGGCAGAATAAAAAGGTGTCACCCCCAGGGGATTTAATTCGGTAGGGTTGGCGTGTGACCAAGGAATCCGTATTCTTGCATAAGCAGCCCAGTGGTCTTACCGTGTCAGTGCTGGGAGAACGGTTTTTTTAGGGTAATTGAAACTGAAAGGAAATTTACTGTGCATGAAGTGTGCCTTTACTACCAGAAGGTGGCTCCATAACATATTAAATCAGGCATTTTGCCACGAGCTAACTAGCTGGAAAAAAAGGCCTCAGAGCTTTTGTTTTCTCTCAATGACTTTTTTGGAGGCTAGGGAGGAGTGGAAAGGGGAGCAGAGGAAGATGCAAGGAGTGTGGTGTGATAGAAGGAATAAATGGATATTAAACTTATTTTACAGTCATCACTTGTTATTAGCTCCTCTGGAAATGATCGTAGAGACACTGTTGTCGTTGTTAAAGGAAATTTTCTTTGAAGTAAACGAAAAAACCCTGGATGTCCAATAAATAGAAAAGACGCAGAGGCTCTCAGGATCTTCCTGAACACCAAGCTTTTAAACCTGGGAGAAACAACCTTTGGCCGCTGCTACTGCCGTTCATTTCTGTCTCATTACCAGAATCCCATTTGGGGCCCTAAACACCTGGTGGGCAAGAGGTGATAGCACATACCACCACTTCCTGTTTCCGCTATGTTCAAGGACACTCACCTGAGTGTCAGCAGGGGGTGGGTCACAATGACATGATGTCTGGCTCCAGCCCTAATCAACCAAGTAACTGGACCCCCAGCTCCAGATTCTGCCCTCCAAGCCTGGTCACAGGGCAGTGTGCTTGGTTCCCTCCCTTTCCTTGCAGCCTCCTGAATGTCTCGAGTTCCTACAATGCTGTCACTCTTCCTGGAAGTAATTGCTGCCATCATGTCCCCAGCACCACCCATGTTGGTGACATTTCTCCATCCTACTCGGATCCTTATCGCATAATTTTCTGGCTTCAATTGGGGAAAGAAGGTCGGGAATGACTAGGGATAAACTCGGCTGATGTGAGACACAAAACAAAGCCTGCATTCGGATCTTGTATTTACCTGGCTCCTCATTTCAGTCCTTCACCCTCCCACACCCTCAGCCAGGAGAAGAAAATTGTGAATGTGGAACTTAAAGCATCCTATTGCCTCATTCTCCTCTAGGCAATGTCCCCGGACCAAACAAGTGCCTGGATTCTGATTCTCTTAGAGATCTGTTCCTTTCCCATTTAGCACACAAACTGGGAGATAAGACAGCACAGGGTCTTGGATTTGGGGGCCGCAGTGTCATTAAATCAGGGTGTTCCCCCCGTGGTTCTTAGGGTGTCTTCAATCAAGTAAAAATCCAGGCCATCTTTCCCCACCAATCAGACATGCCCAAATAGCAAGCTCTTTGGGGTGCTTGTTGCTCTGGGACCCTCACTAGTCATTTATGACACGATTCCAAAGAACATGAACCTTCCCAGGCACTCCCAAAGAGGGAGTCACCTGCTCAGGAATTCAGTGGGGTCCTTGATCAAGTAATAGAGAAAAATTTCCAGAAAAGAAAACTGATTTGTAGATATACTCCTACAAACAGGTTTGGTTGTATATAACAAGAAATAGATGAACAATTTAATGAGACTTTCAAGTGATAAAAAAATAATAATTTCAGAGCTAGTCAGACTGTCCATTCGGGCCCTCGAATTCGAGGTCCTTGGAGGTGAGAAGCGGGGATGGGGAGGCAAGCACCATAATTAAGAAAGTCCATGCATTTAGTCTCTGTGTGCTAGAGCTTCCCCATGTTCTCTTACCTTTTTCTTGCTTAGGTAACTGAGTTCAGTGATTTCCTTGAAAGACTACATTTCTCCAACCGTTCTTCATTATGCCAGACTTATCTTCCTAAAGTACAATATGAGTTATTTTATTCCTCTTCTCAAAAAACTGTAATGGCCTGTTCTGTCTATAGCGGTGAAAAAAAGGTTCAAACTCTTGAATATACTTTGGTCATAAACAGCCTCTTCCAGGTTTACAATACGAACAGGTAACATCTAGTGGGAAGCCACTGGTGTGATGATCAAGAGACTTGGAGTCACAGCTTTGCCACTAACTCGCTATGAGATCTTAGGCAGTACTGTGTCATTTCTAAGCTTTAGTGTCCTTTCTAAAATGGGGATGGTGATAGGACCGAACTCACTGGGCTCTTATGTGGGTTCAACGAGAAGGAATGAGTCCCATTTCCCACCTTGTGCTGCCTAGACTAGTGGATTTTCTGTGTTTCCCATCTCCCACTCACAGTCACAGCTTTGCTGCTGATGTTTTCTCCACGGCACATGCCTTTCTCATGCCAAAACCCTCTGCCCAGTTTCCCCTTGCAGAAACATTTTTCAGAATTCCAGTCTGGGCTTGAATGCCTCTTCTGATAATGTGTCCCTTGGCCCTCCCCACCCCCATCAAAATGTGTACCTCTTTGTCCATCTCTACACGTCTCTATTATCCCTTCGTTCCACTTCACATCACAATGTGTAATTCACATATTTCACTCTCTTTTCTCCTGAATTATATACTAGCTGAGGTTCCTCAAATGCCAACTTTCACTTAACTTTTCCTCCATTCCTAGCACCTAGCAGAACGATTGGCCCATGATAAGCACTCCATTCCATTGTAATTACTATCCCACTCCTTCTGTTAGTTTAGGCCCCCAACCTTTAGTAACTTTCATAATACAGCATGTGAGAAAATATTGCCTAACCAAATCCTAAATATTACCTTTACTTTAAAATTATTTTTCCCTAAATATCTGTGGCATAGTATAAAAATCCCACTGATAATTTAGTTTCCATTACATTATATGAGAGAAAGATTATTCTCTTATACTTACAGATTCTTAGCTGAGATTTTAGCCTGTTTTCTAAAGCACTGCTACCTACAAGTGTGGTCTGAACCAGCATAGCTAGAAATTTAGGAATGCAGAATCTGAGCCCATCTCAGAACAATGCAACCCGAATATGATGGATTTACACATTAATGTTTGAAAAACAGTGCTCTAAGACACTCCCTAGAACCACACAGAGCATGTTTTACCAAGCATCTGTCTCCTTCTAACAAACATTTATTGAGCACCTGCTATATGCCAAGAACTATACTACATGCTGTGATTTCCTCTCCAAGATTTCTTCCAGGATGACTCAAGAATATATGAAGAAGATTGTTGGCTTCTTTTGAACTGTTTTCCTGGTGAAGTCAAGTAGTTGTGATCAAAAAAGCTGCCAGTTTCATGGAGATACAAAACCTCTAATCTTAAGTGATTCCATTTCTCTTGTTTCTGAGTTCTCACACAGTAATGTCTCTAAATCTAAAGTTTAATGCTTTCTTTTTAAAAAAGATTTATTTACTGGAGGGGGAGGGGCAGAGGGAGAGAGAGTCTTAAGCAGACTCTGGGCTGAGGCGGGGCTCGATCTCAGGACCTTGAGATCATGACCCCAAGAGTTGGATGCTTAACTGACCACGCCACCCAGGCCCCCCTTTAATGCTTTCTTAATATGCTCACTCCTTCCATTAAGAGCTAAAGAAATCAAGGGGGAAAAAGGCATTGAAATTAACATTCCACAATAGAGCTTAAAGAACACATTTTGCTTGCCTTAGCCAACTTACATAAAGTTTTGCGTTTAGGAATATTCAAAAAAAAAAAAGGTTTTAAGCTCGAGGAAAGCCCAGAAAGGTGACTTTTCAAAAGTAAATGTTGGGATATTCCTTTACAGAGTGATTTTTCTATGAAGAATAAAAAATGTGAACTCAAACATGCAACATATTCTCAATATCCTGTGGTGTACTTGAAAAAAAGAGCACTATATTGAAGTGTCCTTTAAACACCAGAAGATACATGATAAATAGTGTACACTTCCTTTTTATTAACCAAGGGATACTCCTCTAGAAAACAAAACAAAACAAAACAAAAAACAAACAAAAAAAACCTTCCCATAATACTATGCAGCTCAAAGGGCTGAAAAGCAGACTCAAATGAATGTTAAGAATAGCCTGGAAGAAGAAATTTTAGCAAGAGCCAAAAGGGGGCAAGATGCAACAGGAGTTGTGTGTACTGAAAGGTGGCTGAGGCGCAGGCATTGGGCTGTGGAGTTACCTTGGAGTTGAAGTGGGCCATTCAGTGATTAGATGTCAGCATTCAGTTTTCTCTTAGCAAAGCCTGCTGCTTGCTTTTCAAATAAGCCCCTCCTGAGTCACCCAGGAGCTGCCTGACCTGAAGCCCTCCAGGGCCCCACTATCAAAGCCCAGGGTGTTTTTGTTATTTTGCCTCTGGGCCAAGATGTTTCTGTGATTATTGATATGCAAAATTCTCATATCATTAGAGACCTTATAGTATACCACCATGAAAAAGTACCATTTGAAGGAGTAGGGAATATTGCAGAAAGCAGGGGAATGAGTTTGTGTGCCTACAAGCCCTGGGACTTGAGGTTTTCTTTTAAAATGATATTTCCCAATAGTGCCAACTGCTCTCTGAATGCCCCAGGACTTCCATTTCATCTGTGAAAAGGGCATCCTACCCACAAAAACTCGCCCTGCCCTGTGGGGGTCCTGTGAAGAGCAAAGGGGACAAAGAGTTTGGAAGAAGGTTCCAAACACCTAAGTAATACAAACATGTTATCATTATTCCCTCTGTAAAATGGGGCTAAGTGGTGTGTAAGTAAATCTTCATTATATAACAGTTGAAACAAACCATCCTTGAGGTTGTCATCCAAATATGAGATATTGCACCTTCCTCGGCCTCCTTACTCCCCCTATTTCTGCTGCCTCTGTGGTCTATTGAAAATGTAATACATTCTATGTGATTGTCGTGTGTGTGTGTGTGTGTGTGTGTGTGTGTGTGTGTAGGGGAAAGACGCAAGGAGAGAAACATCTGTGGCCGTGTTCAACATCTGAGTGCTGGCTGCGCGGAAGGCCGGAGGAAGGACCCGTCTGAGGTCCCAGGACTGGCCCCCGCCGGCAAGCTCCCCCCCTCTGCGGTCCCCGTAGCGGTGCCTGTCCCCCTTCACCCAGGCGGGAGTAACGGAGGGAGGGGACTGGGCCGCCGAGGGGTGGGAGCGCTCGGAGGGGCAGCCCGGGAGGGCGCAGGCCAATCGGAGCGCGCTCCGCCAGCGGCCAATCACGGGCCGCGTAGCCCGGCAAATCTGCCCGGCAGTGCGGGGCGGGGCTGCCGGGAGTCCGGGAGCCGCCGGTTACACTTCTGAGCGCCTTCGGAAAGCCACAGGGCAGGGGGAGTGTGCGCCGAGAAGCCGGTGGAGGAGTAGTAGGCAGGCCCAGCTTCTGTGCCAGCCCAGTGACACACTTTGAGGCATAAATCTGGCCGGTGATGTTGCGTCCGGGCGCTCACGTGTGTATAGACCCACCGGCTTGTCCGTACGCCGTGTGGGCACCTGTCGTGTGAGTGGCTCTGGGCGTGGCGGCTCGTCGGACGTTCAGTTTCTCTAAGATTTATCTCTAGGGGCCTACCTAACCCCGGCTCCAGAGGGGAACCTAAGAAGTTTAACGGAGCCGGGTCTGAGCAGATTAAGGGAGTGGAAGAGCGGCTGGGCGGGAGAGGGTGGGGACTGCGGGTGCTGGGGGGGGGGGGCGGGGGTAGGGAACCACCTATTTGCCCCGTCTCCCAGGCAGAAAGGTCTTTCGGCAAGACTGGCTTGACAAAGATGGCCCTGGAATGTCTAGAGTCCGGGCCGTGATGATCACTGAGTGAGTGGCACCGGGCTCAGGCTGGGCAGTTTGTTGACTGACAAAGAGGAATGCTAGCAGTTAGGAAGGTGAGGAGGAAACTCAGGATGGGGACCATCTGCTCCCCCAACCCCAGCGGGACAAAGACATCATCGGAGGTCTGCAATGCCGACTGGATGGCCTCGCTCCCCCCTCACCTCCACAACGTCCCCCTTTCCAATCTGGCAATCCCAGGTACTCTTCTATTCCTGCTTGTTCCCACTGTGTTTGCTTCTGCCATTTTAGTGTTGTTATTATTAATGGATTGGGTTGCTTTTCTGTTGTGCTGAGAAAATAATTGTCAGTGACCTTACTAAACCTTTTTATTTCCAACCAAAAACTTAACCCTGAAGCAGCTGCTGTAAACAGATTTAAGTACACTGCCTCATTGGCAAAGGGGACTCGGGAGCATGGAAGCACCATTTTTTGTTTGTTTGCGTCTTTTTGTTTTGTTTTGTTTTGTTTTTACTTGGTAGCCTCATTCTCAGAATGTTACAGTCTTAATGTTGGAACCAGGCCATGTGAGGGGTGCATGTACATGAATCGCTGCAAGAAAGAAGGAGAGATCAAGAGTAATGAATAAAAAGTCATTAACAATTTTAGATCTGGGTCAAAATTGAAACTGAAAAGTATTTTCTTTCTCACTCACCTGACCTTGCATATAGGAAAAACAAACAAACAAACAAACAAACAAAGATAAGCATTAGAGAACAGGTTCAGAACCAGGACTGAGTATAAAGACACATATTTTTGCTGTTGGAAAAGCCAGAAATAGAGAATGCAAATGCTCATCAGAGGTCACAGGCAGTCATTAGGTGTGATGAGGTGGTGTTTGAAGATTTGTCTATATATACACAGGTGTCTGCCTGACTGCTCTAGAACCGAAGCGTTGAAAAGCACTTCTGCTCCAGCCATGGTTTCTCTCCTGGGCGTTTTATGCCTTGGTATCACTCTCATTAAATTTGTTAAATGTGTCCTCTTCCTTCCGCTCAAAAGCTGGTTAAAGCATGGTTTCTAGGGAGAGACATTTGGACTACAGTGATCCAAGATCACTTGGTCTCCTGTGCTGGGCAAAGTCCCAGATGCCTGTACTTGAAAAGCACCCCTAGGAGCAGGGGATGGACAACTGCCAATGTTTTCTCTCAACTGGAGATAGAACAATTGCTCTTCGCCCCTAGACTACCAGACAAACTCGCAAGCATCCCTGGGAGCAGTCTGATTTTTTTGCATGACCTCATGCAACCCAGATCTTTGCTTTCTATGCATGAGGAAGAGCAGAGCTGGCTTCAGATGCAGGCTTTTCCTTCCTCGCCTCTTCTTTTGGAGGTCGTCCAGGTGCATTGTCTTCCTGGGCTCTTGCTACTTTTGAGCAAGGAGAGGGCTGCTAAATCTCTTGATAGTTACGATCACTTGTGTTTTATCAGCCATTGACTATAGTTCCTTGGGAAATGCCAGACGGTCATGCTTCAGAACAGGTCTTTTCCATGTTTAATTGACGCCTGTGGAGTCATCACTGAAATGATGCACAGGCTTCTTTTAACATTAATCATTTGTCTTCAGGCTTTCCGGTGGAATTGTTTGGTCAGGTGGTATGGCAGGTAGTGTGTGTTTGCAAACAGCATGGCATCTTAGGCAGGCCCTAAGGTTGGGGCTTCCTCCTTCCTGTTGTACTTTGGACGGACAGATCACACCACAGCCCCAGCTCCGCCAGTGGCTTGGCTGGGTGCTCTGACACCGTGACTCCAGAAAGGAGCTGGGCATTTGTTCTGCAATCTATAGGGTATCTCACAATTACTAGAATTGCCAGGGGAAGGGGGCAAACAGCCAGAGCCTGCTGCTGTGACTGGAAATGCTATGATTAGGCACCATGGAGGACATAGGAATTTGTTCACCCTGCTTTGTGAAGTGGGTCCTTCTATGCAGAAAACAAAAAAGAAGGAAGGAAGAAAGAAAAAGAAAAAATGACCTTGACTCCTCAACATGCTGAATTCACTTCTGTGAATGTCCTTTTCCCAGCTGTGGAAGGGGCATGAGCGTATGTATATATGAGTTCAACACAGGAAAATCACATGTAAGTGCTAGCCATTTATGGCCCCCCCACAAACCCTGCCCCCCCCCCCCCGCCCAGTTTCCTTTCCCCTCCCTCAAGCTTAATATTCCCTAGCTAATGGCTAGCACTCAAGTTCTGCCAAGCCTTGCGGAGAAATTCTGAAATACAGAAGGCATTCAGGACGTGGAATCTCCATCATCTTCCTCCCCCATTTCCCCTCCACCTCTTCCCCTTCGTGATCACCTTCAGCATAATAGTTCTTATTTACTAAGTGCTAACCTCAGTACCCACTGGCAAACACTACCTCAAATCTCTACACCTCCAAGGTAGCTACTAACCTCCTCATTTTGGAAATAAGAAAATTATTGTCCAGAGAGGTTGAGTAATTTTTTTAAGATCACACAAATAGTAAATAACAGAACTAACATTTAAGCCCCTATCTAGCTGGCTCTAAAGCCCATGCACTATCCCTGTGCCCCTCAGGGGGCCTTGGGGAGTGCAGAGCAGCTGTGTGTGTGTGTGTGTGTGTGTGTGTGTGTGTGTGTGTGTGTACTGGGGGAGGGGGTGGTAGTCTCTAACTAAAAAGCAGTTTTTACAGTCTGTCCTCTGCGGTAAATGAAATAATTTTTAAGAGTAGGTGGTCTTTATCTGAGTGATTATGTATCACTGTGAAGAGATAGATAAATAGACAGACATATGTGTACATATTATATATCTGAGTAATATATATATTTACATGTTTACAATTATATATGTATATATGTGATATATATGTGTATGTGTGTGTGTGTATGTATATATACACATATCCCTGTTTATAATTGGAACGCAGGAAGTTTTAAATTCAGATTTATTGTTTAGACCCATTTTGTGTGATGTTTATGCCATGTATGTGCTCCTGTGTGCCAGCCGATGATGTAGGGTGTCTGTAAGATTGTGTCAGATCTGTCAGGATGAGGATGGGGCGGCATTGACCTGGGAAAGGTCAGAGAAAAAGCAGGGGTTCTGGCAAGAATAGTAGAACTGGGATGGAGTAAACTACGTCAAATTTGAGTGCATCTGCTGCATTTGCCTAAGTCATGATGGGAGAGAACAGGTGTGAATGTGTACCTCTCAACAAAGCCTTGATGTATTATTTTACTTGTACAACTGTTAAGAACACCTGTTAATGACCGGTATCGCCCAAACATATTGAAATATCCTGGAGAAGAACCTCAGAACAAATCTCATTGCCAACCGTTTAGAATGATTGGAGACCCCAAGGGTAAAGGATCTGGAAATTGCAAAAGTCAGATTTTTAAATTAAAGCTTTAAACTCTACAAACATTTTCACTGACGTTAGTGAAAGCATGATATTCTTTATGGACAAATGGACTGATAGAAAAAATGTTTTCTATAACGTGTATAGTTTTCAATGAATTCTTTTTCTATAGTTTAGTGTATTTCTTTTCTTGTCTTTTTTTTTTTTTTAGATTTTTTTTAAACCATGCTTTTTCCCTTTTTATTGAAGGTAAACTGTTTAGTCTGTTGGAGAGAGCCTTGAACTTAAGAAAGTTGATATTGTTGATTCTGGCTGTGTGATACTGAAGAAGCATCTGAATTTCTCAGGACTTAGTTTCCTCATTTGTAATTAAGATGTTGGATTAAATGAAATACAGAGTCTTTTCTAAATTAAAAATTCTTTGATTAATTGGAGGCTTTTTTATAAATGCCCATTCTTTGTCCAAACGTGAAAAGAGATAGAAGAATGAGTCATTTTAGGTCTAAAAGCTCTTTCTTTTATGCCCCTTTAGAACAAGAAATTATTTTTGGCATGTGCAAACAAGTACTCACAACTGCCAGGATGAAGCAGGGTCCTCTCACTTTAGCATCCTAAAAGGAACTGTAGAATAATTAGTCTAAATAAACTGACCCTGAGTACATTTTAAGAAACGTCCATGCTCAGGCCTGGGGGAGACCCAAGGATGAATCAGGCATCAACCTTAGTATAAAGGAGCTTTCAATTTAGTTTTATATACACAAATTACCATATATAGTTCAAAATAATTGGGGTAAATATTAAAACAGAGATATAAAGGTGTGATGGAAGCACAGAGACTAGAAAGATTAATTCCCGTTAGTTCCTACTTCTCAGATTAGGAACTACTTTGTTGAACAAACATGGCATTTGACTCAAGATTTGAAGAATGGTCAAAATTTCAAGGGATGTGACTAGGCAGGTGGTCTGGGTTGGAAGGAGACTTTCCTGATGAAATAAACCAGTTAAGCTCAGGGATGAGGGTAGATGGGAAATGGTTGGAGGACTTTCTCTCCTGCCTCTCAGTAATGCTTTGTTAATAACTTTATCATAGCACTTCTGAACACATTGTTATTTTTGGCTGTCTGTCATCCATATCATCTATGAACAATTTGCATGCAGAGAGTATGTCTTATTTCTCTTTATAATCCTAGGTCCTAGTACAGGGTAGCAGCTTGGTCATTGGTGACAAGTGGATGATTGAATGCAAGGGACCCGGAGAGTAAGGATGCTGGAGAGTGGTTCGCTTGCAGCCACCATCGTGTTTGATTGTGGTCAGAGCTAAACTGAATGGATTGATTAGGTTTACCTGGCGAAAAAGCCGTCTGAAGCCACATTTCGCAGCCATCTCTTGTTCCTTCTGCATAGTATTCCCGTAGCTTTAGATAAGGCTCATCACTGAGCCCCATTGGAAGTGAAAATTCTGAGGCAGAGCAAAATGGTCAGGAGAGTCAGAAGCGGAATTCTGGTGTAACTTGTGTCCTAGGAACAATTCTTTCACCCTGCATCCTTTCTGCCTTCTCTCTTCCCTTGTCAAATGTGAGCTTCTCATGTTTCCTGCCTGGCCTCAGCCCCAGCCTGCTCTCATTTCTTGTTCCCCTCTTCACCTTCCTTCCACTGACCTGGCCTCTCCCTTTCCAGTGTCAACCCTCGCCCAGATGCTCCTCACTGCTCTCCAATTCCCAGACCCTTCTCTGTTCTCATCTTCCTGAGGATCATCCCCTTCTTTTTTACCTTTCGGAATTCTATCCCTGTCCCACGCAGTTCCGCCTTTGACCACTTGGTGAGTTCTCTAGCTCTTCTCACTTCCCACATGTGTGTCATGCAGACGACCAGATTATTACAGGGGCAGGACGAAGAGATCATTACTCAAATTATGCTTTTGGAAGTTGGATTAGGTCTGATGCATCCAAAAGAGATTTGGGGACCCAAAGGGGCATAACACACATTGTGGAACAAGAATTCTAGGTTGGCTCCACTTTGAGGATAGCATGAGCCATGAGTTGGCCCTAGAAAGAAACCCATCCCCCTACAGGATTTGAGGCTGTGGAAAACCAAGGACAAGGCTGAGTCTACCAGGGCTGACCCAGTCAAGAAAAACAATCTTATGGAACCAAAATGGACCCTTAAGTGGGAATACGTTTTTGTTTTTTATTTTTTTCTCTCTGGGTGGTCATGGTGAGGAATAAAAAGAGCCTCTGACTTTGGTGTTCTTATTAGTAGGTCTTTCTTCTAAGGAAGCTCATCACTTCCTTAGATTTCCCTACCAGTGCCCCCCAGTCACACAAAAGCCGCAAGGAATTCAGGAATCACTCATATCTTCCAGAGGCAGAACGAATCATGGATTGGTTTAGAGCGTTAACGCTAGTGCCGCTCTGTCTGGATTTGAACTTCAACTCTGTTCCTGATGACTCTGTGACCTTGGGCAGGTTTCTTACTCTCTGTGCTACAGTGCCCTTCTCTGTAAAACAGAGATAATAATGGCACTACATCATTTCGTTAGTGTGACAAATAAATTAATTCACATAGCATGCTTAGAACAGTTTCTGTCACAAAATGATGTGTCATTAAAAATTAATTATGATGGATTTATTAAAAACCTGCACCTGGAATGGACAACCAAAAAGAAGTGTAAGATCAGTCCATCCCTTCAGGTAAGGCACAGTCTAGTTAAGGAGCTGACCTTCCAATTAAGCCTTGTGGCTCAGTGTTCTCTGTCTGATCAGATCAGGATAACCTGAATGGTCATCCCCTCAAGGGGGCTTAGAGTTAAGGGAAGGATACATGGAGGGTTGCCCAGGATGTGAGTACCAAGGGAGACTTAAGGGCAGTATGAGGGCAGCTGATCAAGAGAGCCAGAAGAACCTCTTTAGCTACTTACTCTGTCCCCCATCCCAAATTCAGCTGTCAAACTTTGTCATCTTCAGCCATCCAAAGCCTTTGGGGAAAATGCGACTCTCTGTGACAGGGCCATACTGTTAACTTTGCCCCTCCTCTCCTCATTTCCCCACCATTTGCCCTCCTAACCCAGTCCTTGCGTTCACAGCTCAAGAGTAGGGATGTTAGGAAATGCTTTCCTTTGAATAGATCTTTATACATACTTTATAACTCTTTCCCCAGCCATTGGAATAGCCTCACAATCCCTCCAAACATACACATCACCCCCTACACACACACTAACACACACATGCTACCCATCACCCAACACACACACTGAGCTGTGGCCTCAGGAGAGCCTAAATTTTCATGCCTGTTGCTGTTTTCCCTTGATAAAGATCTTGCAAAACATGCCTACGGACATCTCAAATCCTAGGAGCCTGCCGCCTTCCCCTGCACACTGCTGTTTCAGATGTGCTTCTGAAGCTGACAGTCGGCTTCTATCCCATGATTTGAGTTGATTACCCCCTCACCCCCACCCGTACCCCGCCAGGGGACAGGTTGGCTCCAGTCTCCCCCACCCAGCCCCTAAGAGCTTCCAAGTACAGGCAGCTAGAAGTAACTGTTAGAGAAATGCTTTGCCTTTGTGAAAAGCTTGAACCTCTTCACAAATGCTGAGTAACCCTAATCAGAGTTTCAAACCTGGCCTGCAGAGGAGGGATTATTTATAGACATTGTAGTAGGTGGGTGTGTTTGTGTGTGTGAAAGGATTTGAACACCCATCAAGAACCAAATTGAGGTAGAGGAGCACTGTGACGGCGCTGGTTTGAGTAGTTACACACCTGGTGGAGCCAGGGCCCTTCACTTCTCACAGCTCCGGGAATTCGGATTGTATTGCTGAGCGCCCATAAGGATCAAACAGTCCCTGGGAGGGTTACATTAGTAGGTCTCTAGTAGCTCCAAGGTAACGTGGCTTTGGCCACAGAGGCCGGCATTGCTCCAGGGGGATGTGTAGGTGGTGCTATGAAGTGTCCGCGGTCTACCTTGGATTCACAGTCTACGAAGCCGCTGGAATTTTCTAGGAGAATAACAGGTGGGGTTTTTTTGGTTTTTGTTTTTTTAATTTCCAATTATTCTAGAACTGTTCGCTGTAAGGTTCTTTTTTTTCCAGAGAATATTCTGTTGCTATTTTTTCCCTCTGTCCAGACCTGACGGTATCAAAGGAAGAACCGGAAGCATCTGTACCCTGTCCTGCTAATGTGGCGGAGTGCGCAGCAGTCTGCGTAATGCGGGGACTGAACGATTCCTAGACACTGTCCGACTGAGATGAATATTTTATGAACATGTATGATTTGAAGGCTTCTATGCTGACAGCAATATTCTTATAAAGTATAATTGAAACCAGGTGAAAAAGTGTCAGAGATAAAGGTGAAGACAGCATCCCTCCTTCCTGAACTTTGAGTTCAGGTCACTGTCGTGGCAAGAGGTGCCCATATGGATCTTCAAAGCTCTTTACCCTTTTGCTTCTTTTGGTTTTCACTGCCTAGATTTAAAAAATGTATTCATTTAAAGGAAAGTTGGGTATTCAAAGGATGTTTGTTGAGCACTTTTGTGCCGGGTACTGTGTTAGATGAGGTGAGCATGGAGAGAAGAGTCTTCTCCCTGCTCTTCATGAAGTTATGGTCTTAAAAGAGAAGCTAAAATTCAAACACTGTGGAGAAGAATGCATAGGATACTGTAACACTCAGAAAGCCAATTCCCAATTCCATTACTGGGAGGAGGCGGGAAGCCTGGTAGATTGAGCTTTCAAGAGGAGCCTTGGGTTGAATCATAAAGAGCAAATAGTAAATAGGTGTTAAAGGTAGAGGGAAGGTTATCACAATGCAGAGGTACCCAGGAGGAGCGAGGAGTGAGTGATTAGGGTGACCTTGAGAAAAGCCAACCAGTCTGGTATGGTCAGAACATAGATTTCATTTAAACAGAGATGAGACTGGCAAAGTAGGCTAAGGAGTCTTACGTGCCATGCTAAGATTAAACTTTAAACATTATCCCAGGGCAAACAGCAGCCATTGAAAGACTTGGTCAGCAATGGGTGAAAAGCCCCCAAATAACTACATAAGGGTGAAGAGAAACAAAATGGCACATCAGTTATTAGGAATGCTGAGGGGTAATATGAGAAACTTACTCTTTCTTTCATTTCTATTTAATACCTATGTATTGATTTCCTCTCATATGCCAGGCCCTCTCCTAGACACAGTGATGATCATTACACACAGTTCCTGCCTTCAAAGAGCTTACAATCTAGTTGGAGAAAGGGACTTTTTTCCTTAAGATTTTATTTATTTATTTGAGAGCGAGAGAGCATGTGAGCACAAGTGGGGGGAGGGGCAGAGGGACAAGCAGACTCCCCACTGAGCAGGGAGCCCAATATGGGGCCGATCCCAGGGCTTCAAGATCATGACCTGAGCCACCCAGGCTCTCCAGAGAAATGGACATTTAATCAAGTAGTTATATTGTATGTGATGAGTAACTGCTCTTTAAAAACAAAACGAAACAAGTAGTTATAACACAATATACTATTAGAATGATTGGGGAGGCAGAAGTTACTACTGGAAGAAGTATATGGCATGGGCATCTTTAACAAGACTTGGGAGTTCAGGGAAGCCTCCTGGGGGAAGTGATGAATAGACTGCGCTGGGAAGGATGCGTAGGAGTTAGCCCTGAGGATGAGAGTGTTCTAGGAGAGGAAAAAATGTGGAGAGAAAAAGAAAGAGAAGAGAGAAAATGGCCCACTTAACAAACCAAAATCGTTCACGGTAGTTGTACTGTAGGTTTTTGGGAGGGGAGGGGCAAGGTACAGGGAGGTCTAACAAGCCATGTTAAAGTCATTTAGCTTTACCTCAATGGTGGTGGGAAGGACGTTAAGCAGGTGAATGACAAGGTCAGCCCTGTGTTTTGGAAACACCGCTCTGGCTGCAGTCCACGAAGTATATTGGAATTGGGAGTACTGGAGCCAACTGGAGCAGTTAGGTTGTTGATGAGGCCCTCCCAGTGGGAGGAGATGCTGACCTGAGCAGGAGAGTGACAGTGTGGACAAAGGAAAAGGGAAGACACAGGAGATGTATTGGAGGAAGTATTGACAGGACTTGAGGGTGAAAATAGGGATACAGGAGAAGAAGCAGGTTAGGGGTGGCAGAGGAAAGCAGATGTGCTGAGTTTGGGGCACGCCGAGTTTGAGGGACCTGTGGGACTTCTCAGAATTGGGAGAAGGGCCTAGACAGCGCTCAGTGGAAATCATTTCAGAGCTCAGTCTTACTTTTCACAATTTGCCCAACCCCGGACCCTCACCCACAGCTACTATTATATCCAATATAAGAAGATTTGAGTTTGGAATCAGTGTCTTTATTCTTTTTATATATATATTTTTTAGATTTCAGTTAAACTTTTACTTTGTTCAGGAACTCTGCCCAAAACTTCTAGTCCCAGATAAGTGACCCTCAGAAGCTCATCTAGTGTAGGCTTGTTCTGCATGAATTCTTTCATGTCTTGTTTAATGATTTCTTCAACTATATTGGCAGCTTGGGGGTGGGAGTTGAGGTTAGCTCTGTGCACTATAGCACAAACCAGCTGTGAAATGGAAACATTTAGTAATGTTACCACGCCATCAAATACCATGTATTTCATGCACTCACATCCTGGGGTACACCAAAAGGCTAAATAAAAGCAGGAGAATTTTGTAGTAGAATATTTAATGTAATATAAGTTTTTCTTCTCACCCTAAACATTTTCCTGTTTTCCCCTAAACCTTTGTATTATTCTTATTTTTGTGTTAAAAACTGAAAAGTTGCTAAAGAGAATGTGATTATTTTGGAACTGAGAAAGCTTATCAGGGGATGACCAAGTGCCCTTTGTGAGGTGTTACTTTACCAAAAATGATGCCATCTGTTCAGAGACAAAGCAGAGTGATAATGAGCAAAACAGAGAAAGAATTTCTTATTAATGAATTCCTATACAGTCTCTTACTTTGGGATGGGGATCAGAGTCTCCCAGACATTTGAGGAAGAGAAAGTCTTTCAAAAGAAAATAGATGCCCATCCATCTGTAGAGGGCTTTAAAATGCCTCCCAGACATGGAATTGAAACCCCTTTGACTCACATAAATCCTAGGATGTTGGGGCCAATTCAGAGAATATCTGGGGCAGTGGAATTCTCATGGTGCCCTGCAAGAGCCTGGGTGAGGCTTGGTGCCCCTCAGGACTCCTCCTCATGGCCAGAAGTGGGGACTGTTGGGGCAGACCTTGAACCAGAGAAGCTCTGCTTGTATTTGTTTTACATATAAATATCTCATCTGACAACATTCTGGGTCTGAAAAGCACCATGAAAAGCTCGGATTTACTCCAGCTGTCTAGCTCATCCAGCCAGTTGGGGAGTAGACCAGGAGTAGCTCTCTGGCTTCCCAGGCTAATGTCAGTCCTCAGACAGTGGGATACCTCTTGGCTTCTCAGCCCATAAAGATAAGTTGATCAGCATCCTCTGCTTTCCAGTGTTCTGCCTCACCCAGTGGCTTTGTTGCATTGTGAGTAATTCCAAATTCAGTAGGCACTTGATTAAAAATTAAATGGACCACGTGGCCCTCTCAGATTTTGTGGGCAGTTTGACCGTTGTTATTAATACTCTCCCACACGCCCTATGGAAAATAATCCAGTCGGATAGATGAAGTTTATCCCTTTGGACTGACAGGGTTTAAAGACGTTATTCTTTGGTTTGGGAATCTGCTAAATGGTCCCCAGATCTCGAGCCTGGGACTCGTGTTGGCTAGATTCTGTAGATCCTAAAGATGCCTCAGCCTTTTCTGCATTTGTCAGCATGGAGTCGCATTCCCTACAAATGCTGCATTTTTCCCAAGGACCTAATTCAGGTGTGTGAAATGGGACACCCCAAGGAGATGTTATTAGAAAATAATTTACACAGGAATGAGTTGCAGGAAATCTACTCTTTAGGACTTATCCTTTTAAATTGTTCGATGTGATGTTTTATTATAGCTGCTCCTTTCGTCATCCTTTCTGGCTTATTTTTGTCCTGTGTGTTTCCTGACATATTCCTCTTCGTTGAACCAGATAACTCAAGCTAGCAGGATAGATGGAGATAAATGGAACTGGGGCATACAGGTGCTGGGGGTGAGGAGGTGCAGACAGAGAACTCTGCCTGTTTCAAGAAGATGGATGGACCAAAGAGAAGTTTGGGAAAGGATCAGAGGACTTGGCTTACCTGCCCTAGGCAACTCTCTAAACATCTGTTTATTCAAGCAATCATGCTTGCATTTATTCTAGATGCATGTATTCAGTGCCTACGATATGCCAGAAACTTAGGAACTGTAGGGATACTCACAGTCAGGTATCCGGGACAGATACGGAGATAATTGCCTCAAGGTGTCCCAGGTTCATCAAGTTCAAGAGGCGGTGGATGCACAAAGGGAAAAGTATTTACATCTACTTGGTGGAGTCAGGTGAGCTCACAGGCAGATGATTTGTGACCTGGTTCACATACAGGTAATGAAAACAAAAAGGCAAGGGGCAATGAGTTTGTTCCCAACGAGTGTGAGGGTTTTCTGTTTCTGTCTTCTTTTAAGCAAATCTTTTGCTATATCCAATAACCATAAGGCCCACTTCTTTTTTTTTTTTTTTAAAGATTTTATTTATTTGACAGAGAGAGACACAGAGAGAGAGAGAACACAAGCAGGGGGAGAGGGAGAGGGAGAAGCAGGCTTCCAGCCAAGCAGGGAGCCCGATGCGGGGCTTGATCCCAAGACCCTGGGATCATGACCTGAGCCGAAGGCAGACGCTTAACGACTGAGCCACCCAGGTGCCCCAAGACCCACTTCTTATATGTAACTTTGCAAATGAGTATGTTCTCAGCTCAGGCCACAGACCTATTTTAGCATGCAAAATGACAGTCTGTTCAAATCCCATTTATTGTAATATTCATAGAGATGAAATACCTGATCTGTAACACAAGATGTTTTCTACAAAAACTGCCTTAAACATTTCCATCATTTGAAGATGCATGTTCATTTTTATGTCTGTTCTTAATACGCTTTACCGTATCTCGATTTTTAATGTTTATACACAGGAGAAACAGTATAGAGAAGTAGTTCAGAGTACGGGTTCTGTTTTAGCATACCAAGGATCAGATCCTAATTACTCATCACGTGACGTTGAATAAACAGTTTAACCTCTCTGTCCCTTAGTTTTCTGCTCTGTAAAGTGGAAATAATGATAGCACCTGCTTCACGAGCACAAGGTTAGAGGAAACACGGTCTATATATTTGCCCTTACTCTTGACACCAACTGCCAGTTTTGGGGTCCTCAAGATCAGCCTTAGTTTTGCTAGATAATTTGCTGGAAGGAGTGACAGAACTCACTGAAAGCTGTTGTACTCACAGTTCCTTTTTATTACGGCTAAAGACTACAGGTTAAAACTGGCCAAGTGAAGAGGTACACAAGGCGGAGTCCAGGAGAGTTCCAAACGTGAAGCTTGCAGCTGTCCTGTCTCCCGGGCTTGTAGACGGTGCTAGTCTCCCGGTATTGAGGGGCGGCAGTACACACAAAATACTGCTAACCAGGGAAGCGCATCTTAGCCTTGGTATCCAGAGTCCTCACTGAGGCTCCACATGGCTGACCTCAGTACCCAGCCCCTCCAAGGTCAGGTGTCTATCCACATGACTCAAAGCCATCACCATAAATCTCATCCTTAGATGTTCTGATGTGGCCCCAAAGTCCCCAGGTGAACAAAGATACTCTTATCAGGCAAGCTATTGCAAGGGTTTGAGAGATTACCTCCCAGGGCCAAGGAAAAAGACCAGCCCTCTGGTTGGTCGAGGTTAACCTCTCCTTGGGCAAGGTTAAATTCTTTACTACACAACAAAGTTGTTTAAGAATTGTATAAGATAAAACATGCATTGTGCTTAGAATATTGCTTAGCACAAAACAAGCATAAATTTTCGATATGTAGCTATGGTTATTAGCAGTCCTTTTTGATGGCCAAATATATATCTAGCACCATATTAGATACTATAGGAAATCTTTAAAAATTTAACGAGATATAGTTTGTAATCTTGTAGGAGAGATACTGAGGTTCAAATAAAGCAAATAAAAGCAGAAGGTGGTGAATGCCACAGTAAAGAAACAAGCAGACTGTGCTTGGGACCTGGGAAAGGAAGCACTTACTTGCAGATGGGGGTTAAGGAACAGCTGCCCTGGAAGACACCTGGGAGCTGGTCTGAGGATGGATAGGATTTTGATATGGGGAGGGATAGGATTTTGATATGGGGAGGAGGGGCATTTCAGACACAGGGAACCAAATGGATGAAATCGGAGATGGGAAAGCAAGGGCCCTCATGGCTCCCTGTACAGGTGACAGGAGAAAGCAGTGGAAAAGGACTGGGCAGATGGACGGAGGGCAGATGAGAGAGGTTTTCAATGTGGTGCGGAGCACTTCCCGCTTTATCTTGTAGACTGGAGGGAGCCAAACCCTGAAAGAAAATCCGCTGTCTCTCTTTACGACTCCAGTCTTTGCACATGCTCTTTCCTCTGCTGTCACAGCCTCCCTCCCAACAGTCCCCACTTCACTTGGCCCAAGACAACTCATCCTGCGAGAAACAGCTCAGTACCACGTCTGTGCATGCCTCCCTCATGGGACATAGTGTGTGCCGTTGGGACTGTTCACCTGTCTTCCGACCACGCAGCAGTGTCTGCTCACCTCTATATAGTCAGCGTCTGGTTCAGAATAAGAACCTTGTGCAACAGAAGGAGGGAGCCAGAGAGAGAAATGTGGAATTCCGAAATATCTACAGAGAACTTAAGCATAAAGAGCAGATATTTCTAGTTAATTTAAGGAGAAAGTAGGACATAGAGAAAGTAACGATGCCTAAGGTAAGACAAAATCTTATAATTGCATTGCAAAGTTCTCTTAAAGTGCCCCAAGGCTTTATAAAATAAAAATAAAATATAATAATAAAGAAGAGCTTACTTATATAACACTTAATAAAGCATTTACTAGGTGGCTGATACTGCTCTACTTGATTTACGTAAACCTGCCTGGTCAAGCTTTGCAATCCAATGATAGAAGTACTATAACCTCCATTTTACAGATGAAGAAACTGAAGTACAGAGAAGTTAAGCAAATTGCAACAAAAATCCTGGTAACAATACTAGATTGTAAAAACTGATCTTGCCAAATTCATTTAAGTGCACTTGAATAAAAGATATCTGTAGAGTTGGAAATTGGCCAATGTTGGGCTGTGCTTCAGTTCCTTTTGTTGGTTGTAATAAAGAGTACTTTTCTTTTCATCTGAGGCATTTGCTTCCATGCCAGAACTGTAATGCCTGAGTACCCATGAGGATGGTTGTGTTTGAAACACTGCCCGGTAACCTGTTCCAGCTGAACAAGTCACATTTTTTTTTTTAAGACCAAACATGTAGGAGGCTTTTTATTGACTCAGAACAGAAGCAGCCCAGTGGTTTAAGTGGTCTGTGTAGTAATCGCCCAGCGAGGATCCAGCCGAGAAAAGATCTTTCTACCTTAATACCAAAAGATCAGCAGAGGCTTTCAGCAGGTGTGTAAGCTTGTCAGGACGCTCATCGTTCAGAATGGGGTGTGTTTTCGTTCACTTTCCCTGCTGTGTGTAATGTACAAATTCCCTTTAAACGTATCATTTCGTGTAATTTAGACTGTTACTTCTTGGCTTTCCCCTCCTCCTCTTTCCCTTTCCTCTGTCGGAGTACCTGGCTTCATCCTTCATTTACAGGAAAGAGAAAAAAAAATCCTTGTTCCTGAAGGGACCTAGCTGAGTGAGGAGCTTCCCTGGATCTCAACCATTCTGCAGTTTGTCAAATGAATCTTAAAATAACCCTGCCCTGTGAGAAATTTCAACTGAGCAAGGTGGCTATGACGGTGTTTTTTTCAAAGCCCCCCCAGTAAATTTCATAAAAATGTCAGACAAAGCAATCAAACACCAGCCTTTGGAGTGAAGGGAGCTGTCATGTAGACGCTAAACAAGAAGTGAGCTACTGGCGAGTGCGTTCAATCAACGTGCAGACCTACCCCTAGCCAACCATAAGGTGGCCTTGAGAAAATGAGAACTTGAACCTGTGTGAAGGGCAAGAATTTCTCCAGCAATTTCACAAAATTCTCAGATGAGCCAAAGATAAATAAAAGACCACCCCTCAGTCTTAGAGTGATTTGCTTTTTGCAAATATGATGAGTTAAATTTATAAGCACATTTTCTGCTTAAGTATGGTAAATATGAAAGAAATGTATCTTATTTCTTTACAATGATGAATAATTATAAAGGGTCATAAATTCCTTTCACAAACTGTTAATAAGTTGGACTCATCCGATTCTTAACGTAGAAGAGATCCGAAGGCTCATTTCACCCACCTTCCTAAATCTGCAGATGGAGCAACCGACCTCCAGTGTGAATTTACGATCTAATCAGAGTAGAACCGGAGCTGGGATTCAAGGCTCTGAGCTGAGGAACTATAAAGAAAATGTTTCCTCAACTGAGAGAAGGTTAGAGTGCCCTCGTGTGTCCCTACATAGAAATTATTCATGTCTTTACAAAATACAAAATTACTTTAATCTCTCCATCAAGTTCCTGCATTGGGATGAGGGCAGGCATTTAGCTCTAAAAACAAACCCTGTGATCACCACATCTTAGAAAGTAAATATACAATGCATTTGACTTGTTTCATTATTAAGCATATAGAAGCAACTATATCCGTAGAGTGGTTTTGTGTGGATTCTGGTCTGACACACCTGGATTTTTGTCCCAGGCCACTTGAGATCTTTGTAACCCTGAACTAGTTGCAAAACCAGTCTGTACCTCAGTTCCTCATCTGTAAAATGCAGGTAATCACTGCTGCAGGATCATGGCAGAGATCCAAAGAGATCTTGTATGCAAAGTGCCCAGCTGGACATTGCATACATGATAAACACTCAGAAGATTGAAGTTGTTATTTTCAGACATGAGCCCTCACCAGGGATCACCTGCGAGTTCATGATGAAGGAATGGAATGCAAATGCTGGGGAGGTCAACAGAATGTCTTTGGGATGCTTTTAGCTCTTGGATAAAGAGGTTCCCATGAGCTGGGGGGTGGAGGAACAGAGGGAAAGGAGAGATCATTTTTAAAGAAATATGTACTGAATATATGATTCTTCCAAAATAAATTCTTCCTTCAGATGGGGAAATTTAAATGGAGATAGGCCAAATGGCTTTCCCACAGATGGAATTTCTTTCAGAGGTAACACCTGGTCCCTGGCACCCAGAGTCCAGTAATCAAAAAAAAAGTCTCTATTCTGACCAAAAAAAAAAAAAAAAAAAGTTGAAAACCAGATCCTATTTATGTCATTGATCCAGTTCTTTTAGAAGTCTTTATTTATTGAGAGGGTAACCATATTAAAATCAATAAGAGCAGAGGTGAAAAACGATAGCTGGGTGAATTCATCTTCTGATTTTAATTTGCCTCTTTATTTGATGAAACAAGCTATCTCAGCGTAAGTGTTGAGCAGAATTGCAGTAAATCAAGTCCTTTTGCCCCCAGTGAGCAAAGGTTCCTTCCTCCCCTGAGTAATTCTCACAGCCATCCTTTTCATACACATGGGAGCAAGGTATCATTATGTGCAATACAAGGAACCTTGACCTTTAAATGTTAGTGGAAATGCAGAGTCGGCGATTCTGTCTGTATCTTCTACTAGCTTATTGGAGAATTGAGAGGAACAGTCTAATAGCGTGTGAGCGGGGAAGGTGGTGGGGTGAAGGAACTCATCACCTGTGCCTCGATCTTTTTGTCCTTACATCACCGGGGGGAAAAGGAGAAGAAAGATTAGGTTGGACTCTTCTCTAAATACTTTTCCTAGATGCCATTATCACTGGGGAAGTCTGCATAGATTATTGCGCTGCAAGAAACAGATAAAAGGCTGCTCAGAGTTTGCAAGCCTCGCCCCTGGGGTCGCTCATCCTTTCTGAGAATCTGTTGCCTTTAAATAAGGCAAATGCGGCATATGAGGCCGAGGCATTTATTATTTATGGGAAGTTCATCAAGCTCACCTATGGCTGTGGAGGAGCAGAATGGAAGCCCGTGAGCCTCAGCAGCCCCTGCTCAGCGGGAAACGGCCCGCTCCGCCCGGCGTGCAGCCCTAGGGGCCGCGGAATGCTGCACTCTACACGATTGCAGTGCTATTCTGGGCAGTGTCAGGCTGCAGCTCGACTCTCTTTGTGGTCATAAATCTTCAGTCAACTAATGAAAAGATATTCCCTGCCTCACACTTGAAAGTCTCCTATTTGTGTGGATTAACTGAACAATATATGGTGTGGTTGCTCCAGTTACCTCCAGTAGCGTTTGTGAAACTCGCTGTTCCTGGTGTTTGTCTCCTTTTCTGTGTTGTGCTTTTCTTTATACGTTGTTTTTCTCCTTAGAGTGGCCCTAAAGTCTATATATCTTGCTTAAGGATGGTTATTATTGCTAGCCCTGTGGTAGGGTTTGAATTCCAGCATACTAAGAAAAAGATTTTTCATAAAGTAAAAGATTTATTTAGTTATTTATTTTAGAGAGAGAGAGTGAGAGAGCGCACCGGCATGGGGGGGAGAGGGGCAGAGGGAGAGGGAGACTTAAGCAGACTCTGCACGAGGCCGGACTCAGGGCTCGGTTTCACGATCCTAGGATCACGACCCTGAGATTACAACCCGGAGATCACAACCTGAGCTGAAACCGAGTCCAGCGTTTAACCAACTGCACCACCCAGGTGCCCCCATAAAGGGATGTTTTTGAAGTCCATCTCAATCAGAGAGAAGCCTCCCCTCATACTTTTCCACCTTCTCCCCACTTTATGTGGCACCACCCCACTCCCCAGCCTGGTGCGCCCCTGCCCGCAGACTCTGGTCCAGGCACCGGTGAGACACAAGGCCAGGAGCCAGAGTCCAGCAGGGATAGCCCTGCTGCGATGGGGCCCATGAGCCGGGCTGGATGGAGACGCGCTTTGCTTCGGACAGGTTAATAGCATGGCACCCCTTCACTGTCACTTGAACCATACTGATTTGTGATGTAGAGAGAAATGCAGAAATGAGACTGTACCACACCTTTGAAAACCCCACGTGAGGTTTGTTTCCTCCCCTGGGTCTCTCCTAAGCCCTGCAGCCCCTGTGATTCCCTCTTTTTTTCCCCCTCTGATTCCCAGCCTGCCTCCCGACACCGCCCCCCCCTTTCCTCCGCAGAGCACTTCAGGTCGCTCCAGCTTCTGCCTCCAAGCCTGCACACCCCAGCCCTGCTTAATACTGCTTCAAGCGTGTCCAAAGCCATTAATGCCGAAGATGAATATTTCAGCTGTGCTTAGCAAACAAAAGATACCACAGTTACCAGGCTTCACTCTGCTTAGAAGAGAGTGTGTATTAAAAAGGACTTTTTTCTTATCACATGTTCATATTCAAGATAAAGAGTGGCCTATGTGCATTAAAAAGAGCTTTTTTTTTTTTTCCCATCTCGCATATTTTGTAAGAAATCACTGGTGAAAACCTGTGTCAGCTGGCACCAAATATGGGGTTTATCCACTGTCCCTCGTGGACGGGTCCCTTTAGCTCCTACTCTGCCGGTGTGCCCCTCCCTGTGGCTATCCCTGGAAGCCCACGGTCCTGGCAGAGCTGGCTGTAATGAGTCAGGAAGATGCCAGAGAAGGAGCGGAAATGGCCTCCAGGGAAAGTCAGAGCTGAACAGTAGGGGATCTGGAGTCCACTTGAGTCAATGATCTCTGAAGGGCCAGAGGTGTCCCTCATATTCCTTGTCACCCTGAGTCTGAGAGTGGACGCCGGTGCTAAGGGAGTGAGTAGTTCCTAAAGAGCCCTTCTTCCTAAACATGGCCTTGCCGATACGTTCCATAGGCATACCGAGGTGTAGGCTTTTAGTCATTTCTGAAATTAAGCAGTGGTCTCCCCAAACCTTAGAAAAATACCCAAAGTCTTTTATCAAATGATCTTGAGTGGGAATGCTTTTGAGTACCTTCAATTTAGTATATTTGAAAAATTTTTGAATTTCTTAAAAAATCGCAGGTCCACTAAAATGTAAACACTTTGAGTGAGATAATGTGTTTGAGGACCTAAACCTCATTTTTAGCTCATTTTCTAAGAAATACTGTCAGAAGATTTTTTTTTTAATAGAAATTCTATGAAGACAGAGTTGTCTGGGCTCCAGGTAAATCGAGGCATAAAATCCTCTTATTTTCTCAGAAAAATTCAACCCTTTAAAATGGCTTAACAAGTCACCAGGCTGTCATCTCCAAAACCCAAGGACAGACGGACAGTTATCAGGAGGAATGGTTCAGCTGGGCCTCTGATCCCAGTTGCTGATCCCAGTTGCATTTAGGGTCTGTTCTCTCTTCTTTTCCTTCTAAGGAGATGTGAGAAAATTAGTCTCTTTCATTGGTGTAAACACTTAACACCTTTTCTCTTTATAAAGCATGATACTGCTTCTCTTCTGCTGTTTGCACTGACCGTTTTTGGATCTATTGGAGCCTATACTCCTCCTAGAAACCTTCTGGTCATATGAATGACTTAGCTCTATTAAGACAGAGTGCAAGCAAGGTTGTGGTCCTTTGTGTTTGGGTACCTTTAATATCCTTTTGTTGTTGTTTTTAGATGGGGAAGAGTCTTCATTGCAGCTGAGATCTTCTTAACTTGCCCTGAGCATTTTTTTAGTGTCTGTATTTTACGTTAATTTGGAAAAATAAATTTGACATTCCAGGCCATTTTATGCAGCATCAGCTCCAGTGGGTAACTGGCAAGACGACTGCATCTGTTTTCTCGCAAGCTGCCTGCATTACTCTGGCCTCTAATAATCAGGGAAAGAATATGTAAATTACAAATCATGTGACCCAAAGTTCCAACTGAGATAAAATAGGCAAGCCCTAATTGAACACTCTGACTATTCCTCCTAGCCAATGCACACACGTTCAGTACATGTTTTAAGAGCAAGCTTGCAATGAACCAGACTATCTTAGGTGTTGATAGAAATAATATGATTAAGTCCTGATAAAAATCTGGAGTTTATACGGAGTTTAGATGGCTCCTTACAAAATGAGCTCAAAATAATAGTTGTCTTTAAAAGAAATTTTGCAGATGGGGCGCCTGGGTGGCTCAGTCGTTAAGCATCTGCCATCGGCTCAGGTCATGGTTCCAGGGTCCTGGGATCGAGCCCCACATCGGGCTCCCTGCTCCGCGGGAAGCCTGCTTCTCCCTCTCCCACTCCCCCTGCTTGTGTTCCCTCTCTCACTGTCTCTCTCTCTGTCAAAAAATAAATAAAATCTTTAAAAAAAATAAATATAAGAAATTTTGCAGAATAATTATTTTATCTATTTGAAGCTCTCTGTTGATATTAGTAAACATACTTCCTGTGAAATGGTGGCTTTTTTTCAATTCTTTTATTAAAACACACTTTTCCAAGTAAATGAAGCATGGCATTTTTTTCCCTCCTGAATAAGAATTTTTCTCTGGATTTCATCTCAGGTGGGCCAGTTTTAATGTCAACATATACCCACAAACATGCACAAAATGCTTTGGTAACAGAGAGACATTAGTTCCAAACACTCCTGTAATATCCCTACTATGAAGGCTCGCTATCTAAACATTTGCCATAACAACTTGTAAATTTGTTTTACCTGAAATTCACTAGTCAAAAATCTCATCATAGTGAATTCAGCCATGTGGTCTATCAAATACCTTTAAGTTGCAGTACATCCAGAAGAGAAGATGGAGAATATTTTGTATCCACAGCTCAGTGGCTCTCCCAGCAGGCTTGAGTTATGTGTAAGTGCTCTCAACTTCCCATGTTAGTGAGTGAAAACGTCTTCTCAAACAGTGAAAAGCCTGTGAATAAAATAGGTGAACCCAAGAGGCCTGAAAAATAGGAGGTGATAAAGCGTGTTGAGAGAGGCAAACTAACAACTCAGCGGTGCTCATGTCCCTAGGAGCTATGCACCAATATTTTCAAATGTGTAAGAAAATGCAGAAAAGCTTCTGAAAGTGTTGTTGATTCTAGTATTTGGTGTTTAAAATACCTTATATTATGGAAAGATTCTTTTGTTGGATGGTTATATAAGTGTTTGAGTGTTTTAGTGATATTTGTGAACACTGATGGGTTGGGAAAGCATGGCTGTTTTTTCCATTTCAAATAATGGACTATAGGCTTTTGCTCTCCAAAAATGTGGTAACATGTTTTTAGAAAGAGGTTGGATTTGTTTTTCTGTAACTGTTTTTGTATCGAAATCTCTTGAGGATGTGTAAGTCTATGATGTTAAAAACAGAAAGTTCAAGAATACCCTTGGAACTTTCTCTCTTCTACTTTCAAATTACATAGTCAGTGTATTTATTTACTCCTGAGTTATTGACATTCCTGAGTTATTGACTAGAGATAATTCATTATTTTATGTTTAGTGTCAATTTACACAAACTGTAAATACTGTGATCTGAACTTACTCTTTTTGATGTTGGCTTTGATGTTGGTAACCTAAGATAAACCAGTTGAACTGCTAATTTCATTTTTCCCATTCAACTGCCGCAGCAGGTCGCTGAATATAAATCTTTAATGAGGTTTCACGACATTGTTTAAAAACCAGATAGTATCATCCAAATGGAAGATGATACAAATTCCTTAATAATGAAATAATAATAGTGATGATATGCTTGAACTCCTTCTGTTGGCCAGGGACTCTTCCAAGTGCTTACCGGAGTTAATCATTTCACCTTAACCACAAACAATTGATGTTGGTATTGTTGTTATCCCCATTTTACAAAGGAGGAAACTGAGGCACATCATTTCAGTCACATAGCTAGTAAGCAGTAGAGCCAGGATCATGAACTTAGGCAGCCTGGCACCAGAGCCCGTGCTCTTATCCACTGTGGGAACTCTCCATTTAGCTCATTCAGTGCTCTGGTAATTCATTAAGTTAGGTCTCAGGACTCAACATTCTTCTTGCTAAATTGGCATCTGATAAACGTCAAGTCTGGTCCTTTGCAGCAGAGGAGGCAGACAAATGACTTGTTGGCCCTGGAGATGCCTAGTGGGAATATTTAAAAGATAACTGGAGGGGAGCCTGGGTGCGTCAGTCGGTTAAGCCTCTGCCTTTGGCTCAGGTCACAATCCCAGTAGTCCTGGGATCGAGACTCTTGTCAGGCTCCCTGCTCAGTGGGGAGTCTGCTTCTGCCTCCCCCTGCTCTTGCACTCTTGTGCTCACTTTCTCTCTCTCTCTCTCTCCCTCTCAAACAAATAAATAAAATCCTTAAAAGATAACTGGAAAAGAGGGAATTGAGTTGGTTCCCAACTCATTGGTGTTCTGGCAGCAGGGAAGAGAACCTTCCAGTACTGGGGCAACTTATGAATGGGTGTCCGGTGAGAAGCAGTTGCTGGAGGCATTGAGAGACATGCTGATTAAGGATAAAAAGAGGTGCAGGTAGGTGGGGGGATGGGTTAACTGGGTGATGGAGATTAAGGATGGCCTTGTGATTAGCACTGGGTGTTACATGTAAGGGTTGAATAACTATATTGTACACCTGAAATTAATATTACACAATATATTAACTAAAATTTAAATAAAAACTTGAAACAAACAAAAAAGAGGTGCAGGGCCAGAGGTCCAGCCCAGACAAGTCAGATGTCCATTTGCTACTGGGGAGTTCAGTCTAGAGTGATATTTCTCAGCATTTTGTTTTTTATCACTAAAGAGTCTTTTTAGCCATTTCTATCCTGTCCACCACTTTCCCTCCCTCCACACACAATGATATTGTAATACCACAGATATACTGTATATCTGTTTAAGTACTGTATATATATATCTGTGCTTTATACATAAAAAGAGAAGGAATTTTTTCATCCCCCAAGAACAGATTTCTGTCCCCCTGGGGGCAGTGTCACCCCACTGAGAATGCATAGGCTAGGGGCACAGGAGGCACTGAATTGTGTTTGAGTGAACATGGCGTGGGAGTGTGGGTTTCAGTGAACCAGCTTGGAGGGGGCTAGTGGGCTTCAAAGTCAGAAGGGCTCACCAAAGGCAGAGTAGTATCTAAGGAGGGGGAAGGGGGTGGAGAAAAGAGATTTTCTTAAATATGTGAGGTCAGAAGTTTTTGACGTGGGGTCACCATCCCCACTTCCCCAATGCCACCCAGAGATGTGATAAGGAGTTTCTCTTTCTCCTATTATTCACGTAACTCCTGTCTTCCCTCCGTGGCTGAAAGTGTGTCACCATGTAATCTGAAATGCCACTGTGTTTTAATGAAATGTTCATGTCAGGGTGTGTGTTTTGAATTTCCTGTTTTATTTAGAGACCACATTCCCAAGAAGCTTGCTTTAAATTCTTTTTAATTAAGTGAGTTCAGGAAAAAATGGCTCCTCCAAATTGCAAGAACTAGGTAATGAAAATACTGTAACTAAAAACTGCTGTGTGCTCACTTGAGATCTCCTAGTTCCCATAATAATAAACCTCAGAAAGAATCAAGTAGCAACTGCTGTTCCACATAAAGAGCAAACTAGTTGTCCCTGGTCCTCAGAAGGCCAGCTCATTTTCTTGTACCTGGTCTCTTCGATAATCTTGGACTCTAATGCTGTGTAGGAGGTAAAACATTGAGCACACATCTTGCTGACTCTTCCCGTTCAAATCTCTTTCCCCATGATTTTGCTACCACAGTGACTTTATTCTGACTCTGTAACACAGCCCATATCTCAAGGGCCCTTATTAACCTTAAATAACCTCATTTAATCACTTACTAGAAAGCATGATAAAGGAAGTTCTCCCAATATTTTTCTTCTTCACAAACAAGCAATGGTTATTCAGTTGGTCAAAAGGCAGGAAGCATGAATTCCTGGAATGAAAGGAATGGTGAAGATATGGGAAAGGCAGTCCACCAGATTATTATTTGAAGATTTGAACGTATAGAAGATCCATCAGAGTAGGTGATGCCAGAAGTCAGAGAGCTTGTTGGGAAAGGATGATCTTCTATTTAGGCAGCAGGTGTCAAGCCTGGGTGCCCAAGAGAATCACCCGGGAGCTTTTCAAGTCTTCCAGTCTCAACTCCCACCCCAGAGAGAATCTGATTCTTGTAGGTCTGGGTGGGGTCTTGGGCACTGGTGGTTTTAAAAGCTCCCCGAGAGGATTCTGATGTGCACTCAAGATCGAGAATCACTGCTTCAGATTACAAAGTGCTTTCTCACATATTATCGAGGGGTTTGTATACCTAAAAAGAGGAAAAGGAAACATTTGCAATGCCTGTTGACTATATAAGGAAGAGGAAGAGAAAGAGTAGTAATTGTGAAAACGGAAGGATTGCAGAAAAATAAGCTTCCAAAAATTGGAGGAAAAGCCCTCACCCTTGTAGGGCTAAAATTAGGGATGCTAGCAATCCATTGAGTGTAGAACATGAAAGAGGAGTTTGTGTGGCCATACTTCCTGCTCTGTATGGACTGTTCTTAAGATGACAATAAAATTCCCTTCCCAGAGTCCGAAAACAGTCATCTAATATTTGATGTCTATTAGTTCCTAAGACCTTATTGAGTCCACTCTATAAATGAGAAATATTGGAGAAACAAGAAAAGCATTTGTTGATAGTCAAAAAGTATGTTAGAAAATATCATGTTAATATTTCCATGTCCATTTTGGACTGTGCACATGATCTGCGTGTATAGACAGAAAATGTTCCTCCACCGTGATCCTAACAGCTTTCAAATAGTTCTAATTAATAATTCCACAGAAGAAAGTGGCAATTAACAACCTTGGTTATAGCTGAAGGAGAAGTAGAGCCAACCCTAGGCTCTCAGGCTGGGGGAAAATAGAAGTCAAGTTACAATGAGGCAGAAGAAAAGTAAGTTGTGATCAGGATATTGAATTTTAAGATTTTGCAAGTGGGTGATGACAAAGCTTAGGCTGCGGCCAAGAGAGTGAGTGGCAGCTGCTGTCAACAAAGTAAAGGCTAAGCTACCATCTCCCTGTCAGCCAGTAGATGAAGAGCGACAGTACTTGAAGTGAAGAAAAGAAAATCTTCCAGACCCTAAATATTTAAGGTCAGGAGTCCCAATTAATGACCCCTCCTCCTTCTAGTTTCCAACTCACAGAGAATGGCTAATAATAACAATAACAATAGTTCAGCACTTCCTACATGTCAGCCTTGTTCTAAGCACCTTGAACACTATTTTTGTGACAAGAGGCACTATTAGGCCCATTTCACAGATGAGGAAATAGACGTAGGGTAAGCAACTTGCCCAATATGGGTTGTAAATGCTGGGGAGAAGTTGTAGACAGGGTTAGGGTGAGAGGATATTTTATGGAAAGTTAAGTTCAGCTGAAGAAGTGAACAAAATCCAGGAGGAGGCCTGCCTACCAGTGTGTACTGCACACCAACAGATGCCAGGCTTTGTGTGAAGACCTGGTGAGAGATGAGTCTAAAATAACACACTGGGGCCATATTGAAGAGTTCTGAACAACAGTGCTCAGCATTGGAACCTGATTTGGGAGGGAGGAAGGATGAAAAAAATGACATAATTAGCACTGTATCTTGAAATGATTAACTTTCGAATATGAACAAATTGGAGAGAAGCTGGAGTAAAAGGGATTACATTAGGGTCCTTTTGGTCCTGATTATATGACAAATAATGAACATATGAACAAGGGGGGTGTCAGCTGAAGGTTAGAGGAAGAGACAGGTTTGATATATGTTGCAAAAGTCAAATGCAAAGTTTTGGTAACTGGGTGGATGAAGAGTATGGGTGGGGGGGAAGAGGGACAGAATGTAAATAGAATCCAATGTTTCAAGTTCAAGTCACTGCACTATTGGCAGAAATTCAGAAGAGTCACTTTGTGGGGTAAGAGGGACAGCATGAGTAGGTGGACTCTGAAAATCTATAATCTGCTGTGTGAGCAGGTCATCAAGGTGGGAGACCTCAGCAGGAAGTTGGAAACAAATCTGGAACTTAGAGGAGTCTGAGCTTGAAGTGAAGGTTTTGTTGTCGTCCACACGAAGGTGCTATGGTAAACCTGGGGAGCGGATGAAATCTCTGGAAGGGGGAAAAGGAAGCAAATAGAGAACAGATCCTTGGGAAATATTTAAATTTGGGGGCAAGGAAGAAGAGGAGCCAGCAAAGGAGACAGGGGGAGAGGTTAACAGAAGGATAGGAATGTCTAAAAGTATGCATCACAGAACACAAGGGGATGGAAGGTTCCAGAAAAAAAGCTGACTTAGCAAACCCTCAGAGAAACTAAGAAAAATTAAGCCATTAGGAGTTGTGAGTTGAAAGGTTATAAGGATCTAGAGGAGCCATAGGATAGGAGGCGGCCTCGGGTGGGAAGGAAGGGATGGAGCATAAGAGGCAAAGCAGGGCTGCGCTACCTTTGAAGAGTTTGAGGGTGAGGAAGAAAGCGAAGACACAGTGGCTGGAAGGGCTAAGACATGTGAGGGAAAGTGTTTTGTTTGGTTCTTAAGTTAAAGGGCACCTGTTAAATCTCCTTTAGAGATAAAGGAGCCACAGAGAGGGGTGAGTGAAGACACATAGGTACTGCCAGGTGGTAAAGCAAAAATAAGTAAGCAGCAAAAATATTTCCGTGGCAGAAATCACAGCAGGATGAGGTCCCAAACTTCTTCAAACCTGATCATAAAACTCACCGGCGGGAGCAGCTCATGGAGCTGCCCTCCCTAACTCCCACGCAGAAATTCTCACAGAAATAAGGCAAGGGCCAATTAAGAGGTTTTCCCTCCTCCTCTGGTGGAATGCATGACTGTAATGCATGCATCCCAGGGCAGAGGGGAGAGGTAGCTCTCACTATCGACAGTCTTAAAAAGTAAAATAACTTCCATCGACTCTAGGGAGAAGAAGAAGTTTTGCTAATGACTTTGGGCTGGAAAATATTAGGATTTTCTTTGTATATGTACTATTAGCAGATTGCATAATTTGTAATTATTCTTTGTGCAGGAGAAGGGAGGGCATTTTTATCCCATGTTTTGAAAAAGAAAGAGTTAAATGCACTCAGGCACTCAGGCCTGAATGTTACTTCACTCACTCTGTAGGAGGCAAAAGCTTCCCAGAAAAAAAAAAAAAAAGTAGGAAAGCAAAAATACTGATAGTGGTTAACGAGTAACGTTAAGTAGGCTTTGACTGCTGTAGGTAGGCCTGGGTAGGACAATGCTGTAAAACATTCTGCAAACAATCGGCTCCATTGTCCTGTCCTTTCCTGTCAAGGTGGTGGCACTGGGCACAGCACATCAGAAAGGAAAAGAGGAAGCGGAGAAGGAAACAAAGAGGCAGAGACTGAGTGTTCCTAGGGAATGGGCACACCCTCCCTCTTCTGGGGGATGGCTGGGCACCACGCCTGCCCCTGTGTATCCAGAAATGGTCCCTGGGGCCCCATCGCTGTCACATTGCCGCACAGCCCTGGGGCATGGAGTAGCGCTTGGGAGGTTGTTAGCACATCTCCCTCCGGAGATGAGACCAGGCTTAGCACCAACAAGAAAATACCAGAGGGGATTGTCTCTTTTCCATGCCTGGATAATGGCTATTCCCTGAGACCCAGGGAAGAATTAAATTCAACGTGGGCCTTGGGCGCACTTTATCACACACTCCCATCCCAAACAGCTGGGCTGCTAGTATAATTTAAAAAGAAGAGAGAACTGGTCGTTCACCATAATAAATCTCTCAATGAGGAGGTAAAAAGATTTCCCGTTTCTGTACAAGCCAAAGGAAGGAGAGCATTAGGCAAGTATCCTGTGAGTCTCATTAACAGAGACAACCAATATGGAAAATCCAGGGGGATTTGCTCCACATTTCTATTAGTAATGGCATTTTTTTTTTTTTACCTGAAATATGCAGTAATTTTCTCGCATGCAGAATTGACTTTGCCTAAGGATTAATAAATATGCTTTTTCTTAATAGTTACTGAGTATCCTCCATGTTCTAGAGACTACAAACAAATAAAACATCGCTGGTCGCCTTCTTTTTTTCTTCTTTTGCTTTATTTCTGAGAAGATAAGATAGTAAAGCCATCCCAGACTGATTTATTTTAAAGAACATGGAAATAATATGTATTTAAAATTGAGTCAGAAGAATAATTAATAATAGCCAGCTAGTATGAATTAAAAATTTTGATTCTAAAATGGGCAGTAATGGTTAAGAACAAAGCTGGTAGAGTCAGAAGAAGGGCAGTTTCCTCTTCGATTTATGCGGGATCCCCAGTGTCAGAGTCAGTTCCAGAGCTAAGCGCATGATAATGGGTGCCGCTACATAGAAACCAATGACCAGTGAAAGATATTTGTGAAAGATCATTTTCACGTTGAGTAACTACTGTTTTTCTCACCGTAGTTAAAACTGTGTCTCTTGTGGTCTCTTAGACTTTATAACAATAAGATCATCTCAGTGTCTGGGTGGATAACTACCCTCTTTTCTTTCAGGCGGAGGAAAGGAACGTACATTTGCCCATTTAAGAGCAGATTTGGCTTATTAAGATATGTGTCCAGAAAGAAGGCCATCTGTGTAAGCTGTGTTGAGCTTTTAAAAATGATGACCTGATTTGTCAAGAAGTCATTCCTACTGACTCAGGTTTTCATGATAGTAAAATAGTGTATGTATGATAGCATAAAAAATAGTATACAAAATAGCAGTTGTTTTTTTTTTTTTAATTCTGCCTTTCCTAGAATGTAAATGCCTGTCTGAGAATTCGACTGCACGAATAAAGTGGATATGGTGCCATCAAGTGTTCTTCCGTAAGAGACACTTAGGCAACCTCCAGGTTGTCTTCTTATGAATATTCTTTAGCAAACATCTTTGTTTTCCCACCATTAATGTATTTCCTCAGAAGAGCTTTCCGTGAAATGAAATCACTAGATCAAGTGGTATGAGTATTTTAAAGCTCCTCTTTCCAAACCCGTTTCTAAGGAGCTTTCCAAAAGGGTATTTATTAATTCACCTTACACTAGTCATATGTGAGAATTAGAGCTGTATTCCAGGCTTACCGAGCTGCCACTAAGACCACATTACTTTTATTTGCACTTCTTTCTAGTCTAGCAAGCTTGAAAACTTTTGCAAGAATTCGCTGACATTTTTGTGTGTGTATTTGCTAATTGTTTGCTGCTTCCTGATCGGCGGGTTTATCCTTCCCAGTGCCGGTCTCACCTGCTTCCCCCCCGTTTGTTGCTTCGCACAGGCTCCCATGATTCATTCAGCTACTGGGTAGATGAGAAGTCCCCAGTGGGGCCCGACCAAACCGCAGCCATCAAACGCCTGGCCAGGATCTCCTTGGTGAAGAAGCTCATGAAGAAGTGGTCTGTGACGCAGAACCTGACGTTCAGGGAGCAACTGGAAGCCGGCATCCGCTACTTTGACCTGCGCGTGTCTTCCAAACCCGGGGATGCCGACCAAGAGATCTACTTCATTCACGGACTTTTTGGCATCAAGGTCTGGGACGGGCTGATGGAGATTGACTCATTTCTCACCCAACACCCCCAAGAGATTGTCTTCCTGGATTTCAACCACTTCTACGCCATGGATGAGGCCCACCACAAACGCCTGGTTCTCCGGATCCAGGAGGCCTTTGGAAACAAGCTGTGCTCCGCCTGCCGTGTGGAGAGCATGACGCTGCGAACCCTGTGGGAGAAGAAGTGCCAGGTGAGAGGCGACAGACCCGCTTACAAGGGCAAGGGCAAGGGCAAGGGCAACAACGGAACTCTGCCACCTTTTCTGTCTCAGCCACTGGACGGCAGCTCACCGCAGGGCTCCTAGGCTAGAAGGCAAAGATTATTTGGAGTGTTAAACAGACACATCCGGAGTCCTGGGCTCTTGGATAGCTTCAGACTCTAGGATATGCGTACCAGTTCCTGGGCACCGGTGAACTGGGATTAACACCTGCCAAATAGTTACAATTGGTTGGGCAGCCTGTTGGAAGCATCTGAATTGACTTTGAGTGGCCTGACCAGAACCAGCCCAAGGCAACTTTGTGAAATTGGACCAGCTGGTGATTGCCATTTTTTTCTTATCTCCCGTAGAATCCTTTCTCAGGCTCCTACTTCCCCTCAGGGATAGGCGGGCCCATCCTGCCTTGAGCTCAATGTCAGATAATCCCTGCAGGGGCTGACAAAAGCATGTAAGTGATTCATCTCAGAGGTGTTAACATTTTAAATCTTAACAGATTTGGGGGCCCGGCCTGAGAGATTGAAGGAGGATCCAGGCCGCAGAGCATTCCCAGGTCTCCTAAGCTTAGAAGAGCCCCCAAACCAAGGCCTTGAGGGACATACTCAAGAAAAGGAATGTGGGCATCAGATACATGCTGCTCTGCTCCCACAGGATGGAAGACTGTGGGAGAGGGGAGCTTCAGGAAAGGTCAGCCTCCAATTTAGACTCGCTTTAAAAGAAGAAAGAAAGCAAGTCCCTTTTTTCATTCATAGTTGCTCACTTACTCAAAGGTACATTAACCAAAGCATCTTAAAGAGGCAGCTATTTTTGAACTTGGGGAAGAGCTTTCAATTAAAAATCAATTAAAGATTATTCACTTGCAAATATTCATTGAACACCAAGTGTGTGCCAAGCACCAATCCAAGCACTTGGGATAAATTAGTAAATAAAACAAAGATCCTTGCCTTCATGGAGCTTTCATTCAGGTCTAAGAAATAGATCATAGATAATTGCCATAATAAATACATTACATAAAATGCTAGAAAGTGATATGAGCGATGAAAACAGAAAGGTAAGCGTGGTTAGGAAGAACCAGCGTTCTGTGGGTTGGAGGGTTGGTCTCAGTTTTAAATAGGTTGATGAGGGTAGACGTTCGAAGGAGTTAATGGAGTTAATCGTGTGGCTGTTAGGGGAAGAGCTTTCCCAGCAGAGGAACCCGCCAGTGCCTGGTTCTGTTTGAGGGGAAGCAGGGGCCATGGGGCTGGAAAGCAGAGCGGTGGGAGGAGGTCAGAGGTCATGGGTGATGCGGTGGGAACTCAGGCTTTCACTCTGAGCGAGGAAGGTTCTGGGAGGGTTCTGAGTACCGGGTGCTGTGTCCTGAATTGCACTGTAATAGGATCTCCTTGGCTGCTAGGAAGAAAGCAGGGGGAGGAGGGCAGGGAAAGGAGGGGAACCGGTGAGGACCACTAGTGGGAAAAGTGGTCAGATTTGGGATCTATCAGAACTTAGAGCCAACGGGGTTTTCCAATGGATGGGAATCAGGGCACAAAAGAAAGGCTCCAGGGATGGCTCCCAGGTTTGGCGTGAGTAACTGGAAACCCCAGGTGGTTTCGCACACCTCTGAAAGGGCTAATGCCTTTGCCGCCACAGAGGCTAACGAGTTAGCTGTCAGTATCTGTTAAAATTTAAGCCGCTTTTCCTCACTAAAACTTTGTAAATGATGTTTTGCCAAATATTTATCACACCTCTGCCCCTAACCTGGGTTGATATCTTTTCAGACTCACAGGTCTAATTTGGAGATTTTTTTTTTCTCAGTGGTGTCTCTCTCACAATATGAGATAAGAGTAATAACTAGGGCACCTTAACAGCTAACCTTTACTGAGCCTTTACACTGTGTTAGGTACCTGGATTCACGCATTTAATCCTCTCCACAACACGATGAGATAGGTGTTTTGTTATTATCCTCATTTTACCGATGAGTAAACTGAGGCATGGAGAGACTAAGCGACTTACCCGAGAGAACATTCCTAGTGAGTGGCAAGAGCCAAGATTGAGTCATAGGCTGTTTGGCTCCATAGAGCTCCCACAGCTTCTGATGCTATCCCAGGGCTGACCCCTCATCTTGGTGGTTTTCACAACTAGGAGCATAGATTATGCTAATAAAAACACCTTCTCCTTACTCGTGAGCCGTTATTATCAGAGGGTCTCAGAGGTTTCACAGAACAGAATAAAGGGCTGGAGATCTGTAAGAGGGCTTTTGAATGTGCGATTCAGGTAAGGTTAAATCTCAGTACAGCTAAGTTTGACAATCAGATATCTGTTATAAATACAGTTTTATAATTTTGCGCACAGATCGTGTCCTGAATGGACTGCCATAGTGCATACCAAATTGTTCGGAAGTCTGCAGGAGTAACAGGTGTCTTCAGGAATAATGATGAGGGGGGACAGTGAATTTCTAGCAGCAGAGTGATGAGCTATCCTTGTTTTTAAGTATGGACTAATCTGTGTCTTCCAACTACAACTACTCCGAAAATTATGAAGGAAAGACACTGTGATGACCTGTCAGAAAAAAGGGAGTGTCATCCATTTGCTCTTCTTGCTTTCCCCAAGTTTTCCCTGCCCTGTCTCTTCTTAAAAGCTAAACAGAGACCTCACAGTCATCAGTGATCTATCCCCTGCTGGGGGCAGGGCCCTCCTGGTGGTTACACTTTAAATATTCATTATGTAATGAGCTGCCTTGCATGGAACCCCCTGAGTATTTTATCACTACAATTTCATAGCAAGAAGTGTACTACCATTCAGTCAAATTTCATTTACTCAACAATTACATCACAGCTCACTGATAGGTGTACATCGCAGTTATGGGTTTTGAGGTACAGTGAATTAGAAGATTTAATCTACGGTTTGGCAGTATTTCGAATCTTAATGAGAAGGTGGGAGTCTGTAACACTCGTAAAATACAAAACAACCCATACACAACTGCAAGATAAAACTGCCTCAAATGTACTGTATGGAGAAAGGGGTTTGTAAGCCATCAATTGAAAAATAGCACGTAGCACAAATCTATAGTCCAGGAGCCTCCAGGAAAGGACCCATCAGAATAAGAGGAGGTCAATCAAGGAATAATTTTCAAAAGAAAGTAGATTTCAAATCTGAGTCTCCAGAGAAAAACTGAACATAAATTGCTGAGCTGGAGGGGAGAGTATTTCAGAGAAAAATATAGCAGAGCGAGGTAGGGAGGCAGATGCAAAACACAGGCCCTAGGGCAAGAGTTACTGCCCCTAGAATCCCGTGGAATAACAGTTGGTTTGCTGGGCCAACATCCTCGTGTAACCAGAAATTCTCCTTCAAACCCTTATGGTCAGACTGCGCAGGCGCTTGAGGAAAGGCCTAGAGCCCCTTTTGTACAATGCGTCCTATTTGCACCTTTTCTAAGGCAGAGTAAAGAACAGCACTGCCACTGCCCAGGGCGCCCGGCAGCTCTGACAGCCAGCCCTGACAGGGAAGGATCACACAGCCTCCCGCCTCTGCCACCGTCCATTCCACAAGACAGCTTGCCTCCCTTTCGGAGGCAGGAGACCCCAGCCTCCCAGCTAGCCAATTACCGCGCTGGCAGGGAATCCTCCCAATCCCCCCGACAATCTGCTTACTCTGAGCCTGTGATTAACCTCATTAACACACGTGTTTACCACGGGCATCCTTAGCAGTCAGTCAGACGTTACTCAACACCATTAAAAACAACAAGATAACTATTCACCTGTTGGGTGCATCCAGCCCGACGCACCCGAGCTCCGGCGCGTTAGTCATGCACCTCAGTCACGAGCGCAACACACTGGAGACCAGACACGCATTCAGAGCCCTGCTTCTCGGGTGCCTGGGGCATTATGCTCTCGGGCCAGCTATCTGAGGATTGCAGTCCAGGCAGTGTAAACACGCGGGACATTCCTTCAGGAAGAGATTACTGGTGCTTGGCAGCAGGGAAAATATACTACTTCTAGAAACCTAAGCAGCAGAGCCCTGAATTGGGACGATCAAAATAGCAACTCCCGGTCCCTCGGCTGCCTGTCAGAAACTAATTAATGCTGTGGCTATGGCTTGCTAATTATTTTCAAAATCACCACGAGCCCCGAGAGGTCCCACTGGAGACCCATCGCCTTCTGGAAGTCTGCCCTGCCTGGAGTAGCGCCCTCCCACCCCCTCCTAGGAAGGGTTATTCGTTCAGTCGGCTTGGCTCGCGTGATTGAAACTCAGGGTACTCCCAGATTAGTGCGAGGTGTTGGTCTCAACCCCAGGAGCGTCAGTCTCCCGAGCATGGGAGTCATACCTTGTAGACGGCGCCGAGCCACAGGGCTCTCCATCCGGGGCTCAGAGCCCCAGGGGGAGGGGCATGGGTAGGATTGAAGCAGTCTGTGAATTTGGATGGGAAAAATCTACATATTTATTCCCTCTCACTTGTAACTGAAAATTCATATACCCACAGTATCGGCCCTACCTGTGACTTTGTCACCATAGAAATCACAGGTATTTCCGTATCACATTCCAGTTATTTGAAATACCATTTATACTCATCATTAACTCAAAATGATGGAACTTATTAGACTTACAACAAAGTACTTTTATTTAATGTATTTATTATGAAGCATGTACACTAATTTATTACAAATTTAATAATATATTGATAGCTATATTTTGGTCTCATTGATTTCCTTTGTAATCCTGTCTATTTTATTTTATACATTAATTTAAAATGCAGTCTGAGAAGGGGTTCAGGATTTTACCATACTTCCAGAGGTGTTCGCAATAAAAATAAAGAATTTTCAAGTTCAGACATACACAAGTGCTTAAATCTTTGCTTATTGATTTCTCTAAATATACATATACATAAAATTCTTGAATTTCTACATGCTTATACTTGTTTGCCTTTAATCCTAGCAATCAGGGCAAAGCCAAGGAATTAACATTCAGCTAATTCATCAATTGTTCTCCTTTTTCTGTTTTGAATGTTTCAGGTTCTTATTTTCTATCACTGTCCCTTCTACAAGCAATACCCCTTCCTGTGGCCCGGAAAGAAGATCCCAGCGCCCTGGGCGAACACCACAAGTGTGAGCAAACTCGTCCTCTTCTTGGAGACCACTCTGAGTGAGCGGGCCCCGCGCGGCTCCTTCCACGTCTCTCAAGCGATTCTCACCCCCAGAGTGAAAACCATCGCCCGAGGCCTGGTTGGTGGCCTCAAGAATACTCTGGTTCATAGGTAAGAATTTGCTTCTACCCCACAAGTAAGGTTTATGGTTGGTTGGTTGGTTGGTTGGTTTTTTTAAAGAAAACTTATCTTGATTCTCTTCTGAATGAACAGCAGTAAAATCATATAGTTTGAAGATTTTAGGATAACAACAAAACAAAACCCAAAAAACCTTATATTTGAAAAAGCTGTGCATTTGAGGCAGTTTGCATTAAACGTGGCCAAAGGGCCTCTAAATACTTTGTTAAAATATCTAGTAGACCGTAAGTATTCTCTGAACTTTGATGCTCAGGCAAAGCACTCTAAGCCAATGGCAGTGTGTTCACTTCTGGTGTGTGATCACATCCCATACTTGCCCCGCCTTTCAGCTGGCCCAAATACTCACTCATTTAAAAAGCATTAAATGAGAACAGCTGTGCCAGGTGCTAGGGATTCAGAGGTGACCTGCAAAGGTTTGTCCCTTCCATAGAGACAAGGAGTCCTGAGAAGCAGCTCCGGATGGTACCCGCAGCACCATAGTTTCACATACTTCCTCAGAGCAGAATGGATTCTGACTGCACCATTAGGCAGGAGAAGCTCCAGATATTTTATATTAGATGATATTCTTTATCAAGGACACCACAAATGATAGGTGTCATCAAGAAAAAGCATGAGTTGCGTATCTGTACGTATACATGTGTGTGCCTGTTGATGTGGGTAAAGGGAATGTTATCAATACACTTGGAGAATAGGGCATCCTCCCAATCCAAGCTGAGGAAGCGAATATGTTTGGATAACAAGGGCTATTTACAGGACTCGCTTCGGTTCCTGAGTTCCAGGTGGTAAGCACCAGTATTTAGGTAGTGAAAGATTCTTCCAAAAATGTGTCTCTGCCTATCTGGTTCTGAGTTTGGAGAGCATCACTCCAGATAACAGGAGTTCATCTGGCAAGAGTTCAGATAGCAAGAAGCACCCGAACTTTTATTTCCTGGTGAAAACTCCTGCTTATCTTGTCCATAAACAAAACGAGAAACCCTTACTGTGGGGCTTGACTCAGTTCTGACTGAATTACTCGTGCTAAACTTGGAAAAGAGAATGTCATAAAGCAGTGCTGTAGCTCGGAAAGATCCAGAATGACAAACTCTTCCTTGTTTTTTATGTTCATGTAACACACCATTTTCCTCATGCGTTTGGCAAACTTGTAGATTAATATTATTCACTTATTCATTCATTCATTCATTCAACAAAAAAGATTGAGTACTTAGGAGGAGCTGGATCTAAGGATACAAAGGAAACAATAGAATCTCTGTCCTCATGGAACTTAAGTCGATCAGGAAAAATAAACATGTAAATTTCTGTAAAGCAGTGTGAAAATAACATAATAAAGTCTGTAGAGAGTTGTACTAATAAGGGAGAGAAAGTATTTAAAAATAAGGATAAGTTATATCTGTATACTGTATTTAGAATATAAATTACCCTCTTGCAGATGATTTCATTTGATTCTTAAATCAAGCCAGCCTCCAGGTCTAGAGAGCGTTATTGCCCCCATTTCAGCTGGGACTCAGTAAGGCTAAGTGACCCAGACCCACATAGCTGGTGAGAGTCAATAATATGCTCTAACTCTGGACTTCTGACTGTTGTGCTGTTGCCCTTTTCCATATTCACCACTGACTTGAATATAGCATATTTCATCGCTCTGCTCCTTTCTGCTCCACTGGCCTGTAATTGTCTTACTAGTCCCTGAACCTGGTCAGATCTTCCTGGATACAGCTGTGACCCCCCAAAGTCACAGTGCTTTTCATACCTGTAAATTCCTAGAACTTTAATCTGGCTGCAAAGGAAGCACAAAGCTTTCACTTAGTGATAATGATGGCGGCATGTGCCCAAAGCCAAGGGATCCTGGCATGCCGGAGCCCTCGCTGGTGGCAAGCGGATGTCTCAAGGCTGGAAAGATACTTGGGCCTCTCCACTCTGCTGGTCTCAAGAATATTACAGGGATGCAGCATGCATTCCTAGGCCTCCACATCCACTGAAGGGAGAAACAAAGTCAAGAGTGTGTTCCCAAACGCCAGCAGGACGAGTGGCCGTCATTTCCTCTGGGCAACTGAACAAGCGTAGGAGAGAAGCATTTCTAACACCCAAGAGCTCTGTCCTAACTGAGGTACAGGGGTGCTCTCAGACTGGTTCCTGAGCACTGGTTACCAGTTTAACCAAGAGGAAAAAGATCAGATAGGTGTATTTTCCCACAGTTGTAGAGGTGATTTTTTTTTTTTCAGCAGGAAGTTAACCTAACTCTTAGGTGAAACTTTGGACCTGAGATCTTGTTTGCTTTGGTTCATCACCCTGAAAGGAAGCCATGAAATAGAGCCATTCTGACTGAATTTCTATGGTAGATTTCCCTAGATTCTTAGAAACCTTGCACTCCCACTGAAATCAAACGAAAGCAAGATTTGCCGAAGCTCAAGCACAGAGCAGCCATGGAGGCATAGAAGGGCACACAGACTGAAGTCAGGAGCCTGAGACTGAAGCCTGATCTGGTCCCTGGTATGGGCTGAATTATGTTCCCTGGAAATTCGTATGTTGAAGCCCTAGGCCCCAATTATCTCAGGATGTGACCGTTGGAGATTGGGTCTTTAAAGAGGTGATTAAGTTAAGATGAGGCCATTAGGGTGCGCCCTAATCCAGTCTGACCGGTGTCCTTAAAAAGGAGGAAATTTGGACATACAAAGAGACCCCAGGGGTGTGTGTGCTCAGAGAAAAGGTGACATGAAGACACAGCAAGAAGGCGGCCATCTACCAGCCAAGGAGAGAAACCTCAGAAGAACCCAAACCTGCCAACATCTCGATCTTGGACTCCCAGTCTTAGAACTGTGAGAAAATACATTTTTGTTGTTGAAGTCACCCAGTCTGACATTTTCTATGGCAGCCCTAGCACACCAATGTAGTCTCTTAACAGGGTGGCCTTGGACAAATTTCCTGAGCTCTCTGAGCTGTCTCTTTCCCGCCTCTTAAAGGGTTAGTATGACTGCACAAAACTGTAGAGTCTTAGCATGAAAATGCCTACCACGGTGACTGGCACAAAATACGCACGCCGTCTCTGTCGGTAAAGAAACCCGGGAACACAGAGGGTCAGGCCGCTGCTCAGTGGGCTTCAAAGGCAAAGGGAAGTTTCTAACCGACTGCTCTGCTTATGGGACCTGGTGCTGCCCAGGCCTGTTGGCAATATGGGGCTCACCCGTCGGCACTGATTGCTCCTTGCTGAAGGCCAGGAGTTAAGAAAATAAAATGGCTTCTCCTCACAGGGAGTTCTACATTTTCCTGTCCTTGTACGTAATCCTGGTTATTTGATCCTTGCCTCGAGGAAGGTTGATACATGCAACCCGAAGCTGACATAGAGCTCTTTGTCACTGGAGACCGCAGGTGGATGCCTTTCCCACATTTCTCTGCTCAGGCTCCAAGGATCCGCTGTGGTTTGGCTCTGGCTGGAGTCCCCTGGAGTTGCTACCAAGCTTTTAGTTCTCATTTCCCCATGATGACCAGGAGATGGCGCCAACATTTCATACCTAAACACTGACTAGGGGATTTTTTTTTTTTTTTTTTTCTTTTCTTTTCTTTTCTTTTTTAAAGAAAGCTCTACACCCAATGTGGGGCTTGAACTCATGACCCTGAGATCAAGAGTCACATTGCTCTACTGACTGAACTAACCAGGCGCCCCCTGGCTAGTGGATCTTAAAAAGAAGTGCTGGGGCACCCAGGTGGCAAAGTTGGCTGAGCGTCTGACTCTTGGTTTTGGCTCGTGTTGTCATCTCAGGGTTGTGATCTCAGGTCGTGGGATGGAGCCCCTAGTGGGGCTCTGCGCTCAGCTCAGAGTCTGCTTGAGATTCTCTCTGCCCCCCCAGTCTGTGTGTGTGTGTGTGTGTGTGTGTGTGTGTCTAAAAAAATCTTTAAAAAATAAAGTAAAAGAAAAAGAAGTCTTGAATGGGTGAGGCTCAGGACTATAGTGGCCTTCTTGTGGGCCACTATGTATTGCAGGTCTCTGTTGTCAAGGGAAGACTACTTGTGGCGCTTTGTTCTTGGCCTTCAGCTATTTCTACCCTACACTCTACCATGTATGATTTCTTCTCTCGTGCCAAACACTCACATAGTGCTTGCTATATCCCAGGCAAAGTTCTAAGCACTTCACATATATTACCTTATTTAATCCCCCCCCCAAAATCTACATGAGATAAGTAGTAGTTTTATCCCCATTTTACAGGGGGAGAGACTGAGGCAGGAAGAAATTGAGTAAGTTAAGGTCAAATTGAGGTTATTAAATCTTCGGGAGACCCGGTTAAAAATGGACTTACTCCTGTGATGGCAGCTTATTAAATCCTAATTAACCTACTAACATAAAAATGCAAATTGGTTTATGAGATGCATTTTATAGCCCATGGCCAGTTCTCGAGTCCACTGAATGAGGGAAGTGACCCAGGACTGATCATTATTTTCCTGAGAAGAGGAAAAGAAATGCTAGCAAGGCCTGGACAGGGTCATCTAGGAGGAGATTGAGAGGTCAGGATATATGCTCAAAGGGAGGGCAGCTTGGAAAGAGAAGATGACAACCAAGGAGAGCGTCACCAGAGGAAGAGAAAGGGGCCCCTTAAGATAAAAGTATTTTTATTTTTGACCTAGAGCAAATCCTTCCTAAAAAGTCTCCAGTCCCAGGATGGCTGGGTGGCTCAGTTGGTTAAGTGTCTGCCTTTGGCTCAGGTCATGATCCTAGGGTCCTGGGAATGAGCCCTGCATCAGGTTCCCTGCTCACCGGGGAGCCTATTTCTCCCTCTCCCTCTGCTCCCCACCTCCCCACCCCTGCACTTGCTCGCTGTCTCTCAAATAAATAAATAAAATCTTAAAAAAAAAAAAAAAATCTCATCCCTTAACCAAATCATAAGCTATGGGTTGTGTCTTCCTTAAAGTCTGCCCAGATGCCAGACTATGCAGTACACTTCACTTTGCCCTCCCCTCTACCCTCCAGGGTATTTACATTTCCTGCCAATACAGAAGGTATCACATGAAATTGTTGTCATTTGTTGATGTCACTAAATGTTGAGCTGCTTCAGGCAAAACATTTCTGGATATCACGTGGAAAATCCTTGAATTGTAAAATGTGACCAACCGACTGTGTTTGTGAGACCACTGAGTAAGCAGTGGTCCATTAAGAAGCCACTCATACTTCTGGAATAACTATATCCATATGGGAGAAGTGAACCCCACCCCTACTTCATACCATATATAAAAATTAGCTTGAGATAGATCTTGGATCTAACAGGAAAGCTAAAGCCATATGCTTAAAGAAGAAAACAGGAAAATATTTTTGTGACTTGGGACTAAGCAAAAGTTTCCTAGATAGGTCACAGAAATTATAAAAGAAAAGAATTTAAGGAATTGAGCTCGCCAAAATATGCCATTAATAAAATTAGTAGACAAGCTATAAGCAAGGTTAAAATATCAAAAAGCATATCCAAGAAAAGACTAGTGTCTAGAATATATAAATAACTTCTACAACTCAACAATTAAAAGAAAAAGAAAAAAAAGAAAAGAATGGGTAAAAGAATTGAGCAGGTACTTTCCAAAGCAGACATACAAATGGCCAATAAGTACATTACAAACGGCTCAGCCTTAGTAGTCATCAGAAGAATGCAAATTAAAACACTTAGATATCTTTACATACCCACTAGAATGGCTAAAATTAAAAAGACTGCCAAATTTTGGAAAGGCTCTGAAGCAACCAGGACTCTCATACTTTGTTGATGGGATTATATAATGGAACAACCTCTTTGGGAAAAGATCTGGAAGTTTCTTATAAAACTAAATGTAAGCCTACCATGTAGTAAAGGAATTTTAGTCCTTGGTATTTATCCAAAAGAAATGAAAATAAATGTCCACAAAAAGACTTAGATAAGAATGCCCATAACAGTTCTAACCATAATATCCAAAAATGAGTAACATCCCATTTATTCATGAGTAAGAAAATGGATAAACAAACTACAGTACATTCATGCAGTGAAATAGTACGGTAATTAAAATGAAGAACAAGCTGCTGATGTATGCAATGACATGGATGGATTCCAAAACCATAATGCTGAGTGAAAGAACCTCACACAAAAGAATACATACTGCCTGAACTCCCATGAAGTTCTAGAACAGGCAAAATTTTTTTTTTAAAGACTTTATTTATTTGACAGAGAGAGACACAGTGAAAGAGGGAACACAAGCAGGGGGAGTAGGAGAGGGAGAAGCAGGCTTCCCGCTGAGGAGGGAGCCCGATGTGGCGCTCGATCCCAGGACCCTGGGATCATGACCTGAGCCAAAGGCATCCGCTTAATGACTGAGCCACCCAGGTGCCCCCTAGAACAGGCAAATTTAACCAATGGTAGAAAAAAAATTAGGATAATTGTTGCCCCTGGGAGGATGCGGGCAGGGATTGATGAGAAAGGTACATGCAGGAACCTTCTGGGGTGCTGATAATGTTCTGTCCCTTGATATGGGTGTACATTACATACATACATTTGTCACAACTCAACTAGTGTACGCTTAGGATTTGCCCATTTTATTGGGTGCAAGTTTATGTCAAAAGAAATATTAAAACAAATATTGAGTCCTGGTTAATGATATGCATACTGGGGTATTTGGGGCATGTGTATAGCTGTTTGCCATTGGAATTTGTCAAAAATATAAGATGTTTTGATGGAAGGATAGAGTGATGGGTTGATGGACAGCTATGTGGCAAGCACGTACTATAAAATGTTAGTGCTAGAAGCTAGGTGGTGCATGCACTGCCCGTATATTTCTTTCAGCGTTGCAATATGTTTGAAAATTTTTGTGATAAAAAAAATTAGAGAACCTACCAATAATTAAGCTCTTGATCTTAGTCTTTCAAGGTCCTACTGACATGGTTATCTCTTTGGTGCTTGAGGCAGATAATCTCCTCTTCCAGAGCAGAAACCCTGAAAGTGCAGTTCTCTGTTGGAATAGACATCACTTCATCCCTGAAAGAGATCTACAGCTTCAACGGACGAACTGTGGGGGACTTGTGCTTTTATTGATGTACTTTTGTTACACAAATGGAAATGTCTTGTTTCCATTTCTGGAAGAGTCCTTTTCAACTCTCCTCTCTGTCCTGTCTTCTGTGTAGGAATCTTCCTGCCATCCTGGACTGGGTGAAGACTCAGAAGCCCGGAGCCATGGGTGTCAACATCATCACATCCGACTTCGTGGACCTGGTGGACTTCGCCACGACTGTCATTGAATTGAATGACCTCCTCCAGGAGAACAGAGCTTTGGCTAAATGCTGATTTGGTTTTTATTTCAATGTTGGCTTTGTCGATCCAGGCCAGAGTTCTGAAGGGTTTCCTGTTAGGACGGCCCCTGGGCAGTGATGGGGAAGGAGGAGGAGGGCAGTTTCCCCTCTTCATAGGGCCATTTGGATAGAATTACAGAGCTTTTAATTGCATTTTTCCCAAATGAGACTTTTAAAAAAACTGAAGTCCAAGGGAAGAAGCATGTTTCGTGTGATCAAAGTCAGGGTCTCCCCAGTGGCTCATGATGTGGAATGTAATGTGGAAATGGGGTCTGCAGCTTCCTTCGAGTGTCTCCGATTTGGCCCGGTTTCCTGCTGTCTCCCAGGATGTTGTATGCGAGCCAGTGAGAAGACTGAACCAGAAAGGCATTCTTAGGCAAAAGAATGGCTCGTGGCAGGTGTGGAAGGCCCCGTGGGTGGCTCTAACATCAACCTGGGGCTTCGAGGGAGAAAGGGGCCAGGCACCACTTCTTCTGGCATGTCGAATATTACCACTTCTTCCCCGAGAGAGTAAGACTTCTGGTCACCAGGCCATTCCAGCCACAAGCTGTTCTTGCATAGCTGCTGCTTGGGAACTGGGCACCTGCGTTTTTTGGATAAACTGTGCATATTGCCTTTGGTATCAGAAATGTGTTTCCCAGTTGTAAAACATTGATTCCTTTCCATTTCTATTGGCCCCTTCTTAAAAGTGAAAGGAACAATGGTGGGGGATCTTTTCAGTGTGGGGCCCGACAGGAAATAGATACGCATGTTTGCTGCATGCCGCATTTCTTTGGTTTTAATCCTATAAGCTTTTCCCAAAATGGCTGCCAGGTAAACTCCTGCATCATTTTGGCAAAGTCCTCTTTGGAACGGGATCTTCAAGCCAGATCTTGGAATTGCATTTCATTGCTGCCTGCCGAGGACCCGGGTCTGTGCTGTGTCGCGTAAAGTATAACGCTACCGGAAGGCACCTTATCGTGGCACCAGGGGGGCAGCCGCGGGATGCGTGGGCAAGTGCAATGGATTTAAGGAGGAAGCTCCAAGTGGGTTTGGAGCTGTTCTGTAACTTCTTGAAAACCAGACTACCTCGGGGACATTCAGGATGACTTGTGTGTCATCAAGTGAGAGAGACCCAGTGCTGGAACATTTCCAGTTTGCATCTCAATTGTTGTACTTTCTGCAGGTTGTTTTGGGCCTGCTAATCACCCCTGCAGGAGGGCTGTGAAACTCAAGAGGGGATTTTGGGTTTTGTTTTGTTTTTTTAATTGATAAGAGGTACTTATCTAGAAAGAGCCCTCCTGTGTTTTTATTTATTTATTTATTTATCCATTTATTTATTTATAGATTAAGTTCAGTGCTTCTTACCTCAAGAGCACTCACAAAGGCGCTTCCTGAACTTTTCTCACCCAGGCCCGACGCCGCCCTGATCTTCAACAGGCCCGTGCGTTTCAGGACTGTGAGTGACCTCTGACTGGGCCGGGGGTGTTCCCAGCTCCCCCAGGCCTGTCGGGACAGTGTGCATTGTGTGGGTGTGGTGCAGAGCTGAGAAGCCCCTGGCAGACCACGCACGGGGTCAGAGGATGCAACGGGTCATGAAGAACGCTCAGTTCTTGAGGGAGAATCTCTAGTAGAAGGTCAGAAAGGAAGGATCTGGAAAGAAAACGGGGCATAGGAGTGTGTACGTGCCGATGCCCCTCAGAAATGTCTGAGGATCCCTAAGGAAATATCAGCCTCTGGATTCTTAAGGCAGATAAACATGGACTCCTGGACAGATGTGTGTGTGTGTAAGGATCGTTGGGCCACCTCCCAGCGGCTCGCCATTCCTCCCCTGCCGGTGCTCACGCCGTGTGGCCGTGGGCGCCTGGGGTGAGCTGCCGAAAGCACACGCGCACGCCCAGCTCGCGCTCTTCCAGCCTCTCTGTAAAGTCGGTTCATCCCTGACCTTTAGCTCCCGCGGCTGGAGGGGGGTCACAACACTAATGCCTCTGGGAAGATCTGGTTTAACTCCCTCCTGTTCTTGCATTTGAACCCCCACTCCAAGAGGTTTCTGAGATTGTGCTGTCCATTTTTTAGGGCCTTCTCTGGAAAGGAGTAAGAAAGGAAGTGCCCTCGCTTTCTCAGTTGTTCCTCAATTCTGCTATTAAACCCTAGTGACAAGCTCTGAAATCCCTGGCCTACCCTCAGGGTTTTATTTGTGTCATTATTGTTTCATTTTGGTCTTATTTTTAACTCTTGGTCCATTGCTAGGGACTAGATCGGTTCCCCTCTTTTAACCCTTTGTTACTTGGCAAAGACATCAGGAGGCAAGAGGAGAATGATTCTGCTCTGTTTTATTTGAGCCTCAGCTCTGTCCAGGTGCTTGGTGCTATGCGGCCAGGTGCGCTGGCAGGTATCTACACAGGACGCCAGTGACACCCAAGGGCTGCTAACTGTTCCGTGAAATGTTTACTTGATTTTTTCCTTTAGTTTTAAAAGAGATAATTGCACTTCACTTAGGTTGTAACATTTAAGTGCATCTCAGTGTTTGCCTGGTCAGAGAAAAGTCATCAAGCATGACCCAAAAGCACAGAAAATGGTCCCAAGGTCATGGGCACGGAGCCCTGCTCTATGTGGCAAGCGCAGGTGCTCACTCCTTCTTACTGCTCTGGGTTGCCAGCCTGGCTTGCCTTCTGAAATTCTGCACAGGAGTTCTGGGAGATGGGAGGAAGATTATTTGCAGTTCGCCCTTGATAAACACCCTTGAATTGGCAGAATCTCTGCTCCAAGAAAAAGTTGTTCAACATATCACAAAGGACATATGCATTCTGCTCTTGGACCTAAGACCAAGCAGGAGACTCTGTGATGGGACAGAGGGAGAATAAACTTTAGGTCTATGACTCATTCTGCAACTGCCAACAATAAAAATGGTTGACCCACCACATCATTTATTCTCACAAAATCAAATAAGGCTATCTTGCTTACTCAGAATTCACTTCAAGATCAAATAAAAAGCTACTTGACTGAGCCAAAGAGGGCTTTAGTTTCATAGGATTTGGGGCCATAGTTCTTCTGAAATGTAGGCTGAGTTTTTCATGAATTCTCTGGACCATTTGCCACATTTCCATGGCTTTGTGGCAAAGGGGACAATCACAGGTTTCAGTTAGATTAGAGCACTGTTTAAAGGCTTGAACTTGGAGCCTATTAGAAGTACCACTGTGGTTTCATGGGCACAGAAGATATTCTTAGGGTTGGAGAGAGAAGTCAAGATGGAACTGATGGAAGGGATGATAAATGATTGTGGATTAAATTTTAAATTAATGGCAGACCAAAGAGGATCATGCCAAAACTATTATATATATGCTGTATGAGACCTCTAATAATTAAGTTTAGTCACTTCCTCAGCACTGAGTCCAGACCCCTGAATTCTTGAGAATAGTTAAGCCACAGTCCGAACCCAGGATTTTTATATAAACTCAAAGAAAACACATGATCTGAGCCCAGGTCATGATCAATCTTAAGAATCCTAGTTCTTCTTTCCTGACCTCACGTTCACATCACAAAATGGATGTTTCTGTTCAAGAAGATGATGGTGGAGCATTCTGGAATGAAATGCAGTTTTGTGGTGGGTCAGGATTTTGTTTCTGAATCCTGCCATAAGAAAGTGTCCCCCAAAGAGACATGATTACAACCTGGCAAGAAAGCTTGGTGGAGAAGCCGAAGAAATTACAACTGAAATGAAATGGTTTCTTCTCACGGAAGCACTAGGGCTACACAAATTCAGGCCATCTTACCGAATGAGTTCGTGCCCCGGGTGCAGTTTTTGTAATGTTCTCTGTGGGCTGACTGCAGTTTTTTACTGGGAGGTTCTGGGAAATGGAACAGGCTAACGAGTGGAGCACAGCCATGAGACTTCTCTCTCGTGGCTTTGCAGCTAAGTGACCCTGTGCTACATCTGCCTTGGTTCCTTAATCTGGAATAAAGATGTTGTCTGCTACTGTAGTGCTGTTCTGCACACCTTGGTGGACTAGCTCCCCAAAACATCAGGCCCCTAATGATTAAAGTAAATGCCTCATACTCGGGGGTACCCAGTTCCGGTAACTCTTCCTTGTGTGGCATGTGTGAAGAAATGCCATTTGGGTTCATTGCTCAAAAGTGTGGTGTGGGATGAGGGAACTGGCGCCTTTAGTAATCCGTAGAACAAGATGCGTGTAGCTGCATGAAATCAGCCGACGCCCACTTGAGTTTCTGAGAGGTGGGCTTTCCCAAGTGCATGCTAAACAGTCATGTTACGCCACAAGGGAATGAATAGAAACTGATAACATCAAATGTCCTGACAGGAAGTTTGTTCTGAATGGCACAGAACATAGTTGTCCCTCAAAATCCTACCACCTTTCCAGTCCTCCTTGGCCCTCTGCCTCAGATGGCTTCCTAGTATTTGCCATCATCACTTTGTCACTCACAAATGTTACCTTGGGATACACAGGAGTGAATTGATTAGGGGATAAGTGATTTCGCTGGAAATTGACCCTAATTCCAAGTGATCATGAACAGCCCTTTACTACCCCAGGATGTATGACCGCCTTATCTTCTGGCTTCCCCGGCTTCCTACTAGAAATATTGACACAGGCCACCATATCGCTGCATGGACCCTGAACCTGGAAGAATACAGTACAAATGGCTATCGATGTTGCTGAAATAGCAGTCTTAAAATGCTATAAAAATATTCTAAGAGAACTTTTTCGATCCTGCAGTGGATATAGTGTTCTAGTCTTTTCTCCAGCGAAACTTATTCTTAGGGTTTTTCAGACTCCTTTCTAAGCTACATAGTTTGGATACAATATTTTTCTTCTCTTCACTGGGAACTCAATCCCACAGTCTATTGAGATAACCTCATCAATAGTCAAGAGACATTTTCCATCTCATTCCTTCTGATCTCCACAGAAGTCCACTTTCTCCTCTTGTCTCCTGGCCATCCTTTATCATCTGCCAATTACTATAAATAACAGAATGCTGGCAAAACTTACACAAAAAGGCACACGTGTTCAATGATGCCCAAATGCACTCTTACCACCGAGGTTATTGCTCCGTACTGTCCCAAAGGCATAATTCTGCCCCCCCCCACTCCCCCACAGCCACACACAGAATCTGATTGGAACCCAGAACTCGAGGCCAGTGCTTCATTCAACTAGCAGGAGCTTGCTCACAAGCTTGTAGCCCAATGAGAAGCATAGCATTTTGAAGTCAAACAGGCCTTCAGTCGCTTTGTATATTTGCAGTTTTACATTTGCTATTAGTTTATAGCCACTAATAACACTGAGGTCATGAATCTATAGTATCAATATGATAAATCTTAGAACATATTCTAGACACAGTGGTACCTTGCTGCTACTATACTTACTAATTTACGCCCCAGTATTAATAAGTATCACATACAGATTGTGTATGCATTGTCTGTACTGGATACATGCCAACTATAATCAGCACTTAGAAAATACAGAGATATCATAGTGAAAATACGTCTTGGTCAATTCAGATGATATGTGAATCTGATAAATACTCTACTAGATATTATGTTTGTCCTCTAGGCTTGTTTTATATTACAGTGCATGCTGTTTGCTAAGTTAAGTAAAAAAATAATAATAATAATAATTGTACCAATTTTAAGGTTAGAGTTAAAATTTTACATATATGCTGCTTGGTACTCTGAAATGTATTTTGTGGCTTAATTATCTTATTCATACACATTTCACTTGGCTTTTCCCCCCCTAGGAAATCATTATTCAAATATATCTCTCCTTCTTTCTTATAAACTGGATCATACTGCTTAATTCAACCTAAAACATTGTAAAGCCAGATTACCTCATTTTAACTGTGAAAAAAAAATTAATAGGTATGACATGATGTCTTTTCTTGTATTTTATTTGAACTACCTGAATAGGCCTAACCCCAATAATAAATGTAAAACTTCAGCAGGCACTTTTCCTTGATTCTACGTGCATTTTATTATCGGCCCACTTCTAATTTTTTTAAAGGCTATAGGCTCGGGGCGCCTGGGTGGCTCAGTCGGTTAAGCAGCTGCCTTCGGCTCAGGTCATGATCCCGGGGTCCTGGGATCGAGCCCCACATTGGACTTCCTGCTTGGCGGGGAGCCTGCTTCTCCCTCTCCCTCTGCCTGCCACTCTGCCTACTTGTGCTCTCTATCTCTCTGTCAAATAAAAATAAAATAAAATATTTAAAAAAAAAAACAAATAAAGGCTATAGGCTATAGGCTATAGGCTATAGGCTATAGGCTCAGCGTCAGTAAGATGACTTATCATACGATATCGGATGAGGAATCCATGGGAATTAGCTGACCATGCCTGCAGTCCCCAAGATGAGCATGAAATGTGCTCACAGCCTTGTCACCCGTGCCTTTCTGAGCTTCACCCCCCAACACTTCAGCTGTTTCTCGTAGGCTTGGGCCAGGTCGTCCTGGCCTCCATATTCTCACCCGACCACCATCTCCAGCCCACGTTACTCTGAGCGACTGCCAAATGCCCGGAGATAGAACAAGGCAGAGATGACGTGTTTGTCCACACACAGAGTCAATAATGAGAGGGCGTCCAGGCCAATATTTTCCTCATTCTTAATTCTTTTTAGTAGAATACTGGAGCCCACTTAATTTCAGTGAATTTCTTTTTGCCCTCTGCCTTACAAAAATAATGGGTTGAGGTGAAAGTCCTGTGTATGAATTTAGTAGCGATGAAATTAATTCCATGTTATCATTCATTTCATATAGTTGAATGTTACAATAGCTAATTAGGGATAATCACATGTAGCAATTGAAGAACAAGGTAAGAGTCAGATTTTTCACCTGTATTTTAGTTAGTGTCTAGTAAATCTACCATACTATCCTCTGGTTGGCTTTCATATGCACCATGTTCAGTCATTCCCATTTGGTTTTAATAAAAAATTACATGATGAAGATAAGGCTGGGTCTAACCATAAGCAAAGCGGGTAAAACCTGCATGGGGTAATTGCAAAGACTCCACTGGCCTGCCTCAATTTCTGAACATACACTTGGGTTGAGACATTGCTCTATGAGAATGGAGCTGGTACATTGTGTACAAATGAAGATTTCATTTTGTAGCTGGGTTCTGAACATTCTAGTTAGCACGGAAGCTATGGCAACAGGCATTTCAGAGATGCACAGCCCTGTGTTTCTATCCCAACTCTAGCACGTCCTGGCTGTGTAACTTTAGGCAAACTAACATCTCTAAATATATAGGATATAGGACTAATCATACCTCCTCTGATGGATTGTTGAGAAGTCCACATAAGAAACTAAACAGAAAGCATTTTAGCCCAGAGCCTGGCACTCAGAAATTCTCAAGAGTAGTTTTATTAGTCTTAGTTTGGGGGTGGAGACTTTGCACCCACCCCCTCCCAGTACCCGGTACGATCCCTTCAACCTGGCTAACTTCTAACCCTTGTGTTGATTGGTAAATGATTTAGCAGAAACTAATTCATAAGAAGGGATGCAGATAAATTCAGACAGTGAAAGAGAAGTTGCACGATCACTGGACCAGTTCTGCATGGCTCAGAGAGTGAGTGGGGTTCATGCCCCTGGTGGTATGCCAGATGATGTGAGGTGGAAGGTCGTCACATCCTTGAATAGCATTCATGTCATTAATCACTTAATCATTCTGATTAGTAGAGAGGAAAGTCTCAGCTTAGTGATGAAAACCCTCTGACCCTTGTTTACCTAGCAAAAATTCTTTTAAAAGGCAATAGCCTCCAGCTAACATTTAATACCATTTTGTTTGCATTGTATTTATTTTATGGTTACCTTCTCTTTATGGCAAGTGATACTGGGTTTTCAACAGTGATATAAAATTTCCTTTCAAAGTAAATTTTTAAAAAATCCACTGTGAAGCTATGGGAATGACCTTTGTTTACGATCCTTTCCAGGTTGAAAAAAAAGCTGCCACACACTTGAGTCAACTGCACACTTTGGTCAAGAACTGGGTTTTGCTGTGTTCTTTCCAAACATCCTTAACTAAATAAATAAGTATATAAACAAACTGCTATTTGAGATAGAAAATCCCCTCTTTTGTCGCAAGGATACTCTCCATGTCTCCTGTAGAAGTCCGTGCCCCGACCACCCTCTTTCCCAGCCATCCTGTGCAGCAGTTTAAATGGGCAGGAGAGAGGTGCCCAGTCACCCAGTCCCGCTGACGGCCACGCCCAGGGTTACACACAATGCAGAGAGCAAACCCTGCTTCTTCGACTTGGGAAGTGAGTCCTCTTCTGTGAATTCCTGAGGTTAGGATGCCTGGATGCCCCAGATTTTTGTTGTGCTTTTTTTTTGTCCTTCCCCCAAAGGAATTCTTCTTGATCAGCAGTATGTTTCTTTGTTTATCCCTCTGCAGATCTGCTCACTTGGACTGAAGGAGTGTTATTATTTTTAAGACTCGAAACCTTTCATTCTCAGAGAGGGTAGAAGGTTGCAAGGGAGGGACAGTGGCCAAAGCCCATGTGCCTCAAACCTCACCCAGAATGGCCTGGGCAAGTGCCAGTTAAACAAAAGTGCTAATCAGACCGGGCTGTTTGCACAGCTGGGCAGTGTTTTTGGAGAGCACGGGTGGGGAAGGGGGACCCAGGAGTGTCGCCTCCATCCAGTAGCATCATGCAACTGGGAGAAGCCTGAGGCAAGCAGATGGCTTCAATCTAAGAGGCCTCCTGTCTAACAGATGGGACTTATCCTGTGGAGAAAGGCCCTGAGAAGCAGAGCTCTCATTGCAAAAGGGGCCACTGAAAGCTATTCTTTGTTTAACCTGAGAACTTCTCTGCCTTGTGGCCTAAAGACTTTCCTGCCTCCATCCTTAATGGGCGTTTGCTCAACCTGGGCCCCACAGTCTCATTTCTAGGCCTCCACTAGGAGGGATCCATTAGATCGCCTTTTGCAAAAGGGATCCATTAGATCGCCTTTTGCAAAAGCTTCCCCCTTCCCCAACAACCTTGCAGGTCTAGAACTAACTTGCCACATCAGAGGGGTCAGTGGACTACCTCAGCTGGACCAGAATGCCCTGACATCACACACAAAATTTTGGAAGTATGTGCACTTCTTTCTAGTAGAGGATCCGTAGCTCTCCTCAGATTCTCAGAGGAAACTATGATCCTAAGAAATTTACATACCACTGTCTATCAGTACCTGTGAGAATGAACGATCATTTAAAGGTTGTTAAGCAAGCAACGATGGCCGACATAGGCCTTGGTCTTTCCTATTTAAAAAAATGAACTAAACTAAGACATGAATTTGTTGATTATGGATGCTCTCTTTCAAGAGGTAAAGTTGGATAGAAAAAGATAAAAAGGAACAGATTAAGCAAGTCCAAAGGATTTGTTAGGTGGGCTCTAGCAAGAGAGGGCAGTGGGAGATGGGAGAAACCAGACACACTGGCAGACATGGAGGGGTGGCTGGGTGCCCTGCACAAGTCTGAACACCACATTTCAGAGGGAGGTGGACAAATTGGAGCCTTTCAAGAGAATGACGGCTAGGAGGGTGAAGGGTCTAGAAACTGACCCACCTGAGAAACTAGGGATGTTGAGTTTAGAAAAGACTGAGAAAAGGGTGATGGTGATATCTTCAAGTATTTTCAAATTGTTAGATGACGAGATATTAAAATCTTATAAATTTATATGTGGAAGGACCAAAGAGCTTTTGTCCAGGTGCTGATGTTACAGGAGAGAAAACTGAAAGCCAGAGAGAAAAGACTGGCCCAAGGCAGTGCTGGGACTAGAACCTGGTTTCTGAGCCTCTACCCAGCATCCTTCCCCAACACTTGCAACTGCCTCCCTGAGTGCCTGATAATGCCGAGAAGAACTAGGACCCATGAGTTGCCATTTCAAGAAGGTAGAGCTTGGCTCAGTAAAAAGCATTCCTATCTGAGATCATGAGCTCACCATCAGGCAGAGTATTTCTGAGAGTGTGCATTAGTTTTCTATAGTTGCTATAATAAGTCACCACAAGCTTCGTGGCTTACAACAGCACACACTTGTTACCTTTCAAGTCTAGAGTCAGAGGTCTAAAATGGGCCAGCCCAGGGCAGCATTCCTTCTGGAGGCTCTAGAGGAAAATTCATTTCCTTGCCTTTTCAGCTTCTAGAAGCCATTCCTTGGCCAGTGGCCCCTTCCTGCATCTTCAAAGTCAGCAGCATAGCATCTTTAATCTCTCTCTGACTCCACTTCTGTCTCCACGTCTCCTTTGATTCTAGCATCTTACAAGGACCCCTGTGACATACTGGCCCACCTGGATATGCCAGGATAATCTCCCATCTCAAAATTCATAACTTGATCCCATCTACGAAATCCCACATGTAAGGTGACATATCCACAGGCTCTAAGGATTTGGACATGGACATCTTTGGGTGCTCTTCAGCCTACCACGCAGTACTATAGAAAGTGCATTGACATTGGTACAGTTTTAGAACAGTGAGTTCAAATCCTGATTGAAGCACCTACTCATTGCATGACTATTACCCCTTCGAGCTTCTCTTCCCTCACCGATAAAATAAGTATAAAATTTCAAGGTTACTATGAGGATTTATGTATATATATCTATATATCTATATCTATATATGTATAGATAGATATATAAACGCCTAGTATATAGTGCACATTCAGTAAGAGGCAGCCAGATTTGTTCAAGAAATTTCCAGATGATTCTCACCAGACAGGAATTCAATAGAAGAAACTCTATTACATGAGAGATTGGCTAAAGTGACCTCCAAATTCCCTTCTGGGATTGCTACAAGAAAAAGAAGTGAAATAAAAGGATTTTCCTCCCATATATACTAGTCTACTTCACAGATCTGGTTGCAAGGTCACTGCTTTTCTGGATAGTCAATAGCTAACAGATCTGCTTTCTGCCCCCGCGGTGCTGCTATCAGGCTTGAAGAGGACTGAGAGCCTGGTCTGGTCTGCAATGATTGGCCAGTCCAGGCAGCTGAGACCAGTGCAGGCTCCCTCCTTCATATCTGTCAACATACCTGACTGCGAGCAAGTCACAGCCCGTGACCGCTGTCTGCAGGGGCCAGGGAAAGCAGGAAAGCAAACGGAGGGAAACACCTTGATTTGGTGCTTGAGGAAAAGTGAAAGCCTGTGTTGATGCTTCTTACCACCGTCCCAAACTCTTCAGCAAGGACTGGAACAGTCATGGGCCACCACTGCTGAGTCAAGAAGGAATTTGAGAGAAGAATCCAGATTCTAAAGCAGCAATCAAGGTAAGCAATCTGTCTGGTCATGGGCCTTTCTCTCAAGATCCCAATACAAGCACTTTGCCCAGCCTTGTAGCCAGGGTGTCTGTGATGATGGCCTACTGAAGGAGATGTATGTTAGTTGTGGGCGCATGTCGAGAGAATTCAATCATTTGTCCACCAACATATTCTGCAAGGTGGGCTGTTATTTTTCTTCCATTCTTGCTCCCCTTTGAAAATCGTCATTGTTCCTCTACATATTTCAAAGGTTTAGAAAGTTTTCTATCTTTCATTATAAAAATCGTATGTGTGATTTCTTGAAGTTCTTCCATTAGTCATGGCTCTTCAAACATAACTTTGTTCCAGAATTTTGTTTGCATGCATTCTTGATACTTTCAAGATATAGCATGACAGTTGGCATTATAATTCTGAGGAACACACTGTCCAGAAAACTGTCAAACTCAAAATGATAGGCTCTCCTAGGAAGCCATATGCATTTTTCTGCTCTGGAACCTAAGGAGTTAAAGGTCTTGAAATTGCTGGAGCAGAATCAAGCCTATTTACCTAAGCTTATCACCCAGGGCAGCTGGGTCAATCATTTACTGATGAAAGGCTGTTTCCCAACTTTGACAGAAGACCACTAAAGTCCTTGCCTGACTATCTCTATAGAATGGACACAAGACAGTGTAGAAGGTACTGCACTTTGTGGCGAGAGCCCGTATTCTCTTCTGACCAAAGACGTTTTTCTCCTACCCAGAGTTGTAAATGCCACAGGGTCCTTCCCTAGCTCAACAACAAATAAACATGAACAAGACTCATGCACAAACTAAATACCTGATGTCACCTCCCGCATGAGAGCTTGGGGCTTTGAAGAAGCTTCCCCTACTTCAGGAGGTCTACTGGGAAGAAATAGACTCGAGAACAAGTTATTAAGTGATTCTCTAGGGAGAGTAAGATTATTAAGTAATCACCAAAAAACATGGAATTTTTCCCCTTCAAGTCTACACATTCCAGAAATATGTCCTTTTTAATAAACATGATCCACTCTGCTTTAGGTCTGAATCTAACTCTTCCACAAAGGTTGTCATATTGTCATCCTATATACTTGTCAGGTCTATGCAATGGCTCCGAGCTCTTATCATTGTTAGAAGCCCTGGTGATAGAGAAGCCCTATTTTTCTGAACTCCCTTTAGGGAAGGGGTTGGGCCATTTACTCAACAAGGTAATGTTTGACACTATTTTGTCAATCATTTATGGAATTGAAGTGTATCCCCTTTAGTGTGGTTTGTGGCCGGAATTTTTATGTGGCTCAGGCAGTTAACTCGATGCAGGAGTGGAGGCCATTGCGGAGGGTAGCACAGACACAAATCCCATGTGTGATTTTGGGTGAGTCTGTGGCTAACTCCCAGGAATGTGGGGAAGAATTACGGAAACTGATACATTTCTGTGAAGATATTAACTCTGTAAAATGTTAAGTGTGCGTCTGGCTGGTTTCCAGAGAATGTTCATAGATAATGCATGTGAAGGCGGTGGCTTAGAGGGGGGTGGGGAGTGTGTCAGAACATTCCAATGCATCGGCCAGATTTACCCACAATACCTTAGGCTGTCTTAGGAACAGATAGGTCTTATCTATCCTTTCTGCATAGCATCCGCTTAAGCCAAAACCCTGGTGGCCCTTGAGAGTATATCCAGCTTTTCTTCCCATTTCAGGCATATTGGATATTGGGTGGGGGAAAGTTACTCTTGAGATTGACTAAACGAGATAGACAGTATTATTCCTTTTACAAGTTAGGAAGTTAGAACCCAGAAGTTAATTAATTTGCTCAAGTTTACTCAGAGGCTGGGCCCGGATTCTACCAAATTCTGCCTCATTTCCAATCCAGTGTTTTTCCCAAGTGGTCATGGAGTTAAGCACATGTGGGAACATAAATTGTGGTGTGTGTGGGCGTTGGGGGGTCACTGAGGAAAGCAAGGCTGACTAATGGAGTCAGCGGTTCTCCACCTGCCCTTTGATGTGCCATGCCCGAGGCCGGCTCGGTACCACTGTAACCAGAACACCAGCACTGATGAGACAGGACCTTCTTGGAGGGGAAGGAAGGGGGAGGAACAGGCGGGGAGCAAAGCGAAGTGTTCCCAGTCCTAGTAGTGACGGTCCCTGGAGTCTTCCCAGTCCTGGATATTTCTTAAGTAAACCCAGGGAATTTTCAGGCTAGATCTCCGCCCCTTTCTATTCCAGAGACTCAAATTCATGAGCCCCAACTTAAGTACGACATTTGAACTATGACATCATTCCAATCCTTCTCCAGGAACTAAGAAAATTAATTACAGTTTCACTTCACCGCAGCTCATATCCACTCATCTAAATCCCTGGGATTTGGGCAGAAAGAGGCTTAAAGCAGGAGGAACCTTCAGCAATCTATCATATCAAGGCTCCTGGTAACTGCAACCCAAAGAGACCCGTGTGAGCCTGGAGTCCAAATGGCTTGTTGGTGTCATTCAAGCGGTAAATGCATAAGGTCTTCCTTTCCTACCAACCTCCATTTCACTTTTGTTTGGATACACCCTAAAAATTCCATTAGCTGTCTGGCAGAAATCCCAAAGCAGCCACAATTCCTGAGCATTTACAAGATCAAGATAAAGAAATGCCACCGTGAGATGTGGTTGGCTAAGTATCTTTGAACAGAGAATTTGTTCTTTATCCTGACCCACCTCATACATACCTCAGTGTGTGATAACAAAGGCATTACAAATAGGGATCGCGTTGCCAAGTCCACTGAGTAGGTGCCATGTTCGGAGACAGCTGACCCCGCAGGAACTGTACTCACATGCTATCATTTTTGTGACCTAAAACATTAGGATAAAGGGAAGAAGTTGGAGCTGAAATACACGGACTCATAACAACAGTTCACCTTTATCCAGTGCCTCTGACAGCCAGGAAATGAACCACTGTCTTTTTTTATCTACATTTTTTAAAAATTTAATCCTTATAATAAACTTATGTAATTTGCTCAATTCACACATATTGGATAGCTAGTAAGATGAGGTGAAATTTAAACTGGGGTCTGTCTGGCCAAAGCCCATGTTCTTTAGCACTCTGTTTTGGGAAAAATACCCAATGGTATCTATGTTATTTGTATTCCAGGTGTAAAAGAGAATGGAGTCCTTTCTAAATTATTAGCTTGGATCCTCAGAGTATATATTTATGACTCCCTCCCCCAGGTGTTCGTGATCCTATGCAGGCATAAGACCCAATATCAGAGTAGTTTTCCTCTCCTCCAGGGAAGTAACACACACACACCACACACGCACACACACACACACACACCACACACGCACACACACGCACACACACACACACACACGCACACACACGCACACACACACCACACACACACACGCACACACACCACACACGCACACACACACCACACACACACACACACGCACACACACGCACACACACACCACACGCACACACACACCACACACGCACACACACACCACACACACACACACGCACACACACGCACACACACACCACACACACACACGCACACACACACCACACACGCACCACACACACACACACGCACACACACGCACACACACACCACACACGCACACACACGCACACACGCACACACACACACACCACACACACACACACGCACACACACACACACACACACGCACACACACACACACACACACCACACACACACGCACACACACGCACACACACACACCCCTCACCCTCAGCTCAGCATTTTGATCCCTTTCTGAAATTGCGAAAGAAAATCGTCCTCTTCTTCTGGTCAACAAACATTGTTTTGTTGATTTGTTTGATTTTAATGTAACATAGAGACAAATTTTTCATTTATTGTACCAGGACCTTTTATTTCCGCAGTCCAATCTCTCTCTCTGAGCAAGGGAAATACGTCAAAACTCCCCATATGGTTTCTTTCATTTTCATCACAGCCCCGTAAGGGCGGTGTCATGTTCAGACACATCCTTTCACACAAGGAACCCAACACTCAATAAAGGTGAGTGCCCTTCTCAATGTCACTCAGCTCACAAGTCCCATAGGTCTCGCGAATCCAAATTCTTTGCTCTTTTTTCCTAATACACAAGCAGTTTTCTGGATTCTTTGGGCTCACAGATGTGCGAATGGGACAATAAAAGCCATTTTCAGAAATTAAAAATGCCAACTGACTAGAAAGCCTGTTCTTGGGCTACAGAGACCAACTCAAATGTTGATTGCTTTGCTTTTGGCTGAGATTCTATCAGGTCAGTGTGGTAATGTTGTTACTCTAATTAGATTTTCACTGAGTAGTGGAAATGAAGATACTAATGGATACTTAATAAAATCTGCCCTAAAGGCAAAAGCCAATTCAAGCCATGTGCCCATAAGCGGAGTTAAGAGATCAAAGGAATTCTTGCAAGGCAAAAGGTCAGAAACCACTGCTTGCAGGCCTGTGGGATGGTATATACCATACGTAGGTAGGGGGTCTCTTGATATAGACAGTTCCTGTCTTGGTTAACTCTCTGACCAGCTGGTGTCCTGTGGTCAAGCAAGAAAACCTAAGGAACTCTTCCTACAGATTGGGTATCTGTCACGAGTGGTGTCCCAATACTTCTAGAAGCCAGCTAAAGTTACAGCCGGCATTCTTGTGCCCTGTGAATTTCATTTCAGCCCTAAGATGCTCTGAGGAGTCAGGGAGAAACTTCATCAGTTGTGCATCTGTGGGGACCAAAAGTTTTTATTCCTAATGCTTCACTGGGAACTTCTCCTGGCTGGCCAGCTAAGTCTCCATCCCATGTGACAGTCTTGTTATATGCGTCCTTGCTTTCGGGCAAATGTGTATTTTCATTGCACTTTTGTCCGCATCTCCATGCCCTCAGAGGCTCTAAGGGTCTTGGTGCAGGAGGACCCATTCACTCTGGGCAGTGAGCGGAGAGAATGAAACTTCTGCCCTGCCCCACACCAACTCGCCCCCCTCCTCTTGACAGTTCCTAGGTCAAGTTTCCCTTGGGAGCAGTTAGGGAACTGAAGGTCACAAAGAGCTGGCAATGCACCATGCCTTGGAGGGTTTCCCAGAAAGCAAAATGAAAATGAGATTGTTTTCACATAAGACTTCTGTATTTGGAGGACAGGATTCAAACCGTTTGAATCTGCAGTTTCACTGTGCACTTAGGTAACCCCCACGAAGTCTAGTTGTTTTTCTTTTCCTAAAGCCAAAACAATATCAAAAATACTTCCTGCAGAGAACTCTAACTAGGCAGAATTCTTTTTTGTCATTGCTGAGCTGATATTTTCAAGGATTCATATCTTAAGATAAGCCTTATATGATGTGTTTAGCTGGGGCTCTTGTGTCTTTCTGTGTAGTGATGGCTGGCCATGGGCCTGCCTTGTTGTAATCTCATTAGATGTCACAATGCACCCAGCTGAAAACTTGTGGTTAGTAAGTGAGCAGGTTGCAAAAAAAGAAAACCCAGAGGCCAAGCAAAGATGTTGCAGTGAAGGAGCAGATGGTAGGTTCTCTATGACCTGAAGAAAACCAGTACCTCCATCCTCAAAAGATATACCTTCAAGTTCAAATATATGTATTCCACAAAATTGAGCTTTATTCCCTGAGTAGGAATCCTGAATATAGGCAAGAACCAATGGCTAGGCCTCCCAATATCTGACTGTGCTCTACCAAAATTCATTTCATCTGGTTTCTCTTTGCAAGATGGAAGAACCCTTGGCAAGAGTTATTATTATAGAATATAGTTGTGTTGGTAACTTAGAGTCCGACCAATAGAACATAAAACATAGCCCGACAGAGGCACCCTGGTCTTGACTCCACCATTATCTTGCTCTGTGGGTTGGTGCCAACTTTTAAACTTCTTGGTGGTGACTCAGTTTTGATTCTTTACTTTCTGCATCTTCACTGTGAATAACCACAAACATTCATTGATGGAGTCATCCTCAGCTCTGTTGTCGTCACTTACTCTTTCCGAGAAACATGTTAGACACAGTTTTTGAAAGAAGATTAAATAATCTTGAAGGTTTTTAATTTATCTAGTGAGCCAAACCACAGCCTCCTTAGAGTCCCTTGTTTGGGTCTGTGGCTGTCTATGTGTGCGCACATACTTTTAATTATTTGTACGATACTCTGGGGGCGCCTGGGTGATTCAGTCGGTAAGCATCCGATGCTTGATTCCAGCTCAGGTCATGATCTCAGGGTCCCGAGATTGAGCCCTGTGTTGGGCTCCATGCTGGGCGTGGAGCCTGCTTAAGGTTCTCTCTCTCCCTCTCCCTCTGACCCTCCCCCTGCTCCTGCCTTTGCGCAAGTGCTCACGTGCGTGCTTTCTCACTCTAAAAAAAAAAAAAAAAAACCACAATATTTTGTACAGTACTCTGAAGATTATGAGTTCTCAATAAACATTCACTGATGATAATAAATTGGTAGTTGACTGTAAATTTGGTAGAGAAAGTGATTAAAAAAAAAAAAGACTTTTTCATTGCCAGGGATGACTAAAGAAAAGAAGGAGAAGTATTAACCTGTGGTGTGGTGGGCACGGTGCTTTGAAGATCACTTGCTCTCCAGCGGTCCAGTAACAGATGGCCCAACAGAGCGGACACTGGTTTGGTCCGATCGTGCTGTTGCTGCATGCTGCCTATGCAACATGGAGCAAATCCCTTCAGCTCTCTCGGGCTCAATTGCTTTTTTAAACAATGGAGGCGGGTAGATGGGTGTGTATGATTTTGTTATGGTCTCCTCCAGTTTTAATATTCTGTCTTTTATGAAAAACTAGAGAAGATCAACAGTTCTTTTAAAAAGAAAATACACAAATGGATGTTATCTCTCTTGAGCCACTTTTGCTATCTCTTAGGTAAATGAACTGTGGGAATAAGAAACTGCTAAAAAGATCTCAAGAATGAAAGTCCAAGGCTGTTATAAGATTGGAGAAGGTGGGCATCGATCTTTTCTGGAGAAGGAGCCCACGCAGCTGGAAAATGGAGGCAACCACCTCTGAGTTCTGTCCCGCGCCAACCCTGACAGTGACGCTCAGCTTTGCCACCCCTTTGTATCACGGATGGGAGCTCCAGCGAGCCGCCAGTCCGGACTATTATCCTCCCTCTATAAATAAACAAAAGCCCTTAAAGGTGACGTGACTTGCCCAAGGTTACAGGAATATGGCAGTGTGTCCAGTGGAACTGTATGTGTTGGTGACATCATAAGCAAAAGGCGGAAGAGTGAGGGACAGATCTGCACCTCCTCTTAAGTTCACAAAACAGTGGTCAAGGGCTCTGGAAGAGCTGCAAGTTTGCTTTGGATCCTGAGACCGTTTGTGTCCTCCTGCCCCTCCCTGAGCTGCCTCCCAGCTGCCCTGCCCAGGGTTACTCACCTAGGGGGTTGCTCACTGGGTGCTGGTGCTCATGTCCCTTCTTGTAAGCTTCATGAAAGGCTATTTGTAATGAAGAGAAGGCACAACAAGGAAGAAGAACAATGCATCAAAGATCTTCCCTGAGGGCTTGAACTCAAAAGGCAGTTTTCCTGGGAGAGACTTTGGTTTCCCTTTTATATTCTGCAGAAATGAATGGTCATCAGGATGACTGACAGAATTATGACGTTCCAGTCCAACGTGGATAATTTCTATTTTTCACCCCTGGGGTTATTTCACTCCTCTCTGCTCTACTTCTCCCACAAAAAGGACAGTATAATGCTCGCTCACTGTGACAATGAGAAAGCAGCCCAGGGCGGTACCGTTCAAAGGAAACTGCTAAGCTCACCAAGCACCAAGGCAGGACTGGAAGTGCTAGTAAAAAAGTGTGTAGCATCACAGCCCACGCGGGTCTACTTATCACTTCAGACCCATGCCCAGGGAGCTCTAAGGCCCGGCAGAACCATATTCACAAGTCATGGCTAGGAACTTCTGGCCCCACAAGGAAAGCACTGAAAGAAATGAGGCAACAATGGTCTCATGTCTTGGCAGCATTCAGAGGTTGCATCACTTTGCTATCCATTTTTTTTGTCCCTTTTTAAAGATGAGAGAGGGAAAGACAATATTAGTTACTATCACCCAGGGATCTCTGGTAATTTTTGGAGTGATGGGGAACATCATGAATTCAGTAAGAATAGACTGATTTCCTGGCAGGTTCCTCAAGTGACTTTTCGCACTTCTCCGTTTGTATGTTACTGAGTTTTCATACTTCTCCATTTTGACTCTATTTCCAATATCTAATTGGCTTCTTCTCAGGTAGTCTCTTGGGGAAAGGGATGGGTAACACAGTAATGCGTAGTTGATACTGTCCACAATCATATTAGCTAGGCTCACTTTTCAGAAGCCACAAAGCAACCAACCAACCACCAAAATTCACCCTTGGGTTGCCCACCAAATACATTCAGTTAAGGCAGGTTAGGAAGAAAATAAGCTTATGATTCAACAGTATACCAACCCTTAATGAGGCCAGAGAACCAAAATGGCCCGTGATTCCAAGAAACATTATCAATGTCAAATGTAGCTCAAAAACAGACCTCAGTGTACTCCCATGGACAGTCTCATACATACTCTAATGCTGATAACCAAGTGACCAAGCACCAGTAAGTACTGTCACAGCTCCTTCTATAGAGTCCGGGAGCACACCGTCACTTCTTGAACTGAACTGAATTCCCAATATTGGGCTGGATTCTCCAGCCTTGTCAGTCTTCTAGTAGGAGAAAAAGTGTTTCAGGAGCAATAGAAAGCCCTGTTTTCCTACTTTCCAAAAGCCATCTGGCCATTCATACATCTACCCTTAGTCCTCACTCAGCACACAGTGAAGGGAGTCAGAGTCCATAAGTGTTCTATCTGTGCTCATCACTCTGCCAGACAGTGAAGGTAAGGAGGGGCTTATCCAGTAGAGACTTTCCAGAAAATTAAGAGACTGTTCCTAATAATCCCATGTTTTTACTGCCCACTAGTCTGAAAGGCAAAGAGGCAGCATTTTCAACAGAGGAGATTTTCATGCTATAAATCTTCAGGCATTTGGGGGCACCAAGTGTTTTGATGTAATTGCAGTAAACCTAAAATAATTTACAAGTTGTGTGTGTGTGTGCAATGCATGGAAAGAATTTTGATATGAGAAAGACATTAGATCAGTTTTGCAGAAAGAAAAATCTTTAAACTATTCCTGGATGTAGGTTACAAAAAATCTAGGTACTTGTTTAATTTCTGGAATTAATTAGCAAATGTTTGTCCAAAACATGGGCTTAAAGGACTTCTATTGATAGCATAGCCCTTCTCTAAAATTGCTGCAACGCATTTTGGTCATTTTTAGAAAAGGCACACTACAAGAAGCTTTGGTATGTAAAACATTCTTCTGAGATGTCTACACGAATCTCAGGGTCAGTTAATTATATTGAACTTCATATGTCTTCAAGTAACTCGTGGCATGCCAAATTTATATCTCATAACTACCTTATTTTACATGATTTGTTAAGTAAGATTAACCAATGAAATTTGAGTAAACTGATCAACGGATACAATGGCTGAAGCATTATTTGGTTACACTATGTGCTTAGCCCAGTCTCCAGACATATTTTTTTCTCCTATTCTGCAGACAGACTCTCTGACCATGTCTAGTTATGCTCAGTCTTTGGCTGTTCCCCTAAAGGGATTATCTGAGGGTCACAATTTTTCCTCTTTGAATGACTGTCTGACATAATTCCCACTGGGATACAGCTATTTTTCATATCAACTTATATCAGAAGTTATTAATTCCCAATTGCCCCAAGCCAAGGTCATAACAGCAGGTTGGAATCAAATATTTTCTATTGTTCTAACACAGATACAATAAAAAGACATTTATAGAGTGCCTAATATATGCTTGACACTCTGCTAAGTGCTCTAGATACAGAAATGAGTAGCTCACAGTTTTGCCCAGAGGAAGACCAATATCTTGTAGAGCAGATGAGCAGATGAGCCAACTATCCTAGGAAAGAGAAAATATAAGAGTTAAGATAGTTGTGGTGGCCATGACTAAGGAAGATTTGATTCCCTGGAGAAGGAAGGTAGGGGGAAGGTTCAGAGAGATCCCTCTAATTGAAAAGGCAGGAACAGGGAGAATTAAAACCTCACCCTGAAATAGAGCCAGTGCCTCATTCACATTCCTTGAACTTGGAGCTTTAATTTAGAATTGTTCTCTGCAGCCCAGACCTCACATGCTCTCCCAAACCCCGGGGACCTTTGCCTGGTGAACTGTCTTGTTATAAATCTGATCTCTAGTCAGTTATGACTTGAATTTCATCTATCCTGGGAGCAACCTGAAACAGAAACAAAGAACAAAACTGGAGAAATTTCTGGAGAAATAGCAGAGAAGTCTTCTGATGTCAGCAGCTGGTACCAGTTTGGAAGCTCAGGGTTAAAGGATAGGGATGACCTACCCACACCCATGCCAACAGCCTCCATTACCATCCGAACTCCAAGTCCGACTTTAGCACCACTCAGCTGAAGCAGGAGGTAAGCTGGAAGGGTAAGCTTAGTAGCTGGAAATCCTTCTGAGTTTTCTTAAGTTGGCTTAGGTAAATCTTTAGTGTGTAAGTGAAAATTTTCACCATCTTAAACAGCGCACCTACTTCCTGAAGCTGGGCCAACGTGTTGTGGAGTTGTCTGATTCTTTTAGAAACTCAGATTGGAAGTCACACTCCTAATGGATCAACTCACATGTTGGTTTCATTCTTTCATCCACTGAAAGAAAGAATATATGTAAGAGTTAATTAGGATAGATTTGACTACCCAAATACTTAAAACTCCTTTTACAAATACCATATGGAAAGGTAAAAATAGAAATGGTGAACAGGAAAGTATATTTGCAACATAAATAACAGGCAAAAGTTTGCTATCCCTGAAGAGACCTTGCAAATCCATCCCAGCTAGAGGCAATATCCCAGTAGAAAGCTGAGCAGAAAATGAACTGACAGTTCTCAAAAGAAGAAAGATAAATGACCTTTAATCATTTGAAGAGCTGTCTAGCCACACTAAAAATGAAATAAAGCAAATTTACATGGTGAGATAACATTTCCTTTTTATGAGATTGGCAAAATTTGGGTAACACCAGCCATTGGTGAGCAGATGGCAAACAGGTGCTTTCACACACGGAGACGATAACAAATGCGAAATGCTGCAACCTCCTTTCTCAAGGGCAGCTTGTCAAACCACATAAAAATGTCTCACAGTGGGTAATTTCTGACTTAGCAAATTCACTGCTAGGACTTGCTGTTAGACAATAATAGAAGAGTGCATTAAAAATTTCCCATAGTACACATATATCTATGTAAGGCTTGTTTATACCTGCAAATTTTGCCAAGGGCGGGTGGAAGCCACACAGAGACATGCGCATGCGCGAGGATACCGGGCCGCAATCTCCTAGGATGAGCTCCGTCTAGCAGCCCGGGTTCAGAGCTTGAACTCTGTCACCAATAGATCCGTGATTACATGTATGTCTACCAGTTACGAGCTGTGTGACCTGGGTGAGTCATTTGACCTCTGTAAGCCTCAGTTATCTCATCTTTAGAAACGAGGACAATACTACCACCTGTATTTTAGGATTGAGCCGAATTGGGTGAGAGTATGAAAGTGACGCGCTTGGCACACCGCTTGCAGAATAACCACCGCCACCGAGCCCCTTGATCCAATGCGGTCAGCTTCTGCGCAAAATGACAAACTAGACAGACCCAAGGTTTTACCTCTTCATCTTCCCAAGACCTTATTAAAAGAAAAGCATGTTTTGGGGCGCCTGGGTGGCTCAGTCAGTTTAGCATCTGCCTTCGGCTCAGGTCATGATCCCGGGGTCCTGGGATTGAGTCCCGCATGGGGCTCCCTGCTCAGTGGGGAGCCTGCTTCACTCTCTCCCTCCCTCACCCCCTGCTTTCCCTCTATCTCAAATAAATAAATAAAATCTTAAAAAAATAAAAACATGTTTTAGGGGCACCTGGGTGGCTCAGTCGTTAAGTGTCTGCCTTCGGCTGGGGTCATGATCCCAGGGTCCTGGGATCGAGCCTCGCATCGGGCTCCCTGCTCCGCGGGAAGCCTGCTTCTCCCTCTCCCACTCCCCCTACTTGTGTTCCCTCTGTCGCTGTGTCTCTCTCTGTCAAATAAATAAAATCTTAAAAAAAAAAAGCATGTTTTAAAAAAGAATAAACTCAGAGAAGATGTTACCAAAAAAAAAGAACAATCTAAATACATTTTCCTTAGTGATTAAAATTATTACTGTTATAAAAAAAATGGATAGTCTGGAAAACCATGTTGAAGAAGTTTTTTTCAAAATTTAGAGCAAAATGACATTGGTGGAAATGTAAGGTAAACAGTAATTAAATAGTAATAACAAAAATTAGATAGCCAACATATACTAAAAGCACCTGAATATGTGCCAGGCACTGATTTATACCCTCTCCATGCATTATTTCAATCAGTCCTCCCAGAAAATCTGTGAGGTAGCTAGTAATATCATTCCCTCTCTTTACAATGGGAGAGATGAAGAAGGCCTTAAGCAATTAGGAACTTTCCCCCAGGTCACAGCTAGTATGTGGTGCATTTAGGATTTGCACAGAGCCAGCGTCACTGTGCTGGATTGTCTCTGTCACCTTGGCATGTCTGCTGCCCCTGCTAAGGACTTCTCTGCATCACAAAGAAGCAGGACCTGCATCTCCCAGACTGTCCCCCCCCCACACGTTTCAGGTTAGAGCCTGCAGGGGGTATCTGTAATTTGGAAGGTGGAACAGTAGAGGTGTTGTTCCCCAGAGCAATGGTCATCAGACACACAGGCGGAAGATGCCTACGAGGTCTGAAGCAGCTGCAAGGTGAACATCACTGCTGGGATTGCACACTGAGCTAGTCAGTAACAGTTCAAGAAACTTGCCCTCTTCCGGCCTTTCCAATGTTTTTCCTTATATTAAAACATTTCCTACTGAAAACACACAGAAAGGCTTTTGTTTCCCTGATCAAACTCTGACTGATTCAGGCACGAAACACTGAGACCCAATCCAGGAAGTCCCATATCTAACTAATAGGTGTCCCAGAAACAGCACAGAAAATTGAAGGGGAAAAAATATCCAAAAGTAGAATCTTAGTGCTCAGAAGTCACAATGCTTAGGTTAAAAGAGCTCATGTATAGCAAAATGAATTTAAAAACAAACAAAAAAACCCCAGTGAAACAAACAAACAAACAAAAACCCAAAACAACTAAGCAACCTGTGATATTTTAGAATGCCAAAGATAAAAGGAATAAAAGAACTTTCAGAGAGGAAAAAAAGGAACATAAAAGACTGTGAATTAGACCAGCTTCTGACCTCTCACAACATCGCCGATGGTGCTCGAAGGTGTTGGGGAAATGCCTTCAAAGATCTGAGAGGACATGATTTCAACCCAAAATTCTGCACCTAGCCAAACTATAAATGCAAGGTTAGAGTAAAATATAGACATTTTTGGTAGGTAAGGTAAGGATTGCAAAATTTTAACTTCCATGCACAACTTTTTAAACAAGGATGGAATCCTAGTTCACTTAATAAACTTTCTGTAGAATGCAAGATGATGTATAATCACTTTAATTCTATGGGTTTATTGCCATGAGTATTAAAAAATATATAGCATAACAAGCTTTCACATTCACATATATTATTTAGAACAAAAGTTTTGTAGGTACTTAGAAAAAAAAGAAATAGGGGCGCCTGGGTGGCTCAGCTGGTTAAGCGGCTGCCTTCGGCTCAGGTCATGATCTCAGGGTCCTGGGATCGAGCCCCACGTCTGGCTCCCTGCTCCGCGGAGAGCCTGCTTCTCCCTCTCCCTCTGCCTGCCGCTCTGTTTATCTGTACTCTCTGTCTCTCTGTCAAATAAATAAAATCTTAAAAAAAAAAAAAGAAATAGTATTTGAATATGGCAAGATTGTAAAGAGAGGACATGAATGACTGAAGTTTGGGAAACACTTGGCTAAAGTAAATGACAATATATTATCTCTTCCAAATATATTTCCATTTTAAAAGAAGAGACTTAAAAGACACTGCAGAGGCCAAAGCAGGAACTCATCGGCCATAGCAAGGCCAGGACAGAGGAGCCCTGGGACTGTGGTTTGTGACCCGCCCCCGAAGATAGCCCCATTTCCTTTGCTTAGACTCCATATTCCTCGCCCTCCCCATGGAAGCCTCTGGCTCTTTTGGCTTTCCCAGAAAGGGTTTCCAGCAGGGAAGAGAGTGTGAGGACCCAGGTGAACTGAGGGCTCTCAATTGCCTACAAGTTCCATTTCTCATGATAAAGTAGTGCATGAGCAACCTGGCTCATACCAACACCTTTATTTTTCCTTCCTCCTGTTTCTATTATTTTTTTGTCTTGTTGGTTTGTGCTTTTCTGTGTAATTTCAAATCTTATTTGGAGTGAGGAAGAGTTTATCTAAATAACATTAATGACATAAGCTCACTAACCTGTGGGCACACTGGAATTTCTGGTCCTAAATTGCTGGAATTAACCTCGTAGTCAGGGTGCTTGGTTCCACAGACAGACGCTAACTCTGCTTTAAGCAGGAAAGGAATTCATTGGAAGCTGTCACATCGTTGACAGAATGGGTAGGAAGGCTGGAGAGCAACACAGGAGGAGACGTGGACGATAAGAGAGCCAAGATGGCATCACAGAACAGTCCAGAGGCTGTCACACCCACCTGCTATGGTTCCACTGGCCACAGCTGGACGCCCCCCTCCCTCAGGGGCACTGGCCATCATCTGGGAAGGCCTCCCGCACATCTGCATTCCTCAGCCAAGCTCGAAGTCTCTGGCAGATGCAGCTGGTGGCCTGAACTGCCAGGGAACCGGGGGAGGAAACAGCGGGCCCTCCGGGCTTGGGTCTCTTTATCAGGATTCCCTGCAATAGGAAGACAGGGTAGGCAAGAATGACAAAAGCCCACTTTGCTTGGTGACTTTGCGAGGCCCTAGCTGAGCAGCCATGTGTCTCTTTATGCTCACCTCACTTCCCTGGTTACATTGAGCAGTTGGCAAAACAGAATGTTGGTGTTAGAGTAATTACATTAACATAATATCTATTTCCTTTTCTTTCAAAGTCAGGATTCAAACATGAGTTTCTCATTTAAAATTTTGGAGTCTTTTTATTTGTACTTCTAAATAAACTTGGACAAGGCTGAGGAGTATTTCCTGTCAAATTCTATTGAGACATAAGTTTCAGATTACCTGTGAGTCTTTTTCATTTACAAGAAAAATCCCTTTTGAGGATAAGTTCAAAGAGACTGAATTTTCTAATGTAATTAACCACCGACAATGTAAGATGCTTATTTCATGAATTCTTGAGAGAGATTTTAAACTGTGATAGTGCAAAACCACTGAACTGCTTAACTTGAGAACTAAGTCGATGTCTCTAGTAAATTCTGGTAAAAAAAAAAAATCGGTGGGGAAACAAAGACATCTATTTTAGTGGTGTATGAAAAATGATGTAGGTACATATATAAAGTAATTAATATCAACTATGGGCTGATACTCTGCACCCAATTATATTCACAAGCAAGATTTTTGTTTTACTGGATCTGACTCTACACTGAGTGATTACAGGAACATTCCCCATGTTTGTTTTAATCTCCTTTACATTTTATGTCCTGGAGGGTGGTGGTGTTCAGTTTAATTTGTCAACCTATGTTAATTTTACAAGAATCCAGATCAAACTGCTGTGTAAACAAGGAGTGCCTTGCAGAGTTTTTTGGTGATTAGGCTGGAGAAGTCACAGCCGAACTCAAAAATATGCTGCCAGGGGTGATTTTTCATGTTTCTTCCTATAATTTTAATGGCTCCAATGAAAGAGCTGTTTTCCTTTAACAATAGTATCCTTGTTAAAAGTCCTTTAAAGAGCTCTTCCACTACACTGAAACAGTCTAATTAAACCACTCATATAACAAAGATACCAGCAGTTGCTAAATCCAAAGATTATAATTCCATCTCACGGCAGAAATTTTTAAAGGCGATTTTTTTCAGCATTTAGCTCGATTCCCAGTTTAGGGGACTCCTGTCCATTCAGCATTTCTTTGCAGAGATACATCATTCATCTGTGAGACTTACTACAATGGGATATTATTTTCCTCAACAGAGGCTGTTATTGAAACTGTGGATTATCAAGGCAGCTGTCCGATTAAGTTTTTATAAAGGATTAGGGGGTTATATGAGCACCCAACAGCTGCACCAATGAGGATAAAACTGGGGTTCCTAAATCGTATGCTTCTTGGTATATGCAATGAAATGGTATATTCTTTACCCATGCAGCAAAATACTCATATTTAAAGGGAAAATCAAATTAGGAACAAAACCTCATTCATCTGAGAGCAAAACACTGTGTGAACAAAAATGAAGAATAAACAGAAATATATAAAACATTGCCCTCCTCTGGAGGAGTCTACCATGGTCTCAGGTGGCATGATGAAAAATTTCAAAACACTAAATAAAATCAAAGATTTAAGGAAAATTTGAGGCATTGAAGAAATTCTGCGAGTTAGTGCATGAGTCACTACTGAAGAATATGGATATCTGCTATGGAATCTCAGAGGCAAGAGCACTTTGGGGCCAGAGGTTAAAGAAGATAGTTGATGTCATTTATCAATGAAGACCTCTGAGAAAAGTAATCAGGATTGTCTGAAGTGCACTGTGTTAAAGTTGAAAGTGACCCAGGAGAACATCTCCTCCTCCAGTGGTCCCTTAACTTATCTGTTGACAAGAATCAGATGAGAAACCTGCTAGAAATAAAAGAAATAAACTAAAATAAAATAAAAATTTAAAAATAAACAAATTTTAAAATAAAATAAATAAATAAACTATATGGTGCCTTCCTCAGCCCTATTGAACATATATGCCAAGGATTATGTGAACCTTCTTTTATTAAATTTTAAAGAATGTTTAACTGACTCAGAAGGCCCAAGAAACTGTATTTTTGCCCCAGGTGATTATTTTCAACCAGAAGTTTGAGAAAAACTCTTCTAAGTTAACTTTGTGAACTCAGAAAACAAAACATTACACAAGTACTAAATGTGAAAAACAAAAACAAAACAAACCAGATGGGGACAAAAATGCGTGTGTGTGTGTGTGTGTGTGAGTGTGTGTGAGTATGTGTGTATGTGTGTGTGTGTGTGATCACCTTCAGGAGGAGCAGGCAGAGAAAAAGTGTGCAAGGTCCAGGGCCAAAGAGCTATGGCCCAGTGTCTTTCTTGTAATTGACCCTCAAGAAATACCTGGTACTGGCTGAATTAAAAATGAAGCAAAGAGGGGCATCTGGGTGGCTCAGTAGGTTGAGCGTCTGATTCTTGATTTCGGCTCAGGTTATGATCTCAGGGCTGTGAGATGGAGCCCTGTGTCGGCTCTGCGCTGAGTGTCAAGCCTGCTTGAGTTTCTCTCTCTCCCCTCTCCCTCTCCCTCTGCCTCTCTCTCTCCCTTGCCCTCTGCCCTCTCTCTGCCCCCCTCATTCTCCCTCTCTCTAAAAAAAAAAAAAAGAATAAAAATAAAATAAAGAGAAGCAAAAACAAAACAGGTTGTAACCCTCAATGATGACCTATTTATTACCACCTTACATTCAATTCATTTATAAAGTCTCTGTTGGAGACACAGGCATGCACCTTAAAGAGTCTCTTGTGGATTGTGTAGCAAGACTGAGTGAAAACACTCAGTACCTGGGAAAAATGTAAACACCAGGGAGGTAAAGAGTTTTGAAGTAGAGAGTTGAAATTTAAGAAAAGGAGACTCCGGGCTGTGTCACAGAGAACATATCCTGATGCTTATATTAGATTGTGGTAGATTTTGCTAAAGCATGTGATAGAATGAATAGTTCACAAAATAATTTTAAACTGGCTTCAAAGACCTTGAAGAAAATTACTTAAAAGTAGCCCAAGCCCTCAGCAAACCACAGAAACATAAACTGCCATCTAGGGGATAATCTCACTGTGACAGGATGGAGCAGATGACCTAATGCTTTCTCCACCAGCTCCCACCACGCATGCTCAGCTTCTCTGCCTTCCTCTGCCAGGGGCACTTTCTAAACTTCAGTGTGTGTATGTGTGTACATTTTTTTGCAAAAGAAATGCCTGTACTTGTATCCTGGTACATTCTAAAATTCTCTTTTCGTACAGACTCCCGCTTTTTAAAAAGATTTTATTTTATTTTATTTTATTTTATTTTATTTATTTATTTATTTGCGAGAGAGAGAGAGAGAGAGAGAGAGAGAGAGAGCAGGGGAGGGGTAGAGGGAAAGGAGAGAGAGAATCTCAAGCAGACTCCACGCTCAGCATGGAGCCTGACACGGGGCTCAATCCCGAGGTCATGACCTGAGCCGAAACCAAGAGTCAGACGCTTAACCGACTAAGCTACCCAGGTGCCCCTCCCCACTATTTTAATATTGAATTTGTGAGTCACTTTAATAAAAAGTTGATTTACAAAACAAATAGGAATAATAATGTTTTGACATTAATGGTTTATTTCTTGACTTTTTGAGTATACACACACACACACACACATAAATATATATATATATATATATTTTTTTTTTTTTAATACCAGCATCGGAGTCTACTAGGAACATCAAATTGTCACTAAATTTTTTTCAAACAAAATACTTCAAATGTATTTTTTTGCTGTGGGCATAGCTTGAAAAATGCATGCCTTGACATTTTTCACAGGACCAAATCCATGGCAAGGGTGAGTCAACAGCCATGATGAAATCATGACTCTACTAGACTCGGGAGAGACGGATGCAACATGTCATACTTTGCTAACGGGTCTTATCAGGGTGGGGCCCCAGCCACCTGGAACCTGTACATATCATTCAGGATGCCAGGATGAATGTAGAGTTCACAGTGAAAGAAAGGAAAAAGAAAGATTACTGTTTCTCAGAGCTGATTAGAGTGAAAATGTAATTATACGTATTATTATATTATATGTAATATAATATATAATATAAAATTATATATATATAATTTTTTCAATTGTCTATATTTCCACATCTATATATCTATATCTCCCATATACATGTACATAGGCAGTAGGGAATTTTTGTTTTAGCATGTAGATTTACTGTTTGTACCAGTTGAGTTTAAGATGACAAAAAAATAATAACACCTACTAAATGCCAGCATTGGACGTTATCCAAATCAGTCTTCATAGCAACCCTATGCTTATCATTTTTTCCCCAATTTATAGGACAGGAACCCAACCCAAGTCTCAGAGAGGTTAAGTAACTTGTCCAAAGGCACACAGCTATTAAGAGATAAGTCAGATTTTGGCCTCGGGCTTATCTTTTTCCAAAATTTTTATTCAAAATTTTATGTTGCGATTAAAATATTTATTTTTGTTTCATAATAGTGACAACATGCAATCTGTGAGGCAAGGGTCTTTGAGGCAGAGAATGTGGTGTACGTGTCAGAAAGGGAAGGCCACGTGAAGGCCCAGTATCGTCATTTGCTCGCACTGAATTTGAGCTGGAGCCACCACACTTCTGCAACAGCGTCTCAGGAAAGATCGCTAGGCAGGGGCTCCCCGTCCACCAGGTCAGGGTTTAATACCCATCACACACCTTGTCTTCATTCGCATGGGGCTAACCCACACTTGGGGCCTGCGTTCTTCTGTAAGTCTACAGTGAATTAGAGTCAGACTGGCTTAGCAGCACAAAGTACTGAGCAAAACTCTTTTGAAATGCAAAAATAGCTTCCGGCAACAGAAACCAAGTTTTCATGCGTATTTTACCTTATTTAGAGATGGAATCTGGACCCCAGAGACCCCGTCGAACCAGAACTTCATGTTAGTGAATCTTTGTTGAGATAAAAGAACATGTCCCACCCCAAAGATGCTAAACACAGGTCATATCCATAACCGTAGTTTCTATTTTCTGGCAGAGTTGAATAAAATTTCCTACTATTTTTCTACTAGGAAAAGCAGCATCTCACATGACAAGAAAGGCTTTTGTAACAAATACGCAAACTTGGAATAATTTTTATTGAAAGTTAGGCTTATGTGGTTATTAAAAGGCAGATTTGTGTTGGACTGGGGACCCATTTTACACTGGTCTCTGGAGAAGGAACTGGAGGGAAGAAAATTTTTTCTATTTTCTTGTCTCTGCAACGTGCATTCAGTTTGAGTTTTTCCCACTGAGAGGCAGGCGGGACCAGCGAGCCCAAGACCAAGACAAAGCTTGCGTCAGAGCTTACAGTTGAAAACTGAAGCCATGATGTCTCCCATTTTCAGCTTTAGTTGTTTAACCCTGTGTCATGAATTTTAGGCAGGGCAGGCAGGAGACAGGGGGACAGGATGCCACTTGGCTCGTGTGCAGCACTGTTCAGAGCCTTTAAAACCAAGCATGTTTGGAGTGCTGACCTGGTTCTGCCATTCTTTAATTCAACCTAGAACCACAGATTTAGTCAAACTTATTTTTCTCTTCTGACATGAAGAGTAACTTGAAGCTAATTGCCCAGATTGGAAATTGAGCAAGTGGTTCCAAAAACAGAAGTGGGCTACGCATGCACAGGGGAGTGGATAAAGCTCAAAGTCGCCTCATGCACGTTGATTCAGAAAGGAACGGACGCTGTTGATGAAATTTATCACACAAGATGGCATTGAGAGCAAATCCTTCATCCTAAAAAGGACAGAAACCCAGAAGGGAATGACTGGGGAGAATGAGTCACTAGCAGCTGTTAAGAATCATAGACATCTATTCCTGATTTAACTCTCTCCTTTATCTGCCCCAGAAGCCCGAGGTTCTCAAACTCTGGCTGCTCTGAATCAGCTTGAGGGCTTGTTAAAGTACGGATTGCTGGGCCTGATCTTCAGAGTTTCTGATTCAGTGGGTCTGGGCGGGGCCAGAGACTCTCATTGCTTGCGTTTCCTGGTGATGTTGCTGCTGGCCAAGGGTACCGAACTGTAAGAACCCAGGCTCTAGGTAATACCCGTTTCAGAATTTAGCCCAAGATCAGTTTATCTACCAGAAAAACCAGCGCAATATTTTTTTTTTTAAAATGGTACTGTCATGGTAAGCTAAAAGCCGGAAGGAGAAGCCAAAGGACCATATTTTATCGAACAAGTGATGCCCCCTATTCTGGAGGATATCCGGAGAATTCTCACAAGATTCAACCCAGGACCAGAGCAATGTGGGCCAAGGTTGGCCGGTCCTTGGGGAGGCAGGAGAAGGTGTCAGTTCACTGGTGCCAGACGATTTAGATTTGAGACCCCAGTCTACCCCCTAAGGGTATGAACTCGTTCAGTCACTTAACATTTCTTTTTTTTAAATTAATTAATTAATTTTTTTATGTAGTGTTCCATGATTCGTTGTTTGCATATAACACCCAGTGCTCCATGCAGGATGTGCCCTCTTTAATACCCATCACCAGGCTAACCCATCCCCCCACCCCCCTCCCCTCTAAAACCCTCAGTTTGTTTGACTCAGAGTCCATCGTTTCTCATGATTCGTCTCCCCCTCCAATTTCCCCCCCTTCATTAGTGCTCACCATAGCACATACCCTCCCCAGTGTCCATCACCCAGCCACCCCAACCCTCCCAACCCCCACCACTCCAGCAACCCTCAGTTTGTTTCCTGAGATTAAGAATTCCTCATATCTCACTTAGCATTTCTAAACTGCAGTCTCCTCACATGTAAAAATCAGGAAAATGATACCACTGATCTGGAAAAGAGATGTTTAGAAATCTTTAGCATAGTGGTTCATGTGTAATAAGGCTTGGGTAAATGCTAGCTAATTAGGTACTGTTTAATAATATAATTAGTCATATCCCACCATTATTATATAGCCTGTATGTATAACACTTTTACTACATTCTACAAATTTTGAGGCCTGTCTCATCTTCAGGTATTGGAAACTGAGGCACTGAGAGGCTAAGTATCTTGCCCGGGGGCATCCTATGGAGCTCTCTGAAGTTAATGCCCCGCAATGCCGCTATTAGCATCATTCTAATCCCAGATATTTAAGTGTGATCTGATCCAGACCTTCTGGACAGCCCTCCCCGAGAACCTGGCCATCCTCCTCAGGATTAAAGGAGGAGGTATTATTACTTCAGCTCCCCCTGGAGTCTCGCTCTGCCTTTTTTGGCCCACAAGCTGCCGTATGTAGTTTGTGTCTGAAATGGAAAATTTCTGTAACACAATACCCAGCTCTGATCCCCACAGACTCTCTCTAGCTTTTTTCTTTTTTTTTTTTTTTGGTTTGGGTTAAACTATGACTTCATAAGCAAAAAGAAGCCTCATTTCCCAGTGTTCTCAGCAAATTCATAAACATTACAGATTCAAAACCCTCCGGTTCCTAGGAATTCCAAAGAATTAATTTCCCTTTTCTGAAAAAGCAGAGCGATGACTGAGAAGTGAGAAGAGAAATGGGAAAACTAAAACTACCTGCCCTTCAGGACCCGTGGCTCTGCGGGGGGCCGTCCTCTTCTCCTGCTCCCCTCCCCCAGCGTGGTGTGATCCCCCGCACTCCCATAGGTGCCCCGAAGGAACGACAAGAAAGCATGGTGCCCTTAGCTTGATGACCCTGCCTGAACCCGGGTGTGTTGGACAACCAAGCAATGGAAAGCAAGGGTTAGAGGTTCGATCCATTGACTCACTAGCATTTTTCCCTCCTAGAGCATGAACCCTCCACAAACCGTGTCTAATGCGAGCCTGGACAAATCTGAACAGAGCAGTGGGTTTCCACGGAGTGATTTGCCCCTCTGACAAGCTGCTCCGGCCGAGCGGCAGACTGCACAGCTTCTGGAGCCCAGCTGTCTGGCTCTGATTCCCAGCTCCGCCCCCTGACTAACTAGCCCTGTGACTTTGGGCCGGTTGCACAACCTCTCCATGTCTTCCTGTTCCTCATCCAGAAATGGGCCTTGATCCCTACCTTGTAAGATTTTACAAGGAATAAGTTATTTAAGACATTATAGAGTGTTCAGGAAAGTTCCTGGCACATAATAAGCTCTCCAGGCATTGCTCTTGTTATTATTACTAGTTCTACCCTAGGGCAAGTAGTGGAGCATTTCTGGCTACATTTGCTCAAGAAAAACATAATGGCCTCATAGAAAGGAAGGAAGCAGTGTGGTGTCCTGGTAACGGGGCAGCTTTGGAGTCAGGCAGCCCTGAGTTTGACCCTTAACACAACGACTTGTGTTGAGTGACCTCAGGAAAGTTATGAGCCTCTTTGAGATCCAGTTTTCTGTTTATAAAATAGAGATAGTAACACCTACCTCCTAGGGTTCCCGGGAGGATCCAACGAAGTACTGTTTGAGAAACACTTGACTCTCGGTCAGCAGCCAGGGAATGGGAGTTATTACATGGTAAACTAGTCACATGAATAAAGAGACCCATTAACTGCTGAAACCACTTATGACCACCCTATTCCATACAACTGACTAAACTAATTCTAACACCTAAGATTCTTAAAAAAAAAAAAAAAATACAGTGTTTTGACTTAGGATTTTTCAACTTTATGATGGTGCAAAAGCAATTCAGTAGAAACCATACTTCAGGGGCAACCGGGTGGCTCAGTCGTTAAGCGTCTGCCTTCGGTCAGGTCATGATCCCAGGGTCCTGGGATCAAGCCCTGCACCGGGCTCCCTGCTCAGCGGGGAGCCTGCTTCTCCCTCTGCCTGCCACTCCCCCTGCTTGTGCTTGTGCTCTCTCTCTCTGTCAAATAAATAAATAAAATCTTAAAAAAAAAAGAAATCATACTTCGTATTTGGGATACTGGGATCTTTTCTCAGGCTAGCGATATGCAGTACAATACTCTCCCACAGCTCCCAGGCAGCCCCCCGCCCCGTCCCGATTACGAAGGTAAGCAACCCCTCCACTTACAACCATTCTGTTTTTCACTTTGGTACAATTCAATAAAGGACATGAGACATTCAACATTTTCTTATAAAATAGGCTTGATGTTAGATGATGTTGCCCAACTATAGGCTAATGGAAGTGTTCTGAGCATATGTAAGGTAGACTCGGCTGAGCTGTGATGTTCTGTAAGTTAGGTGCATTACATGTATTGTCGACTTAGGATATTTTCAGCTTACGAGGACTTTATCGGCTCGCAGATCCCGCTGTTAGCAGAGGAAGTACTGTATTATCAAAGAGTACAGGATAAAACAGCAGTCTCTGTACGTTTTTCTGTCTTGTGTTAAACTTGGTTTGCTGTCTGGATTTATAAATCACTCATCACCCCTACCCCCAATTTAGCCTCTTTTCTTTATCAATCGCATTTTTGTTCCAGCATATGCATGGAGATATGGGATTTTACCAGGTTTCATAAAGGAACTATGATGAAAGTACTCCCCAGACGTCGAGATTTCAACCTCCAGAGGATATGAAATTCTGTGATGAAACGAAGGTCCTTAGGGCATCACAAGCAGGGTAGCGGTGTCGCTCCATGTCAGGGATCACGGATTCTGTGACACTGTATTAAAACTGTGTTCCAAGGGGAGCCTTTGACAAAGAATGAGCAGCCCCTGGAGTTGTGCAACAGCATAGCTCTGATCCCCAAACACAGGACATAAGGCCCACTCACTCAGACTTGGACTCTAACCCCCCTTACTTCTCATGAGTCAGACTCTGTCTTCCAAGCCTTCATTTATACTTGCTGAGGGAGAATGTGTTAATCCCTGGGTGATCTAGTCATGAAGAAGAATTGCAGAATCACCCATTCTGAGAGTTGAAAGACCTACACAGGTCATCGGGCCAACCCTCTGCAGTGCCCCAGGGGAACTTGTCAGCGCAGTTCCGATTTGTCTTTTGTTGGTGGGAAAACCACTTCCCAGGAGTGTTAGAATTCCCCCACCTGACCTGTCATTCTCCCAGCAGGAGGGTGGGGAAAACCAGGAGACATGAAGCACCCTTTGCCCTTGGCTGCCTCCACCAGCATCAGTGTTTGAAGTGCCTAGGTGTGACTTGCAGGATTTCCTGAAGATGTGGGAGAAAGTAATGATGTCACCACTCAAGGTGCAGTGAGAAGGAAAAGGATGAATCCAAACACCAGTGGAGGGAGATAATGGAAAGAAATTATTCCAGGAACCCTAACCAAGCGGATGTTCCTTTGCTTTTATGCTTTCGCTTACCCACACCGCACTCGCTTCTTCCACAACAGTGTCATCGAAAAAGCACTTTAGAGCTAAAAGCAAAATTACCTGGTCCTGCAGCTCTCAGTTTGCAGTTGAGGAAACGAGTCCCAGATGTCAGGCAGTGCGAAGCAGCCAGGAAAGAGGATCGATCCGGAAGTCACTTAGGTTTTCAGCTGCCTGTAGAAAGAGAGAGAAATGTATTCGGGTCAGAGCAAGTGGGATTTTTAACTCCATTATATAGATAAAGAAGTTAAGCTCAAAAGTAAATGATGATGCATTTCTTCTCTGGTTCTTACACTACTCTGCTGGGTTGGGCATTGCGGCAGGGCTTGAGCTAAAAACCAGAGGCAGCTTCTATCAAGCAGTTCCCTGAAATGGAAACTGATAGTTGGGGGGACAAGACATGGTCCCATCCTTTGAATCTTGGGGTAGAAGGAAAGCCAGCGTCCAACCAAATGTGAATCTACATTTCACTGTTGTTTCTTTCTCTGCACGCACACAGGCACACTGGTACTCACACAGCAAGTGGCAAGAACAGACATCTGCAGTGAGAACCCTTTTTTTTTAAATATTTTATTTATTTATTTGGCACAGAGAGAGAGAGAGAGAGCATGCAAGCACAAGCAGGGGAAGCAGGAGAGGGAGAAGCAGGCTCCCTGCCAAGCAGGGAGCCTGGTGTGGGGCTCGATCCCAGGACCCTGGGATCATGACCTGAGCTGAAGGCAGCCGTTTAATGGACTGAGCCACCCAGGCGCCCTGAGGACACTTTTTTTTATATCATACCTGTGCCCATCTTTCCCAATGTCACATTTTCTCCCTCTGTAAATTAAGGATTATGATGATGTCCTTCATATAGCATTGTTGTATAGTAAAACAAAATAATGAAGTGTGACTGCTTTTTTAAACCATGAAGCAGGAATTCTTCAGTAATTTGGTTCAAGAACATTCTTAAGAATTTAATGAATGCTAAAGACCCTCACCAAAATTCCCACATGTAGACAAGAAGTTTTGCACGTAATTTCAGAGGGTTCACAGACCCTCTGAAGACCTCAGCTTAACACCTCCTCGAAAAGTGCTTACCAAATGTGGAATATTCCAGTCTAAACATTCCAGTCTGAAAATTCCAGAATTTTTCCAACTTGGCATGAACTAGGTGTGTGACATTCATTTATTTGATAAACCTTTACTTGGACCTTACTAGGTACTGGGCCTGTAGGGGCACAGACATCCTTATATTTTAGGAGTTAACAATCCTAAAGGTGTATTAAAGCCAAAGAGTTCCTACGCATGCATTGTGTCAATTGAGAAGGTCACTTCACTCTGACATCTGGCTTTATAGCTCCTGTCTGGTTACTCTGGTCAGTTAGAGGGCAGTGTGGTCACAGCTAATTTGAGACAGGAAACCTGTATACAAAATGTCAAGGGACGTTTTCCAGCTCTATGAAGGTGTTCTTTTCCCCAGAAAGATCTGAGTGCGGACAACCAGAGGGAAGCTGTGTTCAGCTTTGGGTGAAACACTATTCCTCACAGTCCTGGGGTCTCCTAGTAAGAACCCTTCATGCCAGTAAAAGGACATCTGTAAACATCTGCCATTCTTCCACATTCTACTAAGTAGCATCTTGTAGATTATTGCTGCCAAACTAGAGAATCAAATATTTCTGGTCATATAACCCCAAATCAGAAACGGGCATTTTCACTATGAGCAAAGGTTTTCTTTTTTCTTTAATTTTCTTTCCTTTTAAATTCCTGTCATCTAGGTTTTAAATTACTCTACCATTTTCAAGTTTGAGGAATCAGAAAAAAGCATATTTTCCTTATCTGAAAATAAGGATAATAATTGTGACTTCTGCATTTAGTTGTGAGATTACATGAAATTTTTTTTTTGCCATTCTAATTCCTTTAGTTTTTTATTTTTTTAAAATTTTTTATTTAAATTCAATTTAGTTAACATATAGTATATTATTAGTTTCAGGGGTAGAATTTAGTGATTCATCAGTTGCATATAACACCAGTGCTCATTATATCAAATGCCCTCCTTAGTGTCCATCACCCAGTTACCCCAGCCCCCCACCTCCACTCCCCAACCCTCATTTTGTTTCCTAGAGTTCAGCATCTCTTATGGTTTGTCTCCCTCTCTCTTTTTATCTTATTTTTCCTTCTCTTCCCCTATGTTCATCTGTTTTGTTTCTTAAATTCCACATATGAGTGAAATAATATGGTATTTGTCTCTCTCCGACTGACTTAGAAATAAGTCAGCATAGCATAGTACCCTCTAGTTCTATCCACGTCGTTGCAAATGGCAAGATTTCATTCTTTTTGATTGCTGAGTAATAATTCCATCATGTGTGTGTATATGTGTGTGTGTGTGTGTGTATACACATACCACATCTTCTTTATCCATTCATCTGTTGATGGACATCTAGGCTCTTTCCATATTTTGGCTATTGTGGACATTGCTGCTATAAACCTGAGATATTTTTAATCAGGTACTCAGAATTATTCCTGGCACTTAGTGATAGCTCAACAAATGGTAACAATTATGATTATCATGACCCCATTCCAGCTGTATCCTTAGCTATTGCCAGAGGCCGTGATTTTGGCAGCAATGAGAAACATGTTTTGTTGTTGCTGTTATTCTCCAGAATATCATTTTAAAAATACGGCCACTAAATTTGTCTGCAGAGATGTTAATCTTTGTGACGACTGAGGCTTGATTTTCCAAGCTCCGGATTGAGAGGTATATTAATTGGGTTTCATAGGGGAAGCAGGTGGAATTTGGGAAGAGCTGGTAAGATGTGATAGAGGGTGAGGCTTGGAAGTCAAATTAGAAGTGAAGAAACAGAGAGAGAGAGATGATTGATCCTCACTGGGAGTGCCTAGAAGGCAATTAGGAAAAGGCGAGAGTAGAAGGCAGGAAATAGGTGCCCTTTCCCTTATGAGGAGGGAAATAGGACCAATGGTCTCACTTCGTTTTGGATGGTTTTGACTAGAAACTGGATTGCAAGAATAAAACAGAATTTCTGCATGGAGGGGGATGGGGAAATGGTGACATATGCCAAGGAGAACTGACGTGTTCTCATAAAATCCTGTCCTATCCACCTAGACTTAATGGCTGCCTTTCCTACATGCATATAGTTTGTAACAAGTGTTTTCCACATGGAAGGAAGGTCTAATTCTCTGTAAACAGCAGAGGAAGGTTCTGATGCATTTGAAGAGGAAAGAAATGGAAGAGTACAGTTGGTGAGATCTGTGGTGCTGAAAACATGACCTCAAGAGAGCCCTTTTCTGTCTTGGTCCAAGTCCTAACCCATGAATGGAAACACTGGAAGTGACCAGCCACAGGAATTCAGGGACTTCAGGGGAGCTCATTCATGGGTGAAGCCGTCCAGCCCCACCCCCACCTTCTGGTCTGGCCACAAATACGTGAATCACCGCGGTGGCAATGCTCACAGACACTTGCTGGCCAAATATCCATTCAACTGCCAGCAATGGAAACATCCTCCGGCGCAGCCTCAGCACCCAAACTCTCCTGCACTCCTCGGGTCTGCTCCGCCTTGCCGGCTGATCTTACATTTTCTCACTGGGCCTACGTGCGGAGGTCCTCTGAGACAATACTTAGATTCATGTCTGGAATGCTTCAACATACCATCGAAGCAACTCCCACTCTCATTTTTGCCTAAGGGAGAGATTGGCAAATGCCCAAGGAGCCCTCTGGCCACCAGTGAGCCATGTCTTCTGTCTTTAATTACGGGCCCTTGGGTGAACCGCCGCCTTCCATTCACCTCTGACCTGTGGTCACACACGTGGCCGGGAGTGTCGCCAGATGGAAATTGTTAGTGAAGATCCATATTTAACAGGATGTTTGTTTGTGACCTAAGAACAGCTTAGGTCTTGGGCTTGACTTTTGTTTAGTATATGAGATCAACCTTGTATGTGAAATCTTGTGTTTGGATGTGGCTTGGCCTAGGGAAGAGAAAAGAAACCGTCCCCTCCCGAGTTCCTTTACAAGCACCTGGGCCAGAAGGAGGATGGGGAAACCAGTCCAAATATTAGGGCCTAAGGGCCTGGGAAGGAGTCCAATGCCCAAATAAACATTTGCACTTGGGTCCGAAGCCTTGCTCGGCTACGATGTCGTACACCTTCCTCTCCCCGTATGCTGACATCCCAGAGATTATGAAGACAACCTCTTTTATCTCACAAGACCCCATCAACCAAATATTCATCACCTGCCTGTCCTCAATCTGAACATTTCATTGCTCTAAATCAAGGTCGGTTGGAGTTTCACCAATATATTCCCAAATAACCGAGCCAAAGTGCCCATGGCCTGCATGAGTCTGTACCACCTCAGGGGGCAAGGACGCTGGAGAACTGGATTTCCTCATCCCCAAGATTTCCCAAGCCAAAAACACACATGGAAAACCGTACATACGCTCAGCTTTCTGGGCGTGCAATTCTGCCCACAGCCTGCTGCTTTGGAAAGTTTTCCCATCAACCCCCTGGGTTTTGTTCCAGCTCTACACTGGGTGATCTTCTGCCACTCTGTTCAGCAAGTGTTTGGGCAGATGGATGCAAATCGATGAAACACACATGGTTTATACAAGACGGAGATTAAGAACCCTGCTGCCTGGGCTATGCCTGATCCGTGATCGCCACGAGTGTCCTCGTGGTTTAGGAGAGAAAGATAAATTAACCCATAGAATCGAGTGTTGCGTTTTAGTTCTTTCGTTTTCTTAGCTTCTCATATAATTTCACAAACCTGACTTCACTTGCAAGTATTCCAACATAGCATTGTAGAGAGAGAAGCAGGATCTTCAATTCATAACTGGAAGACTGGGGCGATGAGAAAGACAGGCCGGAGCCTCACAGCCGAGAATCCCCGGCTGCGTCCAGAGGCCCCTATCTCCCTCAGCAGAAGGTGCTTCCTCTGGGCAAGGTTCTCATTACATCAGCAATGTATTTTTCCAGATACCAGCCTCTCTTGGGATGTAGAAACTGCCTGGGGAAACATTTATCATCCCTAAGCAGGAATTTAGATCTTTGTTTGCCCATTACATTTTCTTCTAATTTCCCCGTGTGTGTGTGTGTGTGTGTGTGTGTGTGTGTGTGTGTGTACCCTTTTCCTTAGAGACTATCTATTAGTAAGACCTTTCGGATTTAGCTTGACATTTATTTGTTACTATTTTTAATGCAAATGTTAAGTGGCTGTCCTCTGAGAATCTGTAACTTTCCTGTTATATTTTATTTCCAGGAGCAACGATTCTCTTGGCGCACACAAACACACACACACACCCTCTTATGAGACTATAGAAACACACTTGGGAAAATGCTGGACAGTGTACTAAAACCTTTTATGTTATTATAGGAATACTGTGACAAAGCTTGTATTCCTGTACCCATTTCACAAATGGAAAACTTATTTAGAGATATGAAGTGACCTGCTAATGTCACAGAGCTAAAATTAGAACCCAAAAGTAAAAATCTGACTTCTCAACCCAGGAACTCGCCCATATATGCTGTGAGGCTCCTTATGGAAGATGAGCAGAGAAAGGTAATGTTAAAATCCTAGTCCCAGCAGGCTAATCAAGGATCCGATTGCCCACAGAGAAGAGCGGCCTCAGCACAAAACAGTAACTGGTCCAAGTCCAGTAAGCCGGAGTCGAGGTTGGGGAGGCCCTATAGCAAAGACATGGAGCCTAACAGCTTTGTGGTACCCCGGACCCCTCCCCAAGGCTCCTCACACACCAGTGTGCACCTGTCCCTTTTTCCCCGTGTTCTGGTATAGCTCAACCCACTCAGGTTGGTCAGTCAGCAATCCTGGACCTTGAGAAGGAAGAGTCTGTGTCTAGGTAAATGTATTTACCTAGAAATCTCATTTCCTAGAGCTGCTGTAACAGTGACATACACTGGCTGGCTTGTACAACAGAAATTTATTGTCTCATAGTGCTAGAGGGTAGAATTTCAAATCGAGGTGTAGACAGTTTGGTTCCCTCTGAGGGCCAAACGAGGGAAAATCTTTTCCATGCTTCACTTCTTGGCTTCTGGTGATTTGCTGGCTGACTGCAGCGTTCCTTGGCCTATAATGCATCACTCCAATCTTGGCCTTCTTTGTCACATGGTGTTCTCCCTCTGTGTGTGTCTGTCTCTGTGCCCAAACTCCCACTTTTTATAAGGACACCCATCGTTCTGGATTAGGGCCTATCCTGATGACTTCATCTTAATTTGATCATCTGTAAGAATCTACTTACAAAAAGGGTCACATTCAGAGGTATTGGTGGTTAGGATCTCCGCATCTTTCGGCGGACACAATTCAGTCCGTAACAATAAAGACCGTGTTTCTTCTTGAAAATCATCTCTTACTCTGAAACCGTCATCTCTGACATACCTACCTTGGTTTCACCTACCTCAAACGTAACAATTAACTTCCTTTTATAAAGATCGACTTTATCCCATTAGGTTTTTAAAATTTCTGTATTTTGACAAATGACCCTTTGGATTTAGTACAGAATACCCCCATGGCTCCCCTCCACAAAAAGGTAAATGCTCTCCTAAAATATAAAGTTGCTATCATTATGGGGATTTTTGCTTCTGTCTTACTTGTACTATAAACTCTGTTCGCTCACATCGTGGAGAACAAGTAACATACTTAAAATGGATCAAAATCTGTATTATTATTCATTATTATTATTATTATTCAGAAGGAGACCTGGTTCAGAGGAAAGTTTTTTCCAACGTGATTCTGGAAAAGTTCTACAAGTTGTATTTTCCAAAGGATTTAACCTTATCTTTCTGATTTATTTTTTAAAATAAATTGCTTTTTTATTTTCTATAGTAGAAGAAAGATTTTTTTTAAAAAAGGGGAGTCAGGGGAGGGGGAAGGGGTAAGAAGAAGAGAGAGAAGAGGAGGAAAAGGAAGCCCACAAAAGGGTGCGCGTGCAAGTGCCTATGGCTACAGGTGTCTGTGATGGTGTGTTTACCCCAAAGCTGGAAAACATTTTGAAACTCTGTCAGCTGTCTGGTCTCTGGGCTCAGAAGTGCCTGCATCATCCCTGTCCTAGCCAGACCCTGGGAATGACTTGCTTCTTACAAAGCAGTCTGTGCCAGGGACCCAGCCAAGTCTAAATTCTTTTTTTTTTTTTTATTTGCAATAGCATTTTTCTCAGTTCAGATTCACAGGTGAAAGTATAAGAGAACATCCAACGTAGCTTTCCTCATCAAAGGGCTTCCCTATAGCCCAAGAACGTATCTGTTTGCCTTATACATCCCCAGGCCTCAGGGCAAGACAGTATTTCATTACAGAAACACCTCACAGAGCCTTTCTCCGCACGCTTTCTTCAGAGGCCCTCCACTGCCCCGCCAAGGGAGGGCTGGGGCCTGTGAGGACTGTAGTTTGGGTTTTCTCCACACAGAGAGAGAAGGCTTAGCTGGGGCCGGGAACCTCTCCTCTGTCCACGCCCATTCGTATGTAGATCAAACACCTCTGATTCCCAGTATATTTTCCCTGGGTTTAAGCATAGAGGCAAACAACTACAGTAAACAGATAAGTACTTACTTTCTTGCTACCGGGATTGAATTGGTGGAAGCTAGAGACTAGTCCTTGGTGGAGACAAGCGGGAAATTCAGGGCTCTGACAGCGTTACTCAAAGTGCAGCCTGAGAACCACTTTCAACAGAATCAACTGAAAAGCTTGTTAATAAACATTAACCAGGTTTCCCAGGTTCTGCTTCAAACCAACATTATCAGAAATTCTTGGAGTGGGGACTAAGGAATCTCATTTTTATTGCTTCCCAGGTGCTTTCAATGCACAGTAAGCTATGAGAGCCACCGCATGACCCAAATGTATGTGAGCAGCCAAGGCTTATGCGAATATGGATCCCAGCATGTACCTAGGTGTCCCTTGAGGACCCAGAAAATCAGTGACTTGTCACGTCAGTTTAGAGAAAGTTGGACTTTGGATAGGGTCTTCCTTGACTCCTGACTTCTCTGCAAAGTGCATCTCTATACATCAGCGCTTTCTTCGGCACTTCCCATGCTCTCCATGCTATTGCATTGCTGTGATCGATTTACCAGAATTTCTTTTTCAGGCAGAGACAGTGGCTTATTACCTCTGTGGCTTTCTATATCCTTGCCTGGCAGAGCTCTTGCCTAATAAACCTTTGTTGATTAAATAAATAAACATAGCTGCTTTACCCCTCAGAAACTTGGCAAGCAAAGGATTTGTGTTTGATCTCAGTAAACCATTAGGATTCACGATAGCGTAGGTTTAAGATGAGGCCGGGTCTGATTGGACGTTTAGCCTTATTCCTAAGATCCCTAAACAGTAGAGTTTCATCACAGATGCTACCACCATCATCTTTCTTTTTTAATTTTAAGGTTGCACACGATGTGACATTAGTTTCAAGTGTACAACACAGTGATTCAACGTCTCCACAAGTGTAGCTCCCATCGGTCACCATGCAGACGCCGTTACAACGCCCTTGGCTGTATGCCTTACGCTGTGCCTTCCATCCGGCTGCCCTAGCCATTCCCTAACTGGAAGCCTGTACTTCCTACTCCCCTTCACCCATTTTGTCCACCCCCCACTCCCCTCCCCTCTGCAATCACCAGTCTGTTGTCTGTAGTGATAGGTCTGGTTCTGCTTTTACTTTTTCACTTGTTTTGTGTTTTAGATGCCACGTCATCTCTCGAGTTGGAAGCTTGTTTCTGCGCTCTCTTCTCACCGCTGCTTTGAAAGGATGTGTTGCTAGCAGGTAGCAGGAAGGGGCCCAAATGGCTGTTAGAGAGTTGCAGATGCTGTTTAGTTGCCATATAGACTCGGTACTCAAGTGCCCTGTCCACCTAGCCAACGTCTAGGAAAGCTACCAAGGCACTAGGAGGATGCGGCTCTCCGCATCTTGCTGCTCCCTGTGCACAGGGCCCACAGACTCAAAAGAGGAAGAAGGCCAGTGCCCGGGAGAGCCCTCAGGCTTGACCGCTCCTCCCTCCCTGTGGAACACTCCTGGGCTCTCAGGTCGCCTCTGTGAAGGGCTGGGAGGCATCTGGTGGCGATAGGCGACTGCAGGAATGAGATCCACTGCACGTGTTTCTCTGAACTTGCTCTTGCTGCAGAGTTACGCCCTGACCAGTGACCCTTCGGGGATGGTTTAGTGGGTTCGGAAATTAATAAAGTCAGAAAGAAGCAAACAAATGTGATCATCAGTCCTGGTACTAGCAAGTGCTCTATCTCCAGGAAACTGAGATGGGACAGGAAAACACCGGGCTTGAAAGCGCTGAGTGGTTTGGCACATCTGGCTTGAGATGTGCTGACTGAGGAAGTGCCAGGACCAGAAATATGAGGAGGAATATGGGGTCCTGGGAAAGGGCACCTCCCCCGGCGCTTGGGGTGGTTTTCAGGGCTTTTTTCTGTTTTCATCTTGAAAAAGAAAAAAAAAAAAGCTGAAATAAAGCTGACTTGAAATAATTTCAGTCATGTGCATATCCTAACTCTGGCACATTCCTTGTCCTGTTAACGTCTCCTTATTTCAAAGAACACTGTCAATTTATAAGGCCCAAACTTCATGGTGTTTTTAATTTAAACAGAGGGTTTTGCCAAACCTAGCCCTGAGAGAAATATTTTCATTATCCCGCTCTCTGATCGACTCCGCAGCTCGGGTGTGGTTTCACTCTCCAGTTCAGCAAGGTTCTGGCTGCTTGGCAGCAAACCCCGCGGACGGCCTTGAGGTGTGAGCACACTGCCGATGCTTGCATCTGATACGAGAGACACGCCATAGGGAGTGGGGTGCGGAAGTGGGAGAGCCAAATTAAGATTTATATTTAGTAGTGTTATATGTGCTATAAAGAAAAGGAAGGTTTGAATCATAACAATTCCTAATAATCATGAGAATCATAGCTATCAATTATCGAGCACTGACTATTGCAGCAGCCTACCCTGGTGGCTTTATGGATGTGTCATCCTCCCAACAACCTTAGGAGTAGCTACATCATCATCATCATCATTATCACCATTTACAACTATAGCAGAAGAGCAGACAGATCAAATGAAGGTGGCGCGGCCTCTCATTTTGTCAGATGCATGGTGGGTCCGCACCTTCAGAAAACAAGCTTCAAGAACCCAGGTCTAATCTCCCCGCCTCCCCCCCTCCAGAGATTAAAAAGATGAGTAACGGTGGAAGCAAATCACATGGAAAGGCATGTAGATGACATTCTAGAAAGACTAACAAGTCAAGAAGTAAGGGTTGAAGATGCAGAGTGTGAGGGATGAAGGTGGGACCTGAATTTGCTCTAGCCCGGAGCACTCTGGCGGCAGAAAGGTCTTAGAAAGGGGCGGGGAAACCTAAATGACAGATCTGGCAGATTTTTGGCAGCCTCTCTCAGGCCTTCCTCTAATTGTACATTTTTTTAATGTTATGCAATGCATATGCACGCAATCTGGTTTATCCTGAAGATGGAGTAGAATAAGCAAAAAAAAAAAGAGTGTTCTTATAAAACTGGGTATAATGAAATTTTGACTTGAAACTTGACCCAGAGAATAATTATTTTAGATATGTTTTTCTTTAGCAAAGAAATTAACAGAGTTCTTGTATTTTTCTATAGTTGCATGTTTAGGAACCCATTTATTTCTTATTGACAAATTAGTGAGAGCCCAGAATTCACACTGACTTTATGAAAATGGGCACTCATTTCTCAAATAAGGTGTTTAAGTATGCCTCATTGCTTTGCTATAAAATTCGCCCTGAAAAATTCTCAGAGCTGTTAGTACAAACTTTGGAACACAGCTGGTTTGCAGAGATACTGAGCTCCCCGGCAGCAATGCCAAAGGCAGGAGATCCTGAAGCATAGTGTAACTGCACAGAAAAACTCCTGGGCCAAGGCACATAAGTAACCAGAATGAGAAACCCCAGTGACTGCTATGTGAGAATGCACTCTTGAAGAACAGGCCTTATTTAAATGTGGATGGGTCGAGTTGCCTATACGGTTGGAGTGTAGATGGATCTGGGCAAGAATCCCTGTTGTTATATAAACTTTCCTGCATTCTAGTCTAAATCTTTCTTTGTCAATCAAGTGGGACTAGGGAGGAAAGGGAGTAGGAAAAGGAAGAAGATACAAAAGCAAAATCCCTTTCCATAGTATGGTGCATAGGTCAACATTTCATTTTATGGAAAGTCCCTTTCTGCTCTTCTACCGTATTTCCAAAGTATTTATGATTTATGGGTTTTTATATCTGTTGTACAAGCCAAATTTTAATTTACTCTCTGAGTTCACATTCCTCCAATTATGCCTCACCCTCCAAGTTGATCCAGTTGGGATCTCCCACCAACATTCTGGAAGGTCCAGCTTCCGGAGGGTAAATCTTCCCCTGCCAAATACTGAATCAACTGCACCCTATCTTAGAAAATATGAAGGAAAGGATTTGTAATGATTCATATACCTGGATGTAAAACTCAAAGAATCTAGGCCAGCATAACAGTACAAAATAGTCACAGTCCACCCTCGATGTTGCAGAAAGCCTTCACCTTTCCTTAATTGTGGGCAAGTTTAATGCATTCTGTCCAAAGATGCTTATGCTGAAGACACTTAAGTATATTGCTAAGGAAACTGAAGATAGATTCTTAGCCTCAAGGAGCTTATGGTCAAGCTAAGAAAATCTGGAAAGCGCATACGGTTTAGGAGCCAAAAGAAGAAAAACCTCCAAAAGGCATAAAAAAGAGAAGACAGAAAGGTAAGCCAAGAGGCAGTCTCATGCAATGACACAGGAAGCCTGGACAGAAAGGCTTTGATGAGAGGCAGCGTCATGTCCCATAGGAAGCTCTGAGAAACGGACTCCTCTATAAACATAGAGGTTCTTGCTAGTGAAAGATACCTCCACCATGCACAGTAATAAGGAACTCATTATTAAAATGGAGCCATTATGATTTTCTAAATAAGGATTTATGGTTTTTTTTTTCCTTTTCTTTCTTTTCTTTTTTCTTGTAAAATAACCCCAAAGATGCAGAATCTAATTTGAAGTTAATATCTAGCTCTAAAATTTAGGCTCAGAATTTACGGTATTTCTTTTTTTTTTTTTTTTTTTTAAGATTTTTATTTATTTGACAGAGAGAGACACAGCGAGAGAGGGAACACAAGCAGGGGGAGTGAGAGAGGGAGAAGCAGGCTTCCCGCTAAGCAGGGAGCCCAACGTGGGACTCGAATTTACGGTATTTCTTTTCTCTTGTTTTCTAACAAAGGGACATTTAGTATGGTATCATAAATCAGACCACTCTTCTCTCAACTGCGAATATTTAGAAGAACAGAAAGGCCAAAGGCACTCTGGTTCCAGATTACTAGAAACAGCTCTTTCCTTCTCTGTTCAGCTTTATGTGATTTCTTTCGATCGTGTTCCACATTTCCTTTTCTTCAAAAGGATGCTGGCTTGTGGTAACCCTGGCATGCATCATATTCTCAATTTGTTGTTTGATGCCATCTGCTTAACACAATAGAAAAGAATTAAGAGTCCTATCGCGTCAGCTGAATTCATCTGATCCCCCTCCAAGAAATATATGGCACTATTCTATGGGACAAAAATCATGGGTGTTAAATCCTTCAAGTAGTTTCAGATGGGAAACATCTGTTTTACCGAGTATAGATGTTAGGTGTTCTACATCATTGCCCGCCCCCACCCCACTTTTTCTGGTAAATGGACTGGCTTCTGGCAAATCCAGACCACTTGATGAGCCCTAGAAAGGAAATTTAAAAAGCACAGGAGTCAGCAGAATCTTGTGGAGAGCTCTGGATTTGCATGCCATCACGCAACAAAACTACTTCCTTGAGGGAGTCATATAACCTCTCATCTTAAAAATAGGGTTCACTTATGTACCCCCCCAAATTCATATGCTGAAGTCCTAACTCACAATACCTCCAAATGTGGCCTTATTTGGAAATAGGGTCTTAACAAATGTAATGAAGTTAAAATGAGATCATTAGGATGAGTGGACGCCAATATGACTGATGTCCTTGCAGAATGGGGACATTTCGACAGGGACACACATAGAGAGAAAACACCACGGGGACACCCTACAAGGCAAGGACAGAAGGATGAAAGGAACAGATCCTTTTCTCACAGCACTAATAAGGAACCAACTTTGCCGGCATCTGGGTTCCAGACTTCTAGCCTCCACAACTGTGAGACAATACATTTCTGTTGGTTAAGCCACCCCGTTTGTGGTACTTGGTTATGGGAGCCCCAGCAAACGAATACAGATCCTATTATAGATCCACCTCCTGGGCTGTATTAAGGATTACAGAAAACATGTCAAGTGTCCAACCTGGTTTTAGGGCTGAAACTGCCATTCCTATAGAACACTGCACTTGTCCACAGTTTCAATGAAATTAGAAGACTGCTCATGCTCTCACGTGAAGTACACTTCGGCTCTCATTAGGATGTCCTTGGCCTTAGAGTCCCTCATACAGAGCATCTCTACTTACCACCCAGGACTCAAAACAGGCCAAATTGGTCCTAAGAAACCCAAGATCCATTCTGAATCCCTAAAACAAGCATGACAATTGTTGCATAGCCATAACTGGGACCGAGAGGTCTGTGGAGATCAAGGTTTCTCCCCAGTTCTCTTCTGTCATCCGATCCATTCTTCTCTACCTACAAATTTCCTTCACTCACAGAGTTCCCCACTAACTTCCTTTAGCTTCTGGGCTGCTCCTACAGCCACCCTTTGGCTACTTTTATAAGATTTGTTCTCATACTTCAGTGGCATCACAATTACCTGAAAAGCTTGTGAAACTCAGACTGCGGAGCCCTCCTCACAGACTCTCTGATTCAGTAGGTTGGCGGGAGCACTAGCAAGTTTCTAGGCCATGCTGATACTCCCGGTCTAGGGACCACACTTTGAAAATACCTGATGTATATAATCTGACCTTTCTGCTTCGGTTTTCGCTGATTACTCATCGACAAACTTTCAGGTTCCCCAAATTAGTTTTATTTATTTATTTGTTTATTTATTTATTATTTGAGTATAGTTGACACACAATGTTACATTAGCTTCAGGTATGTAACTTAGTGATTTGATGAGTTTATACATGATGCCTCGTTCACCACAAGTGTAGCTACCGTCTGTCCCATTACCTCGCTTTACAATATCATCGACCATATTCATTATGCAGTGCTTTTTATTCCCATGACTTCTTCACTTATTCATTTCATAGCTGGAAGCCTATATATTCCTCTCCCCTTCATCTATTTTGCTCACTCCCCCTCCTGCTCCCCTCCCCTCTACAGCCATCAGTTTGTTCTCTGTATTTATAAATCTGATTCTGCTTTCTGTTTGTTTATTCTTTTTTTTTTTAAACTCCACTTATGAGTGGAATCACATGGTGTTCATCTTCCTCAGTCTGACTTATTTCACTTAACATAATACCCTCTAGGTCCATCCATTGTTTCAAATGGAAAAATTTCATCCTTTTTTGTGGCTGCATAATATTTCATTGACTGTATCTATGTATATACCACATTTCCCTTATCCATTTGTCTATCAATGGACACTTGGGTTTCTTCCATATCTTGGCTATTGTAAATAATGCTGCAACAAACATACAGGTGCACATATCTTTTCGAATCAGTGTTTTTGGTTTCTTTGGGTAAATACACAGTAGTGGAATTATTGGATTATATGATATTTCTACTTTTACCAAAATTGACATTTTTAAAAGGGCTCGGACCCAAATCCTCTTTTTGCCTTAGGTACATAGGTCCCTGACCATCATATGTATTGAAATACTTAGGGTAATTAATCCAATCAGCTGTGGCCAATGAAAGATTAGGTATGTGTTCCCACATTTAGCTACTTAGTGTCCCACTCCTTCTGTAGATTTTATAAGTGGAGCCATGGGTCAAGGATTCTGCCATGTGTCTAGTTTACAAAATGTGGGCCCAAACCTTATTTATAAGTCAGATATTTGTCACAGTCAGTTCTCAAATGTTGACTTCCTACTATACATTATTAAGAAGTACAGCATTTCAGAATCATACTGAACAACATCATTCAAAGGGGAAAGTACTTCATAATTCTAACTCAGGATGCCCAGAACTCTCATCTCACAGAGATTCTTCAGGTAAAACTGTGCTGGGTTATGGCAGACTTGTAGTTTTGATGGCAAAGGGATGGACCTAATTGCACCGGAGCATCAGAAGGAGAGACAAAATCTATAGGGGATATTTGTAGGTGTTTCATATGTCAGTACATTAACTGAGTGTGTCTTTACAAGTAGACTGTCTGTTCTTTTCAGCATACTGAATCTTGGTTTTCCCTTGGGCCAAGCATAGAGCTGTAGACATAGTAGATGTTTAATAAGTACTTGATTGATGAATGAATGGTCATTATCCTTTATGTTTGTGTAGTAACTTAGAATCTTTCCATTGGCATCATCTCTCTCACCATCATAATGTATGAAATTTGCTCTGAAGACATTTTTCAGCTTTTGTGATTCAAGCTGACATCCTTGTGGCCCAGTACACAATGAAAGAAAAATCTAATTGCTAAAAAGAAGTTCAAAATATAACTTCTTTACTTATTTCTGAAGAACTATGGAGGGAATCTATTGACCATGGTGATCACTTCTTTAAATTTCCTTGTCTCTCTCCACTGCTTTCCTTTTCCCAAACCTATCTGACACTCCCAAGGAAACTTCTTTCTCACAGCTCCAGCCCACATGCCTCTCATCCTTCTCTATCCTTCTCCCTTTCCTCCAATTTTGTAACAAACTCTGTATTATGGGCCTTTCTAAGCAAGGTTGCCAAGAGTGTTTGGAACACTCACACTGTGCCCCAGTACTGAACTTAAATGAGAGTTTTATTAGGATCTCCTCAAACAGTAGCCTCACCTCAAAAGCCCGTTCTTCTAAGATTCTTTACTTCTACTTTCTAAATATATTTAGCAAATGACAATTGAATTTCTTCTCCGTAAACATTCACAGAAAGATTGGGTTCATGTGGATGGTAGAAATGATCATTAGTTTTCCAAATATGATTCAACTTAAAAGCAAGAATTTTCTTCAGCCTTCTGCTATGCAGATACATTCCTTTCTCCCCACACTCTGAAATCTCAAATTCTTAAGCAAAGAAATTTTGGGAATTGTTGTTGTTTTTTAATCTAGGAAAGAATCCAGAAAGCATTGCTTTTCTCAGTCTTCATCTTGGTGCAGATGAAATACAGTCTTCTGTATTTGAAGTATGAGGTGGCAGCTGTAGACGAGACTATTGCTTCTAGCACCAAATTACCCCAGTCAAGGGCCATGATGCAAGCTGCCTATTCTGAATTTATCAAGCAAACAATGACTTAGTTCTATCTCTCTCAGGCAAAAACTCTGTTTACTCATTTAGTATCTCAGGAATGGGACAAGATACAAGGCCAGGGCCAAGATAGGGTGAGATTTGAAGAAGAGAGACAAACTATAAAGCTAAAAGTCACTATTAGCATCCAAATGACAATAATAATAGAAGGTGGAGATAGGCAATGACTGCCCTTGCACTAGATCGCAAATGTCCAGACTTCTAACTAAAAGTGATCTTAGGTAAGAATGAAACCTATTCCAAGTTAAATGGTCAGTCTCAGAAAGGACATTATTCCTGCGTAGTGATTGCCTTTCTGATCAGTGGTAAACTCTGTGAGGGCAATGACCTTCTCTACTTTCCACATCATTTTGAACAGGTGCTTTTCACATCCAGGTGGTATATAGAGCTCTGGTTTTGTTCTCAGCCTATTCAGAAAGAAGAGAAATTTTGAAATATACCGCTTTCTTTTTAAGGTTTATCTATATTTGTATCTCCATATTATTTGCATAGTTTGAATTAGTCTTTACATACTAATCTTACGTCACATGTAATTTCATCTTATGAACAGTTTTGGTTCTTGTTTTTCCTCTTAGTTCTTTCTCTTTCTTTCTTCTCCTCTGACCCAGGACGGTACTTTCTAAAATCCAAAAGCTCTCTGCGCTTCAGCATTCTGAGAATTCTTGCTTTACATGTTTATTTCTAGAAACTGTGCTTGCGGGAGTTCTGAGGTCTGTGGCTTCAGCCTCAAGGTCATGGGAAAACCCTTACTGTGCAGAAGGAGGTTTCTGGAGTCCTCCAATGAATATGTGCAATTGGTTAATCACAGAGGAGTCAATTCTTGATTACCTTCACATAAAATACTTCTCTCTCAAATGAGTAGCCTCGACAGCAATTACATCTAAAATGTCCACTTTGCTTTGGAATTTACTTCTACTCTTCTTAGGGACAAGTTATTTAATGAGATAGAATAGAACAAGCATTGAAGCAGAAGCAAGGTTAGGAGATAAGACAAAACATCTCCTTTAATTGCATTCAAGTATCCAAGTTTAGATCATTCAGAACAAACTTGCAGATCAATCAGAGAACATCCAGGGAGAGAAACATTCATAACGATGAATGTACCTGCACTCCAGAGACAGACAGGTGTCCTTCTGATTTAGAGATTAACAAGCTAGTGGCCCATAGCAACAGTCTAGAATTGAGCATTAAATAGCAATTTGTGGACAGTTGGGTCAGAATACCTTACCTCTGTTCCGAAGGATTAAAATCAAGCTTTGTCAAACTTAAGACACTATGTCAGATGAATACCAAAGAGGAATTCAATTTTTATTTCGGTAAGGCTCTTTTTTTTTTTTTTAAGATTTTATTTATTTATTTGACACAGAGAGAGAGATAGCAAGAGAGAGAGAGAGAGAAAGAGCACAAACAGGGGGAGCAGCAGGCAGAGGGAGAATCAGGCTTCCTGCATGAGCAGGGAGCCCGATGTGGGGCTTGATCCCAGGACTCTGGAATCATGACCTGAGCTGAAGGCAGCGGTTTAACCAACTGAGCCACCCAGGGCGGTAAGGCTCTTTTTTTTTTTTTTAAAGATTTTATTTATTTAGTTGAGACAGAATGAGAGAGAGAGAGAGAGAGAGCACACAAGAGGGGGGAGGGTCAGAGGGAGAAGCGGGCTCCCTGCCGAGCAGGGAGCCCGATGCAGGACTCGATCCAGGGACTCCAGGATCATGACCTGAGCCGAAGGCAGTCGCTTAACCAACTGAGCCACCCAGGCGCCCCGGCCCTCGGTAAGGCTCTTAACAAGCTTTGTTATTATATCATTTTAAGAACCAGATGGTAAACTGAGGATTATATGGAAACATAGTGGGGGGGATTGGGAGTTGAATGAACAAACATATTAAAGAGGATTGTTTAGTGCATCCATGTCTTTTGGAAGGAGTAATCTCTCTAACATGTCATAGTGCTCCTCCTGCCCCTTATCATGTTGACAATTATTTAGATGACTTTTTTTTTCAAAACTGCCAAAAGCACGAAACCGGGGAGGGAAAATATGTTGGTTAATAGAATCAAGGTCAAGATTGAGAAATATTTTAACAGGCAATAAATATAATCACCAACATTCCACAAACTTATGATTAAGGACACATGTCTGAACAGTAATTTTTATTAATCAAGTAATCTATATTTTGTTTTAGAACAGTCAGAAAATACAAACAAGTAAATAGAAGAAAAAGCTGTCAGGTTGTAGTCATTAGAACTGTCCCAAAAAATTAGTGGTAAGTGCGTGGTGAGATTGCACTTCCTTACTGCTTTTGACATGTGACATGGCCTTATGATTTTCCTTTAACAACAAAATAACAGAAACGCCATGCAGCATGTGCAAGTTGTCTCATCCTTTATTCCTGTCCCAGTGCTAACGGAAGCTTCTGGAGCCTCCGTCTGTCTGTGTTTCTGAGTGAGAGTGATGAGTAGGCCTCCTCTCTCACAGCATGCATTGGGATACAGCATGCTCAAGAACTAATCTCTTGTTGTGCTAAGTCACTAAGATTTGGGGAGTCTTTGCCACTGCACTAAAACCTAACCTACTTTGACTGATAAAACTAGGATTTCTGAACACAAAGATAAGAAGAAGTGTGTTTGTAGTACTCTATTTTGTAACATCCTGATTCACTTTATTATACTGTAAAGTAAATATACTTCTACAACATCAGTTTTACAACTGCAGGGTAATAATAGTTCACCATTTGGACATTGCATTCATTACTTTTTTTTTTTTTTTAAAGATTTTTTATTTATTTATTTGACAGAGAGAGACACAGCGAGAGAGGGAACACAAGCAGGGGGAGTGGGAGAGGGAGAAGCAGGCCTCCCGCGGAGCAGGGAGCCCGATGTGGGGCTCGATCCCAGGACCCTGAGATAATGACCTGAGCTGAAGGCAGGCGCTTAACGACTGAGCCACCCAGGCGCCCCCATTGCATTCATTACTGAGCCAATCTGCTATTTTTAGAACTTATTTTTCCTATTATATTATAATTAATGTTATGATGACACTCTGTTCATATCTTTAATATTTACTTGGGATAAATTTAGAAAAGTGGTATTATAGGAAAAAAGGTTATTGCCTTATTGGGCTTTTATCATATATTTTTAAATTATACCAAAATAAGTACTACAAATATACCGTCCCAGCTGTGTGCAAGAAATCCTGTTTTGTCAGATACTTTTCTACACAGGATATTGGCTATTTTCACATTCATTAGTCTAATTTAGCCAGCACGTTTAGTGGCTAGTTTGTTTGAACATTTCATCAAATGTTTGAAGACCATTTCATTTCTTTGTTATACAATTGTTCATGGCCTTTTTCTTATGTCTATTTTAGTTGACTCATAAGGGCTCTTGAGATATTAAATCTACTAACCTTTATCATATATATTTTTCAGTTTTCTAGTTTTTTTAATATTATTTATGATTTTTTGCCATATTGAAGTTTCAAATTTTAGATTAAAAAAATATAACAGTCTTTCCTATGTGACTTATGTCTTTGGAAGTCATACTTAGAATACGTCCTCAAATCTCCAAATAAAATAGAATATTTTCCTCTAGTACTTTTATTATTTTTTACACATACTTTTGAATCCATCTAGAACTTATTTATGAATATTGAATATAATAGGAATCTTTTCTCATCCCCTCAAGAAAAAAAGACCTAGGGTTTTTAACTGACCTAAAATACTGTAAGAAGCAGTAGTGAAAAATCTAAGATTTTACAATTCTGGAACATGTTTGACCTGCCTGAGGAAAATGGCTTAATAAATAACCCTTGTTCCCTTCAAAATGTTAGGTCTGAGTTCTTAAAATGGCTTAAACTAAAAATGGTTTAAACAATTAAGGGACACAAGCATTAACTTAGGGCGTGGTGTTCTAGCCCAGGACCTACCACCCAGTAATAAGCAGTAGAAACTTAGACACGTCGCTTATCTTTCTTGGGCTAGTTTGTCATTCTAAAATGAGAGAAGTGAAATAATAAAATATCATTACTGTATGATCTAAGGGCCCTTTCAAAGTCTAAGATACTATAATTTTATGTTTAATAGATAGGTGAAATAAACTATATAATCAGGTTTCTAAATAGAAACCCATATGCTTGATCTAACAAACCCTGGTCATTTCAATACCTGATCTTATTGAGAGCCTCTAGAAACCAATCCAGAGGTTAAACCCAAGGTTCATATATTCATTATTCATAAAACAAAAATTAAGAACCTGTTTTGTTCCAGGCACTATATTAGGTACTAGAGATTCAAAGATGACTAAAATGAAGTCTGTACGCTCAAAGATACCACAGTTTCATAGTGATGACAGACTAGTAGACTAACAATTACAATTGTGTTGAGTGTCTAACTGCTGTAGGTCCAGACACACGCATCTCTTATCCAAGTCTCTAAACGATAGGTCTAGATGATATCTAAAGATTCTCCCAGCTTTACATCTTGTGCACGCTTCTAAATCAGAAGGAAGACTAGCCTACCAAACCCACTTCCCCAGGGCTAACCAGTAGTTGTGTAAAGACAAATGCTGAGCAATACCCCCAAGGCTCAAGTCAGAGACTCAATTACAACTGCCTGTTTAAGATTAAAGATGCCTCTGGAGTCTCCATCAACCAAACCACAAATAACCTTCATAAATCCCTCCTGACAATTACCTTCTGTGGATATTTTCCATGGTGCTGGCTCATCTAAACTTTCTTAGTATGGTGTAAATAAAACTCAATGTGATAGCCTTTCTGTGCTTTAGTTACCTGCTCACTAAAGGCACATCTTGTTTTACAGAAGGGTCACATTGACAAGTGACCGTATTTTAGTGTGTAATTGTAATGGCAAAGTGCACTGATTTGAGTGATGGCTAGGAAGTGGTTCATGTGGTCTAAAGCTGGCTTTTGCAGAGATAGTTGTGAGATCTGCCTCTTAGACCTATAAGCAGTTGGGGCAGGATTCTAACATTATACCTGATACAGCACTAAGCCCTCAGACTCCCACATTATGAAATCTCAGCTTTTGTTTCAATAAAAATAACCTGGCAGTTCCTCCTGATCAAGAATAGAGGAAAAGAAAATTCATGAGCCGACAGAATTCTGGAGGCCTTGTTGAAACATGGAATGCTGACCTATACCCCCAGAGTTTCTGATTCATATAGGTATGGGGTGGTATGTAAGAATTTGTATTTCTAGCAAGTTCCCAGGCGATGCTGCTGCTGCTGGTAGAGGAACCAAACTTTAAGAACCACTGTCCTAGAAGATAGTTAGCGGATACTTGACAAATGCCTTCCCATCTCAAAGAACTTCTCAAAAGAAGCCAGGCTTCTGTATCCACTAAGGGTCTTCTCTCAGAAATGGAACAAAGAAAAGATTAGAAGTAAATACCATTAAGAGTTCTCCTGAGGGATGCCTGGGTGGCTCAGTCAATTAAGAGTCTGACTTTGGCTCAGATCATGATCCTGGGGTCCTGGGATCGAGCCCCACATCGGATTCCCTGCTCAGCGGGGAACCTGCTTCTCCCTCTCCCTCTGCCTGCAGCTCCCCCTGCTTGTGCGCTCTCTCTCTCTCTCTGAAATAAATTAATAAAATCTTAAATACAAAGAGTTCTCCTGGGGCCAGAGGAAAAGATATATAAATATAACAATGACCCTTTTATTCTGTAGGTGGATAATATCCACAATAGGTAGAACCGGTGACCTGAGGTAAATCAGCATGGGGAAGACCGGACACCATTCATCGGGGTATCATACTTAAGATTACAGCTGTTCCTCCCATTCCTCAGTAATATCCCAGTTGTCCTGTTTTCTTGGTATTTGTGGTGTCTAGTGGAGCTGAGCTATTGGGCCCTTAGGTAGGTACTCCATACGATACCTGAGAAACTCCAGCTTATAATTCTTAACCTCATGATTTCAAGTTACTCAAGGTGTGTGTGTCCTTTATCTAAACAGTTCAATAATTCACCATTTAGGGGTATTTATTGTATTCTTTATAATAGGCTGTGTTCTCAGAACTTCTTTAGCGAACAGTTCATTGCAAAATTCAAATGGTCCTTATAAGTGAAAGATTCCTCTTTCTCTTTGGGTAATTTTTCCGTACTTGGGTTTCAAGGCTGGAAGTGAGGATTCTCTCTCCACTGTGTCATCCACAGACTCTCTTCCTGACTCTGCATGGTGTGTGACTATGGCCCAGCACCGGCCACAAATTAGAGCACCATGTAAGCTGGAACTGTAGTGCTCAGTTTGCTTCTGTAGATTTCCAAAGATATGGTTAGTGGCCTGAGCTGACTCTGAGCTTCTCTCCCTTGTTGTCTGGGGCTCTGCTCTGACCCTGCCATTTCCTTACTGGTCCACCTTGCCTCAGAGAAGACATAGCCCCCCGTGGGAGAAAGGAGAGTCATTCCACAGCCAAAAAGAAAGGACCACCCCAGGGTAGAGCCGCTGGGAGCCCACCCAGGCTATTCTCGGCCGGATCTAGCCCTATTGCATATTTCTCTAAAATAAAACATCAAGTTGAAGATACACCAAATACTTTTTCTACAGTTTTTAAACAAACATAGATTTTGTAGGCTCCCAAAATAAACCTTTGAGAATAAAGCAATTTGTCAATAAATACATTAAAAATAGACAGTAAGGAATTCTGTAATCTGGCAAAGACTGGAATGGGAGCATGAATGGCAAATGGGCCAAGACTCCTGGTCACAAATAGGTTCCTCACTTTAACCAAAATGATCACCTCATGCATTCTGAACTGAGCAGGTCACTAGTTTCCAGGTAGAGGGTTGGTAGGATGTTTCAGCCCTAAATGTGGTTAAAGAACAAGAGAAAGGCACTCAGACAAAGAAACTAGCAAGTGGAGAGAATCATTACCCTTTTTTCTCTTTAATTTCAAAGTGGTAACTGGGAGAGATGTCATTTTGTGTCTTAGGAATGCCATGGGAGTAGATCTGCATGGCTACTCTCCTCTGGCAGAAAACTAAGACTGACATAGTGAGAGACTCAGTCCGGGTCAGAAGTGGAACCTGAAACTCGTGGGCATCAGTCCTGCTATTTAATGTCAAGGTCTTTGGCCTCTAAAGGTAGAAAAGGACTGGAAGAGAAAAAATATGTCAATTTTATTTTAAATGACATTAATTTGACACTCCCTAAATGAAAAGGCCCCTCTAACACTTCTTTGACTTTTTCTCCAATCGATCTACCTTTTATTCTTTCTCTCTTAAAAGAAACTGAGATGAGGCTACAACATTGAAATGGATAGACCTACCATGTAAGGATGGTTGAAATACTAAAGGATAACTTATGGGAAAGCACACAGTAGACACATAGTAGATACACATAGTCAGAAGGACTGACTCCTTCTCCTTCCCTTGTTGGCAGAGGGAACGCACTGCAAGATTGTGAGCACAGAAGTGTCATTATAAGAGCTCCCTTAGGTTCTGCCCCTCATTGGAGTCAAATTGTTAAGAAAGGAACACCAAGTTTCATACATCAAATTCCTTTGTGACCCTTCTACAAACTGAGCTTATTCTCTCTGGTTCTCACTGCAGGCTTTAGAACAAAGTGCTGGACAAAGCAATGCTCCCCACAACCAAGAAAGGTACTGCTGAACAAAAAATTATGCCTGTTGTTCAAGGTTCTATCAGATTCCTGGCATCAGATTAGGATTTCCTTTGAAGAAAAGATTGTTGTCTTCGATAGAACTCTTTATTAGCCCTCTTTCTTAGAAGGTATAATAATATACTTCCTATGGGAACCAGGTAGTCATTTGGTCAACCAACAATTAAAGAAACCCCATTCATATTTGTTATACAATTAGCATATATCTTCCTGTCTCAATGATTTTACAGACTACAAGAACAAAATAGTTTTGCTGTAAGTACTTATATGTACATTTCCCATTAAAAAGGAGAGAGAACGAACTGCTCTGCCATATACACATCGTGAACGAGAGTATGGCTTTGGGTTCAGGCAGTCCGGAGTTCAAATTTCTTTACTAGCTTGTGGGCTTGGGAAAGTCACTTAACCTTCATAAGATACAGTTTTTTCCTCTGTAAATGTGGATGGTGATAGCCTACCTTGTAGGGTTGTTAAGACTTGAGGTTGTTAAGAATGAGATAGTGTGTATTATGCTCTTAGTTCATACAGTGTTTGCCCCTATAGGGAATGGATCAATAAACAGTGGTTAATACAGTGGCAATGACTAACTGCCATTATCAGCCAAGCTACTATCACTGGGGGGCTGTGTGCCTTGAACATTTGTGTTTGACCCTTATTTTCAGCCAACTGAACCAGGCAAGACTGAGTTCCTAAAAAATCTTGGAAAAAATAACCTCTTTGATTCTCACCACTGCTATACTACGAAGTCCATGATGTGTTCAGTCAGAGTCTATCCAGCCAAAAGTCACCTCAGAACTTTGGAATGGAGTTCCATCACCACCATCGCTGCTACAGTGTCTTATGAGCTCGAGGAGCTTACTTGGGGAGGGGAGATGGGGGAGCAGGAAGCTTCACACAAAATCCACTTTCCGGATTTTCAGTATTATAAAAATATTTGATGAATAATATTGTAGATAAATGGATCTCACCATCACCTCAGAGGTGTTTCAGCTCAGTCAGCTACCAGGAAGTGGAAGCCTAGCTTCCTAATGTTTGTTTCTACTCAGAAATAGACCAGACCCTGAGTTTTCATAATTCTGAGGAGTTCACAGCATGGCCCTGAAGATTCAGCCTCCCCTATCAGAAATAAAAGCCATTCTCCACTTAGAGACTGGCCAAGAGAGAGTCTCCCACTTATCACAGCACTATGGGGACTCACTCTGTTGCTTTTTGTTCCCAGGCAGGCTTCAAGGGCCTTCCTTCTGACCACTAAAGCAGATGAGTTCAAACTCCTCGGGTAAATGTCTCTCCTGTGATAAGGAACCAAGGTCCAAAGTCCTTGAAAAGTTCCGTATTGACCTTCTAGAAGTTTCTAATTTACATAATTAGTGGTCTGTCTGTTCACACTCTCTTCACAGCACTTAAGGCATCAGGACTATCTCAGTAGGTTGATAAGGGAATTCAGTTAAGGAGCCAGACAATGAGAGTGAGCTAACTAACTTATGTTTGTGGCCACCTAGGCAGGGTTTTGACCAAGAAAGATAACCTTTCATGGATGCAGTACAAACTTTTGTTGGCATGGTGTAAGGAAGCCTGCCTACCTAGGACACTCTGGACAGCTTCTAGGCCCGACAGTGCTCTGGTATGATAAGATTTGTTTTCCATTTGGTTTGCCTCTTTTTACAGGTACTTTAAAAAAAATGCATGATTAGGGGATGCCTGGGTGGCTCAGTCGATTAAGCGTCTGCCTTCGGCTCAGGTCATGATCCCAGGGTCCTGGGATCGAGCCCCTCGTTGGGCTCCCTGCTCAGTGAGGAGTCTGCTTCTCCCTCTCCCCCTCCCCTGCTTGTGCTCTCTCTCTCTCTCTCTGGCAAAATAAATAAATAAAATCTTAATAAAAATGCATGATTATTACAGGGAAGCATAAAAGTATAGAGAAGAAAATTAAAAATTAAATGTTTTCCAAAGATCCACCAATATCTACTATTAAAGCTATAAAATGCATCCTCTTAGTCTCTTTTTAATGTACATATTCATTTTTAAATAGTGTCATGTTGAGCATACTGATTTGTGATCTGCTTTTCCCTTAATACATTATGAACATTTTTCATAAATATTCCTTTGTAATATAGTTTTAACTGACTGCCTAATAATCCATATTATGAATGTACCACAATCATTTAACCAAAACTGAATTGTCCCTATTTGAATAGTTTTCAGATTTCCAATATTATAGAAATACTTTGATGAATAACATTATAGATAAATGTTTGTTCTTAGTATCATGTCAATACATTTCAGTTACAATAAATTCCTAGATATTGCATTTGCTGAGTGAAAGGCTATGCGCAGGATTTTGCTCATGTGAAAAAGTGGGCTCTGAGCATTTCTATATAGGACTCCTGCTGAGCAGATGCAGTGGTCTGTGTTGTGGGAGTAGACTTTCTGGGTTTTAGATAAATGACCATATGTCTCTGTTTCCTCAGGTCAGTCCCAGTTAATTCCTGTTGACCCAGGGATTCACCCTATATATGTCCCTTTTTATCTCAAAGGTGTCTTGGATTAGGCAATGTATAGTCATCCTAGGATAAATGAAGACTCTCCTTTAGGAGATAATACAAAAGTGTTTTCCAAAGTTGTCGCACCAACTCAAACTCCCCCAATAATGTATCTGTGATGTTGGGGCCCTACAGCCCCTCTGATACCTGGTACTGTCAGACTTTTTCATGGTTGTCAACCAAAGGATTATCAAATGTTATTTTATTATAATCACAATTTATATTTCCTGATCTCTGTTGATGTTAAATATCATTTCATAGTTTTATTAGCCATGTGTAATTCCTATTCTTGGAAATGTCTGTTTATACGTTCTGGCTATTTTCTATTAGGATGTTTGGGTTAAGCCAGCAAAGTCTGAACAAAGCCCAGATGCCCATCAAAAGCAGAGGGCATGAATGAGCTGTCCTATAGAAAAAGTAAAATTATTCAACCGCCAAAATGAGTGAATCAAAGTAACATGCCCCACTATGGACATCTTAGCAATATATTATTAAATGAAAAAAAATAGTTCATACAAACTAAACACACATACCCACAATATATGTGTGTGTGTATAACAAAATAAAATTTTAGAAATACAAATGTTACAAAAAAATCTATACAAAAGTGAAGGCATGGGGTGATGAATATGAATATGAATATTTAGGTTAGCAGAAGGAAGGAAATGCAGAGAACTTATGGTTAGATGTCAGTCATCATCAAGGTCTGAGCATTTGTTTTGAGTGGTACATTCTAAGGATTTATCACAAATGAATAAGCTAGCAAGTAAACAAATAAACAAAGTAAGAAGATGTGTGTGCAATTAACCAAAATTATGATTGATTTATTTCCAAAGAGGAGAAAGGAGGAATGCACATTTTAAAGCTAGTTATAGAGGCGCCTGGGTGGCTCAGTCATTAAGCATCTGCCTTTGGCTCAGGTCATTATCCCGGAGTCCTGGGATCAAGCCCTGCATCGGGCTCCCTGCCCCGCAGGAAGCCTGCTTCTCCCTCTCCCGCTCCCCCTGCTTGTGTTCCCTCTCTCGCTGTGTCTCTCTCTGTCAAATAAGTAAAATCTTAAAAAATAAATAAATAAATAAAGCTAGTCACAGATCTCACCAGATCTACCCTCAAGAAAAATTAAACAATATAGGGGCGCCTGGGTGGCTCAGTTGTTAAGCGTCTGCCTTCGGCTCAGGTCATGATCCCAGGGTCCTGGGATCGAGCCCCGCATTGGGCTCCCTGCTCAGTGGGAAGCCTGCTTCTCCCTCTCCCCCTCCCCCTTCTTGTGTTCCCTCTCTCGCTGTGTCCCTCTCTGTCAAATAAATAAAATCTTAAAAAAAAAAAGAAAAAAAGAAAAATTAAACAATGTATATTGCCACCAAAATGTATGAATCCCTATTTCAAGGCATCCTGAATTATTCTATAAAGCAAAAGTGGTTGAACTGGATCCACGTGGGCCATGGTATACAGAATGAAACTGGGACCTCTGTCCCTGATCCATGAATGGCAAGCCATTTGGTCAGCCTTTACCATTGTCATTTTTGCTGAAGATTTGCCTGTTCTGGTCTGATGTTGGAAGATGGGATGCAAAGGAGGGGCTGTGTAGCACTTGACTGAGGTGTGGAACCATATGGAAGGCCTCTCTTACCATTGCTTTCGATGGCTCTCAGATGTGAAGAGAACCACATGCTCTCCAGCTGTTTCCATTTTTATTTCAGCCATGGCCCTCTTTTCAGTGACATTTTCTCAAAGTTGATTTACCAGTACTATTCTATAAACTGCCTGCTGTCCCCCTCTATCATCAGGAACAGTAACAGCTCGTGGCTGGTTTTTGCTGAAGTGCCATTTAAGTGTCAGGTATATAAATAAGAATAGCTCCTCTACCCTCAGATACATTTGCATTTACTAATTTATTTTAAAGCAGATAAATATGCTTAGGCCTCCGCCTTCCAGTCATAGGAAATTGTGTCTCAGCCGTGTTTAAGAGCTCCTTTCCCTTACAAAGATGATATGAGAGTAGAAATAGATAAGAAGAAGATGGTGTCCTAACTAGAAAATTTAGTTCATCACCAAAGTGCATATTGTCCAAGTCCTGTATCCATTTGAACATGGTTCCTGCTCTTCTCTCTGTGGAAGGCTGGAAGTGGGGACCTTTCGTTAAGACCCTCCCCATTGGGGCGCCTGGGTGGCTCAGTTGGTTAAGCGACTGCCTTCGGCTCAGGTCATGATCCTGGAGTCCCGGGATCGAGTCCCACATCGGGCTCCCTGCTCAGCAGGGAGTCTGCTTCTCCCTCTGACCCTCCTCCCTCTCATGCTCTCTGTCTCTCATTCTCTCTCTCGCAAATAAATAAAATCTTAAAAAAAAAAAAAAAAAAAAAAAAAAAAAGACCCTCCCCATTAGCCTCCACAATGGCCTCCGTCAAAGATCTATCCAATCTCCATGAGCCAGCTGCATGGGAGCAAAACAAAGCTCCCACCATATTTATTTGCAAGTAAAGACACATTTAATAAGACCACCCACCTCCACACATCTTCAAGTCTCAAAAAATCCCTCTCTTTCCCACCCACACTGCTTCCTCCAACCGATGGAGCTCCTCCCCGTCTTGGATAATCCTTCGGGGTGTCTCAGTTTGCCTGGCTTTCATACGTAAAGGCCTTTTTCCTTGAGGGGGAAATGGAAAAATACTTTTCCCTCTTTATAGAGTCTACTGGAGTAGTGAAAACAAAGTAAACTAATATCTTTAAAAAACATTCCAGAGGTGTTAAAACATTGTCCTGGTGGGTGGTTCTACTTTCAAAACATGTCAAAGACCTATCCACTTCTCTCCAGCTCCTTTGCTGTCATCTAATTGAAGCCACCATCATCCTTATGTGCACTGTTACATCAACTATAAACAAATCTCCCTGAATCTACACTTGCTCACTTCTAAAGGATTCTTTATAGAAAAACCATTGCGAGATTTTAAAAACACAAATCTGATTGTGTTATATCCTGAATCGGTATGACACAAAACAATAAAATATAATAATATAATTACATTAAAATTCTTATCAAGATCTACAAAGCCTGCAAGCCTTCTAGCCTTATTCCCTGATGCTCTTCTCCAGGTGTTTGACTGGCTTCATTTGCTTGTTTGTTTTTAAATTCTCCCTAGCTCTTCACTACCTCAGGCTTTAGTCTATTCCTCCATCCCAAATCTTTTCCTAACTACCTCTTCCTCAGGCCTCATGGACCTATATACTGCTTCCTCAGAGATGTCTCTCATTGATTCCATAATCTAAATGAGTAACTCTCATTTGAGTTTCTAATTACACCCTTTGTTGTCCTTCTTAGCATTATGACAATTCATCATTATCTATGGGTTGGTGCCATTATTTATTCAATATCTGTTTCGCCTACTGACAACTTATCACCAGTGATGAACAAATAGTAAACACTCAAGAAATTAATGAATAAAAGAGAAAGATAATGGAATTTTGAATGGCTTAAGTTCTACTTAGGAGGATGGGCGTGCATGTACGCACACACAAACACACACCCACATACAGTAATCTTATGGATCTTTGAACAGCTCCACCCTTTCTTAATTCTCAGCTCAGACACTGGGTAACTAGAGGCCCAACCATCGCCACAGCATTTCTGTTTCTTCTTATTGTTGACTGGCATACTTGAAATCAATTCAGTCCTTGTGTAAGGATCCATGAGACAGTCTGTCATAAGACAAAGGCAAGAATGCCTTGGTTCTATATTTGTTCCAGGCTGTGCCTCTTAAAATCCGTCCTATATGTGGCATTTTTGATGCTTGGGAGACCTCAGTAAGTCTGCCAAAAATGTTTACAAGCTGAAATAACAGGAAGCTGTATCAAAAATAAATATAGATCCACCTCCAAGCACAAACTGAGAAATATTTGTCTTTGAGTTTAATCGACTTTAAGAATCAGCCTCCGGAGGCACATCCCACAATCTTTCCCCTTTCACCTTGTCTCCTCCGCCACACCTACCCCCACCCCCACCATGGAGTCATATGATTTTAGAACTCGAGCAGACATTCAAGATCCTCTTAGCTTTACATATGGCGGAACCAAGGCTCAGCAATGATGGTGATTGCACAATTGTAGAGGAAAAGAAAATCAGGTAACAAGGTGAGCTTTTAAAAGCAGAGTCCCAATAATTGACTACCAAATTTTCAATTTTAAAAAAGAAGCAAGGAACAGTCTGAGAGCATTCTAATTTTTCAAAGGACATTTAAAAAGTTAATTGTTACGATCAAGCTAGAGAAACCAAGGAAATAAGACCTAAAAATATTTAAAAATCAAATCATTTTGTGCGGGAATACCTTCACATGCTCTAGGTTTGTTTGCAGTTACTTTTTCTTTCTTTTTCTTTTTTTTTTTTTTTTGCATTTACTTTTTCTATTGCTTTCTGTAATCAAGTAAGATTAATTGAAAATTATCTGGACCACAACTCTGCAATGGAATTATTAAAACATTCATTAAAATGCTATTTTCTCTTCAATCTGAACAATTCTAGGATCTGGCATTTTTTATGTTCCCAATATAAATGATACAATTATAAAACATTTACTGGATTCCTGTCATGCAAAGGAGAGTTTACTGAACCCTACAAAGGGTGAGCTAGAGCCAGGGGTGGGGGGGTGGGGGGGTGGAGGAACTCACACTTCGTTGTGGGGAGAGATAACCTCCAGACAAAAATTCTCCCCCAAATTGGCCATGGTGTCAGCACAGTTTGAAAAAAAACTTGTATAAATATAAAAGCAATACCAGTCTCCAAACTGATCTTTGGGGAAAAAAAAAAAGTATTACAGAGGAAAACTAATCTTTCTTCGATTCTTCATATAGGTGAAGCAGAATGTTTCAGTTGGTTTTTAAAAGTATATGCTGATGGTTTAGAAATTATTTTTTGGAAAGCTAGGAATTGCTCTGAAAAAAAAAGTCGTACCAACTGGAAAATATTTCTGAAAGCAGTTGGAGGACAAGAATAAACAAGTATATTTGATGTTGTCTTTAAGTCACTGAGTACTGAATTAGTTTCTCCTTCATATCAAATGATAGAGGTTTCAAGCAGTTGCACTGCTGGGAATGTATCCTGTGGATACATTCCTATGTGAAGATCTTCATTGTGCTTTGATGTAACTTCCAAAAATTGAAAACAACATAAATGCTCATCAGAAGGGATTGATTTAATTAATGGTATTCGACCTATGTAGTAGAATACTATACACTCCCCAAAAAGAATAAGGGGGATCTACAGGTACTAATGTGGGAGAAGGTCTAAGAAATATTACTACATGAAAAGACAAAGAACAAACTATGTGTAAATAGGATCCTATTTGTGTAAAAACAAGATTGTATAAATATACTGTTCATAAAGCATTTCCAGAAAGATACTCATACAGGGGTATATCTTTAGGAAATGAAAGTATGGGTTGGGGTGAAAAAAACTTTGACTTTCTAATTCTATGCCTTTCTGTACCTTCTGATTATTTTTAATCATGGCTAGGTATTACTTTTTGTTTATTAGATTCTTATACTATTATACGTATATCATTTTAAAGCTATAGTGCTTTTAAATTGCAGTTACTTAGGAAGCTGTCCTAACTGCTCTTCTTGTATGCCTTCAGTTTCTACAGCCCAGCGACCCTGTCATAGCCCAAACATTTGCCTTAGCTTTTCCCATCTCCAATATCAGCAAGCGCTGACAAATGTAAATTTTCATTTCTCCTACTGAACTCTTTCATCTTGCTTTTTTTAAGAAGTACTCTCCAGTCTCTTCACAGAAATCTGCTAACATAGTGCATTTTAAAGTCCCTGCTAGGGACACTTGAGTGGCTCAGTCGGTTAAACATCTGCCTTCAGCTCAGGTCATGATCCCAGGGGCCTGAGATCGAGTCCCACATGGGGCTCCTTGCTCGGCGGGGAGCCTGCTTCTCCCTCTGCCTGCCACTCTCCCTGCTTGTGTTCTCTCTCTCTCTCTCTGACAAATAAACAAACAAAATCTTTAAAAAAGAAATAAAGTCCCTGCTATAATTAAGTTCAAAATTAAAAATCTATGGGCTCCTTAGTCTTTCAACTAAACATTCACCCACCTACTCTATGGAGTTTTGAGTATATAGCATTTTGCAAGCTACAGCTTGGTGAAGACAAAGTACCTGACTTTAAGGAGCATACAATGCAGTGGGAGAGGGAGAAATTAATTTTACTCTGTATAATCCAGTTCAAAAAAGGTTCTTAGAACACCAAGGGGGCATGGGGGCTTACAGATGGAAGGTTACAAAATTACACTGGATCCAAGACATAACAATTAAGATGCATCTTGAAAAAGAAGAGACAGATTGTATAACCACACTGCCTTCACTAGGACATTGTCCAGGACCTCAATTAGAGAATTTTGGACCTAAAAGTGACCTTAGAGAATAAGTCTAATCCTCCTGTTCTGAAATAAAGGAACATTACTTTTTAAAACAACAAGGGCTGTGGGGTTAGATTAAGTGGCCAGTTCAGAGTAGACTTAACACTTCACAATTGTTCATTTCCTCCCGGACCAGCTACATCAGTCACAGGGCGTCTTATTTGAAAATTATTAAGAATTTCCAGACAGCTACAGCGAAGCATTACACCAAGCCTGGGCCTTTGTGAGCACGGAGCCCTGTGCACCTGCCCATAGAGTACTCAGGCCTGTGAAGCAGGCATCCCTGCCTCCACTTACCCAGCTTACCAGAGGCCCCTCGAGGCAGAATCTAAACAAGAGCCCAGGGTTCTCAGGCTCTGTTTCATGCCCTGTGCTATTCAGATTTAGAACAAAAGCCAATAATAATTGGCAATGCCAATACCATACATAGAGGCTAATGTTTTTAAATTTTTCCTGCACACAGTTGTACAACTGTGTTAAGAAACATGTACAAAATCACATTGTGCCAGTAGCTCAAATAGCTAAATAACCCAGGCCTTGAAGCAATGGGGTGGATCATAAATTCTGCCTTTCTTTTTTTCATCTTTGCATATTATAAAAACCAGATGAATTTTTAATGCCATTTTAAAACATGATTACAGCAAGAAAAGTCCCTACCAAATACAGAAAAGCGTGCTTCCAACGAGGCTGGTACTGTACTCGGCTCTTTTACCTAGATGGACAAAGACTTCTCAAAATATAAAAATTCATAAATAATCCATTAACCTAAACTTGGCTTTTTTTTTTTTTTTAACTGAGGGGAGATGAAGGTCTCATAATTATTTGTATACACTAAGTAACAAATGTGGGCCTCCATTTATTCATGTAACAAATACGAAGCCATGTGTCCAGAGAGCCATGGGTGTTCAGTGAAAGATGAGTGACAAGAATAGATGACTGAATGAATAACTAAAGAACCACAATGGGGTATTATTGGCCACAAAAAGGAATGAAATATTGATACATGTTGCAACATAGATGAACCTTGAGAACATTATGCAAAGTGAAAGAAACCAAGTATAGAAGGCCACATATATGATGCCATTTCTATGAAATGTCCAGAACAGGCAAGTCGGTCAACGCAGAAAGCAGATCAGTGGTTGCCAGGGTCTGAGAAGAGGGAGGAATGAGAAGTTACTGCAAATGGGTATGAGTATTTAGGGTTTTTTTGGAGTGATTAAAAGGTTTTGGAATTAGAAAGCATTGATGTTTGCACAACTTGTAAATATACTAAAAACTATTCAATTGTACACTTTATTTATTTTTTTTAGATTTATTTATTTTAGAGGGAGAGAGAGAGTGTGCGTGGGGGGGAGGGGCAGAGGGAGGGAGAGAGAATCTCAAGCAGACTCCCCACTGAACAGGGAGCCTGATGATGCAGAGCTCAATCCCACGACCCTGAGATCATGACCTGAGCTGAAATCAAGAGTCCCACGCTCAATTGACTGAGCCACCCAGGCGCCCCTGAATTGTACACTTTAAAAAGTGTGGATATTACAGGACACGAATGCTACTTCAATTTTAAAACATTTTTAAAATAAAAAAGCCAAGATTAGAGATTTCAGTTCCTTACTAATGTAACACTGAGACTTTTGGCTTCCAGCTAGGACTTTCCCACTCCTTCCTCCTGAAGTCTGCAGAGCACCGCCAGCTCTCTCGAAAGCTCTGTAGAGCGCTGTGCTTCCATACAGGAAACCCCCTGGAGCAAAGTGTTAACCTAGCAGTCGCTGCACTCCGCCTCCTGAGGCTCTGGCCCGCCAAGGTCGTCCTATAAAGCGGAGGAAAGAAAGAGCAATGGCAGAACATCTTCCAAGAGGTTCCTCATTTTCTCTGTTTTCCTAGATGCCACTCAAGTAGACCTTGTACCTCAGGTCTTCCTTGAGAATCCAAAATAGCTAGCAATAGCCATCTGGTGCCTCTGGTGTATTCCATGATGCCTTAGAATATTTATTTCCTGTTTTTCAAGTCTGATTTATTTCCAGGCTAGCATAGAGTAAGATGACCCATAACCTGTTGCGAAATGCTCCGTATTTGTCCTTCGGGACAGATGGTAAGCCTATTAATTTGGTTAATAATAAAATAACAACAATCCTAGCTTCTCATGGCTTGTGATATGAAAGTCTCCTAAGGTTTCTTTTATTTTGTACATATGTTCATTTGTCACAGCAGAATGAGGCAATCATCGTGCATTGCGTCTCTTTTAAAGAAAAGGAGATGAACATAGTGCTAAAACCTCCATCTTCTGCCTCTGAGTTTATTAGCCTCTCTTCTTCCCTACAAAGGAAATCAAGCAGTCTTTCTTGCACTTAATTTTTATTTTGCCCAGATGGTTGGGGTGAAATATAAGGGAGGGGGGTGACAGGGACATGTGGTTTTTGTCCTCCCAAGAAAAGTTAAAGGTTAAGGTACTATTCCCGAAGGTTAGAATTAATCATAGTTGAAATGGCAACCTGTCACTGGAAAAGGAAAGGAAAAGCAGAAATATAAAATAAAGCAGATATATAAGATCAAGTAGCACCAAAGAGATTAAGGATTTCACTCTAAATGTGTGTAGGAGATTTTATATAAAAAGTTTATACTAATTAAGAGGCACAAAAAGAAAAGCAGAAATGTTGTCCACATGCTCATTGTGGTTATATGGCCATTGCTCTAATTTTGAAATCAGGGATTATTCCTTGATGCACGTGTTACTTGGGAGTGCAGTATGGGAGAACACGGACAACAAAAGGTCCACTTTTTTGCTGTGAAGCAGAGAGAATAGGCAAGTCGCCAAAACTCATATTTTCTTCAGCTTTTGGTCTGGATGAGAATGTGTCTCCCTCACCAACCAATAAGGAATGGAATGTAAGATTGTGACAAACGGGTCCTCTGCAATCCTGAGATTGGTTCTGCTCTATCTAGCCAAGCCTCTTGGATTCCTGTTAGCTCCAGTCTGTCAGAGCCTCCCTGAGGACTGTCCCCTCCCTCACGTATCACCTCCCCCACCCACACCCACCCAGAACTCCTGACACACCTCAGTGACAGGTTCCGCCCCACCTGTTAGTCATCCCTGGAATCCGAACTGTAAGAGCCCCTCACTTCCTGACTCAGGCACTTGACTCAATTTTCAGTGAATTCAGGATAATTCCCACCAACCAGCAAGCAGTAGCCATCATATAAGGCAGAGGAAATCCTGGGCTTTGAAATCAAACAAACTCAGAATTTTATCTCAACTCTGCCATATATTCTTTGTAGGACTTGAAAGTGTCCATCTCACTGAACTGTCATGTCCTCATCTATTGGAAAAAAAAATGGAGATGTCAGTATTTTTCTTGCAAGTGTCACTTTAAAAGAAAATGAGATAAAAGAGAATGAAAATTTTGAATTTATAAGTATTTCTTAACAAATCTTAGGTTTCTTCCTTCCTGTCTCAAAGCTAATGACTTCAAGCTAAGCAGTACCTTGAGAGAGGGAGGTTCTAAGGGATCAATCCTAGGCCAAATGCACGCAGTCATAAGACAATTGACTTCATCAGCCCCCTGAAACTCTTTACCTGTCCTTTCTTGTCCTCTCTCTACTCCAGTGTCTCTAAACCTATAGAGCCTTTCGGACATTTTTCTTAATCATCCTCTCCTTCATGAAATTCAATACCACAGATACACTATCATATCTGATTACGTACTGTTATGTATACATGTGCTTTACACATAAAAAGAGTAAAATTCTTTTACTCCCTACCCCCCACCAAGAACCAATTTTCACCCCCTTGGGGATGAGATTGCCTCCATTGAAAATGCAAGATCTATCTGTTGCTCGATCTATCTGTAAAAGCTTAGAAGAATTTGCAAGAAGAGATTTTTTTTTAAAGCCTGTGAGGAAGACCTTATCGGATTCCACTTCAGAACACTCTTCCCATCGTCATCTCATTACTTTTCAAGGTAGAAAAAAGTTAGGCTAGTTTTAACACATTTTTTATTTCCTATGATTAGCCACCAAGGTCTAGGCGAACATGTCGAAAATAAAGGAAGAAGCCTGGGCACAAGAATTAAGTGATGTATGTCCCTTACCCTCTGATGTGTCTGTCTTTCCCGATTCAAAGGACATCATGACACACCATCTGCAGCACGAGTGCGCAGATAATGGGGACAAACCTCCAAAACCCAGTCCCATGTCAATTGACTAAGTGGTTCTTACTCTGCTTTATGAGGATATCCACATTTTGCTCAATTAAACTTTTATTCCTAAAAAACAAAACAAAACAAAAACCCTTTTATTTCTGACTTAATATGACAGCTGGTGCCACTTTCATCTTAGTGCATACAATTGAAATTTTTATAAAAGAACATTGCTAAACTGCAGTATTTATTTAAATTTTTAAATAACTCTGATGACAACCAGTAAGACTTAATTTGCACACTCAGCTTCTGAAAAGTAGGGTCATATTTCCTACTGTTTTCAGAAAAACTCAAAAAAAAATTTTTTTATAAAGATTTTATTTATTTGAGAGAGAGGGAACGAGAGAGAAAGCACAAGCCGGCGTGGGGGGGGGTACGCGGTGGGGGGAGGACAGAGGCAGAGGAAGAAGCAGACTCCCTGCTGAGCAGGGAGACCGATATGGGGTCTCCATCCCAGGACCCTGGGATCATGACCTAAGCTGAAGGTATACGCTTAACTGACTGAGCCACCCAGGCGCCCCAAGAAAAACTCAAAATTTTGTAATAACAAATTTCATTGAAAAAAAAACTGTTGTTATAAATTATAGAACAATGCCAACTTTGGGTCAAATCAAAGTCAATAATATAAAAATAACAGTAATAAAACAATACTTAAGTGTCAGGAAGTTTGTGAAACAACTGAAAATCTCATGCACTGCTCATAGAAACCAAGATGAGAGCCACTCTAGAAAACAGGTATTTTTATAGCAATTAAATATGTAGTTGCCGTGTTGTCCAATAAATCCGTTCCTAGGGATAAGCATTTGCCCAAGAGAGATGAAAATAGGAGTCCATAAAACATTTGTACACAAATGTTTATAATGGCTTTATTCATAAGAGCCAAGAACAAATTGCAATACATCCACTCGTGTAATACTAGTCAGCAATAAAAAGAACCAATTACTGATAAATGGAACAACCTAGATGAATCTGGGAAACAATATGCTTAGTGAAAGAAGCCAGACACAAAAGAGTACATACTGTCTGATTCCGTTTTTATGGAACTCTCATGAAGATGAATCTAATCCACAATGACAGAAAGCAGTCCTCCATGCCTGGGGCCAGAGGCGCTGGGAAGGGGGTTGACTGGGAAGGACACAAGGGAACATTTGGGGGTGATGGAAATGTTCTATATCTTGATTGCAATGTTGGTTCCATAGATGTATACATTTGTAGAGAATTACCAACTTAAAATGTGTGCATTAAAAAAGCAGGCCAAACCAACCAAGAAACAGACTCTTAACTGTAGAGAATAAACTGATGGTTACCAGAGGGGAGGTGGTGGGGGGATGGGCGAGATAGGTGATGGGGATTAAGGAGTGCAGTTGTGGTGATGATGAGCACCGGGTGATATACGGAGGTGTTGAATCACTATATTGTACAACTGAAACTGTGTGTTAACTAACTGGCATTTAAATAAAAACTTAAAAAAAAAAAAAGTAGGCCAAAATGTTGATAAAGATGCAGCGATGACAGTTAACCTGTCGTGGAACCACCACAAATAGTATTTATAGAATCCTTCCAGCAGTCATCTTGCCGTACACACCTCGGTACCATTTTTACAGCTGTATTGAGATGTAATTCACACACCATGAAATTCCCCTGTTGCAAGTTTTCAGTAAATAGCTACTGTTACACAGCCATCAACAATCCAATTGAGAACACCCTCGTCATTGCCGCAGAAAGTTCCCTGGTGCCTCCTTCCCAGTCAGTCCCCTCCCCAACCTCCAGCAACCAACAGACTACTCTCTGCATACTTTTGCCTTTTCTAGAAATTTCATATAAATGAAATTTTATGTAACACAGAATGTCGTCTTCTAGGACTGGCTTCTTTTTCGTGTTCTCTTATTCCTTTTTTCCTCCCTTTTTTTCTTAAGATGACAAAATTCAAGTCCGGTTGAGTGTAGGACTTGTCTGAGATCACGTGTTAGGAGCAGATCCAGGACAAGGGCACACATTTGCTAATCATCAGTCTGGGACTTTTCCAGGACGGCATGCTATCGCCGTGACGAGGGATGCCAGAATAGAGAAGCACAGCCTTCAGGGGTCCTGGTCTGCTGTCACTTTCTGCTATGTAGGCTAGGCAACCAACGCAACTTTCTGCGGTCAGGCTCTCCCTTACACAAAATGAGGATGATGATACCTAATGTGTAGCTCTTTTTGAGGAATAAATTAAGTGTACAAGATGCATGAGACAGGGCTAGACAAACATGAAGGACTTAATAAATGACAGTTATTGTTGACTGGAAAATCACTTAGAGCACATTCCATCTTGAGACAGAGGACATAGGGAGGGAAAGTAATACACGTCAGTACTTGAAGAGTAGGGCTTAAACATTGACTTATTTAAATTTTGAAAGAAAAATGAATCCCACAGACCAAAGACAGTGCCAGCAAAATTGGGCATAATTTGCTAAATGCAGTTAACTGAAACACTGCTTTATTTCCTTCATAGGAAAAACAGTTTATGATTCATCTTTTTTTTTTTTTTTTTTTGCCTGGTTTTATGCCTAACTCGATAGTTCTCAGTCCTGGCTGCACATAAGAGTCACCTGGGGAGTATTAAAAATTACCAGTGCTTGGCCCCAGCCCAGAAATCCTGATTCCATTGCTCTGAGGCGCTGTCTGGGCATTGGCAATGTTAACGTATAGCCACAGTGGAAAAGCCGTGGTCAAACTAAATTTGATTCATTTCCTGGGTTTTGGGGAATGGGTTCAAAATGGTGGATCAAACTGTTTTTAGAGCATAGCACTTCTGACACCTTTGGATGAGGCAAACCGCAGAGCCTGCCTGTCTCACCCCGATATTCCATCCATAGATGATCTTTTCTCACTTTCTCAATAGCACTGGATATTTGTGCAATCAGGCGTGAGGGCTTTGTATGGAAGACATCAGCTATTTCTGCTTGGAAAGAGGAGGCCATCCTCCCCCTCCACATCCTATGCTGCTACCTACTTTCACTCCTCCTCAGAACTGGGTATTTAAAGACATGTGTGTAAGCAATAAGTGCATCTCACGTGAGTAACCATATCAAGGAGACAAAACCTGCGTGGATGGTTGCTCTAACTTAAAAGCTCTTAAAGACCCAGGAGGCTTGGACAAGTCTTCTACCGTCTCTGGTCCTTAAATATTTAATTTATAAAATTAATGGAGTTCATTCTATGAACTCTAAGGTATTTTCCAGTTACTATGATATGATGGTTGTAATTCTCATGACTAATACAATAATTGAGCACATTCATTATTTAGGGTCCCATTTACAATTCTATTACCAACCCTAAACAACTCAGCAATGAGGGTTTAGATCTCTGTTGAAGCCATTCGCTCATACACATCAATGATATATTTGATCTTTGAGCAGTATATTTAAATTACATTTCCCAAGAAAGCAATGGTTCGGTCTGTAATTTCCAGAAGGAACTGCCAGCTGTAATCCGGGAGAAGCTACATGAATAAATTACTATTCTTTACAGATAAGGTAACGACAGAACAGTGAACTGCTCACTGGTCGACTATGACATTGCAGAGGTGATGATCATCACCTGATAAATGGTTAGGAGCCTTTGAACGATTGCCGCAGCTTCCTGAGAAAATCACTAATAGGGCGCCTGGGTGGCTCAGTTGGTTAAGCATCTGCCTTTGGCTCAGGTCATGATCTCGGGGTCCTGGGATCGAGCCCCACATCCAGCTCCCTGCTCCGCAGGAAGCCTGCTTCTCCCTCTCCCACTCCCCCTGCTTGTGTTCTCTCTCTCTCTCTCTCTGTGTCAAATAAATAAATATCTTAAAAAAAGAGAATAAAAAAAGAAAATCACTAATAAATCCACATAAATCAGAAGTGCCAGAAGAAATCTCCTGCTATGGAATTGAAGGAGTCTTTGCTTAAAGAAAGGAAAACAACTCTAAATAGTAAAATAAATATTTTCCCCTGCCTTTGGTGACCTTATGCTCAGCCTCTTCCCTCAGGAGAATGCCGTCTCCAAGCCTGTGGGTTTTGTGGCTTGTCAATAATTCCTGAGAGCCTTCCTGTAGTCTGGCAGTAGGCCACTTCCTACCCTCACAAACCTGATTTCCTCCTCTTTCCTCCACGGAAACCTATGTGCTCACCAGCTCCCTTGTTTCCTAAGACAGATTCTCTTTCTTTAATGCCAATTTTTAACTCTATGTCAGGTCTTGGTCCCAGAAAGAAGGCTCCCCATCCTCATCTCTAAGGCATGGTCTGGCGGGCCTACCCAGTCATATAGAATGTCTGCTTTCCAGTGGTGTTGAGGTTGGAAGAAAAGTAAGTCAACAAAATAACTTATCTGAAGTAAGAATCAACTTAAATTAAGCTCATTGGCTTAGTAACTTGTAGAGGTTTAAGGACAGTAGTCATGACATAATCCCAGAGAGTGTACAAACCCAAGAGGTTAGATATTACGTTAAAAGTATAAGAATAAGGTATGAAGTTTTAGTTATGCAAGACAAGTAAGTTCTAGAGACCTGTTATACAACACAGTGCTTGCAGTTAACAATACTTTTTGTACACTTAAAAAATTTGTTAAGAAGCCTTAAAAAAAATAAAGGATATACTAAGACAGGACTGACGACAGCGTGTCTTCATGGACCGTCCCAGGGGGAGTGTCATGGTCCTGCTGCCCTGCAGCTATCTGACAGAAGCTAGAAGCCAACAAACCAAATGGAAACTTATTCAAACAGAGGGCAAACACACCAAGCAAAGAGAGAATCTGAGACTGGAAATATGTATCCCAAGAGGTGTCTGTCTGGGCCAGACTACTGTGTGTTCTTGTGCTTCCTGAACCTTCTATCCAATGCCTGGGCCTTCTCTTCGTGACTCTCTTAGTCTGTGGGTGCTGCCATAACACAACACCACAGATGGGGCAGCTTACACAACAGAAATGTATTCCTCATGGTTCTGGAGGCCGGGAAGTCTGATATCAGGGCGCCATCATGGCTAGTTTCTCAAGAGAGCCCTCTTCCTGCCTTGCAGACACCCCACCTTTTGGCTGGGTGTTCATGTTGCCTGTCCTCGGTGTGTGTGCATGGGAGGGGTGGGGAATCCTCCTCTTCTTATAAGGCCACCCATCCTATCAGATTAGGACTCCTCCAGTATGACCTCAATGACCTCTAAAAGGCCCATCTCCAAATATAGTCAGATTGGAGGTTAAAGCTTCAACACATGCATTTGGGGGGTGGGGGTGGGGACACAATTCACTCCATAGCAATGACCCAGCAACCCACCCAGAAAATCCCCAAATGCAGAAGTCCGTTTTAACTCTTTTATTTGTGACAATAGGCCTCTTTGTCCAAAATAAAGTTTACTAAGACGGCCAGTATATAGTATAAAAATAAATGAGAAACTAAATAAATAACTGGAAGATGAGGTGGGAAAATGCATTCAATCTGTGTAGGAGCGGACAGCTGCTTCTACATCAAACCGGTTCTATGAGAAAACACATAGGAGATTTCAAGGAGCTGCCAGCCTGGGCAAAAGGCTCAAGTACATGCCCCATGAAACCCCCTGGAAAAACATCTTTGCTATCACACAGGAGAATCTGTAGGAGCAGCTGTACCTGGTGGTTACCATGGAACAGAATGGAGCCAAACATGACCCTGGCTGCATGAAGACACTCAACCACAGGATGTCTCATCTTGAGTCATCAGGATCTTTCTCAGGGGGATTGGAACAACTGGTCTTGCAAGTTAAAGCCTCTTGAAAGAATGTATACCCTTTAGCACCTTGCTGATAAAATCAAAGTGTCTGCAAAACTGGAAACTTTGCAAACAGGATGTAGTCATTACTGTAGGAAAGTTCACATTTCCTCATCAAATCACAAAGAAAATGTACTGGACTGGGTCAGGAGCACTCTGCTCTCACCTGTATTTGGCCACCAGCTAGCCTTGTTGGAAAAGTGACCCAGTTTCCTCATCAGTAAATGAAGGGTGGGCTAGGCCAGTGAGTATCAAAATTTAATGTATGTAAGAATTCGCCGGGCAGCTTACTTAAAATGTAGGTTTTCTGGGGACGCCTGGGTGGCTCAGTCCATTAAGCCTCTCACTCTTGATTTGGGCTCAGGTCATGATCTCAGGATCATGAGATCAATCCCCACCCTCACCCCTCCGGTCAGGCTGTGCCCTGAATGTGGCATCTGCTTGAGATTCTCTTCCTTTGCCCCTCCCCCCACTCACACTCTCTGAATAAATAAATAAATAAATAAATAAATAAATAAATAAGCAGAATCTTTAAAATGTAGGTTTTCTGACTTGTAGTTCCCCCCACAATCTGATTTGGTTGTTCTGTGGCAGGACCCAGGAATTTTCTCCCTTTACTGACAGCCTGCTGATTGTGATACAGGAGATCCCTACACATTCGGACGCGCACGCACACACGTGCACACACACACACTGAGAAACACCGACAGTCTTTAAAGTACTGCCTTTCAGACTCTGTAATTCTGTTTCTCAGTTTCCTCCGAGTAGTGTGATATTAGGCCTACATTCTAGACCTTCAATATGCAGCAGAATTACTTTTAAAAAGTATCTTCTGCTCCCCTTAAGCACACTGGACCATGCCATTGGGATCAAGTTCGCCCGCGAGAGAAAATAACGATGCCTGACTAGCGTTTATTTTTGCGGCCTTCATCCTAAGTAGGCTAGTGATTTTCCGCTTTCAGTTTTTATGTTTTTATGTTCAGAACAATGCCCCAAGGTGAGAGACTTGAAATGTTCCTTCAGCACTCTCCACTCCTCCTTCTCCCCTGCTCCCTACAGTGTCCCTGCGAAGTCTCACGCCTGAATCCCAGTACTCAAACAAGAAACAAGACCTCCTAGCTATCTTTTATGTCCAAGTCCATTTCCAAGACTACTAATGTGTTCATGGCCAGATAGATTTATTGTAAACACTACATTCTCTTCAAGAATATTCCCATTCATTTAGAATCTCATCTGTACATACCGGGCATCTCTCTCTGATCATTATTTGTTTTCAGTTGGTATGAATGGAACTTGAGATGGTTTCCTTATAGGGAGGGATAGGATACATGGATTGTGTCTTTATATGAAAAATTATAGCAAACACAAAAAATAGTACTTTGCAAGAACAGTGCTCTGGAGGGAAATGGGGGAGGACAACCTAAACACATGGTGTCTGAGTGGTCTAATGAAACCCAAATTTATTCAGTGATCCAGTGGAAGGACCAGAGAGCTAATTTTTTCATAATCTAAGGTTTACTAGCATAGCTGCTTGCAATGTCCACAATAGCCAAACTATGGACAGATGTCCATCGACAGATGAATGGATAAAGAAGATGTGCTGTATATATACAATAGAATATTATTCAGCCATCAAAAAAATGAAATCTTGCCACTTGCAACCACGTGAATGGAACTAGAGGGTATTACGAGTAATAGAGAAATATAATTCGAGAAAGACAATTATATGATCTCACTCATATGTGGAATTTAAGAAACAAAACAGAGGAGCATAGGGGAAGGGAGGGAAAAATAAAACAAGATGAAATCAGAGAGGGAGACAAGCCAAGAGAGACTCAACCATAGGAAACAAACTGCAGGTTGCTGGAGGGGAGGGGGGTTGGAGGGACAGGGTAACTGGGTGATGAACATTAAGGAGGGCACGTGATGTAATGAGCACTGGGTATTAAATAAGACTGATGAATCACTGACCTCTACCTCTGAAAGTAATAATACACTATATGTTAATTAATTGGATTTAAATTTTTAAAAAGTATTGGGGAAAAAAATAATGTAGCTGCTCAACGTTGGAAAGGACCAGTGAAGGAGGGAGGAATAATGACATCATTAGGACATTCTCAGTTGGCCTCTTTGACTCCATGTGGCCATCTCCAGGCTAACAATATGAGTTCACTTGGTGTGGGTCCTCCTGGGACAGTTGCTTCCTGCCTGGTTTCACCCGCACTGTTTCAAGCAACTTTATGAAGATGGGTACCTATGGGAATGATTCAGATTGGGGCTCCATCAAATACCACTTGCTTTTGACTTTCTGGAGAGAAAGTCAAAGAATATAGCTTGGAGTCAGACAAATTAATTTTTTTACACTTTGTTTATTTTTAAATCTTGTTCCAAAAGCTTAGAGAGAGGACCAGTTGGGCAGGCTTCACAGCCATAGTCCAGGATGAAGTAATGGGACACTAAAAAGGAGATTTTGCCAGGAAGATATTACAAAGACTGACAGGATGCTTCCCCAATAGCCTTATCACATTGCTCGCGCTGCTTACATACGTAACTACCACTCATCGGACTGAGAGCTTCTCAAAAGGAGACACCAAGTCTTCAATCCCTTTAAACCTAGCAGAGTGCTTTAGCATGTAACAGTGGATTCTAGCAGATCTGAGGGAAAGAACTCCTGCTGAATGGAAACTTTCCATTCAAGTATTTTAAAAGTGTATAATACTTTCTTTGGTGTTTGGGCAGCTCAGAAATTTTTGAAAGGAAGAAAAGGAAGTGGCATTTTCAATATGTTTGAGTTTCCTTTCCTTTTGGTCTTTAGTTAATCTTTAACCAAGGTAAAATAATGAAGTGAGAGGGAAAAAATTAATGATGTAAGGCTCAGACCAACCTATCAGGCTTTGTGTTTTTATGATGTTTTGCCTTCTACCAGACTGTAAATATTTTGATTGAAAGTCTGAAGCATTGAATGGTACACAAAATTGGACATTATACAAAGATGTGGAAAGAACAACTAAAGGAAAGGAAGGTGGAAAAGGGCCAGAAATTGCTAATAACTATAAAGCAATTGAAAAAACTATAAAGCATATTTGAGGCCCCAACCTGGTTTAGACTTTCTCTTCTTTGCCATCAGCTTTTGAGCCGAATAAAGAAGTAATGTATTCTGAAGCCACGATTCATTACATGAGTGTGATATTTAAGCTACTTAATTAGGGTGAATATATAATTTAACACCCAAACTGGGACACAGTTGCAAGTAAAAGGGGGCACTAAACCAAGTCTGTCTCTGGCAACCCAACACACGTGCCTGTTCTACTCTCCATCCACTGAAGGGGCTGATTTTATTCTGTGTATTTAGTTCAAAATGTTCCATATTTTAAACAGAAACAGACTCATAAATACAGAGAACAAACTGGCGGTTGCCAGAGGGAAGAGGGTGGGGGGATGGGCAAAATAGGTGAAGGGGATTAAGAGGTACCAAATTCCAGTTATAAAATAAATAAGTCACAGAGATGAAGAGTACATCATAGGAAATCTAGACAAGAGTATGGTGATGACGTTGTATGGTGACAGGTGGTGACCACACTTATCACGGTGATCACAATGTAATGTAGAATTGTCAAATCAGTGTCATGCACCTGAAACTAATATAACATTGTATGGCAACTCGATTTCTATAGTTGACATTCATAACATTGCTTTGCTTTCCCTGTATTTATTTTTAGATGATCTATTTATAAAACTATAAAAAATTTTTTTAATTGTCCCATATTTTTCTCAAAGGGAGATCTTAATTAGGCTCCTACCACGTGGCAGCCTGAAGTGAACATAAGTTTGCTTCAAACACACCCAACTGCAGCTCAGCTGTGAGGACATGGCCCAGACCAGTGTTTCCAAAAGGGTGGAATGCACAACCAAGTGAGAATCTGGTTTGGGGTCACAAAGGACAAAGAACGCTGCACAAAATAATATCTCATCACAGCAAGCAGGAGGTTGGATTTACATGCTAAATTATCTTTCTTGCTTCTCTAACAGTTAAAATCTCCCATTGTGACACATAACAGAACTGTGGCTCACAGTTCTTAATGTAGCTGACCTTAATAACATTGCCTTGCTTTCACTGTATTTATTTTTAGATGATCTATTTAATGCAAATGATACTAGTTTTTCATTATAATAATGCCATTTTCTTTAAAAATAAAGAACCACTGCCAAAATGATAAAAGAATTAGGAGTTCTGACCCAACACATGTTCATTTCTGATCCACGGCCTCGAGCGAGGCAATGGCGGTTAACATAAGACTTCACCAATACCTAGGTTTTCTCTAAAAGCCAAAACATATTAGGAAAAGATAGCGTCATTCTTCTCTAAATGAAATGGGAAGAGCCTGAGAACTTGCTAAAATAAGGAAGGTCTGAACATACCAAGATCAGGAGACAAGGTGAAAACTTAGTGAAAATTAAGCAGAGGTTGAAAACCAAGGGAAATTGACCAGCTTATATGTATGGGATCATATATGAAGCAGAAGGTGAAGAAAAGAACATAAACAGGAATACTCCAAAGTCTATGAGAAATCATAAATTCTATGACAGAAGGAGGTATTTAAGGGTGAAAATGGATGGGCCAGGAAATGAAATCTGTCATGGTACATACACCTGCTGTGAAATCCCATTCAACAATGTTGGCTGGGGCAAAATGGGATAAAAGCCTTTGCCACTTACCTTTGCATCCAGATGTTCCCCCACCCAACTCACTCTACAACCACCTAGTATTCCAATCTTACTCCTATTTTAGAGAAAGAGTCATGTATAAGCAAAGCTTCCTACGGAATCTTTCAACATTTAAACATGATGAGAGACATAGGAGCTGGAAATGGGCTTTTGGAACTTGTCAGCATATTGGGGGTGCTGGAAATCATGATAGTGGCTAAAATTGCACATTATGCATTCCCTCACAGACACCTTACCCATGCCATTGTTATCTGCAAGGAACATTCTCCTCCTACACACCTTCCCCTGGTCTGGCTGTTACCATTCATAGTTCAGGTCCCAGCTTCAACTCCCTTCCATCTCCACCTGTCCCCTTGGTGTATGTTCTCAGAGCCTACTCTTTCCCAGTTCCTACAGCAACACTGTTGTTACTTATTTAATATCCCTGTTAGTCTCTAAACTCCCGAAAGGCAGAAATGGGCTTTGCTGCGATATCCGCACCATCTGATCTCATCTGGCACATAGATGAATGAAAATGTGAGTGAGTGAATGATGATAAGCACATTGACCTGACCTTTGGACAGGCCAGGAGGAGAGGTGAGAACTGGCCAGAAGAGAGAGGAGGTCAAAGCAGCTGGGACTCAGACCAGAACAGCACACCAGAGTGCTCAGAGAACATGCGTGAGGGGGAGGGGCTCTTCATATGGGTCGGGCTTTGGGTAACTGGCTTCGGAAGTGGGTGAGACTAGCCCAAAGTTTGGAGACACTGTTGCTGAACGGGACATTACCGCACTGGGATGTCCGCTTATTCTGTTTGTAAAAGTTAACCTATACCCTTTTTTATCCCCTCCAGGGTGAATGAGCAGCCACCCAATGGAGAGCATTGTACAACCACACCCCCTTTGGTCCATATAACTGAGATGGGGGGAAGCAGAGCTAAGCCTGCTTTCCCTGCCCACTGATGTTTCTTCGATCAAAACTAGAACTCGTTATTCAACAGCTACCTAAATACAAATTAATCACTAGGAAAACATTTTCTAAAATAATCATAAAGAGAGGCAGCTAGGTAACTTTGGACAAGTTACTTAACCTCTCTGAATCTCAGTTTCCTTCTCTGTAAAAGTTGAATTACACCACCTGCCTCTCAGGAAAGATGTGAGGCTCAAATACATAAAGTACCAAACACAGAATTGTCATTATTCATTCCAATTTATGGTAAACTTCAAGGAAGTACAAATACTTCAACATATGTGATAACCCTCTCACTAAACAGCAATGCTTTTATTCCAGCATAAATCTGTGTTTCCCTTTAGAGCTCAGTAGAATATCAACTATTACTTTGTCCTGAACATTTTGAGTTCGAGAAGCTTTACAGGTTGGTGTACATTAGTACACAAGTCCGTGGAGACATTTCTCTGGGGCCTTACTTCTCACTCCAGCAGGAGAAAGCTTTAAGAGCCCACCTATTGGTGTAGGAAGAGGAAGCCTCTGAGTTGCTATCTCTTCCCCTGAAGCATCCCCTTGTCCTACACTCAGAACACCTGCTCCATCCCCACCATCTGACCCCCTCCTGCCACCAACTCCCAAATTGGAACCTTCTTTTCCCTTCTCCTGGGTTTTTCAGGGTGTCATCTTTACCTCCCACATCAGAATCATCAGATGTCTCACTCCAGACCTTCCCAAGCCAACTCTGTGGGGGTGAAGTTGGGAATTCACATTGTAACAAACTCCTCAGAGGATTCTTAGGCCCATAAAGCTCAAGAACCCTGGCCTTAAACCAGGAGCAGCATTTATGTGGGCAGAAAAGAGTGCCTGGGGCTTTAGGAGCAGGTCTCTGCTTCCCCACCTTTCAAATTAGAGTGTATGTGCCTCTTTTACCATTGCCTGAAAAATGCCCTAACTGGCTCATCTGTAAACCTGTTTTGCCCTTTGAAAAACCTAATGCAAGAATTGGTACCTAGCCAAGTCTAACTGCAGTAATTTGTGATGAGTTTATAGCCTAAATCACTGAGTCTCCAAGTTAATAAGTAAGAGGCTCACATCAGTGATTCCCAACAGGTGAAGGACTAGCTCTGGACAGTGAGAGAAAGGACGTTGAATGGGACATTCATGTGACACAAGATAACCATCAGTCACAAAGCGAGGTCCTTTTCAATTCCCTTTCTATCTTTCCGATTCCATCAAGGGTAAGTCTCAGGGGCGCTGTGCCTTCCCCCGCCTCACTGATACTTCCCAAGCTGCCTTTTTTAATAAAGAGAGAGTAGGTTTCACACCACAGCTTTCTTAAGAAGCAATATTTAACTAGAATGGAGTAGGTCGTAGAATTTTCTGTGTATTTCTTTTTATGGCTTCCTTCCATTTATTTTATAGTAGTGATATAAAATTTGCTTTTGTGAATTTAAATAATAAACAGTGAGTTGATTCAAGGAAAAATATAATGGTCCTGTTAATATATAGTACGGCAAAAATCATGAAGAGCGCAAATGAATGACTAAAAGTTTTGGAAAAGAACTTTAAGCAGGTGAGAGTGGTCCTTAGAATAAGATTAGAAAACAGATTTTCATATTGGAAGCCACGACATTAAGTATTATACAATTATGTCATTTCATGCAAAAGAGGAGCAATTCATTTAACATTTCTTACACACAATATAAGATAGACCACATATCTTATAGGTATAAGGGGCGGGGGTGTGGGAGACCAAGTCCACCTTTACTTCCTGGGACCATATGCAAAATGGCAAAGCCCAACAGTTGTTTACTGGTTGAGGGCATGTGCTGGTTTTACCACTTATACGGGGACTACCAGTATGAACCACCTCTATGTAATATAAGTACATATATGCATAGACACGTTTTTATATTTAAGCATAGATATATTTATAAATTAAGCACAATGCCCAACACATAGAAAGTTCTGAATACAGGCTTATTATTCTATTGTTATTTAAAATTGGCATCGCTTCTGCTCTTCCTCAGTTTTTAGTCACAGGAGTAATCATTAGAAAAGTCACTTTTTGAGGAAGCCACATTTACACCATTTACAATTCCCACCTTTTAATTATTTACTCTTCAAATTAGGCTAAAGAGCAATTTGGGTCTCTTGACCACAATTCTTTTCCCAGATTTTCTGGCATTTACATTATACCTTTCCAAGCTTTTATCTCATAGCCAATTATATTTAGGACCATGGTTACCCCAGGTGGAGGTAGCCCAACATATATAAATAAGCTCAGAATATCGCTGGGGACCTTGGCTTTTCAGATTTCTAGACACACTAATAATAACAGTGCTTAGCTGACTTGAGTTGTAAGAATGGATTCAGAATGAGTAGAAAGGGTAGTGAATTTTGTACACTTTACTAGTAGTGTGTCTCTTGAGGGGAGAAGATAGGCTGGTGATAGATTATTTAAGTTAATAAGTACATGACAAACTAAATTCTGTAGACCATTAAGCCTTTATTTCTTCTCTGATGCACTATGGCATCTTATTTTTATCAGTAATGCTTTTCTCATTTTTAAACTAGAGTTATGTCCAAGATTGATCTCTTGCATGAAAGCCTTTGGTAAAATGTTGTGGTTTCTGTTAAATATAAGCTGAGTCAGAAATGGGTTTTGGGAAGCCAGTCTTGTTAGAAAAGAAATAAAAAATTAATGCATGTGTGTTTGTGTTTTTATTCAGTAAAGTATCAGAGAGAAATTTAGCGATCTTGCAAATGGAGCTAGGCTGGCCTTTGAGACCAGGAGAGTGAGATCCTCTGGGAGGCTATATGTTGAATAAATGATGCAATCTACTTCCTAAACTTAATTCAAGTACTGGTGTACAGTGAAGATACTGTTCCAGTTCCAGACCACTGCAATAAAGCAAATATTGCAACAAAGCGAGTCAAATGACTTTTTTAGTTTCCCAGTACATATAAAAGTTTTGTTTACACTACACTGTGGTCTATTAAGTGTGCAATAGCATTATGTGTAAAAAAAAAATGTATAAACCTTAATTAAAAAATATCGGGTTGCTAAAAAATGCGAACCATCAACTGAGCTATCAGTGAGCTGTAATCACTGATCATAGATCACCATAACAAATATTGTAATAATGAAAAAGTCTGAAATATTGTAAGAAGTACCAAAATGTGACAGAGACACAAAGTGAGCAAATGCTGTGGGGAAAAATGGCACCAATAGACTTGCTTGATGTAGGGTTGGCACAAACCTTCAATTTGTATAAAATGTAATATCTACAAAGCACAATAAAGCAAAGCACAATAAAATGACGTATGCCTGTACATTCATGAAATATGATTACATAGATTTTTGTTGTTGTTGTTGTTGTTGCTGCTTAATTTGCCGTCTCCCCCCCGCAACATGGGCTAGTAGTACTGAGTCTAGTTTCTCCCACTGAGATTTACTCTCATGTCTCCTACTTAACCCCATTATCCAAGAACTCTTGGAAGTGACTTTACCCCAAGTGGACTAGTCCTGCTTCCACTCTCTGAGTCTGATTGGATCATGGTTGCCATGTTTTCTCAATATCAGACACTGTCACTGTTGAAGACGGGTCTTACAAGATCAAATCTCTCTTAGCAGTAATGTACTTGCTCCCTGGAGTCTTGCTAGTGCTACCGGGGACCCAGTAGTGAGGCTCCAAAGTGCAGCTCTCTTATATCATTCTCCACAGTCAATGGAGACCAGTCCAGACTGGCTGAATCCTGAGGGAATTCTGGCATTTGCTACATGCTGTCCCATAATCATTCCTATACATCTTGAATTCTGGTTACCATACTAGCTGCTTCCTTTCTCCAAAGTTAGTTTTATTTCACAGATCTTGTTGCTTTTCCCTCTCAATGTCTCTTCCCAATGTCTATGTCTATCCTAGTTCACATGATAAATCTTCTTAACTTCAGAGATATAGAATTCTAACAAATTTTTCTGTATGAGAATCTGTAAAAAAAACAAAAGGAAAAAGAAAGACAAGAGCAAAAACAAAAACAAAAACAAAACAGGGTAGGTAACCCATCTGAATTCAAGGTCACTTAATCTCATTCATGTCTAATCACCTGATGTGGGAGGCTGTCTACATCTTTAATGTACAACATAGCCTGAGATATCCCATTAAACTGCTTTCCACCTTGGGTCACTGAGTACAGGAGAGCTTCATTTCAAAATCTAGTTTGTTTGTTTGTTTGTTTGTTTGTTTCTAGAAAATTTATGTAATAAGGAATTTTGAGAAGCTGCCTAGAATGTCCAAAAAACCAAAGTGGGTGTCCTAGAAATACAATTAGTACATTCTCTACAGATATACTATACTTCCTTTCAGGAAACAAACCCCTTATTTTCTCAACCCTGATGTTGTTTCCCTATATCATATCATGGCTCACTCTGGTTTTTTTTTATATGTGTACCCCAAAGATAAACCTCATGGGGTCTGTGAATTTAAATCTCAAGATACTTCCATGTTTATCAAATAAATTATTGGGCTGGAAACCAAGCAAGGTTGGTGAGAGCTGTCAGACCTCATTTACAAACTACATCTGGCATGGTATGAAATGGCTCTCAGGCTTTAGTGGTCATAAGTTTTGAAGAAAAGCAGTGTCCAATAGAAGTTTCAACCAAAGGAAACTTGGACTTAGGTCAAACCATCCTTGCCCTAGTGGCTTGAGGTTGTTCCTCTTTGTTTTTCTTGAGCTCTTTAGAGAGTCTGACCACATTCTTCTGCCTCTAACTACTACATGTAGAATCAGAGTTGGCAGGGAACTTGGTGGTCAGCTAGTCTGAAATCTTATTTGAGTCACAAATTCCTTCACTACTGTAATGATTGACATAGATGGTCAAGAGTACAAATGAATACTCCATGTCAAATATTTAAAAGTTAAAAACAAAGCTAAAAATGGTTAAATAAATATGTTTTATCTTCCCATCTTAATAAAAAAAATACTTTCATAACTACCTGGAAAACAAGGTGCAAAGTTAGGATTCTAGAATTCCCTTAGAATTCCACTCTAAAACATAGTGATGCAGGGAAAGCTAACCCTGGCCCAGTCTGAGACCCTTCTCTTTTCAATCCAGATCCATTTAACCCTGTGTTGTGTTTCACACTAGCCTACACCTACAAATTCAACCCACATTACCCATAAATAGTTGCCCCACGGCCACCTCTCAGACTTAGATAGCATGTATTTTTGAGAGGCAGGTCTACACAGGCTATAAACAGAGACCTTGGGCATGGGATTCCCAGATCTGGAGTACCCACTTTGTGTTTAAGAAGAGGAGAGAAGAAGAAGAAATCCAGAAAAGTAGGGCCAGAGGAGCAAGGCCAGAATGGGGCTCTCCAAAGTATGGGACCCAATGCAGCAGTCTCTTTGCTCAAGTACAAGGGTGGTAGCCTAGCCAAGTTGACACAAGATTAACCATCATAGGCTCCATGACCATGAATCTGTTCTTAGGTACAACGGCAGTAGTGATACTAAAAATAAGACCTTGTTTGCCAAGTGCTATTACAATTTTTAAAAGTTGTATTTAACCATATCATCTCCTGCTCTATGTAGGAAAATATTAGTAACCTAGGCGAGGCTCAGGAGGCTGTCTGATGGTCAGAAACTGTAGGTTTCATTTCCATCCCGGATTGCTGGCAGAAAAAAATGTCAGTGCTGAAAAGACATATAACGTCCATGGGGTAACAGCTTTACTGGGCATGATCACATTCCATAAAAAGAGTTTGAGTTTCGGTTGTCAGGAAATCCTGTGTTTGGCAAATAGGAGTGCTATGTCAAGCCCCATAAATAAAATCAGGCCAGGTTACTTATAACTGTTCTGATTACCTTTCCAGTCCATTTTTTGAAACCAGAATCTTAGGTTGTAAAGTTAGGTATTAGTGTCTCATGGTATTTTTCTCTATTTCTTTTGTACTTTGTGTCCAGGCAGGTAGGTGGGGGAGGAAATCACCCCCATTTTATACACAAATGGTTTAAATGGTTTAATGTAAAGTTTTTAAATATAAAACTTCTTTATACATATATATTACATATATATATATAATGAAAGAGATACTTGTTTTCTATCTATAATATTAATTGAAATCACTAAGGATTCTAAAAATCCAAATAAAATTTACTGTACTTTATTGAGACTCAAATTAGAAGTCACAGGGGCTCTGTCATCTGTTCAATATAAACTAACCAAAGAGGAAAAGAGATAAGAAATTTGCAGGATGCAAATAGGAATATTAAATATGATAGTAATAGTTGTATGGATTAAACACCAGTTATATATGCCAAACACTGCCAGGCACTTCATACATATGTTATTTCTAGTTCTAAATACAAGACAGTAAGTGTCATTTCTCCCACTTTAAAGGTAAGATAAGACTCAGAAAGCTGAACAACCTGCCTAAGGTGCACTGAAAACAACTTGCTCTGCTGGGACACAAGCAGCTGTTCTATTTATGAAAAAATGAAAGGCACACGTAGGAGAGACACCTCTCAGACTCCCCTCAACTCCAGGAGTGTCCACGAAACTCTCGAGCTTTCAGTGGACATATAAAGTAGCCCCCCCCCAAAAATAAATAAATATAAATAAATAAATAAAGTAGCCCCAACTCCCAGAACTGAAAATCCCTTTGTGTGGTCTCCAGACCACCTCAAATTTCTGGAATTTTCTCACTCCCTCTTAAAGAAGGGCAATTTATTCCACCACAGTGAAAATTCGATGAAAAGGATCCAAAAGTCAAGGCACAGAGCCTTTTCCTGTGAGCTCTAGGCAAGACTGGCAAGTTGCCGAAGAGAAAGCCTGAGGATTTACATTGAAGATTTGAGCTCTTCTCTCATTCCTCTCTCCCCTCCTTGGCCTGAATCGATTACAGGGACCAGTACCGAATGTCACCAAAACTCTTCTTCCTTTGTTTATTCGTTCCTTTCCTTGCTGACCACATAGTACATTCCAGACATAGCAGTACAAATGAGATGAAAGGCACAGTCCCTGTCCTTGAGGAACTGACTCTCTAGCCCTCGAGGAAAACAAATATACATTTAATTATAATATATCTGGTTAAGTAAAGTAACAGATTATGTAATGGATAGTCTGGGAGGAAAGAACAGGCTCTAAGGCACCAAGCATTTGCTTTCCCGGAGGAGCCTCAGAGCTGATGACCGGGCAGGTCGCTGAGGAAGCAGCCGCAGCATTGTTAGGAGCACATGGGATCATCCGGGATGTTGGGGTGCTCAAGCAGCATGACTTCCAGAGTCACCTACAGCCAGGTGGCCTCAGGAGCCAGGAGGAAGACAAAGTATCTGGATCATCCCAGACCAGAATTCTTGATTCAAATAGAGCTGCAATTCTAGCAGTTGCCATGGATGAGAGCTGAGATATGGAATACATGTTCTGCAATGTGTACCCCATTTGTACCCTGGGCTACTCTGCCTGAGCAAATGCTTGTTATTATGCTTCCAGAGACTTCCCAATAATATGTCATTTGAATCAACTCAACTCTGAAATTTCAAATACAGACTCATCATATCACGATGGTTACAGAAAAGGTGGTTCTTGTTGAAGGAGTAGTGGGATCATGTGTCTGTGGATAATAAGAAGTTAAGGCAAATAATCACGGATCTCATGAGTCCTCTGTCAAGTAGTCACTCGCTCTGCCTTCTAGAGCTATGGAGTAGAGTCTGCATAAAATTCTTTTTTTTTTTAAATGTTTTATTTATTTATTCATGAGAGTCAGAGAGAGAGAGAAAGAGAGAGGCAGAGGCAGAGGGAGAAGCAGGCTCCCCGCCCAGCAGGGAGCCCGATGCGGGACTCAATCCCAGGACCCTGGGATCATGACCTGAGCCGAAGGCAGACGCTTAAGCATCTGAGCCACCCAGGCGCCCCGAACCTGCATAAAATTCTTTCACTAGCCCTTGGGCGCACACGGACCCAAGTCCACCAGGCTTTCATAAACCTAGCAAAGGCCTGTTTATTTATACCTGCATGGAGAGAGATGCATTCACAGCAAACTTAAATTGGAGACAAATTTAAAAACACCATCAGTATGCATTAACATCTTTTGGATCTTTAGAATGACCCGGTCATTACATAATGGAGAATATACGCTGGGTTCACTTACCATTAAGGGGTATAGAGAAAATGTGTCTTCTTGATTTCTCTGTAACTGGCCTGATGTTCCTCACCAGCCCCCTTTCTTCTGGGTAGCAGTGTGTGCGTGCATGTGTGTGTGTGTGTGTGCGCGCACACGTATGGGAGGAAGGGGTGGAGAGGGATGGTATGGACATTCAGTTCAACCCAGTAGTCTTATCTGTCTCTTAAGGTAACTTCGTTTCAGCTTGGATGACTCACAAAAATGAGCCCCATTTCCTCCCCCTATTAACCTCCAAGATAGCATCTGAGTGAGGACATGTAGCTCTAGGTAGTTGAGAGGAGACACGATTCTAGGACCTATTCTGTTCTGCCTGGATCTTTGCTGGTCCTTTCTGGAGTGGCTGATCTCAGCTGTTCCCTAGACTGACGATTCTGTTCGCATCTGCTGCTGAAAGCCACAGCTGGTGTACTTCATAATTTATGGTCTGTCGTCTCAGCTCATCTGGACCCAGGAATTTCTCCTGGTGCCTCAGCCCTGCCTCGGGGTGTTATGCATCCCACCTGAGGTCAGACTGTTCTTCCCTAGTGCGTCCCACCTTTGATGTTTGGTTGTGCAACTCCCAACTCCAGAGACACTTTGCCCTCACTTGGTGACTTTCAATGAACTTTCACCACCCCTTCTGGGGTGAGTGGGAATTTGTGAGTCTGTCTATGCCATGTGGGAACCAAGCTAAATTTCAGGACTGTCTAATCTGTACCACTTTTACTTTCATGTGACAATCTGTTAAGGATTAAAAATTGTGTCCCCCAAAAAGATATTTGAAGGTCTAACCCCCAGTACCTCAGATTGTGATCTTGTCTGGAAATAGAGCTGTTTCTGGTCCAGTCAGACCCAGAATCATCGCTCTGTTAACTTCCCCATGTGCGGACAACTTGTAACCATGTTCTCTCCTCTCCAGGAGAAGTGAAGAGATCCTAGCCATACGCTCTCATCTGCTCTCATCTGCTGGTCTGCGCATTTCTCTCCAGCCGCCTGGACCAGAAAAAGCCTTCCAGGCATGCTGTCAGCCACACGGTCCCTGGGAACCAGGGGCATGTCCATACCATCCCTCTCCACCCCTATTTATAACTTCTTATAAATAGATCTTTTATCTGACCCATTTGGTAGCTTCTTACTGTATATTAATGGTCATGACGGTTTTTCTACTTCCTGTATAGCCATGTCCTCTCAGGAGCTCTGGAGTGGACATTACAGGTGGCCTTCAGCATTCGCAGTCCTTTCTTCCTTTCCAGTAGAACTGTGATGTGGTTTAGGTGTCCATCCCTTTCTGACACAGCCCATGTCCCTCAGTGGCCTGAGAGGTCAAAAGTTTATCCCATAACTTCCTCCTGTGATTGGTTCTGGAGTGGGCATGGGACCCAAATCCGACTGATGGGGCTCAAAGAGCTTCTGCTAGAGACTTCCGGGAAAAAAGCTTCCTTGTCCTCAGGGGCCCTTCACAACGCCAGGCTCCTTTACACCGGAAGTGGAGGGAAGAGCATGTGACCCTGATTGCTGCTAGCAGCTGGCTTGCAATTATTAGGAAAACTGTCTTCAGGATGAAACCTGTGTTCGGCAGAGCCCAGCAATGAGGCACCACCGGCTCTTCCAACTGAAGGCCAGTGAGTCCTTGACGTACAGTTACATGAGTCAGTGACTTTCCATGCTGTTTAAATCAATTTGATGGGCATGTGATTGACAGTATCCTAATACATACAAACTATACTGGACATTTTAGAATAGTTACCATGTGGGGAAAAGGCCACAGATCCATTTAGCTTTTTCAGTCATAGATACACGAATAATTCTGCCTGGGTGTTCTTGAAACCATGGAAGATTTGTTCCTTATATTTCTACTTATAAGCACTTTACCTTTCTATACCATTTCTTGATAGCCTCATCTTACTTAACATTTAATTATAAATTCAAAGAAAGTCTGGTCCATGGTGTACTCCTGAGAAGAAGTTTGGTTTTTTTTTTTTATAGCTTTAACAGTATCATTAATACATAGGTGAGAAAACAAAAATACTAAAAAGGAAAAGACTTGCTTAAGCCCACAAATTTCCATGATCTAGATAATTGTCACAAATACAAATAAATCAGTGTAGAACAATTCAACAAACACAAAAGGTTGAGATTTTCTCTAAAGAGCTGGATCCAGCTTCCTAACTTTGTGTCAGTATACTTCTGCTTTGGGGATCTATGAAGATCCTTATACCACCAAAAGGAGAAAATCTGTAGGGAGACATTAAGTTACTAGTTTCAAAAGATTCTCATGTTTTTGAACTCCTAATAAAGCCAAGTGGACTGGGAAATGCTTGGAGTAGAGTAAGATAAATAGACATCTTCCATTGGAAGGACACACTAAAACCACACTTCCTTTTAAATAAACCCTTAAGCACTACATTATTATAACGGTTTTTCACTTGAATGTTCTCAATTTTTGGCTCACTTAAATCATTAGACTATAAGGGAGCTGAAAAAAGGCAAGGGAGATTGGAATACAACTAATTAGCTTCCCTTTGGTTGTTTTAAGAAGCTTAATTTAGGAAAGAATTCTCCGGAATAAAATCTGGATTATCTTTAAATTTTTGTCATCCCTTTTTAGTGTGTTTATTATAATTAATATTAATATAATATAAAACTAAATATTGGATTGTCTTGTCAAATAGTCTTTTATTTTTTTAAGATTTATTTATTTTAGAGTGAGAGAGAGAGTGAGAGAGTGGGGTTAGGGGCAGAGGGAAAGAGAGAATCCTGAAGCCATCTCCCCAGTGAACGAAGAGCGCGACTTGGGGCTAGATCCCAGGACCCTGAGATCATGACCTGAGCTGAAATCAAGAGTCGGCCGCTTAACGGATTGAGCTACCCAGGCACCCTTTGGATAGTCTTTTAAATAAAACCTTAAAAATATACCAGGCAGGTAAAGCTGTTTCAATATGGTATTAGCTGGAATTATCCAGTTATTCAAAGGGATAAACCTGGCACATTGGGGATAAATTTACCCACATGCTCCTTACTCATGTCTAGAAAGTGTAGTTTTCTGAAGTCTATGGGTCATCTTAAGCACTTACGCCATTTTTCCTTTCTTTCCCTAAGCGCGGGGAAATCTTGGCAGCTTAAACAAGAATTGGACCCTACGTTTTCTCTCAAATAGGTAGAGTCAGGACACAAGAAAACATGATAACATTAGAACAAGGGGGAAATCCTTAAAGCCTAACAGTGATGCCATAATTTGGGCCCTTTAGTCAAGGAAGGAACTCTGCCATCCCACATTCCTTTGGCAATTCTGCCCAGGGAGGTGTGGTCATGTGGTGAGGGGGTGAGGGAGGGGGCAGGGAGTGAAGCTTGATGAACCAGAACCCTCTGGGAGAGACAGCCTATCTCTGGGAGCAAACCAGGGCTATATATCTATAATTTCTCAGTGTAGGACTGATTCCAGTCAGGACTTGCTGGGTGGTTTGGAATCACTCTTCATCAGTAGTTCCTTCACTTGTTCACTTCCTGCACAAGTCCATTCACCGAGAATGACAAGTTGTTCATTAGGGCACTTTGGAGTTTCTATTTAAACCTAGAATGTTTGGAATAAGTAACGTTAACACAAATGGTGAAGCACTCACAACCCTGGATAAATAAATAAATATCTTATTTATGTAAGCTAATGCTAAATGAGTATAAAGCAACTCAATCATCTCTACCTTATTAATATGGTTGGGAATAAAAATCTAATCTAAAGATTTCGAAGGAATAAAACTAGTAAGTTTAAGGTAGTATGATGATTTAATTAAATTAATTTAATTTATTGGATGGTTTGACCTGTGCAGTGCACTCCTTTGCTTTCTTTGTTCTGAAAGCAGATACCGAGGACCTCTATATAATGATGCTAAGTTAGGCTCTCCATGCTATAACAAACCTAATGAAGTTACTGGCTATTATCTTCCATATGCTTGAAAGAAATAGTGCATAACACACACCAGGTGCTTAGTTAGTAGTTGCTGAATGCTGAATGAATAATCTATGGCAAAAAAAACAAAAACAGAATAACAAACCAGAAATCACTTCTCCTGTTATATTTTTAATTATATTTTATAGAATATTTATTTAAAGTCGACATTAAAATCCATTCAGTATGTATCTGTTTGATGGTAAGATGAAGACATTTGACTATTAAAATTTGGCCAAGAAGGCATTGAATTGATTATTTATGTACAAATAATGAGCAACATATTTTGTGATTTCAAAATATATCACAAACAGTTTTTCATGAGTATATGATTCTATTAAATGAAAATAAACCAATCTCTTTAGAGTGAATTTAAAGTTGAGCTGACCCGAGGATCTGGGTAAAGCGCTTGGTAAAGTGCTGTGAAGCTTTTTGTAAAGCACCGAGTTACCAGAATGAAAGCTGAACTCAGGCTGGAGTTTAGGTCCCAGGTTGGCTGCTTACTGGCTGTGTACCCTTGGGAAAGTTATTTTAACCTTGTAAACTTTAGTTTTTTCATAGATAAAATGGAAAAGAATAATACTATCTATATCATACATTTTTAAGGACTATGAAGTGAGCTAATGCACAAAAGCATTTTAGCTTCGTGGCTCTTTATAGCAAGAACTCAGTATCTGCTTTTTCTTTGTCATCATCATCATCATCACCAGAGTTGGGAATTTTTTCCTTACTGCTTATCCTACAAAATGTCAAGATTGCCGAGAAAAAAAAAGAAAAGAAAAGAAAAAAACAAAATTAAACAGAGGTGTTACTAAATCACATTCTATAATTTCTCACCAACAACAATCTGCAAACTGGTCTCCTCAAGCTTGTCTTCCTCAGGTCGATCCGCCACGCTATCAAAGTGACTTGTTCAGAACAGAAACCTGACCATATCACCCCTCTAATCTCTAACACAGTGGTTTGGTAGCTACTAGGCAAAGTCCAGGGCCTCTACTATAGTGGCTGAGAAGGGTGTCTCAGAACTGAGCCCCTGCTTGCCCCTTCAACTCCAGTTGTGGTCAGGTAGACCAGACCTGGCTACCTCCTAGCCAAATCCTACTTCATTACGACTCAGTTAAGAAAATACAAAACATGAGCAACTCAGCTGAGACTCTGTTACCTCTTGGGAAGCTCTGTGCTCACCCACATGTCAAATTGCTTTATAAGAACACTGCACTGTGAGCTCCTTCTGGGTAGGGTGCCAGGGCTTACCATACATAATGTTTGGCATATTTTAGGGGCTCAATAACTCTTTGCAAAGGAACGGCTGAATGAATGCATGCATGAATATGCATCTGATAACCAGATGCAAAATATACAGATCTGTAGACTTGCTGGAGCCGAGTACCCTCATAGGGCTGGAAGGGGACCTGAATATAACATTCTCTTCTGAGTCATGTTTGAAAACAATGGAAAGGTAGACATGGAAGTCTAGCAGGAGATAAAATGTCATCTTCATAACTGATAAAGCTGTTAAGGGAGGGTGTGGCTCAGGGACATGACAACAGCAGACTTCAAAACTGTACTCCATAGTTGGATAGACTTACCCACAGTGGCCACACAGCTCCCTGCTAGAGGAGTTGCCTCTCCCCAATGGAGAGTGTGGAGAGGCAGAGCAGGCATGTGTAATTCTTAAGGTCAGCTGGCTTCCAAACCACTATGCAGAGCCAGTTTATTTCCCAAACGCACCAGCGGGAGAGTTACCCCCTCTCTGGGTCAGTGAGTCAAGTGGGAGAGGGAGGCCCAGAGGGTGACAGCAGCTGATGTCACTTGGACTGGTAAACATGGGGCCACGGGATGTTGCTCTCTGCTCCCTTCCCGGACAGCCTCATGGGCACCGATTGATTTATATGCTGGCGCTATTTCCCGCAAGTGACAGGAAGAGTGGATTACAAAGATACCTCCAAATTACATATCGGTAAGTGGATTATCTTTTGACTTCCTGCTCTAATTCCTCCTTTTCAGTTGATCTATGAACACAGATGGAATGACGTATGTTGATAAACTTCTTATCAAGATTGGAAAATTGTTTTGGCTTCTAAAAGAGTATACCTCCTCTTTTACTCAATGGATTCAATGAAACCTAGCAAATATTTGCTGACACCCCACCAAGTGCCAAGCACAGTAAAATATAAAGATGAACACACCGCAGTGATCCTATGGAGATTATGATCCTGTCAGCATCTGGTGGGTCATTTCTTTTAGGTAGAGAAAAGGGAACTCAGTTATGAGAGCAAAATAAACAGACAAATATTTACAATCTTTTTTCTAGTTTTTAAATGGTTTTGAGTAGTTAAATGACTGTTCATCCAGAATTTAAGACATTTCTCTTCTAACACCAGCATTAATTAAAGCCAAGATACTAATGATAAAGGTCATGGAAACCACTGGAGAGTCATTTATCCTCTCTCCTACTGTCCACGTTGCGCCATCTTGCAAAGGCCTGCCATTGGCAAAGAGAGGGACAGTGTGAAAGTGTGCACATAGGTTGTTCACATCCAGCGCCACAGCTGAAAAACAACCCAGATTAGTGGATGGACGGTTCCACCTCCCTGAAGGAAGGCATCGCACTTACTCCTGTCCTATCCTGGATTCCAGCACCTTCCATTATTCTCTTGTTTGAAGTCAAAAAAATTCTTGACATCTCACCTTTCTAAGAATTCTATTTGTTTTTTCTTTAACTGGATCCTCAAAGGCTACTCACAATATTTCACTAGATCTTAAACTCACAATTCTGTGTTGTGTCATTTTTATCTCATTTTGTCTTACATCCTCTCATCACCAAACTGACTGAACGAGTCAAAAGAAATAGGGATTAGGTATGATTCCAATTCCTAACAGATTCAGGTTCAGGGGCTCTTCCCAACCTCAGCTTTTAAAAACCATTATGGAGCCAAGCGATCATGGAGAAATTTGTAATTTTGTTCCCCCGAAGATGCTAAATGATGCACAGAAAGCTACTAGAATGTGGAGGCACATAAAGCCTCCACATCCTCAGCACTGGTCCTGGTTTCCGAAAAGCAGCTTCTCTTCTTCCTCTCATTCCTGTGCATCTACTAGATCAATAGCAGGAGCAGGAAGTCATGATTTTCACTCTGGAATAGCTTGGCAGCATATACTGCCTGAGGACAAGTAGGGAAACCAAGCCTGGCATTTCCGTTTGGGAAAGAAAGAAACTGACAAAGTTAAAGCAATTTGAAGTCTTTACTTGAAATGCTGTATTTTTTTCTATTAACTTATGAGATAGCATATAAATTCATAACAGTGATTTAAAATATATGTATATGTTATATATACATACACACACTTCTTGGGTATGTATAAATTGCTTGTTTCTAAATATCATGAATAAAGAAAATAGCAAACAGAGTCAACACATCTCAGGGTCTAAGAATATCATTGTCAGCATGAAGGGCTGTGAGATCTTAGGCAATTAACATACTCGCATGACTTTCTTCTTGCTTTGTAAAGAAAAAAGGAAAAGAAAAGGAAGGCATCATGACACGGTTTTTGTTATCCCTGTGTCTGTTCAGAATCTACCGGGGACAGGATACATAAAAGGAAACTGACAACAGTAGAATTACAAATATTGTGGGGACTTCTGTAGATAACTTTGCATATGCATTTTTAAAATTTCAAATGTATTACTTACTACTTATCCAAGGCAATGTGTATTAAATATTGAACAGATTTTAAAAGAGGCTTTCCCTGTATTAAAAAAAAAAATCATTAGTGGGCTTTGGGGATAATATTCACTTAATAAAAATACACAGTATCTCTTTTGCCCAAAGCATTCTGAAGCTGTGCAGGGAAATAAGATCTTCCCAGAAGCTGTGATAAGTGCATTTCTAGGGTCAATAAGATAGAAGGGACCCGTTTGCAAAAATTTTCTTAGAGTCATCAATTTAAATCTGTCTGGAGAAGCAATCAGTAATCCTGTAATAGAACCCTGGCTCTATAATATACCACTATAATACCCTGTGTGGAATCCATTTTTATAGTATGTTTACCCTATATTTAATATGTCCCAATACCCCATATTGTTCAAGGCTAAATCCGAATAAATGCCGATTATTTCATATGAGAATATGCAGGCAGGACATCTCTATTTATCCATGTTTCTAGACAGATCTATAGATGACATAGATGCTCTGAATATAGATATAGACACAGATGTAGCTCTAGGTGCACCCCAGGTTATAAATGTAAATAAGTTCAAGATGGAGATAGATACATTCATGAAGACTAGTTTCACCAGTAGGGTGTTGCCCAACTTTCATAGTAAAGGTTGAAAGGCCCGGAGTTAATTATTACAGAATCACATAGATGGCATGAGTTTTTCTTTAGGGTAAACAGGCTGGGTCAGCAAGAGTTATTCCCTCCAACCCTTGGGACAGACAGAAGTAGAAAAGATCTGTGGTGCTCTCCTCTGACCCTGCCATCTTAGCTGCAAGCTCTACCGAGATGGACCACATCTCCTGACTGGCCCTACCAGACCCAGAATCTAGAGGCCTGCCCAGACACACCTCCATGCTATCAACAGTCACCACCCCAAGCACGATTTAGCCCTTTATACCCGATACACGTTAATCCACACTGAGTCATCATCTGTGCCCTGAATCTAATCAACTTTTCAGACTTTACTGTTTCTGTCAAGGGTGCTGTTTGCTTGTAATAGTATTAAATTTGTGAACTTAAAAGGGCTTGTTTTGTTTTTATTAAAGAAAAAAAGCAAAGAACACCAAAAGGTAAAATTATACAAATTTTTCAGAGTATTTATTTTAAGACCACTTTGCCCCCACACCCTTCCAAAATTCCCAGTTTCCAGAGGAAAACAGCATTACAGTATTAATTTTAGTGTTTTTCCTTTCTGACACTTGGGTTTTTCTTCTGCTTTTAACAAAAATCAGATGACATTATACACACACACACACACACACACACACATATGTTTATAACATGCTGTTTTCACTTAAAACTTATTGAGGTCAGTTTATTTAGAGTTACTTCATTCTCATATTATTCCGTTGTATAGACATACCACACTTAACCATTACCTTACCGATGATTATTTTGGTTTTTTACCATTATGCTGTCACAAACAAGGCTGCAGTAAATATCTTTGGACATATAGCTGTAAGTACTTCTGCTAACCTGTCCTTATAAGACAGATTTTCAGAAGTGAGATGGCTGTAGCGTACATAGGGTATCCTGTGTGAACAACTTTTAATAAATTCTGCCAAGTTATTGGAATCAATTTTGGACTTCTCTCTTATACCACTCTTCTTCTTTATAGGCTCCAACTCAAAATCTATAGAAACATCCTTTGTAATATCATCCTGCCATTTAATCCTGACCTGACAATCTCCTGGCTACATTTTTAGGTACTGTTTAGATCCTAACATGCTTGGACATTGACTTTAGTTTCTTTGGTTTTTGTTTACCTGACCTCTCATTCCACACACGACAGTCATATTAATCTTCTCAAAAATTGCCTTATGCACATCACATCTCTATAACCTTCCACAAGTCCCCATTACCTAAAAAAATGAATCTTAACCATGCATTCAAGACCCTTCACAATCAAGCTTCAATCTTTCTCATTTTACCCTGATTTCTCCTATTTTAAAAATTAAAACTGTAGCATCTAGAATTGTGGTTTGAAATTTAGTGTATCTGACAGCAAAATGTATGTTCTCACTATCACAACGTACTTCATTTCAAATCAATAAATATTTATTTGACATATACTCCATGTAAAACCCTCTATTAAGTGCTAGAGAGGATCGAAATGTAAAAAATAAATGGCACACGGTTGACATTTAATCATGGTGCCTGCCTGCTTGGCACCAACTGTACTTTGTGCTAAGTGACCTTGCTTCTGACGATAGCAGGTTAAAAAAAGCATGGGCACCTATTTCAGCTGTCAGCTGCTACCTAATAAGCCACACCCAAACTCAATGACTTAAAACAATGACAACATATATGTGGCTCACACATCTGCAATTTAGGTACAGCTCAGAGGAGATACCTTGTTTCTGCCCCGCTGAACATCGGCTATGGTGGCTTGAAGGCCAGGACGGGGAATCATATGAAATCTTGTCTACTCCCCAGTCTGAAGGTCGGTGCAGGCTGTCAGCAGGGTCCTCAGGGGGGGACCACAGCCTGGAACTCCTTCACAGCTCAGCTCTATGTAGTCTTACCCCTTCTTTTGGTTCCACACTCAAGCACCTCCAAAGGACCAGGCAGGAGTTGCTTTGCCTGTTAGGACTTAGCCTCTGAAAGCATGTAATATCACTTCCACTGTGGATATGAGCCCACCCAGATCCAAGGGGAGGAGGTGTAGACCCCTCATCTCATGATGAAGGACTGTCAGTGCCACGCTGCAAGAACGTGTCCCATTGCGTGTGTGGTTATGTGACCATCTGTACAATACAATGTGCCACACCACCTATGGTTGTGCCCATGACCTGTCATAGGAAAATAATTCAGGACAATCGAATTCCCTTTCAAGCAAATATAGCTTGAGAACAATTTAGAGAGTAAAATAGCTGCTGGAGATTAATCTGGAAAAACATAACAAAGTAAGAGGAAGAGGGGCATGAGGAAGCATGTGTTCACTGAAGTTATGGAGCCATAGAAACCAGGAGTAGGAACCCAAGTTCTGTTCACTTTTATACATAACCCCAGCAGGGCAGAGTACCAAACACGTAATAGATGCTCAGATACGTCATAGGAAGAAATACATGAAAGACTAGAAAGAGGGAACACAAAAGGAGGGGCAAGTTTGGAGGGGGAAAGATGAGATTGTACTAGAAATATATTGAGTTTGAAGTTCCAGGGATAGCTCCCCACTGAGATGTCTAGCAAGCAGTTGGTGAAGTGGGTCTGTGGCCCAGAGGAGAGAACAAGAGTTGGGGGAAGGGCTTAGGAAGCCATGGACAAGGTGAAGCTTTGACTGGATGAGGCTGCCAAGAAGGAGTAGGTAGCGGAAGACCAATGACTAATGCTCAAGCAAAATAATGTGTGCTTAATACTATAGGCTCAGAGTCTGAACACCTGGATTTAACCTCTGCAATACTTGCTTCGCTACTTACCAATAGTGTGTTTTCTTAGGTTTAGCTACTTAATCGCTCTGTACCTTGGTATCCTGTTATAACATTGTTATAATAATAAAATCTACTCCACAGGGCTATGGATTAAATGATATAACGCCGGCAAAGTACTTGGAACAGAGCCTAGCACCTATGAAACAATCAGTGCATACTAATTTTTTTTAAGATTTTACTTATTTATTTGAGAGAGAGAGAGAGAGAGAATGAGTGGTGGGAAAGGGCAGAGGGAGAGAGAGAGAGAAACAGACTCCCGGCTGAGCAGGGAGCCCAATGCGGGGATTGATCCCAGGACCCTGAGATCATGACCCGAGCCGAAGGCAGACGCTTAACCGACTGAGCCACCCAGGTGCCCATCAATGCATACTAATTTTTATAACTATTATTATTTTTTAACATCTGAGGTTTAGGAATGAGCAGAGGAAGAGCCAGAGAATAATACTGAGCATGAAGGCCTAAGGAAAGCTTATATAACAGTCCTGATAAATGTTCACAGGAAAAAACTGTCTCCTTTCCAAAATGGTTCTAGGACAATCTCTTAGGTTAGATGCAGTTACGGTTATATGCATTACCGAGCTGCCAAACATCAGAGTTGCTGATTTTGTTAATAAAAAGGGGGTGACATGGTGAGTTGTATTTTCGGTAACAACATTTCACAAATTTTGTGCTTTTTGGGGGTGGTAGAGTGATGCATTGTATCAAAAAATATATATATGTCCTATACTCAAATAAATTTGAGAAATTCTGGATTAAACAAAATTAAGTAGATGTTTCCTTAAATACAGCTGCTAACATGAGCCACGGCTTGCTAAGAAGGGGCTATAGAGAGCATCCTTTTCCAGACTCGTGTAAGTTTTTTTAGGGATCATTCTGCTAATGCTATGTGTAGAACAAAACTTCTCAGTGCTAGTCAAGGAAGAATCTCTTGAGAAATTTCCTAAAAAAAAAATACATATTATCAAGGCACCTGGGTGACACAGTCAGTTGAATGTCCAGCTCTTAGTTTTGGCTCAGGTCGGTATCTCAGGGTGGCGAGATTAAGATTCAGCGTGGAGTCTGCTTAAGACTCTCTCTCCCTCTCCCTCTCCCCCTCCCACCCATGCACACACACACTCTCTCTCTCAAATAAATAAATAAATCTTTAAAAAAAATTTTTAAAAATACATTTTCCTGGATCCTCTTCCACAGATTCTGATTAGAAAGTCTGGGCTGGTATTAAGGAATCTGTATTTTTTAAAGTTCCCTGGTATGGCTTTGTCTACAGGCAACTGGGAAGAGGAATTTCGCTCTTCCCATAACCCATAATCCCTCCCTTTCTTTCCAACCTGTTCTGAGAAAAAATGGCTCCCACGAAGAAAGGTAGCAAAAAAAAGTGGGTGTTGAGGGATGTTATTCTGCCACTAAGGAGATGAGATAATAGAACATCAACATTCAAAAGTACTTCCACTGAGGTGGCTTTGAAAAGCATGGATCCCAGGCACTCAAGGAAATCTAGAATTTGCTGTAAAAACCTGGGAGCTCTCCCCATCATCATTTACACTGGCTTAAGCAACTGTGTAGACCCCAAAAATAAGGAATATCCAATAATGTATCTGGGTAAGTTAATGAGGACCAAGATTCTTCAAACACAGCATGATGGCTACCTATGTATTTGTTATGCTTTCAAAAGCCTTCACATAATCAATGAAAGCTAATGATTTGATATTAAAAAAATATAATATGGAAAAGTAGTTGTAGACTCTACCTGTAAAGAAATTTGAATTATCATTCCATGGGATTGGGGGTAATTTAACAGATTTCCAAGAATTCCCAACAGAACTTTGAAGCAAAGTCAGATTCAAATGGTTTTGTTTTGTTCTGTTTTTTTAACTTGCCTAGAACTCCTGTCTAACACTGTGGGGGCAATTGTATGTTTCAAATTTTCAAATTTAATCTAAGAACAGTCTCCTTACCTGAGATTTACTTGGAGACCAATCAGACCTGAGAATACACAACCTAAGAGATGTATTGTTAAATCTAACCTAAGAGAGCTTGTCCTAGAACCATTTTGGAAAGGAGATGGTTTTTTTCCTGTGAACATTCTATCAAGGAAGAATTCAGCAAAGAGTGAATGGTTTACCCTATTTCTACTTTTACAGTTGGCTTTAAAACTTTTATGGGAAAAATAAAAGAAGATAAAAGTATGGCATCACTTCCACACTTCTCTACACACTCAAACAACTGTTCATTTTATATGTCCCGCGGGATGGGTTTTGGTTGTGGTCAGTCCTGGCCTTTTCCAACACCCCTGGCACAGAGGTGATGGGAGTGAGGGTAAATTAGTCTATGAAAGGCCACCTGTGCTACACTTTCCCAGACTGAAAAAAAAAAACTAAAGAGATAAAACCACTAAATGCAACACATGATCCTAGATTAGCTCCGATAAAGAATACTGTTGAGACAATTGACTAAACTTGAAAGGAGTTTGTGAATTCAATGCCAGAGTCAATGATAATTTCTTGATTTTGATCCTGATATCATGAGTTTCTGGAGAATGTCCTTGTTTGATGGGTTACATCACCAAACCATTCAGTAATGATGGGCACCATGTTCAAAACTTATTTCCAAATGGTTCCAGGGAAAATACTCTTTGTATTCTTGCAGCTCTTCTGAAGCTTGAAGTTATTCTAAAACTAGCAAAACTAAAATTGGTACTAATAAATTAACATTTATTTTATTGTTTGTGTTAGTTTATTGTTGATTTTCTCAGGTATTCAGAGTACACCATCATATCATCTGAAAATAGTTTTACTTCTTTTCCAATTCCTGTGCCTCCTATTGTCCTGCCCTTTTAAATTGTATTGGCTAATTCCCCTAGGACAATGTTCAATAGTAGTAGTAGAGATAGTAAGATTAGTAGACATAGTCAGGATTCTTGACTCTTTCCTAATCTTAGTCGGGAAATGTCTCTAGTATTTCCTCATTACGTACAATGCTGGTTTTAGGACCAAGGAGTTCTGTTTAGGAAATATGCTTCAATTATTTTCTTGAGTGTTTTTATCAGGAAGTTTTTGTCAAAAGCTTTGTTTTGGTTTTGTTTTTGTTTCTTTTCTTATAGGAGAAAATCACATAATTATTCCTCTTACATCTACTGATTTGGTGTTTATATTACTAGATTTCCTAATACCGAATCATCCTTGCATTCACGAAATAAATCTCACTTGGTCATGGTATACTTTCGTAATGTGGTATTAGATATTGTTTTCGAATATTTAATCCGTATTTTTGCATCGACATTGGATGATTGCAAAAGTATTTACATGTTAGAATCATTGTTCCTCCACTGCTCTTAGCAGAGCAATCTCCATGAGAGGGAGCTTGGTGACAACAGAAAGGTTGTGGGAGGTGGGGACAATGGAGAGATGGAGAGACCTGACCTCAGAGTCCCACAGAGCTTTTGAAGGTTGCTGGCTCTCTCCACTGACTGACTTTGTGACCTTGGAAAAGTTCTTCCTTCTCTTCTACCTTCTATTCTCTCATCTGTCAGATAGGCAAACCCACCGCAGTAAATTAGGTGAGGACTAAATGATGTCTGTAAAAACTTCAGCAAGATGTCTGGCACAATGGCAGCCCACATAAGCGTTGGGATATTTTATTATAAGGACGTATTTTTCTTCTGCTGCTTCTCACATTATAAAGAAAGCGGTGCTGGGATATATGTGAAGAGATACCATAGTTTCCTCAGGAGGCACTCAGGGTCTTGGTTTCAATGGTCCCCAGCATTTTGCTATGATTGCCGAGCACGGAGGAGATTGAGCTAGGTGAGTATGTTTTGTCTGCTTTTACAGTTACCCCGTTCTATACCAGAGGTCTGTATGTGAATAGTTAGCGCTTGATGAGTTCCAAGTGGGGACAAGAGAGAGGACAGTGAAAGGAATGGAAAAAGAAGATAGAATTTCTTGAGCCCTTACCCCATGCCAAGGACTACTTTAAATATATCTTCAGTTAAATCGGTGAGGAAAGCTGAAAGGTAGCATCGAGATCTCAAAACCTGAGAGAAGCATCTTGAGAGGCAAGTAGGTAGAGCATTGTTTCTCTGTGTAAGAGTTGAGGTTAGCTTCTGTTCTTTTCTTCTCACTCATAACCTCTCGGAATAGAGGGGAATGGAGAGACACATTCTCTCTGCGTGGTGCTCTTGGCTCCTTTAGATATGGCATCATCATCTATCAGCTACCAAAATCACACCAGATACCCACCTTCCAGTACCAGTAAATCATCTTGAGTTATCTTGTGCTGATAAGATATCTATATTTATCTCTATGCCTTTGCCTATTTCTATATCTGTATGTATATCACAGTCTGAACCTTGTTATCTTAAACAAATGCCCTACTTTAGTTTCTTAACGTCTCTCCCTAGAAATATTGAATAGACCTCTAACTGGTCTTTCTGCCTGTAGTTCTGTCACCATTAAAATCCATCCTCCCTAATATACCAAGAATAATTTGAACAAAACCTGATACTTTTCAGCATCTGAATGGTAGGTGAGGGTTGTTACCTTACATGGTAACATGGGTTACTGGTTATGTGACTTTTAATAACTCTCTCATTTTTCCTGAGCCTTAGGTCTCTTATCTGTGACATGGGAATGATAATACTGAATCTTAGAGTCACTGTGAAAATTAGATGAGAAATATTTGGCATAGTCGGTGCATGATAAATTGGATCCCTTACATGATGGTGGGACCACATCATCTCCTAGGGCACCCCTGAGTCTGCAGAGAAAATTGGACTCATATGAGAGCTGAGAAAGGCATGACTTAAAGTCAGGAGCTCCTTGGGGAGCTCTTAAGAACAAAGACATTGGTTCCCTTTTCCAAAATATGAGATTTTGTAAAAATTAAAAGAAATAATGAAGACAAAGTACCTAACAGGATGGCTGGCAAAGCATGGGATGAAAAATAGAAAACAAGTAACAACAAAACCCAAGCTGAAACAACTATGCTGAGAAATGGATTCTTCTGTCTAAATATTGACCATACTTGTTTGCTGGCATCTATTTTTTTAAATCTGTAACAATTCTACCCAAAAGTGTGCTTTTTTAAAAGGATTTTATTTATTTATTTGAGAGAGAGAGAGAGTTAGAGAGAAAGTGCATGAGCAGGGGGAAGGGCAGAGGGAGAGGGAGAAGCAGGCTTCCTGCTGAGCAGGGAGCCCACAAGGGGCTCGATCCCAGGAACCTGAGATCATGACCTGAGCTGAAGGCAGAGGCTTAACCAAGTGAGCCACCCAGGCACCCCTCCCCCAAAGTGTGCTGTTGGTGGTGGTGGTTGATAGTGATGGGGTTTAAGTTTGTTATTCTAAAGGATAGGCAGCAGTGGGATTAGAAGATGATCCAGGATGTCTGTTTTTCAAATTCAACTGCCATTAGTGTTCTCCAGATGTTAGCTCTGTTGACCTTCAGGTTTCAGAGGTCGCCTTGGCTTCCCAGTCATGGTACTTTTCTTTTCTCACTGAGTACAGGCTGGTATCGATCCCAGTTTCTCCTCTGAGATTCAGCAGAAGATCCTGATGGAGGAAGATAATACCCAGAGAGAGGAGGCCAAGCAGGAGGGAGTTGACGACGTGCATATCGGTAAGAACTCTCCGTGTGCCCTTCATTCGCGGAGATTGTTGGTATATATTTACCAGTACCTACTCTCCGTCATACCTACTGGGAATGATCTGGCGTTTTCCAGCGTAAACGCAGAAGTCCAGCAAGCACGAGCAAAATAGCCGTCGTCTGGCAATCCTTGCCTAGAGCTTCGGTCATGTGCTTACTTACCTCACTGAAGACATGTTGAGGTTTGTTCAGACCCGAGGTTGAATGACAAGCGGGCCAAAGCAGCTGGTGTGGAGAGGTCTTTTTCAGTGACTCATCGGTCATTCAAAAATTAAAGCCCACATAAAAAGGAGTGAGTCAGGATGCACGGAGAAAGGCATCCCGCTTTTTAGGCTCTCTAGAAGAGCAGCGGATTTTGCTGCCTCCTTCCAGGAGGGCAGAGGCCCACCCAGCCATTCCCAATCCACAGGGCTGGTAGTGCGGGTTGAAATCTTTGTAATGTGTTCCCCCGCATTCCAAACAGAATGAATGGACTCACAAAATGTCTATTTGCCTCATTATTTTTGATTATGCCTCAGATGATCAAGTCTTGGGGGGGGTGGCAAGGGAGGGACTAATCAGGGATATGCTGGGGAGCAGGTGTCAGTTAACCTCACTAGTGTTTCCCTACCATGAGCTGATTATCTCTGCACTGCAAAGTCCTCTTCTGTTAAGGGAGAGTGACTTCATGCTGGATTTAATTTTTCATTTACTCATTCTGCTAAGTTAGACATAGGAGTTAAAATAGAAAGCTCCTGTATCAGTGTAGGTTCTCCAGAGAAACACTCTCTCTCTCTCTCTCTCTCTCTCTCTATATATATATATATATATACACATATATACATATTTTTGTGGGGTGGGGGGAGAGAGAGAGATTGACGGATTGATTGATTTTACAGAATTGTCGCCTGTGGTTGTGAAACCTAGCAGGTCTGAAGTCTGTAGGGCTGGCCACGGGCTGGAAGTTTGGGCAATGTTTCTATGTTGTAGTCTCGAGGAGAATTTCTTCTTCTTTGGGAAACCTCCATCTTTGCTCTTCAAGTTCTCTACGATTGGATGAGACCTAATCACGTTATAGAGGGCAATTGCTTTACTCAAAGTCTACTGATTTAAATGTTAACCATATCTAAAAAAAATCTTCATAGCAACATCTAGACTGGTGTTTGACCGAACAGCCGGGCACCATAGCCTAGCTATGTTGGCACAAAATTAATCATCACTGCCTTCTTACTTGACCAAGGCCAGGGATAAAGTTGGGAAAAGCTTTCTGGAAAATGTGTTTTCTGAACTATCGCCGCTTATTAAGAAAGAGGTGAATGAATAGGACACATGCAAAAAGCGACAAGTAGTGTGTTGTGATTAAAACCGGACCTCCTTGTAGGGGGAAGAGGGAGGAAATGGTAAGCTACCCACTGGGAAAATAACCTGAACTAACCAAATGGCTTATTTTTTGCTTATTTGCTTAATGCAAACTTGAGGATCCTGGATTTATTTTATCCTAAATTCTTGATGGAGTCACTGAAGAATTCTTAAGCATTGAAGTGATAAGATTAGATTTTCAGTATTCAAGACCAATTCATGTGGTTCTCAATAAATATGTTATGGTGTCTATCATGCCTGAAGTACTATGGGAAACCCTGGGCATATAATGGTGACACATGTAAAGAGGTCCCTGACTTCAAAGCTTAGATTCTAGTGGGGACCTGAGAAAAGAAAAGGACAAATAAAATAATTACGAATTTTATTTGGTGCTTTTGAGACCGGAGGCTTGATTTGGAAGCTTACAATTCCATTGTCTGCCTATTCCTGTCCCACTGGGCCATCACATTCCTGCCATAAGTACAAACTTCAAATACTGAGTAATCACTCAGCAATAGCCCTATAACCTCATCCCCTCTCCCGCCCAAACACACAGGGTCTTGGATTTGATACTTTCTGACTGTCTTTCCAAGCTGTGGATCTTACCTTTCCCCTTAGACTCTTCCATCTTCCATCGCTTTGGGCAAGCCTTGCCAACCACACACCCACTCTAGCTCAAGTCCCATGAAACTATATCTCCCCTATGCCCTGGCTTGCTCCTGGGCTCCTTCTCTAAGAATGAAGTTAAGAATACCAGGTGATCAATGAAGGCAAAGGGAATGGAGAAAAGAGTACTACTGACAGACATTTAAGAGGTCAAAATGATATGGTTTAGCAATGGATTGGTAATAGAGGTTGGGGAAAATGAGAGACTGAAGACACTTTCCAAACTGGGGGGGGTTTGGATGACTGAATATAAGGGGTGACTTTTATTTAATTATGGACTATAACAAAGAAGGAGGGTTGAGGGATGTACATGGGATAAGGACATGATGATTTGGGCATGCTGGGTCCGCTGGGTCCAAGGGACTCCGAGTAAAGGTGTACAGTAAGTGATCACCACCTTCTTTTCTGTACACGCCTCAACCCTCCTCTTTCTTGTACTAAGGACTGTGACAGCTGGAATGGAAAACAAGTGGTTGATATTTCCAATAGGATCAGAGCATTCAACTAATTACAAAGTCCTAGAGAATTTAACATGAAATGCTAATAGCCCATGAGAGCTAAAACTTTCTTTTGAGAACTAATTATCAGTGAGTTATTTATTAGGGGTAATATTGCTCTCCATCCATATGGCTCCTTCAAAATTGACTGTGTAAGGAATTTTCCACCTGGATAGTCACTTTGATGAACTTCGGGAGCCAGATGGGATGGGGACAAAACTAGCTCGTATAATAGGAAAACAATAAACCACATCAGGGCTTGTCTTGATTACATTGCCTATCAATGTTAACAGATGAGAGGAATGGGGAGCACTTAGGTGATTTATCCCCACCAGCACTCCTGCTGTTGGGGATCCTCAGACTTTATCTGGGCTTTTTTGTAGAGGAAACAGAGGGAGAGCTACTGCTTTGCCAGCAGGCTTGGGGTAAGGGGAGAGAAATGTCCTCTTTGGAAGTATCCATATTTGCCTTCTTGACTAGCAAATTCATTTCGATGTATGTAACTTTTCTCTTGTACTCTATTGGGTTGATAAGCCTTTTATAAACTAACTTTAATATTAAAGGTACAATATATTCATCTACCCATGTTAAAGTTCTGGAGATTCTTCTGTCAATCTTATAAATACAAGACCAATATCTCAGGAACCAACCTCTTGAAATGAACAATCAGAGAAGGACCTGTTAAATAGGGTTTCTCTTTGTTCCTGTGTGAGAAACAGCAAATGAATTTCATCTTCTTTAGACATAATTGTAACTCGTATAAACTTGATTCTTGACAAAAGCCAGAAATTTAAATGAGCCTAGAAGAACTGTACTAGCCCTGAACATCGCGATCTGTATCTCAGAACTAAATGCTTCCAGCAACCATTTAGAACTTACTGAGTAGTGACGCTAAATCTCTAGCCAGCGCTGGGTTCTACACACAAATGTTTTTGTTAACTCTCTTAACAACTCCCCTGAGAGAAACAGTGCAATTATCCCCATAATGTGAAACATTATAAAAAAGGTCAAGCTAGTAGCCCCAAGGCCCTGGTGACACAACCGGTTCATTGGAATATTAAATCATTGGATTTCCAGTCCAACACTTGGCCCAACAGCCCAAAGGTACCTGTTTCATGCTTATTTCTGTGAGACTCATACGATCTGTAACTATAGAATCATCATAACATGAGAAAAAGAATGGCAGTCAGGAGTGGGCAGAGGGATTGTGTGTCTTGACTGGGCCTTTAATGAATATTCAACTGAGCAGCCTTGACTTGGATTGACAGCTTTGTTTAACATATTAGGAAATAGAATCCTATTGCTTTCTTCAAACTCTGTGGCTGGAGCTCATCTTTCTCTTTCATCCTAGCCCCATATAATCAGTGTCTACTTCCTACACAGCCGCTGGCTCTTCCTGTATTTGTCCAGCAAGGAGGAGCCAGTGCAAGTTTAGAGCAAGGAAATGACCTAATTAAAATGGTATTGGACATGAAATCTAAAATTTAAAGCCCTATTCTTCCCCTCCCCCCAAATCCGGCCTCAACTCCCCCATGTTGTCTCTCATGCTTCCATCCATGCACCGTGGGCTCAGGCAGCCTGTGTGATGCATCGCTTCCCTAGTCCACCTTGGCTTCACTGTCCCCTTGCTTTGTTAACACTCTCTCTTCTGTCTAGAAGGGCCCTTTCTCCATAGGAAGGTCACATGTGATGTCTTCCCTGATAGACTCATTGGGCAGAGATATCTCCTTCTCTGAACCCATTTGTATCACTTTTTTACAGTTTGTATTATAGTATGTTACCATGTTACAGTTCTATGCTTGGCAGTAAACTCCTTATCTAGAGCCACATAATAAATGATTTATTTTAGCTCCATCTTCCACTCATCTAGGCACATTGTGTGAAACACAGTTGATGCTTAGTAAATTTGCTTTTGTGTTTAACATTCCTCATGTGCTGAATCCTGGCCGCTGCTCTGAGTTGTCAGAAGTCTGACAACTGTCAGTGAGGTCTTTCTAGATCCAACACATCAATCTGAACACTTATCGCTGTCTAATGTGGCTCCGAAGAATTATGCTATATCCTGTCCTATCATATTAGATAGCATATCATAGCCTAGCATATCATGAGGGAATTTGAAATCAAGGAATGAGATAACTGGAGAGATGGTGAGAGTCAGATGAAAGGGAACATGAAGAAGAGAGGCAGACAGGCTGAGCTCCCTGCGCTTTGCCGGAGTGGCCTTCACTGGGTACTGCTGTTTTCTGGGATGGGCAGATAAGCTACAAAGAAAACTCAAGTCTGCCACGCAGGAAAAGTCAACCAATTCAGTCTCTTGGAGTGATTAGAAAACTGGGCCTGATAAACACTGCTGGGATAGGTTAATCTAAAGTTCTCTCTCTCTCTCTCTCTCTTTCTCTCTCTCTCTCTCTCTCTCTCACACACACACACACACACACACACACACACACCCAGCATCGTTTTCCTGCCTGATTCCAGTATAAACTCACAGACAAGGTTGGGGGCAGGGCTGAAAGAGAACATCTGATGCAGAAATTAATCAGATGTTCCACATGTATTTAGATTATTCTCAAAATTAGAGAAGCAATCTTAATAGTTTGAACATAAAGCCGTACACAGGGATAAATTTCCACTTTAGCTTTGGTTAATTTTATGGCATTAATTTGAAGGGCTAATGTGTTATGTATACTTCATATATTTAAATACATATTTGAGAACACAGAGTAAAATCCAAATATCCAGTAAGGTTATTGGAATAAAAATACATCAAAGATGTAAAAAAAAAAAAAGTAGTAGGAAGCAAAATCTTTATTTCCATGGTACAATCATTTAATGACTTTAAGCTTCCTGGCAACCAGGATACAAAGGGAAACACGGGTTTACATAGTTCTCCTTAACAACGACTGCAAATCCACTGTGAAAATAGATGAAACACCTTTTCTAAGAAATGAAAGAACATTGACTTTTTAAAAGAGAGAAAATTTATCCTAGTACTAAATTCTAAAATAAGTTGATGATGGGGAACTCAACTTACATAGGATAGTACAAACAAAATGCTCGATGTCATTGACAACAGTCCCTTCCACGAGAGAAGGCAAGTGTGGTTGGAAACTTCTCTTTTGGTCAGGACTTTATGCTAAGTGAAATACACCAGACACAGAAAGAAAAAAACTGCATTGTCTCACTTATATGTGGAATCTAAAAAGAGTTGATTACATAGAAGCAGAGAGCAGAAAGGTGATAACCAGGGGCAGGGAGGTGGGGAAAATGGGGAGATGTTGGTCAAAGAGGATGGAGTTAAAGTATAAATAAGTCTAGAGATCGAAGGTACAGCATGATGCCTATAGTTAATAATATTGTATTGAATATTAGACAATTGATAAGGGTAGATTTTGGGTGTTCTTACCACCCCCACAAATAAGGTAACTATGTGAGAAGATATGTTTGTTAGTTTGCCTGTAGTAATCCTTTCACTGTTTGTATGTCCATCAAATCATCATGTTGTATACCTTAAATATAGACCATTTTCATTTTTAAAAAAAGAAAAAACAACTATACTTTCAAATGCTCCCTGTGTGCTACCTGTCTCCTGTGGAAAGCATGGTGCCCTGATCACATTCATTCATTAAAATATGAGTTGGGTGTTATTAGTCTCATTTTTCAGGAAAGAAATTTCTCAATGAAAGTAAATAATACATTCCAATGGGGCTGAGTCAGGGTGTAAACTCAGGTCTGTCTGACTCCCAAGATCAGTGATCTTTCCACTGCACTCTGCAAATAAAAACTTCTTGATTCTTTATATAGGCATATTATTAAGGAGAACATCAGTACAAATAATTGGACTGGGGTTGAAGATGGCCCAAGTAAATAGCTACAAACATGTGTTAGGCTATCACGACAGAGAGAAGCAGAGATGGGCAGATTCAAGACATGAGTTAATCAAGTCCAACTGGTCTTTGTTAATGAGAGAGTACCATAGCAAAATTAAGTCCAAATGGACTTAAGATCCATAAGTAACTTATAAGATCATTTTGTGCAACATTTCTCCTTTCCCTACCTGAGGGGAGGATACAGCAAAGTAAGATCAGGTATTGCAACCACTACAGATCTAGAGAAGCGGGACCTGGAAAGAAGTTCTGCTGGGTAGTTTACAACCCAATATCCTAGTGGACAAGAGGAAATGGCAGAGAGAGTGAGGTGTGGCTCTGGTCTGGGATTAAAGAGGGGACTTTGTTGTAAAGAACCCAGGAAATGGAAAAAGTAAAAGGAAAGAGCTCCTTTCTTTTTTTCTTTGTTTAAAAAAATATATCATCATAACTAAAAAGAAATTCTGGTAGTAATAATTATTACATAATAACAGGTGTTACATTTTGAGTGCCTTCTCCACATTTGAAGATGCCTGGGGTCTGCATTTAACATTTAGTTTAAGCTTTGCAGCTTCATGGGGACCTCTTCAGCTCCAGGCCCCTGTGGCATTATGCAAGCTGCTGAAAACCACACCAATGCAGCAGGAGTGGGAAGCGCTGATGGCTTTAGTTACTTTAAAAAGTCACACTGAGGGCGCCTGGGTGGCTCAGTCATTAAGCGTCTGCCTTCGGCTCAGATCATGGTCCCGGGGTCCTGGGATCGAGTTCCACATCGGGCTCCCCGCTCTGCGGGAAGACTGATTTTCCCTCTCCCACTCCCCCTACTTGTGCTCGCTCTCTCTCTCGCTGTGTCTCTCTCTGTCAAATAAATAAATAAAATCTTAAAAAAAAAAAAAAAGTCACATTGAACGAATCTTCTTTGAGCCCCTTCCAAGTATCAAGTATCGAGTAGTATCGAGTCTTGGAGTATGGTTCACACAAATATGAATAAAATAATCCCTCTAGCCTTTAAGGAGCTTGGGCAAAGTAAAAGAGACCAAAATGTCAACAAATAAAACAAGGCAGTGACAGAGGCCAACGAGGATCACTTTTTTGTCTTGTGATTATGAATTAATCTTTATCCAGAAACTTCCCCTGATATATCATTCTTACTTAAAGAAGAGGTAGAGGGGAGTATTTAAGAACATGGACTCTAAAACCATCCTGCCTGTGTTAAAATTCCGATTCTACCAACGTATTAACTGAGTGTCCATTAACTCCTCTGTGCCTCATTTTTTTTCAGTCATGAAATGGGAGTAATAATAATGCTTACCTTAGAGGGCTGTTAGTAATAATAGTACTTACCTGCTAGGGCTGTTATAGGATCAAACTAACACACACTGTAATATATCTGGAAGAGGGCTTGGTACATACAGCAGTGTTGCTCTGAATGAACATTAGCTATTTTTTCTCAGATAAGCATATTGTTAACTTAATTATGGTCATTGTAGGTGTGGTGTGTTGGTAGACATTCTCTTCAGACCCCTTGGGGGAGAACAACTGTCCCTAAAATGTCTGTCTAGTCAAGTGGCATTGTCCTGGGCAAGGAAATATTTGCAACCATAGTGCTCTGGGTCAAAGCTATTGTTCATACTACATGCTGGGCATCATTCTAGGGGCATCAGGGATGTATCACCGGAGAGAACAGACAGAAATCCCTGCCTGCACAGAATTTACATTCTAGTGAGGAGAATTAGACAATAAGTATAATTCTAAAAGTACATTTTATAATATTCTGGGAGGTAAAAACTGTCAATAAAATAATAAAGAAAGCCTACTGGTATGAAGAACACATGTTTAATTTTACATAGAGTAGTCAGGGTAGGCCTGAGGAACACGGTGACATTTGAGCAGGGTCTGGAAGGAAGTGAGGCAGTGAGGGAGCACGATCTTTGGGGGAGGGGACAATTCCAGACAGAGAGGCCAGCTAGCATAAAGGCCCTGAGCTGGAAGCATACCTGTCTAGGAATCCAGTCCAGGAATATTGAGGAGGCCCTGGTGGCAGGAGCTAAGTGAGTGAAGTGAGGGACGAAGGAGCTGAGGTCAGAGAATGGCAGATCATGTATTGTCCTTCTGGGTCATTCTATGGACTTTGGTTTTTCTTCTAACTGAGATGGGGACCACTGCAGGGTTTTGAGGATAGGAGTAATATGAGCTGCCTTAATATTTAAAGGGATTGCTTTGGCTGCTGTGTTGAGAAGAGCCCACAGGGGGGCAAAAGTAGAAGCAGGGCAAGGGTAATCCAAGTGAACACATGATGGCAGATTAGACCGGGGTGGTGATAACAGTGGAGGTGGTAAGTAGTTGAATTTTGGACTTATTGTGAAAGTAGAGCTAAAAGATCTCCTGATGGATTGGATTTAAAATGCAAGAGAAATAGAAAAGTCAAGGATGACACCAAGGTTTTAGGCCTGATATGAGTCAGACTTCATCTGGGACAGGGTTGTTGGGAGATAGAGGGAGGACTTTCAGGGTTTCAAGGTTGGAATTGTAAGTGGGAGGAGCCCTGTAAGCAACCAAGTGGGCAGTTGCCTGAAGCCTCCAGTTCAGGGGAGATGGCCCGGCTGGGGGTAAGATTTGGGAGTCATTACCATATAGGTGGTAGTTAGTGCCATGAAACAGGATGAGATCACCAAGGGAGTGAGTGTGGATAGACAAGAGAAGCAAAGTCTGAACCCTGGGCACTCACTCCATGCTCAGAGGCTGGGAGAAGAGAAGGGACCAGCAAAGGAGACCGACAAGGAGCAAAAGTTAGGAAAAAAACCATGAAAATAAGATGTTGTGGAAGTCAAACTCATTTCCAGGAGGAGAAAATGATCAGCTGTTCCTTACTGCTGATAGTTCAAGTGAGGTAAAGACTGAGAAACCTTTTGACTCAGGAGTTTGATCTCAATAAGAAGAGTACCAGTGACATGGTCGAAGCAAAAGCCTGATTGGAGTAAATATGAGGATAGACAGAACCTGGAGACAGCTTTTCTTAACACTTCTTTAAAGGCATTTCACTGTAGCTGAGCAGGAAAACAAGGACAAGTGGCTGGCGGGGGAAGTGGATTCAAGAGGGAGTTTTTTGTTTTCAAGATGGGACAAATAACATGATTTTATGTTGATGGAGATGATCCCATAAAGGGAGAAAATTGATGATGTGGGAGAAGAGAGATCTGCTGGAGCACTTAACCTTCGGATTGGCCCCTGTATGTTTCTGTGGGGCAAAGAGCCAAGAAAGGAAAGAAAAAAAAAAAAGTCATATAAAACACCAAGCAGTTCATAGATGAGCCTCTCCCTGAAATTAGAAACCAGGCTTTTACCTGCACAAATGAAAAGTGCATGAAATAAGCCATTTGTTGAATGACTACTAGGGCCACTTACGGTGACAGGTCCCTTGCCTACGTTATCCAAAAGCTTATTAACCGACTTCCATCATCAGTATCATTATTACTACACTCATAGATGAAGAAAATGTCACTGGGGGCTAAAACAACTTCCTCAAAGCCATACTGAGCATATGTTAAAGAGTTCGCAGTTCACGGTGAGCTCTTCCTTGCTGCTGCGGGTTCCTTGAAGGCTGAGGGCCTTCATCTTTGTAACCCCAGAGATGGGCTCAGAACTCGGCGTAGGGTCACATTCCCGCGTGCCCAGAGGCGCTGCGGCCGGGTGTGGGTCCGCTTCGTTGCCTTCCTCGGAAGCATCCTTTGGAGGACATTCACACCAGCATTGTTTTCATTGGTTGCAGCAACTCAGAAAAATAATGTTGGAAAATAGAGATACTTTCAAAAGAAATGACCGAAAGGAAGTCAGAATGAGTTAGTTCCGAATCCTCAGCCCTTCGCTGAGGCCATTCCCCAGTGATTTTACAAAGCTGCTTTTCTGACGCATCAGGTACCTGCCCGCGGGCGAACTGTCGGGAGCAGGTGAGGTGTGGTCACCTGGAGTTTCCCAGTAGAAACTTCACAACGGGTGAGGAAATCATCACCGGAGGACGTGTACCCTCCCGCCCTTCTTCCAGTTCGTAAAAAAAGAAAGAAAAGAAAAGAAGAAAGAAAGAGAGAAAGAGAAAGAGGAAGGAAGGAAGGAAGGAAGGAAGGAAGGAAGGAAGGAAGGAAGGAAGGAAGGAAGGAAAGAAGGAAGGAAAGAAGCCTGCCACAAACGTCTCTAGTGCCCTGCTGTAAAGGCAGCTTTGAGAACCGGCGCCGGGTGATGGGGCGAGCAGCCGGACTCCTCCAGCGGTAGTAAAAGCCCCAACTGCAAACGGCCGGTGAACTGGGCGGCTCACCGACTTACTGCCCCCAGTCCCGGGGTGCCCGCCGCGGTGGTAGCGCAGGGGCCGGGGCACGGGACGCAGGAGCGCGGAGCCCACCACCGCGGCCGGAGGGGGACCACACCTCGGGCCGTGGAGCACCGAGCGCGCCCTCCCGCCCTGGCCGCGGTGACCCAGCCGCGCCGACGCGCCAGGTGAGGCGGGGGGCGGGGACCGGCCGGGAGAGGGGGGCACCGCGCAGTCTAGGGGCGTCCGGGCCGCTCCCCTGGGGCGCTGCCTCCCCCGCGCCGAGTTGGTCGCCGCCGGTTGCGCGGCGGAGGGCTGGGGGCGGAGAGGAGGCAGAGGCCGCCCGGGCCCAGGAGGGGCGCGCTGACTGCGCTCGGCGAGTCCGGAGTGGCCGGACGGCTGCGGCTGGAGCTGCGGCTGGGCCGGGCAGGGGGCAGGGGGCAGGGGGCCGGGGTTCGGGGGCTGGAGGGAGGGTGGGAGGGCGGGGGCCAGGGCCAGGCGAGAGGGCGGCCGGGCCGGTGGAGAGCCGCGGCTCAAGGAAAGATGAGACGGTGAGTGGGTGCCGGGGACGCGGAGTTGCTTGGCTTCTCTTGCAGGCTCTAGGGACAAAAGCCCGGGCTGGGGTTAGCGGAACCCTGGCCGAGCAGCTTTGGGGGGGGCCTGAACCCCAGGGGGTGGCTGGACCTTGCTGGCGAGGATCCTGGGGAGGGAGTGTCGGGGTAGGAGAGACTCACAAAGCGATTGTAGGGAACAGGCGGGATCTGGGGGGACTGGAGGCAACTTTTGCCCAGAACTCTGGGATGACCAAGGAGAGGGATTGGGATCTGCGGTGGAGAGCTGCTTTGTCGCGATGGGCGGAGGAAAGTGAAGGTCTGCTGCTGGATGGTGGGGGGCGCGGGATTCAGAGAAGACCCCTTTCTACCCCCAAATATCTGGCTAGCTGCGCTTCTGATTCTACTGTTTCAAGAGTGGGGCTCGCAAGTTTGAGCCGCGCAGAATCCCAGATTCCGATTTGGCTTTGGATCCCCCCCCCCGCCCCGAGTTTGTGGTATGGCGGTCTCTGTACCCCTAGAGATAGAGGCTGCAGGCGTTGGGAATGTTCTGAACCCCTGTTTCAACCCGCGTCCGGCAGGGCGGAGGCGCAACTGAAATGTTTGCTGGTACATTCAATAACTTAGCGCTAGCAGTCATCACTTAACTGAAGCGCGGAGGACCTGGCTAACTCCCGCCACCGTCAGGAAATTAAAAGGCTGACAGTCTGTCCCTTCCAGGGTTGAGGTGTCCTGTTTGAAAGAGCTTCTGAAGTCGACCCGGCTTCCAGAGCCTGCGCATCTACCTTTCTTATGTAAAAGAGGGAACCGTGCCCGCAGCCTTTTAAGTTGGTAGACTTGCCCGGGGCTGGAAATACTCACGGTTGGCCGTGCCCTGATCCCTAGAAGTCTTCCTTGTGCAGCTCTGAAGTAGCTTTCAAGATTCTAGAATGCGCGCCTAGTCACTGCCAAACTAGGAACTAGGAAACGAGGCACACAAATGTGGATTCCTTTCAGTATAAGTATTTGTCAGCCATATTTCCCTTCATTCTAGAAATGTGTTAGTTGCAGATACTTATTTTCAAGTATGGGAGTGTAACTTTAAGCTTCCTAGTGTGGCTTAATTTAGGCGTTTGAGTTATGTCCCTGAGATTCTGACATTATCTGAGTTCAGCTGGGAGAGATCTAAGTGAAGTTCAGTTTCAGAGGGTTAAACTTTTGCCCTGAGAGCACTTGAATTCCTGCTTCCTGGTAGGATAGCAACAGAGTAGTTGGATTTGGGATAAATAAACCTCTAGAGCTGCCCGCTGTTTTAACAGAAGGGCTATACCCCTGGTACTATTGCCCTCAATTGTGTAAATATTTGTTTGAATAAAGAGCTGAGTTCTTGGAAAAGTAACAGTTGTGTCTATTCACGATGCCCTTTTCATATCCTGCACTTAGTTCTTTAAAAGTGTTTCTTTTTCACCTTACATTTTTAATGTGGAAATGCAAACGTTATATGTACTTAAGAAACTGTAAAGTCCTGAAAATGTTTATAA